>NC_137888.1:173122758-173722758 GCF_963455335.1 Martes martes | reverse complement strand
TTAATATAGCACTATTTCATTGTTTTGATATTAAATGAATCAGATTTCTTAGCATACATTAAACGTTATACATATTTTTGCTGTTATTAGGAATAATATGGTTATTCTCTTGGTTTATTCTATGGTTTACATATATAAGACCGTATCTCTTTAAGGTAAACAGGAGTTAACAATTTAATTAAGCCTTTTCATTTTAAAGTCTTTATAAAATATTAATTATAATCAAATAATCTAGTTAACCTAAGTATTCAGTGGAAGTATAGGCAACATTCTCTCATTCTCAAATAGATAAATAAATCTTTAAAAAGGTTAAAAAATGAAGGGGTGCCTGGGTAGTGCAGTTGGTTAAATGACTGACTCTTGGTTTTAGCTCAGGTCCTGATCTCAGGGTCATGAGATTGAGTCCCTCATATGGCTCTGTGCTTAGTGCAGAGTCTGCTTAGGACTCACTCTTCCTCTCCCTCTACTCCCCTCCATGTGCACATGTGCACGCATGTACTCTTTCTCAAATAAATAAATAAATCATTACAAAGAACTTAAAAAACAAAACAAAACTCTAGGCAATCTTCTTAGTCTTCTTAGTCTTGAGTTTGTGCCAGTCATCTGTTACAGTATTACAAACCTGTAAACCAGGTGGCCTAAAACAATGACTATTTATTTGGTTTACAAATCTGAGTATTACCCATTTGAGCTGTACTCAACTTTGTTTCCTCTGGCCTTGGATGTGCTGATGGTCACGTAGTTCTGTTTGTAATGGCTGACTTGCTTCAGTTAGTGGTGGCAACTAAGACACACATCTCTCAACACCATACTGATTACACTTGTTTGTTCTTAATGGTGGCTAGGTAGGGCTCCAAATAACAGCATGTAAGATATTTTGTATCTAGTGCAGTGTTGTTTGCAAGGCCCGCACAGATTGAAGGATACCAGATAACCAGAACAAGACTTCAGCAGTTTGAGGAATATTGTGAGGAGCTAAGAGTTTAGGTTGTAAATGCAGTGAAAAGTAACGGTGTCCTTTTTCAGTTTACCACACCACTCAAAGTTTTCTTTACTGAAAATATTGTTCAAATGCTTGTTAAATATAGGGTGTCTCTCATTCTTTGGACATTATTAAAGAGCATTAACATTTGTCAAAAAAATGCTGACACCACTTTGATTTACCATCATTTAAAAGTAATAAATATTTGAAGACTAAAAGGAGGAGCCAAGTTTAAATGGTTCTGCCTAGGAAGAATGATTTGTCTTAGGGAACATAAATAAAAAGTTGCCAATTTACCATGACAAAGTTTAGTCTAATAGAAATGGCAACACTGGTTTTGAAATTTTATAGGGCAGAAGGCAAAAAGAAAAGTAAAAAGGTACATAGATGTTGAAGCTGACAAGTTTATATGCAGGTGGTGTTTGTTTAGTTTGTTATCACCTTTTGCCCTATAATTCCAACGTAGTGGAAGACTTTAAGGGAAAACTAACCTTTTAATTCTCTGGAAGATATTTGCCTTAGGATTGTAAAAGTTCTGTTGAGTTTATTTTAAACCACGTCATTTCTGTATTTTTTTTTTTTAAAGAACTGAGTGGAATTTAAGTTTAGATGAGAAACAAGGAAATAAAAGTATTTCCTCATCCCTTTGGTTGTAGAAATTATTTTCAATTTAAATGCATTGTAGATTTCAGAGAACTTTTATGATAATCCTTACCACCTAACGGTACTATTGACAAAATCTGGATGTAAATCACATTACTAACTGAGTTTAATAACTCTTGAAACATCAGCCGTAATGTCTTTTCAATAGATTCACTAGATTTGTCCAAATTCGATGTGACTTATCAAATAATTTCTATTATTTGCAGCTATTAGAATACACAGGATGTTTTATAATTTACATCTAAAAAGAATGTAGGACAGACTTTGTTTCTAGTTTTGTTTTTTTAGATTTTCTTTATTTTTTATTTATTTGGATTTATGAAATCCTATATACTTTTCTTAGTTGTTATTTTTATTTCCAGGCTATCTATGCATGAATCTAAGTTTCAAGTGACCTTTGATTTTTGATTGTTATGTTGAGGAAGATATACTTAACAGCTTCAGCAATGCTCCACATAAAGTGAATATTAAATAGATATAGAATGAATCAGCAATTTAGTAGATAAATGAATACGCTTAGCTGATTCTTAAAAGAGAATGTAATTAGTAATCATCTTTAAATTTATTTCCCATTTTATGTTTAAAAATAGTTGTAAAGGTATAATTTAAACTTTAAATGACAGGACTGCCTTCATCTTGTCAGTCAAATAAAAATCTAGTCTTAACCTTTTTCTTGGTAAGGCTTATTTTCAAACCTGGCTTTTGTCCCTGTAGTTATTCCTCAGATAGAATTAGAATATTATTTTTTTTAACATGCAGAACCTCATCTATTGTTCAACTCAACTAATTATCTAATTAACCTTGCATTCTGAGAAAGTAGTTTCCTAATTACATTCTGTACATATCAAAATGTCCTTGAAACAAATAGGAATTTAAAAATTTGTTCTCTTCCCTCTCTTTCCTTCCCCCCTTTCTTCTGTCCCTTTCTCTGTCTCTAGGTTCCTCAGTCTCTCACTTTATCTTATAAAACTTAATGGAGAATGAATATCAAATTCTTTTAATTCATATTTAACTCATATTTTTACCAAAGCTGTTGAAAACTTATGTCCACACAAAAAACTGCACATGCATGTTTATAGCAACTTTCTTCATAATTGCCAAAATTAGGAAGAAACCAAGTAAGAGTAGTAACAGTAGTAAGAACTGTGGTACAACCTGACAATGGAATATTATTCAACACTAAAAAGAAATGAACTGTCAAGCCAAGAAAAGACATGGAGGAACCTTAAATGTGCTTTACTTAATGAAAGAAATTAATCTGGAGAGGCTCCATACTGTGCAAGTCCAACTATATGACATAATGCGAAAGGCAAAACAGTGGAAACAGTAAAACGATCAGGACCTGGACCTGCAGGCCAGATTTGTTTGTGTAAAGTTCTGCAAATTCTCAAAAAACAATTCTTGGAGATGTTTTGAAATTTTTATCTTAAACAATACTTCTTCCTTAAAGCCAGGAGCCTTGAAAATTGCAGCAACAAGTGAGTGTTTATTTTCAATCCAAATGGTGTAACTAACATTCTCATTTATAACTGTTTGCTCTTTACATTTATCCCAGGGAAGAGAGGATCAGAGTATATTTAGTCAGTGGAACTTCCTGTTTTGTTTTCTTTTTTTCGAGTAAAATATTTTATCAGAGAAACCTGAAAATACCATGAAGGGATTGCCTATTTGGTGGCTTTCAAACAGGAGCTTGGTTCACCTGCAGAAAATAACAACTTAGTGGATAATCATTTTCAAAATATCATTGGTATTATTCCTCAAATCCGGATTTGAGCTAAGCCATCCTTGATATGTCCTTGACCCTTCACTGAATTCATTGCAAATTGAAATATATAAATCTACCAAATGTTCTGGTATCGAACGTTAACTGTGCAGTAGTAATATTGAAGTCTCAAATGCATAGAGATATAATTTTAGTACCCATTACTAGTGAATAATTAAAAAAAAAATCTTATAAGCAAACACTAATTACCTTTGTGATTGGGAGGAAAACAAAAATCCATACCAATTTAGATTATTATGGTCTGCATTATATCTGTCCATGAATAATCTGTTTTAACCATTTATTAAGTTATAAATACATTTTTATAAATCTGGTTGACATTTAGATATTTTATAAAACACAATAAATGCCAGAAAAAATTAAATTAAGAAAGCTTGTAATATGCTTTATTACTAGTTAAAAAAATTTGTGGCTGTAAATGGTTCTGCTCTATATCGAGTATAAATCTGATCCCAGACCAGAGGATAATTTTTTTCCTTTTCATGCCGGAGGCTTTGACCTTTTTGTTGATAGCTGGTTTTTAACAGCTTCACCTTATGTTTTATTCCTTTTGATTTGTAAGAAATTTTATTATCAGCCTTGAGCAGAAGTCATAATCACAGCAAAAGGAGGCAAGTCATTTAGGGAATAATACAGAGTCTTTTAACAGCAGTGTGAAGTCTGAGTTTGGCAGGCTCAGGCACACTGTGATAAGCATTCGTATCAGACATCAGGCTGGAATAGACTTTGGCTTCGACAAGCACTTCTGTTGGGTATGTACTTTAAGCCACCATACTTGTGACTCAGGCTGGCTTTGCCTGTCCTTTAAAAAAAATCTCAAAGACGTGCAAGTAAACTTTAAAATTCACTTCTAGTTTTTTACAGATTGCAATCTACTTGACAGAAATAATGAAATAACATCAAACCATAGTTTGAAATTGATAAGAGGGTTACAATTGGAGTCACTAGTTATTAATCATTCCAGTGTGTATGTATTTTATTCTAAGTTGGAACTGAACTCATTCCTATTTATAGTTGCCTTTTGTGAAAGAAATATTATGGAGAAGCAGGGTGAAAGAAGGGACTATTAATGTTTACTTTGTAAACCATTGAATAGTTTGGTTATGTAATTATAAATTAGTAAAATATATTATGGGGAAATCTTAGTTTGAGTTAATTGGTGTGCCTTAACTAAGGTCGTTATAGTACTTATTTTTGGAATGCAATGTTATTTTCTTGGATGAATCCTCCTGCCTGTAAATATGAGAGCGAAATAATTATAATTAGCATTTATTTCCATCTTAAATTCTTCCATCTTCATCCATTTTCTCATTGCATGTGCCTCAAAGGCAAAGAGACCATGATTTTTGCCTACTGTGGACACTGGGGAGATACTAGTTGCTTTGTCCAATAAGGATGAGTATTTAGTGAAATGTTGGAATGTCTCCTCCATGAGTTTATTAGTCCATCTAGAGTTTTATATGTACCTAGTAATGCCAAGCAGACAGTGTTTGCCCCATTAATATTTAAGAATGAACATGTAAATGGAATTTGAAGAATGAAGTACCCTTGTGTTGACACCTAAGTTTGCTATAGGGCAGCCATTGGTTTTCAGGAACCACGCTGGAAGATGCTTTGGTTGGCTATAATAAGAGCTCATATTTATTGTGTAAAACGGTACAATTGTTTAGTCTTTAATAGAATGAAGTATAGAAATGTTATCATCTCTACCTTCAGATAAGGTACTGAAGGTTAGAATAGTTAGGTAATTTTCCCATCATTCTAGAACTCTTAAATAGTAGAGTCATGACAAAAATCATGGTCTTATTTAAAAAAAAAAATTTAAAAAGCTTTGTTGAGATATAATTTACATACCATACAATTCACCTTTGTAAACTGTCTAATTTAGTAGTTTTATGTATATTCAGAGTGAATAATAATTATACTTATCTATTACCACAATCAATTTTAGCATATTTATATGGCTCCACCCAAAAAACTTTGTACTCATTAGCTGTTTAGTGTTCCTTTCCCCCAATTCATTATCTTCCCTCTGCCAATACAAGGAACCACTAATCTACTTTCTGTCTTTCTAGATTTGCTGATTATAGACATTTCCTGTAAATGGACTCAGACAATATGTGGTCTTTTGTGGCTGACTTATTTCGCTTAGTATAATATTTTCACTGTTGACCCATGTTGTAACATATATCCGGACTTCATTTTTTATTGCAAAAAGTATTCCATTGTGTGGATATACATTTAATTCTTTATTAGTTGATTATTGCATATATATATATATGCATATATATATATATTGCATATATATATATATATAGCATGATTATTCCATGCTCTTTTAACCACAAGTCTCTGCCAGCTCTCTTCCATTACTTATGGTTGACTCCTAAAAGCCACCTGAGATCTTTTGTACCTGAGAATTTTAATAGCTCAGCTGACTTTTTCAGCACTAACAAAAGGGATAGCTCTAAACTTAAGTTTTCTGAGTCCAAGAGGCACCTCTGATTCAGCCTGGCTGTGTACCTCAGAGAATGGTAATAGGCAAGCAAGCCTGAGGAGAAATACGTCCCCCCATTTGCATTCTCAGTTCCCTTCAGCTGAATCCTTAGCTCAAGTGACATACTATCCAAGTTGTGCAGAAGGAGGAAAATATTGTTAGCAAGTTTATTTATTTTTTATTTTTTATTTTTTTGGCATTTCAAAATGGGCTTTAAATACTCATCAGGGCACCAGGAAAAGGGGGCTGGGGTGAGAACTTGTTACATGTGAATTCGGGGTTGAGGTGCCCTGATAGAGGAGGGGACCCATCCTTCAGGGCACCTGGGGTGCCCCACCCCCCACCCTGGGACAAGGAAGCACAGTAGAGGCCCTCTCTGGAGGGTCCCAGGGCCAACTGGGAGCCAGCCCTCCCTTCGAGGTAGATCATCGGGGAGGGAACGGAGGAGGAGCTCCCATGGTGGTGGTGACAGGCGGTCACTTCCTCAGTGGTACTGCTGATAGCTGGGATAGCCTGGGGCTGGGGTACCCTCCTTAGGGGGCAGCTGGCTGGGGTCCTCCAGGAACAGGCGTGCGTTGCAAAACTGCTGGGCTGTGTAGCGAGTAAGGAGGATACCAACACCCTCTATGAGGACCAAGAGGATGCCCCCCATCAGCCACTGCAGGCTGTCAGCACAGCCCCGGTCAGTGCTCTGCTGGTGATGGAGTTCCAGGGGTCTTCTTTGCCCACAGGTGCACCAGGCCACAGTCGATGGTGAACAGGCTCCCCCACACCGCGAAGCTACCTCCAATCTGGGGGGCTCGGATCCTCACAGCGTTGACACTACCTCTCATTCGGTGCCGAATTCCGACAGGGGCATTGCGGAAGCCCTTGACGGCCTGGAAGACTCCACCGCCGATGACACCCATAGTGAAGGCTCCACCGCAGTCGTCCACAATTCACCATGGGCAAGGCTCCCGCGCGTACTCCTCCATGGCGCCGGCATCCGGCCGTGCAGTTTTCAAAGCAGATTGGATATGTCAAATACTGTGTAAAAAGTATATTTTGTATGACAACAAAATAGCACCTTTGGATTTTTCCTTTTCAAAAGAAATTTGATTATGGCGCCTTTAGTTGAGTGTTATTTAAATTTCTTGTAAAGCTAGATTACATATTAGTAGATGCCATGCACAATATATTCAGTTGATGTATGTTTTGATGGGATATTTAAGACAGCATCAAGAATGGGTCATTTTGAGGGTACCCGGGTGGCTCAGTGGGTTAAGCCTCTGCCTTCAGCTCAGGTCATGATCCCAGGGTCCTGGGATCAAGCACAGCATCAGGCTCTCTGCTCAGCAGGGAGCCTGCTTCCCTCTCTCTCTCTGCCTGCCTCTCTGCCTACTTGTGATCTCTGTCAAATAAATAAATAAAATCTTAAAAAAAAAAAAAAAGAATGGATCATTCTGGGACATGATCTGTTTGTTAGAATGCAGTGGGGGCCATTGCTTAGAGTATTTCTGTTTCAAAATATTCTTTAGAAGTTCAAATTTTATATACCCATAAATTCTCACTTATATCAAATTAAACTTTTTATTTTATGGCATATGTAATAATTATGTAGCTAAGTTATGATTCTCAATTTTCCCTGTTATTAGAGTGTAGTAGTATATTTTAGGAAATAAATTTTCCCTTTGACAATTTTCTCATTGGAAAATATTAGTTGGTTTATTAATTTATACCCTTAATTTTGAATGAAATGTGTTTAGAGTTGGATTCTCTTATTAGTTATTTGAATTTTATGTGATCCTTGATATTGATTATGATTAATGATAGACCAAAGGTAAGGAAAGAGTATTATGTCACTTAGAAAGAAGATACTTAACATCATCTTGTTTGAATTCACAACATAATTTAGATGAACACCATTGGCCTTGGTAATTAGGAAAATGATGAAGGCAAAAAGTTGACTTTATCATAGTGTATGATCTGACCTGATGATTAACGTGTCAGATAATGCCCTGTATTCCCAGTATGTTTACTTAATAGAAATAACTAAACAGAATTGTCCTTGTCTGTTGTAATCTATGGTATGTGAATTGAAACCATTATATTTGTGATCACCTGAGATAATATTTTTCAAAAACATCAGATATGCCCAAAAAAGAGGCAGAAAAGTTGGTTGGCCAAAAAAGTTGGTTGGCCAAATTTATGCAGGTATTTGCTTGATCATAAACAGCTAATAGAGGCATAACAGATGTTCTAAAAAGATGAGGATACTATTAGGGTTGGTATGAGAAATTTATTTTTAGCTCTCTGTGTGCAGGCAGAATTCGTTTATAGGAGCTTGTCTACAGTGCTGTTATGGCCTTTGCATTCATTTTATACTCAGAGCAGTCATCTGTTTCCAAATTTTGACACTTGAGAAGTAGCTGTATGAATGGAACAGAATGATTACAAGTATCCCATAGTTACCAATGCCAGAAGTGCCTGGGTCTACTGTGGCCTGAGCAGTTGACCATCCAGCATGGCAGTGCATATTGGGAAACGTAGTTCTGTTCAGAGAGGAGACCTGTATTGGACAGCAGAGATCAATTGCTCCTATCTGGGATTTAATAGAAGGCTATAGTATAGTTGCTTCAGGAAAGTCTTTAAAAATTTCTTTTTGTGGCTGGTTGTTACTTTTTCATGTATTCATTTGCTTAGTGTTTTACTTCAACTTGATGTTGAATTTCTAAATAATGCAGTTTACCATTTACCAGATTGAGTTTCTCTGTTAACTTAATTTTAACCTAGTTTTTAACCTTAGTTTCTGAATAGTCCCCCTTTTTTATGTAGGCCAATGTACGCATTATACTGATACTCACATAAAAATAATTTGAGTTTTCTTTTTTAAATTGAGATATCATTCACATACCATAAACTGGACCCTTTTAAAATGTAAAATTCAGTGATTTTTTGAATATTCACAAGGTTGTGAAATATTACCACTATTCAGTTCCAGAACATTTTTAAAGCTAAAAGAAACCCTGGGTCCATTAGTAGCCACTCTACATTTGCCCCTCCCTCAGCCCCTGGAAACCATTAATCTATACTTACCTCTAAGGATTTACCTATTTTGAATATTCTACATAAATAGAATAAAACAGTATATAAAGTTTTGCATCTGGCTTTCACTTAGCATGATGCTTCAGGGTTTATCTATGTTGTAGCAAGTATCACTACTTCATTCATTTCTATGGGTCAATAATACTACATTATATGAATATACAATACTATTTTTATTCATTAACGTCTGATGGACATTGGGGCTATTTCCATTTTTTACTATTCTGAATAATGCTCCTTTGAACATGTGTGTACTATTTTTGTGTGGACATATGTTTTTATTTCTCTTGGGCATATACCTGGGATTGGAATTATTAGGTTCTAATGAAACTCTGTGATGTACTTTCGGGAGAAAGATCAACAAAACTGCTTTCCAAAGTGGCTACACCATTTTATCTTCCCACTAGCAATGTATGAGAGTTCTTATTTCTTCACATTCTTGCCAACTTGTTATTATCTATTTATAACCATCCTAGTGGACATGGAGTAGTATGTCATTGTGGTTTTCATTTGCATTTACCTGATCACTAGTGATCTGAGAATCATTTCAAGTGCTTGTTGGCCATGTGTATTTATTTCTTCTTTAGAGAAGTGTCTCTTTGAATCCTTTATAATTTTTTTTAAAACTAGGTTATGTTTTTGTTAAGTTAAAAGAGTTATTGATATATTCCCTACAGGAAGTGTGAATTCTCTGATGTTGTTGTTCTTTTTTAAGATTGTTTTAGCTGTTTAAAATGCATTTCCATATGCATTTAAAGCCATCTTATTAATTCTTGAAATAAAATCAACTAAAATTTTGATGGGGTTTTGCATAGAATCTGCAGATAAATTTGAAACTATTACTGTCTTAATGATATTAAGTCTTCTAATCTATGAATATGGGATGTCTTTTCTTTGGTCTTTTCATTCCTCTGTGGTTTGAAATTTTTAGTGTACGAAGCTAGTACTTCTTTTATTGAGTTTTTTCCTAGGCATTTTATTTTTAATAAGTTTTTTTTTTTAAAGATTTTATTTATTTATTGGACAGAGATCACAAGCAGGCAGAGAGGCAGACAGAGAGAGAGAGAGAGGAAGGGAGCAGGCTCTCCGCCGAGCAGAGAGCCCGATGCGGGGCTCGATCCCACGACCCTGAGATCATGACCTGAGCCAAAGTCAGAGGCTTTAACCCACTGAGCCATCCAGGCGCCCCTTAATAAGTTTTTAAATGGAAGTGTTTATTTCATTTCAGATTGTTCGTTGCTAGTGTATCAAATACAACTGATTTTCATATATTGATTCTGTACCTTTGCTCATTTTTTTTTACACCTACTAGTTTTTTTGATGAAGTAGTCCATAGGGTTTCCTGTGTAGAAGGTCATGTAGTCTGCAAATTGAGACATCTCCCTTTCCAGTTTGGATGCACTCTATTTCATATTTTTGCTCAATTGCCCTGGCTAGAACCTCCACTACCATAATGAACAGAAGGACCAAGAGTGGAGATCATTGTTTAATCGCGTTAAGAAAATGCTTTTGTCTTCCTTCTTCCTTGAGTGTTTTTATCACAGGATGGTGTTACATTTGGTCATATACTTTCTATGCTTCTATAAAATGATCATGTTGCTCTTGTCCTTTATCATATTCATATGGCCTATTACATTAATTGTTTTTCATATGTGGAACCAACTTTGGATTCCTTGAGAAACCCATTAGGTCAAAGGTTCTTTTTATATCTTGGTTTTATCTTGGTTATATCTTTTTATATGTTGGTTTTGTTAGTATTTTGTTGAAGTTTTTTGTGTTCATCTTCATAAAGATTTTTAATCTTTAGTTTTCATTCTTAGGATGTCTTTGATTAATTTTGGCATTAGGATAATAGTTGCCTCATAGAAAGGGTTGGGGAGTGCTCTCTCTTGTATTCTTTTAAAGAATTTATTAAACATTTTGTAAAATTTAGCAGGGTAGCCTTCTGTTCATGGACTTCTTTGTGTGAAGTTTCTTTATTTCTAATTTGCTTTACTTGTAAGTCTATTTAGATTTTCTATTTCTTCTCAAAGCAGTTTTAGTAGTTTGTATCTCTAGAAATATGTGCATTTCATATAGGTTATCTAATTTGTTGGCATACAGTGATTCATAGTATTCCTTTATAATCATTTTTAAAATTCTGTAAATTTGGTGGTAATCTCCCCTCTTTTCTTAATTTTAAAGATTTTCTTAATTATAGGATTTAAATTTTTTTTTCTTGGTTAGTCTAGATAGACTTTTATGAATGTTATTATCAAAGAACCAACTTTTGGTTTAATTGATTTTTTTCTGTTGTTTTTATCTTCTTGTATGTCATTTATTTTCTCTTTAATCTTTATTATTTCTTCCCTTCTGCTAGATTTAGTTTTAGTTTGATCATCTTTTTCCAGCATCTTAGGATGAAAGTTTAGGTGTTTGATCTGAAATATTTCTTCTCTTTTACTATAAGCATTGACAGCTGTCAGTTTTTGTCCAAGCTTTGGTGCTTTAGTTGCATACTATAGGTTTTGCATATTGTGTCATCATTTTTGTTCATCTCAAAGTAATTGCCCTTTTGCTTTCTTCTTTAAACACTTTTTTTTTTTATAGTCATGTTATTTACTTTCCACATACTCTTAATGTCTAATAATATTCCTTTGTGGTCAGAGAACATAATTTTTGTGATTTTAGTCCCTTTACATTTTTGAAACTTATGGTCAGAGAACATAATTTTTGTGATTTTAGTCCCTTTACATTTTTGAAACTTATTTTATTACTTTTCATAGTCTTTTTTTAAGATTTTATTTTTATTTATTTGACAGACAGAGATCACAAGTAGACAGAGAGGCAGGCAGAGAGAGAGGAAGGGAAGCAAGCTCCCTGCCGAGCAGAGAGCCCGATGCAGGGCTCGATCCCAGGACCCTGGGATCATGACCTGAGCCGAAGGCAGAGGCTTTAACCCACTGAGCCACCCAGGCGCCCCTACTTTTCATAGTCTTTAGCCTATAGGCTATAGTGTATATGACCTGTAGACCCCTTATAGTTGAACTTTGAAAATGTTTCCATTTGTAATTGAGAAAACTATGTATTTCTTTGTTTTGGAATGGGATGTTCTATAGATATTTCTTGGTTTTGTTTGTAGTGTTGTTAAAAATATTGTTGATCTTCTGCCAATTCTCTTTACACTTGGTAAAGAGGGATATTGTTTCCAAATATTATTATTTAATTGTCTATTTCTCCTTTCAGTTCTGTCATTTTTCCTTGATGTATTTTGAGTCTTTATTGTTAAGCACGTATATGTTTGTAATTATATTTTCCTGGTGGATTGGCCATTATTTTCATTATGAAATATTTTTCTTTACTTCTAGTAACATTTTTAGCTTCAGGTATTAATGTCTGATATGAGTAATATCAATCTAGCTCTTTTGTTTACCATTTACATGACATATCTTTTTCCATCCTTCGACTTTCAATCTATTATGCCTTTGAACCTAAGAGGTTTTCCTTATAGACAACTTATAGTAGGCTCATGTATTTTTAAAACCATTCTGAAAATCTTCACCTGTTAACCACATGACTTTATTTATATTTAATGTTATTGTTCATAGAATTTATATTTGCCTTTGTACTATTTCTTTTCTTATATTTACCTTTGTACTATTTCTTTTCTTTTCTTTTTAAAGATTTTATTTATTTGAGAGAGAGAGAGCAAGAGGGAGTAAGCATGGGGGAAGGAGCAGAGGGAGAAGCAAGTTCCATGCTGAGCAAGGAGCCCATCTTGAGACTTGATCCCAGACCCTGGGATCATAACCTGAGCTAAAGGCAGATACTTGACTGACCGAGCAACCCAGCGCCCCTACTATTTCTTTTTCATGTGTCTTATGTCTCTTTTGTTTGTGACTCTTCTTATTTTTCCATTTCCATTGACATTCCTCCAGTCCAGGCCTTCCTCTGTTGGGGACTCAATAGAATACCCGACCTGGTTAGGTAATTATTGCCATTACAAAATGGAGTCCTAGTGTTGCTACATCTTGCAACATATGAAAATAAAGTAGAATTTTATATTTCTTTAATTTCTTCAAGTCTTAAATTTTAACAACTAATTTAGATTTTGAAAACATTAGTGTGGATCCAACAGGATATATCTGTTGGGAAAGTAGAGTAAAAGGGAAAATTTTTGCCATCTCTGTTTTCCATGTTCAGAAGGTCTTAGGACGGCCCTAGGTCTGGCATGTTTCTTTTAATATGTTATCTTCTCACTTACATAGACCCTGCCTACTTGTTAAAGTAGTATGAACTAACAATAATAAATGCTTAGTTGTATTAAACATTCTATAGTATGTCAGGTACATTTATGTCATGTACTCTTTTTTCTTTAAGATTTTATTTGTTTATTTGACAGGCAGAAATCACAAGTAGGCAGGGAGGCAGGCAGAGAGAGAGGGGGGGAAGCAGGCTCCCTGCTGAGCAGAGAGCCTGATGCGGGGCTCAATCCCAGGACCCTGGGATCATGACCTGAGCTGAAGGCAGAGGCTTTAGCCCACTGAGCCACTCAGGCACACCTGTGATGTACTCTTTTTATCTTAACTTACTGTAGGTAGAATATATGAAAATTTATCAGATACCAATTAACTACTCCAAGAGCTTCCAAATGTTAGAAATGTTCCATTTCTGGAACCAAATGCATGGATGAATAAATGTATGTTCTCTTCCTTGATACTGGATAACAGAGAAGGGCATTAGAGCAGTAGTCGAATGACTTGGCTTTATTGCTGTCTTCATCTTATTTACTGGGTGCTTTTCAGGTTTCCCACTCTTAGAAACTTCAGTTTTCTCTTTCATAAAGTGAAAAAAATTAGTCTTAATGATCCAAAAAGTCACATGTTATAGATTAACGTCATTTGACAATGGCTGACTCTGTGGAGCAATGGAATCTATATAAGAAATTTTTCAGTCATACAGTAGGTACAAGGGAGAAGCACTTTAGTTTCTGTCATAGTGTGAAGTGTTGCTCATTCACTGTTCTTAAAAGTCCACTTCATGTTTGAACACCAACAGGTTTGACTGCAAGTGTCCACTTATATGTGGATTTTTTTTTATTAAGTTTAGTAGATTATAATTATATTTTCTCTTAGGATTTTCTTAACATTTTTTCTCTAGCTTACTTTATTGTAACAATATGGTATATAATATATCTAATGTACAAAATTGTGTTAGTTGACTGTTTATGTGATCAATAAGGCTTGTAGTCAGCCTTAGAGTATTAATAATTAAGTTTTTAAGTAGTAATTGTGAAATTAAGGAGAGCCAGAATAACACATGGATTTTCAACTGCCTAAGGATATGTGTTCCACATTGTTTCAGAATCAACTGTAATATCATCTGATTTATGAAACTGCTAGAGAGACATTTTTAACCTAAGAGTTTGCATTTCCGCTTTTTCATCCCAGCATATTCTACCTCGTCATACATTGCCCTTATTTTGACTTTTATACCATTAGCTGTAGCTAATGTTTGACCCAATACTTCATTATTGGTCCCTTTACAAATGGCTTCTTTTTACCCCAGTGGCATTTGAGCACCTATGAGATTTCAGGTGTTCCTTGATAGTTTAGGTAAAATTACCATGATTATCTTTGATATGAAGCCTTTCAACCCTCTGCTACCTAGGACATGTTCTTTCTTTGCTTTCATTTGTTTTCTTTTATCCTATAGAAATAAAAGGATTGCAATTGAAATATAGAAAATGTTCTTACTGCAAGTGCTCAAGTGCACAAATCTGGTTAACTCTCAAATGATAGATATTCAACCTGTCTTTCAAAGTGGTAATGTGTTTTGAAATTTTCACATTTGATTTATAAACAAAAAGTCTCCCTTGACTTTATCCTCCTGTTTTTCACACTTTTTTTCTCCCTAAAGAATGAAAAATAACAGCTAAGGAAGGTAGCTTGGAATAAAAATACCAGCAACAGAGATGCACACTAAATAAAAAGTACACCTACCATTCCGCCTTGAAATAACATGAATGTCTTATTGGATCTGACAAAATTCAATGAATTTCTAATTGAAGGCTGTTTTTCCATTCCTGATTGAACCTGTCTTTCCTAGCAATAGCAGCAGGAATGAGTCATAGTCTCTTCAGAAAGCAAGGCATTACAGATTGAGCCGGTGATGGATTTTTTTTTTCCCTTGATTTGAAATAATACTCTTGCCTCTGTCTTTCTGTCAACCTTAGAATAGTATTTTGATTTGTGATTTTATATTGATTTTAATTTGCCTCATTATTTCCTTGGAACCATTGAAGAAATACATCAAACAG
Organism: Martes martes; assembly: GCF_963455335.1. Taxonomy (NCBI): domain Eukaryota; kingdom Metazoa; phylum Chordata; class Mammalia; order Carnivora; family Mustelidae; genus Martes; species Martes martes. Next base: position 173,707,451 of record NC_137888.1, on the reverse strand, counting down.
AAACATGTTTGACAAGAAGCAGGAAGAGGCCTTTCACTGACACAAGAACTGTTGGGTTTTCTTTCTATTGATGCTTTTAAGTACTCTTTGCCAGTCTACTTTTTATCATCTGAGGTAAAAGTAGTACACAGAGTGTTACTTGAGACAGTTTTGACAGAGAGTGCAGCTGTACACCTGTGAGAACAAATGACTGATGCTCTTCTTGGTCACTCAGCAGGAATATCATTTCAATAGGTTTTCTTTAGTGCGCTGGCATGGTAAGGAGAGTTAGTAGTGTGTTTTTAATCTGCTGCCTATATAGCTGGCTTGGTTTGTCAAAGAGAGGCTTATCTACATTTATAACACTTTGGAAAACTGTGTGATTAGGTAATTATTTGGAAAATTGCTCATGTAGTTGAGTAGAAATATGTTTTTAAAGCAATTATATTTCCTTCTGATAACTCTTTGCCCTTCATTTAAGGATAACAGAATTTCTCAGATACTCCTTAGATATTTATCTGGGGTTTGGAATTCAAGGATTCTTTCTTTCTTTCTTTCTTTCTTTTTTTTTTTTTTTGAGAGAGAGAGAGAGAGAGTGCACGAGCGCGTGCACATACCAGTGGGGGAGGGGCAGAGGGAGAATCTTAAGCAGGCTCTACACCCAGTGTGGAGCCCAGTATAATGGGAGATGGGGCTCCATCTCATGACCCTGAGAACATGACCTGAAATGAAATCAAGAGTCAGGCACTTGGGCGCCTGGGTGGCTCAGTGGGTTAAGCCGCTGCCTTCGGCTCAGGTCATGATCTCAGGGTCCTGGGATCGAGTCCCGCATCGGGCTTTCTGCTCGGCAGGAAGCCTGCTTCCCTCTCTCTCTCTCTGCCTGCCTCTCTGTCTACTTGTGATCTCTCTCTGTCAAATAAATAAATAAAATCTTAAAAAAAAAAAAAAAAAAGAGTCAGGCACTTAACTGAGCCACCCAAGTACCTCTGGAATTCAAAGGATTCTTAATCAAGTATATATATCTGGTATATTGTAAGCACTTAATAAATACTCATTGAATGAATGTATGAAAACTGACTTTAAAAATGGGTATGTTTCCATGACATTAGAAAATACTAGATTTTAAGCTTAAAGTAAAAATGAAGAATGAATTTTGTCGTTGCTTTTCAGTTGTTTCTAAATATTCTGGTTTTTATCTCTTTCTGGGTTTCTAAAAAGTGAGGTTGGGCGCCTGGGTGGCTTAGTGGGTTAGAGCCTCTGCCTTTGGCTTAGGTCATGATCTCAGGGTCCTGGGATCGAGCCCCACATCGGGTTCTCTGCTCAGCAGGGAGCCTGCTTCCTCCTCTCTCTCTGCCTGCCTCTCTGCCTACTTGTGATCTTTCTCTGTCAAATAAATAAATAAAATTTAAAAAAAAAAAGTGAGGTCAAACTAATTGCTATGGCCAGTGGATTATGAGTAAAAGTGAAATGAATCATAACTGGATGAAAGTTTTAAAAACAGTGCCTACATCTCCATTTTTCCTTTCCATGTTGTGGAAATTTTGGAAATGTTTATTGGTAAATCTTTTTTTATCCCTTGGTGTAGTTAAAAACTGCCATCCCACACTGGACATAGAGCATGAATGGAAAATAAATGGTCTTAAGGCATGATTTTGATGTTAATCTTGGACCATAACCTAGCTATTCTGGCTGATAGAAGGCTCTTAATCACTGGCTAGTTTGTTACAAAGATCTACCAGACATTATGCATCCCAGTGTAGGCCAGGAGAAAATCCATTCTGAGTGATCTTCAAACTTACGTAATGTAGTAATCACACTTTTCCATGTAAAAATTGGTCACCCAAATGGTTCAGTCCTTTTAAATAACCAAGATAGTGTGTGCTAGAATATTTATGATTTGTAATACAAATTACATTATGAGTACACAGAACATAGTTTTTGAAAAACAATTATTTTTTTCCCAAATGTTACAGAAACCTGCATTTCAGATAAGTTGACCTAAGCCAGATATTTTAGGTTCTTCTGGAGTCTTGGTTGATTGTATTTATGTATGTGTTTCTTTCTATGAGTGTGTGAGAGAGATTGTGGTCATTAATATAATAAGAAGTAAGATTACAGAATTAGAGTCACACACTAACAAGAACATAAAAAAAAAAAGCAGTACATGTTAAAGCTTGTGAGGTAGGACCAAAATTGTACTTTCAGGCAAATATATAGCTTTAAATAGAATTTTATCACATAACATAAATAAAGTGAACTAATGTTCAACCTGGAAAGTTAGAAAATATGATAAATTAAAGTTACAGCAAAAAGGAAAATAATGAAAAAATAATTTAGCAATGCAAAACCAGAAAGTAAATTAGATACATATAAGCTGTTATTTAAAAACAAGACCTAGGGGCACCTGGGTGGCTCAGTAGATGAAGTGTCTGCCTTCAGCTCAGGTCATAATCCCAGATTCCTGGGATCCAGCCCTGAGTCTGGCTCCCTTCTCAGTGGGGAGTTTGCTTCTCCCTCTCACTCTGCCCCTCCCCTCCGCTTGTGCACTGGCATATGCGTTCTCTCTCTGTTCAATGAATAAGATACTTAAAAAAATAAAATAAAAACAAGACCTGTAAAAATTCATGCAGGAAAAAAAAAAACCCATACTCATTGAGTTAGTAATTATAAGGGGAATTTATCAATACAGAACAGATTTAAAATGTTACAGAAATGGATTTTTTTTTTTTGAGAAATACAAATTAAACTATCTCAAGTAAAAATAAAATAACCCATGGGAAAATGTTAAACTTGTCATATTTATCCCCATTAGGATGACACTGGGCTACCATCTTAACAATACACCAGTTTCAATTAATAATGTGTAATTTTGTTTTGTAAAAGTTTTTTTTTCAGAACCCAGAAATAGAGGGAAAGCTGACAAATGTGTTTTTGAAACAGTATAATCTGAAAGCACCTGGTGCAGAGTCTGGCTCACTGAATAAATATTAGGTGCTGGTGGTAATGGCGGTGGTAATTCTGAAGTCTCTGATAGTATTGATTAGGGGAGGGGCATGCACAATGCTACTATGTGAGTGTTTATGTCCCACTGACGTTTATATGTTGAAGCGAAACCCCAAGGTAATGTATTTGGAGGTGGGGCATTTGGGTTTTGATTAGGATTTGAGGGTAGAACCCTCATAGATGGCACTAGTGCCATAAAAAAGTTCCATAGGGAACCCTAATACCTATCTCTCATGTGAGGACACAGTGACAAGATTACTAAAATATTGAACTAGAGGATTTATTGGGATACTCTGAAGTGGTCTATTTTTAATTAGTTAATAGTTCTCCTTTGGATCTTAAAAAAAAAAAAAAGTCTTATGAATCTAAAAAACTTGGATTTAAGTTCTGAAATTACCGATGATGAGTGTTGATAAGTCATTTAGCTTATGTGACTCTCAGAATACACACCTAGAAACTATGAGTTCTATTAATTAAATCATTTAGAATATGTGGATTATCTTTTTAAAAAATATTTTATTTTTAAGTGATCTTTCCACCCCACACGGGATTCAAACTCACAACACCAAAATCAAGAGTCACATGCTCTACTGACTGAGCCACCCTGGATTATCTTTAAGAGGACATAGGTTTCCTTTCTACATCATAGTTTCATAATATTAATGGTGAAATCAATAAGTTTTAATAAATGAAAATAACAGAATATCTTTTTCAATTATTAGTACACAGATATTAAGCACTAATATTTAAAATCTTTCATTCTGTGTGTGCTCTATGTATTCATTTATTTGACAGCCAATTTGGTTTTGTTTTTTGGAGTTTTAATTTTTTAATTCAAATTCAGTTAATTAACACATAGTGCATTATTAGTTTCAGAGGTATAGTTCAATGATACATCAGTTTCATGTAACACCTAGTGCTCATCACATCACGTGCCCTCCTTAATGCCCATCACCCAGTTACCCCATCTCTCCACCCATCTCCCCTCAAGCAATCCTCAGTGTGTCCCCTGTAGTTAAGAGTCTCTTATGGTTTATCTCCCTCTCTGGTTTTATCTTATTCGAAAAGGTCATCTCTTTTCAGCATATATTTGGGGCCTCTCCTCCTCCATACCTGTCTTACATAAACTGTGGAATTTCAGGGCATCTTGGTGGCTCAGTCAGTTAAGCTTCTGCCTTGGGCTCTGGTTATGATCCCAGGGTCCCAGTGTCAAATGCTCCATTGGGTTCCCCGGTCAGTAGGGAGTCTGCTTCACTCTCTGCCCCACCCCATCCCCCAGCTTGTGAGTGTGCACTCTCTCTCTCTCACAAAAATAAATAAGTAAAATCTTAAAAACAACAACAACAACAACAACAAAAATAATTGGATTTCAAATTAGACTAAATAACTGCAGGAAGAAAAATTCTAAAATGAGGGTTAGCAATAGTTTAAATTTTTTTCTTTTTTTTTTTTTTTAAAGACTTTATTTATTTATTTGACAGACAGAGATCACGAGTAGGCAGAGAGGCAGGTAGAAAGAGAGAGGGGGAAGCAGGCTCCCTGCTGAGCAGAGAGCCCGATGTGGGGCTCGATCCCAGGACCCTGGGATCATGACCTGAGCCGAAGGCAGAGGCTAGTTCAAATTTTTCTAATAAACACATTAAAACTTGGATTGATAATATCCTGAGAGCACTTTTCCTCAGGGAATACTTACAAAGAAGGGACATAATCTATGGTCTATGGGGAGGTCATGTTTAACCACTTCATTTATAAATATGGCATAAAACACTATGTATCATGTCATGTCTTCCTAATAATGTGTACGTAGAAGTTGCCTTTTTTTTTTTTTTAAAGATTTCTTTCATTTAGGGTGCCTGGGTGGCTCAGTGAGTTAAGCCTCTTTTTTATTTTTAAAAGATTTCATTTGTTTATTTGACAGAGCACAAGCGGGGAGAGTGGCAGGGAGAGGGAAAGGGAGAAGCAGGCTCCCCACTGAGCAGGGGAAGCCCTATGTGGGGCTCCATCCCAGGACCCTGGAATCATGACCTGAGCCTAAGGCAGTTGCTTAACCAGCTGAGCCACCCAAGTGGCCAGAAGTTGCCTTTTCAAAGGTTTAATTTATCCATGATTATCTTTTAAACACGTATTGATGCAAAGTTTTAAAATAAGTAACAGAAAGAAAAAAAAAAGCATCCAAATTGAGTTTGATCCAGTGCATATCTTCCTCTAATTTTCAGTATATTTCCCTCTCTTCCATGCCTTCTTTTCATCCCACAAATAGGCACACTATCACCTTCCTAATTACATCTGCCCTTAGGCACCATATTCAGACTATGAGAACTCTAGGTCATTCATTTCTAGAAAAGGTGTTGTGGGGCACCTGGGTGGCTCAGTGGGTTAAAGCCTCTGCCTTCGGCTCAGGTCATGATCTCAGGGTCCTGGGATCGAGCCCCGTATCAGGCTCTCTGCTCTGCTGGGAGCCTGCTTCCCCCTCTCTCTCTGCCTGCCTCTATGCCTACTTGTGATCTCTCTGTCAAATAAATAAATAAATCTTTTAAAAAAAATAAAAAAGGTGTTGTAATATCATGTCTACCTATTTCCTGGTGTGGTTGTGTGGACCACATGACAAATATTTCTCAAGCACACTGTAAGTTTTTATATAAACATGAGGAGTAGCACTGCCCACTGAATCTAAACCTGACAGATTATCATAAAGAACACAAACTGTATTTCTAAACTCTCTTAACAGTGGTACTGGTTTGTGAAGTGGTTGGAGTTTTGTTTAGCTTAACCTCATTAATTTATGTAAAGACCAGATATGTTTATTTTTTAGAAGAACTGGCAACCAGAGATTCATCAAAATAATAACCAAAATACCCAGAAAAATTAATAGCAACATTTGAACTCCAGATCTTATTCTCACCCAGAAGAGTTTCTGAGCACAGTTGTAGACGTTATCTGTCATTCCCGGTTTTGTACCTCTCTGTCTCACATACAAGTCTTCAAGCACATTATTGTACCCACCCATTAATGGTGTGGTGGATCACCGAGCTGTTTCTTTACGAGTATTCTTCTGTCGACTATTCTGTTCTAATGGGCAGAGTTTCCAGTAACTTTAGAGGCTTTCTTCTACTTAATCTGTCAGTTTTTCTCTTATGGTGTAACTGCTGTGAAAGAAATTGGAGCTGTTATACTCCGTGCTTTGATACAGTTTGTAAAATGCAAGATAAGAGACAGTAAACCAAACACAGCATGCTAGTAATTTCTTTAAAAAGACGGATGTGCTAACTCCCAGAACATGTGGCCCAGAAAGCTGGAATAACTTTTTCTCTGAGAAGATGAACATTGTTTCAAAGTGTTACCTTATTTTTGAATCAACAGGATAGATGTCTTTTTTTTTTTTTTTTAAAGATTTTATTATTTATTTGACAGAGATCACAAGTAGGCAGAGAGGCAGGCAGAGAGAGGGGAGAGAGGGGAGGAAGCGGGCTCCCTGCTGAGCAGAGAGCCCGATGTGGGGCTCCATCCCAGGACCCTGAGACCATGACCTGAGCCAAAGGCAGAGGCTTTAATCCACTGAGCCACCCAGGCACCCCAAGGGTAGATGTCTTTGGTATATTTTCTTAGACTCATTGGAGAAAACTTGGTCTTTTGACTTCATTTTCCTCGTTTTTTATTTTTTTAGATTTAAGTCAAAAATTTTTAAAATATGAGTCTTAGATGAAGTGACCTGATATGTTTAAAGTGAGTGCTTGAGGATATTGATGTGTCAACATGTGAATAGATCCTTCACTATATACTTATAAAGGGAAGGCTTTAGAATGTGCTGGAAATACATAGTATTGAAAATATTTTAATCAGAAAGATGGCTTACGCTGGAAGAGCTCAACCCTGCAAGAGCTCAACCCTGCCTCCATCAGGAATTGTCAAAAATGCCAGGATACAGCAAGTGTCATTTAACACATCAGAATTCTTCTCCCTTAGATGGGATGACTATTTTCTTCCCCATTGAAACATTTCTAAGATTAATCCAGATTTTTCACATTCGTTTCCTACTGTATGAGAGCCATAGGTATTCTATTTTATTTATTTATTTTTATTTTTAAAGGACTTTATTTATTTGAGAGAGAGTGCGAGAGTGCAAGAGCGTGGGTGAGCGCGAGAGAGCACAAACTGAAGGGGTTTGGGCAGAGAGAGAAGCAGACTCCTTGCTGAGCAGGGAGCCTCATACTGGGCTCCATCCCAGGACCCTGGGATCATAACCTGAGCCGAAGGCAGATGCTTAACTGGAGCCACCAAGGTGCCCCGGCCGTAGGTACTCTGTTTTAATTGAGAATGCTTAGGGGTATGTTGTATCATCTCAAGGAACAGATTTTCTTTTGTATCTTTATATTGTCGGCTTGTGTTATGGAGAGGCTTATCGAGTAATTTCTACTATAATAAAATAATTTTGTCCATCCAAATATGTCACTGCCTGTTAGTACTTTTTAAAATTTTTAATTTCATTATACCTATTAAAGAGAGGAGATTGAAAAAGGAAAAAGAAAGTAAATTAATATTTCTCAGTATTTATTAAGTGTATACTATGTTTTAAGCTTTGTCCAAATATTATGTATAATATATGTAAATTATGTAATTATATTAAATATAACTTAATATTAACACGTATCATATAAGAGAAATATTATTATTTTAGATATCCAGGTATAGTGAAGAATGAAAGCTAATAAGTTCGATGAGGTGTGCCTAGAAAATACATTTCTCTTCACTGAAAGCTTATATAGTTATTGGCTTCTTCAGAGAGAAGAACCTTCTTTTTTTTTTTCAAGATTTTTTTTTTTTTTTTTTTTTTGGACAGAGAGAGATCATAAGTAGGCAGAGAGGCAGGCAGAGACAGAGAGAGGGTGAAGCAGGCTTCCCGCCAAGCAGAGAGCCTGATGTGGGGCTCAGTCCCAGGACCCCAGGATCATGACCTGAGCCGAAGGCAGAGGCCTTAACCCACTGAGCCACCCCGGCTCCCCAAGAAGACCCTTCTTAAGAGAAAGTTTGCAAAAATGATGTCTTGAAGTTCAGCTTTTTCAAGCCCTTCATTTATATTAATAACAAAAATAATTTTATAACATTTTACAGTTTCAGGTAAGATCTCAAGAGCAGTTTGTTCATCTATTACAATAAATCCATATATTAAGTATTATTACCTGTGTTTTACTTATTTAGCATGTTGGTCTTCTACAATCTGTCAGACTCACAGAATAGAAGAAGATTCCTTGGCAACAAGAAATGAGCTGGAATGAAAAATCCAGCAGGTTACAGGAAATACAGTTTGGGAGTAAGAGTTAGACTGAGGCTCTGTGCCTCAATCTATTCAGCATCCCTAGATCTTTGTTTCCTCATGTATAGAATGTGAAGGTAGAACTTAATTATTTCTTGTTATTTTTCAAGCTCTAAACTCTGCTCTCTGAAAAAGATTGTAAGATGTGTTAATGGTGTATATAAAAAGAAACTTTAATCAAAACTGCTAGATAAACAGATTATTTAAAAAAAAATCAGTGTAATTGCATAGAGAGTGCTAAGCTAATAAATCTTATGTGCCCAAATTTGTGACTTGGATTTCAACCTGGGTTTTAATAGTTGATTTCATTTACTTTTTCCTTTTCACATGTACCTTTCATATTAACATAGATTTAATGTACATTTGCTGTGTATCCCAGGTGAATAACTGTTCTTGTAGTTGACTTTCGTAATGTAACTTTATTGGCACAGTTAAGGTTAATGGCACATTAATTTTACACAAGACATCAGTCAGTATTTCATTTTAATTTACCATGTTAATAATGACTAGTGTTCTAGTTGCTTATGCCACTTTGGTCTGTCATAAATTATCCTGAAGCAAATATCAGTGTGAACTCAGAACCACACTGCTGACTTCTAAAATTATTAATGACAGTGCAGAGTAAAAAGAAACACATGAGTCTACATTTGGTTGATAATTTCTTTATGGATTATTATCACTCCTTTTCTGTAAGCGAATAGCGTAAATTATAAGTTTACTTGTACTAAAGGAAACAGCAGTTGTAATTAAGAATAATTACAGTGGTAATAGTGAAACTTTCTTTATAACATTCTAGATATGGCTTCATTCCTAAAATATGTTATTTTGGCCAAAAGAGCCAACATTAGAATCTCAGGGGAGAGGTCTAAATGAAATGGTAGATGAATCCATGTGGAGCCATGTTAGGTTGCTAAATTCTGAGGATGGAGAAATACCAGGTAGTTTGGGCACTGTCAAAAGCTGGCTGAGCAGGCTCCACTTTATAGCTCTAAGGGGACCCATTTTAATTCGCAAGGCACATTAATTCTTAACTCCCTCATAAACACGTATTTGTTTGAAGCATTGTCCCAGTTGTGAAGTGTGGCTTGAAACAATTCTAGATAGCATAGCCATAAAAAGCTTCAATTCAGGAGTCATATAGATAGGGGTTCAAAGTTCTTCTCCACCATTTATGTGCAGTGTACCCCCATGAGAGTTATTTAAAACTCTTAGTTTCTTTAGCTTTACATGGAAATAATAACAACATGTTTTCACAGAACTGCCACGAGAGTTTAATAATCTTCCCAGTGTGACTGAGACTCCGTAAACATCTAAAAAATGTGGAGTTCTGCAATTGTTTAAATGAGAAGTGCTCTATTAAAATAAGGTCTACAGAATTTTACTTTTTGGCATGCGATTATAATTTTTAACAACCTGTGTTCACAGTACCACTATTTTGTTACTTTTTATTCACATCAACATTAAATAGTCTCTTTTTCTTTACTTAGCCTTGTCAGAGCTAGTTTCTCTAGTATTGGTTCTATTCAATGTAATATCTCAGTTTTCCATTTGTGAAACCGGCGAAGTAATGCATTGACTTGGATAAGAAGGACGTTCCTGGTCACATTAACTTCAGAATTATTTATGTCTTGTTCTAGTCTATCACCTGGCTGTTTGTGTTGTAATAGAGAGAAGGGTCTTATGATACATAGTGACATGATTTGACCTTGATTTTAACTTCAAGACAGGGAGCTACTTTGAAATAGAGTCATAGTTGTTTGTACAAAATCCATGTTCATGATCTGTAGTAGGGACAATGTATTTTGGGAGTTCCACATAGAGGAAAGAAAGAGTATTACCAACACTTGTCCTTATTTGTTTTGTATGCTTCAAAAAGTAACTTGAGCGCCCTAAGTAGCTGTGTTCGTATTTGTAACAATTTTCTCTACCTATGCCACATAAAATCACATGGAAAATGTCTATTATATTACTTTATTTTATAACAAGTTATGGCTTTCAGGCAGTGTTTTTAAATGAGCAAAAAATGACTCAAGTTGTAAATTGAAAGCAGGGACTCAAATACTTGTATACTAGTATTCATAGCAACATTACTCACAATAGCCAAACAGTGCAAACAACCTATGTGCTCATCAGTAGGTGAATAAACGAAATACAGTGTATACATATAATGACATATTATTAAGCCTTAAAAAGGAGTGAAATTCTGATATGTGCTGAAACATGGGTGAACCTTAAAAATCTAGTGAAGTAAACCATACACATAAGGACAGGTACTAATATAAAATTCTGCTTTTAAGAGGTACTTAGAATAATCAAATTCATAACAACAGAAAACAGAATAGAGGTTACCAGGGAGTGGAGAGTTATTTTTTAATGAGTGTAGCATTTGTGTTGGGAATGATAAAAATTTCTGGAGATGGATGGTGGTGATGTTTGCACAAAATTGTGAATGTACATAAGCTGCTGAATTGTACATTTAAAAATAGTTGAAATGTTAAATTTTACTTTAAATATATTTTACCACAATGAAAATATACTACACAATTTTTAAATGGAACTAAATTTAGAATTTGAAATACTAAAACTCTAATTTCTGCAATATGCTGCCAGCAATGTCTTTCTTTTAATGAGTAACTAGTTGTATATTATGAAGTATTGTAATGGGATCAGAGCTTTAAAATGGAAAAAAATTGGAACTTTCAGATATGTGGATTTCAGATTAATGGAAGACCATAGGATTACTGAAGTTCACTCTCCTGAGCACCCTAGCTCATCTCTGGCTGCTGTCATATGGGTCCAAAATTGCCATCTCTGTGGCACAGAGCCTCAGCTTATGATAAGCAAAGGTATTTTTCGTGCAAGAGCTGTCTTGCCTCGAAGGGACTGATCTGGAATGACTGTCAATAACAGCAAGCACATACCTGAGGAATCAATCTCTTCCATTTTAATTTCATAGACATGCACCACTGGAAAGATGAGAATTACAGGATGAAGTCTCCTATAGGAATGCTGGCCAAGGTAACAAAATCAAGCCCCATTAGGTTGTCTCTGGAGCACAGACTGTGAATGGCAAGGGGAGAGAAAGTCAGACCGGAAAGGGAAAGTGAATGAAAGCTTGAATATGGGAGAATGTCTTTACATGCATGCCATGGCCTCATGGAGATTCATGGAACCTGGTCAATGAAAGCTCATGTCAATTCCATAAAGTGCCATTTTGCATTCTGCTTCAAGTTCTATTAATTCTGTGCACAGAGACATTTAGATGTCTCTTTTTCTTCTATTTCTCAGTGCTCCTAGGTTGAAATCATTACTTATCTTTTTGCAGTCAGGGTGTACCTCAAATCAAATGAACATGTTTTGGAGCTAAACAATAGTCCACCCATTAAATGAAGTTTCTTTGATTGTTTGATTTTCTTCCTCTCTCCCTTTTTTCCCCTCCTTTCTTCCTTCCCTCTTTCCTTCCCTCTTTCTTTTCCTTTCTTTGCTCTTTTTACCCCCTTTTCTTTCCTCTGGTACACTGTGGTCAAAGCAGCTATGGCATTATAATTCTGATTTGAATAAGCAAGCAAGTGCATGCTCGTGTATCTGTGTATACTCTCATGTGGGCTACTTTAGTGCTTTGACTCAAATTAAATTACTTTCAAGTGTGAACAATACAATATTAATATAAGCAGCTTTGGGAAATAGTAATGTTTTGTGTTGGGCTTATAATATTGCCTGAGTGTTTTCAGAAACCTAAGTAGTGCATTGGCAATCCAGAGAGTGCTACCCTATGAAAATGGAACATGATTATTTTTAAGTTTTTATTTAAATTCCAGTTAGTTAACATACAGTGTAATACTAGTTTCAGGTGTACAATACAGTGATTCAGCACTTCCATACAACACCTGCTGCTAATCACAAGTGTACTATTTGATCCTGTTTAACCTATCCCCACCACTCTCCCCTCTGGTAATGATCAGTTTGTTCTTTGTAGTTAAGAATCTGTTTCTTGGTTTGTCTCTCTCTCTCTTTTTTTCCCTTTTGCTCATTTGTTTTGTTCCTCAAATTCTGCATATGAGTGAAATGGTATTTGTCTTTCTCTAACTGACTTATTTTGCTTAGCATAATACTCTCTAGTTCCATCCATGTCCTTGCAAATGACTAGATTTCATTCATTTTTATAGCTGAGAAATACTCCATTGTATGTGTGTCTGTGTGTTTGTATATGTATCACCTCTTCTTTATCCATTCATCAGTCATTAGACACTCACTGAACACTTGGCATGTTTCCATAATTTGTTTATTGTAGATGATGCTGCTATAAATATCACAATGCATGTAACTCTTTGAATTATTATTTTTGTATTTTGTCAGAGAGAAAGGGAGAGCACAAACAAGAGAAGCAGCAGGCAGAGGGAGAAGCAGGCTCCCTGCTGATCAAGGAGCTGGATGTAGGACTTGATCCCGGGATAATGGGATCATGACCTGAGCTCAAGGCAGATGCTTAACTGACTGAGCCACTATGGCGTCCCGGTACTTTTGTATTTTTTGAGTAAATTCCTAGTAGTGGAATTGCTGGATCATGGGATAGTTCTATTTTTTAACTTGTTGAGGAACCCTCATACTGTTTTCCAAAGTGACTGCACCATTTTGCCTTCCCTCCAATGCTCTAAGAGGGTTCCCCTTTCTCCATATCCTCACTAATACCTGTTGTTTCTTCTATTGTTAATTTTTAGCCATCCTGACAGGTGTGAGATGATATCTCACTGTATTTTCAATTTGTATTTCCCTGATGATCATTGATGTTAAGTATTTTTTCATGTTTCTGTTGGCCATGTGTATGTCTTCTTTGAAAAAAATGCCTATTCATGTCTTCTGCCTTTTTTAATTGAATTATTTCATTTTTAGGTATTGAGTTGTACCATTTCTTTATATATTTTGGGTACTAAACCTCTATTGGATTTATCACTAGCAAATATATTTTCCCATTCTGTAGGCTGCCTTTTAGTTTTACTGATTGTTTCCTTCGTTGTGTAGAAGCTTTCTATTTTTATGTCATACCAATTTTTTATTTTTGCTTTTGTTTCCCTTGATTCCGGAGACATATCTAGAAAGAGGTGTGTATGGCCTATTTTGAAGAGATTGCTGCCATGTTCTTCTCTAGGATTTTTATGGTTTCAGGTCTCACTTTTAGATCTTTAATCTAGTTTAAATTTATTTTGTGTTTGTTGTTAAAAAGATCCGGTTTCTTCTTTTGCATGTAATTGCTCAGCTATCCCCCACCATTTATTGAAGACAGTGTCTTTTCCCATTGGATATTCTTTCCTGCTTTTGGCGGATTCATTGACCATATAATTGTGGGTTTATTTCTAGGTTTTCTTTTCTGTTCCATTGGTCTATGTGTCTATTTTTGTGTCAGTACTATACTGTTCTGATCACTACAGTTTGTAATATAACTTGAAGTCTATAACTGTGATGCCTTTAGCTCCCCCCCCCCCCCCTGCCAAGACTGCTTTAACTATTCAGGGTCCTCTGTAGTTCCATACAAATTTTAAGTTTATTCTGGCTCTGAAAAGTGCTGGTGGTATTTTCAAAGAGATTGCATTAAATGTGCAGATTGCTTTAGGTAATATAGACATTTTAACAATATTTGTTCTTCCAGTTCATGAGAATGGATCTCTTTCCATCTCTTTGTGTTATCTTCAATTTCTTTCATCGGGATTTTGTACTTTTCAGAGTACAAATCTTTCACCTCTTTGCTTAAGTTTATTCCTAGGTATCTTACTGATTTGGTGGAATTATAAATGTGATTGATTCCTTAATTTCTCTTTCTGGTGCTTCATTATTGGTATATATGTTGCATACAAATGCAACAGATTTTCTGTACATTGATTTTGTATCCTGAGACTTTGCTGTATTCATGTATCAGTTCCAGCACTTTTTTTTTTTTTTTTTTTTGTGGAGTCTTCTGGGTTTCCTATAGAGTGTCATCAAATAATGAGATTTTACTTATTCCTTGCCAATTTGGATGCCTTTTATTTCTTTGTTGTCTTATTGCTGTTGCTAGGACAACAGGGTAATTTGGAAGTTTTCCATCATTTTCTACTTTTTGAATTGTTTGAGAAGAATAGGTATTCTTCTTTAAATGTCTGATAGAATTATCCTGTGAGGCCATCTGGCCTAAGACTTGTTTGCTGGGAGTTTTTTGATTACTGATTCAATTTTTGTTGGTTATCAGTCTGTTAAAGTTTTCTATTCCTGTTTCAGTTTTGGTAGTTTGTATGTTTCTAGGAACTTACCTTACATTCATCCAGGTTGTCCAATTTATTGGCATATAGTTTTTCATAACATTCTCTTATAATTATTTGTGTATTTTTATATATTGGTTGTTATTTGTCCTTTCTCAGTTTTGATTTTATTTATTTAGGTTTTGGGGTTTTTTGTTTTTTGATGAGTCTGGCTACAGGTTTATCAATTTTATTGATTCTTTTCGAAGAACTATCTCCTGGTTTCATTGATCTATTCTATTATTTTCCTAGTTTTTATATTACTTATTCTTGCTCTAATCTCTATTATTTATTTCCCTTCTTTTGCTGGCTTTAGGTTTCTTTTGTTGTTCTTTTTCTAGCTCCTTTAGGTGTAAGGTTAAGTTATTTGAGATTTTTCCTACTTCCTTAGGTAGGCCTGAATTGCTATATACTTCTCTCTCTCTCTCTCTCTCTCTATTTTTTTAAAGATTTTATTTATTTATTTATTTGAGAGAGAAGGAAAGAAAGAGAGAGATTGAGAGAACAAATGGGGGGAGTGGCAGAGGGAGAAACAGACTCTGCAGAGCAGGTAGCCCAATGCAGGACTCAATCCCAGGACCCCAGGATCATGATCTGAGTTGAAGGCAGATGCTTAACCAGCTGAGCCACCCAGGCGCCCCCCTCCCCTTTAAAGATTTTATTTATTTGTTTTGGGAGAGAGAGAGAGAAAGAGCTTGAGTGGAGAAAGGACTGGAAGGAGAGGGAGAAGCAGACTCCCCAATGCAGGAACCCAGGTATCATGACCTGAGCTGAAGGCAGACATTTTACAAACAGCCACCCAGGTGCCCTATATACTTCCCTCTTATGACCACTTTTTGCTGCATCCCAAAGGTTTTGGACCACTGTGTTTTCATTAGTATTTGTTTCCAAGTATATTTTTATTTCTTCCTTGATTTCCTGGTTGACCCATTCAACATATAATATAGTAGCATGTTGTTTAACCGCCCTGTATTTGTGGTCTTTACAATTTTTTTTCTTGTGGTTGACCTCTGTTTTCATAGCATTGTGGTCAGAAAGAGTATATGGTGTGATTTCAAACTTTTTGTATTTGTTGAGATATGTTTTGTGAACTAATATGTGATATATGCTGAAAAGTGTTCCTTGTGCATTTGAAAAGAATGGGTATTTATTTTTAGGATGGAATGTTCTTAATATATCTGTTAATTCCATCTGGTCCAGTGTGATATTCTAAGCCATTGTTTTTATGTTTACTGATTTTATGTTTAGATGATCTGTCCATTGATTGGAGTTGTGGGTTAAAGTTCCCTACTATTATTCTGTTATTATCCTTTAGTTTAATTATATTTTTGTTTTTAATTGTCTTCTATATTTGCATACTCACATATTTGGTGCATAAATATTTACTATTGTTAGATCTTCTTACTAATTGGCCTCTTTATGATTATATAGTGCTCTTCCTTCTCTCTTTTTATGGTTTTTATTTTAAGGTATAGTTTGTCTGATGTAAGTATTGCTACTCCAGCTTTGTTTTGACATCCATTTGTGTGATAAATGGTCCTCTACCTCCTCACTTTGAATCGGCTGCTGTCTAACCTGAGTCTCTTATGGTCAAATATAGATGAGTCTAGTTTTGTTACCCATTCTAATACCATACATCTTTTGATTGAAGCATTTATCCCATTTACATTCAAAGTAATTATTAATAAATAATGTATTTATTGTCATTTCATTACTTGTTTTTCATTGTTTTTGGAGATTTTCTATGATTCTTTCTTGTCCTTGTCACTTTTGGTCTCTCCCTTGCACTCAGAGTCCCCTTTAATATTTCTTGCAGGGCTGGTTTAGTGGTCATGAACTCCTTTAGTTTTTGTTTGTCTGGGAAACTCTTTATCTCTCCTTCTATTCTAAATGATAATTTTGCTGGATAGAGTATTCTTGGCTGCAGATTTTTCCCAATCAGCACATTGAATATATCATGCCATTCCATTCTGGCTTGCCAATTTTCTGTTGCAAAATCTCCAGCTAGACTTATGGGTGTTCCCTTGTAAGTTACAGACTTCTTTTGTCTCCCTGCTTTTAAGATTTTTTTCTTTATCACTATATTTTGCAAATTTAGTTATAATATGTTTTGGTGTTGGCCTGCTTTTGTTGATTTTTATAGGAGTTCTTTTTGCCTCCTGAATCTAGATGTTTATTTTCTTCCCCAGATAAGAGAACTTTTCAGCTGTCATTTCTTCCAAAAAATTTTCTGGCCCCTTTTTTCTTCTTCTGGGATTCCTGTAATACAAATGTTATTATGCTTGATGGAATCATTAAGTTCCCTAAGTCTATACTTGTGTTGCATGTTCTTTATCTCTTTTGTTAAGCTTCAGTATTTTCCATCATTTTGTCTTCTAGGTCACTAAATCATTCTACTACTTCTACTAATTCTTCATTGCATGAAGCTGTTTCCAATGTTAGTTATTGCACTCATTATCTTTGATTGATTCTATTTTAACTCTTTAACTCTGTGGTAAGAGTCTCATTGATTTTTAAAAAAATTTTTTTCTCAAGCCCGGTGAGTATCCTTAGGTTTGTTGCATTATATTCTCCATCAGTTATTCTATTTTTATCTGTTTTGCTTAGATCTTCGGCTGTGGCCTTGTCTTGTTCTTTCATTTGGATAAATTTATTTGAGAAAAGTTCTTTCATTTGGGATAAATTCCTCTGTCTTAGCATGTTGTCTTTGTTTTCTTCTGTGTGTTATGTCTCCTGTTTCTGAAAGTAATGGCCTTATGAAGAAGAGGTCATACAGTGCCTATGGCCTATATGTGCTTCAGGGAGTGTCCCTCGTGTGTGCTGCATGCACTCTGCTGTTGTGTTTTGGCTTCTCTTTCCTTTAGGCCATTTGCAGAGGCTTTCCTTGCCTGCTCCAGGCAGTGTTTGGTCCTGGTGTGAATGTGGCAAATTTTAAATAGATGTGCTCTGGTCTGCTTGTGAAATGAGACCTGATACCAACTCTGCTAGAACTGAGGCCCTGCATCACTCTCTGGTTGAAGATGTGGTGTGGTAGAGGTTTATGCTGGTCTTCTGGGGAATGGGCCCACTGCACTGTGACTAAAGCATGCTTGACTGAGAAGGGCAGTCCTGCCACAGCGCAATGGTGTTGGGCTTATTGTAAGTAAGTTAGGCAGCCAGTGTTGGCACTGTGCTGCTTCCTGCAGGTGGGTTTGTGTTTATGCTGATGGGCAGAGGGTGATAATGGTGGAAAATAATTCCTAACCCAAGATTATTTTCTTGCAATGTACTTTTCAGTCTCAGCACTATGGACATTTTGGAGTGGATAATCCTTTGTTATGGAACCTATTCTGTTCAATGTAGGACATCTAGCCACATCCCTGGGCTCTAGATACCAGTAACACACACTCTGTGAGTAAAATAATGTCTCCAGGTACAGTGAAGTGTCCTCTGGTATGGGAGTGGCATAACCACTTCCAGCTGAGAAGCATTGTCTAGAGTATGGTATGAAATTCCAGGGTCATGGCTTTGGTCTGGCTCAGACAGCTTAGGTTTTCAGAGTAGAATGTGGGGTGAGAGGAAGGAATGATGGAGAAAATAGACAATGTGTCTGCAGTATTTTTCCCATGACATTGCTTCCTTTTTTTTTTTTTTTAAGATTTTATTTTTCTTAAGTAAGCTCTATGCCTAACATGAAGCTCAGATTCATAACCCTGATATCAAGATCCACATGCTCCACTGACCGAGCCACCCAGCATTGCTTCTTTTAAGGCAGAGAGAAACTCCTATTTTACACTGAACAACCTGTTTGTGTTCTGTGAGGCATGAACTTAATGAAAATTATACTGCTTTCTGGTTAGTCAAAAGCCTAAGAAGATAACTTAAGGTATGGGTTTCTTTATTTGGAGCAGGAATGTGGTTTTTTTTCTGGGTACTATCAAGACTCTTTTTTGTCACTTTTAACTGTATCTTTGACAAATCCAGGGATTTACCTTAGGCAGAGTTGTGTCCAGAGGTTTCAACTGTACTCTCATTGAGCTGTTTCTCTTTAACCTTGACTTTTCTTGATTTTTGCTGGGACAGAGATAGGTGGCTCCTGAGAACCTTGAGGATACCCCCAAAGGTAGAGGACCCACCTTTCCTGAATCTGTAGATTAGAACTCAGGAAATACGCATTTGGCTCTGCTTGCAGCTAGGTGTTCTCTTGATTCAGGCACTTTTACAGTGGGTTTGACCAGCCTAGATCAATGAATCCCTCTCCACTCTTACCTCCTCCACCAATTCTGCAGGTCTGAAAACAGAAACACAAGGAATGATTCTCTTACAAATCAGAGATCCTTTGAAAAGAAAATTGTGCTGAACTTTCTTTATGAAAATCTTTCCTCAAATTGTGCTCACATTTATTTTCCAACTCTTTTAATCTCTCGGAGGTATCCTTTCTACTTCCAAGGTATCCTGTTAGTATTCTTAGAGTCTGGTTCAGGGAACCCTGGGGAGGTGACCAAGATTTTCAGGTGACCATTGTTTTGAAGCTTTTTTTCAGAATATTGAGATTTGTCTTTGTCTCAGTTTCTTACAAGTGTTCAGTGGACTTTTCAAGAGGCTATATGACATATCATGTAAGACTAAACAGAGACAAATAGAGGGATCAAATTATCTTCTATTGAGCCAAACTTTTTTTTTTTTTTAAGATTTTATTTATTTATTTGAGAGGAAGAGAGAGGGAGCACGGAGTTAGAGAGAGAATGAGAAGCAGACTCCCCACTGAGCAGAAAACCCTATGGAGGGCTCGATTCTCAGGACTCTGGGATCATGACCTGAGCCTAAGGCAGATGCTTAGCCAACTGAGCCACCCAGGAGCCCCTGAGCCAAACTTTAAACAGTTTGCAAATGTGTAAAACATGTACACTGATCTCTATTTTTTTGTTTCAGATAATGCACTTTTTCCCCATAAGATGTGCTATTTATCTTAATGTGTATTGGATTTATTATCATTGTTAAATGAATAAGTATTTTTAAAAGTTTCATTTTTAAATTTTAAAATGGTAAATATCAGTAGACCCCCATTCTGTCTCAAAAATTTAAGAGTGAACCTTTTTATGGCCTCCATTGAATATGTGGAGTGTTCACCAAGTATTTTCCACTATAGCTTTTGGAACTCCAACATCTCCAGCCCTGGGATAGCCATGAATCTGTTCTCAATTCCATTAGTGGCCGTTCTCTGCCAGGCCTGGAGAAACTCTCTCTGGGCCCTGCAATTTAGTGTTCAGCCAATGACTCAAGTGGACCGCTATGCAGAGGTCTACAGATCATTCTTTGGACAGCACCCTCCTTTTCATTATCTCACCCTATAAAGTCCAAACTGCAGATAGCCCTGAACTCTAATCTTTGTTTTACCCAGTGAGACCACTGCTCTCAGTTTGGATTTCACTTCCATTTCCTGTGGTCTGGAAAGTTGCCACAGAAATAAAGTTGGGATAAACTAGGAGCTCATCTCATGTGTGTCCTTTCTCTAAATGATTACAGCTTTGTGCTGTCTGTTGCCCCATGCCTGAAATCAGTTTCTTCATTTTTTTTTAAGTTTTACAGTAGTTTACACTTATTACAGTTAAAATAAGTGTAATACCCATTACTCTAAAAAGACTAAAATTGGAAGTTTTCAATTTTTCCTGTACTTAGGTGTTTCTTTACAAAAAGTGACTTACTGATGGTGAGATGAATGCTGAGACATAGCCAAATATATCCATTTAAGATTGGGGGACAGATGAGAACTTCAGTATTTTAGATCATCTTAAATAATTGCTTATATTTAATTATGTGTATAATTTAATAACAACAATACATTTGTATAATTTAGAACTAACAATGCATAGTTAGAAGTGTTATTTTTTTTTCCTAACAGAAGTGTACTGTCAAGAAATGTGGAACGTTTCCTATGGTGTTTGAGCTAATTTTGTGTGTGCGTGTATGAAAATTATAACGGTTCAGGGTGAAAAGAAATATTTATTTTAGGGAATTGAGCAAATCATTAAGGAAATATACTTTTGCATATACCCACTATGAGGAGAAATTGAGCAGTGATTTCTATAACCTTAGCCTGACAACTCTTTCGTCAGGTGACTTATTCCGTTATGAGAAGAGAATGAGGCAGTGAGGTTTCAGTTGAAGCAAGAATAGGAGTGGCTGCCACCGTTTTTTGAACTAGTACTAAGTGCTTGGCCCTGGGCAATAAAGGTATCCTGGCCTCCATTTTATAAATGTAGAGTTTGAAGCTAAGAAAGAACGCTTTGCTTCTGGTCATAAAGGAATAAATGTGGTAGTTAGGTTTGAACTGACATTTTTCTAACTCAGTGGCCATTTCTTACCAATTCACCAGACTTTCTTGGATTTGGACTATACACAGAACAGTTTTCTACCTATGCAGGTGTAGGACACCAATATGATTTTTTGAAGTGTTTCAAATGTCACAGTGCCTACCCTGGAGTTCAGTTAAGCCATAACTGATTTATAATGAACTAGGGAAATTTGAAGTTGATATGAATTATGCAATCCTCAGTATAAGTGTGTGTGTGTGTGTGTGTGTGTGTGTGTGTGTGTAGCATTACATTTCTTTCAAGAAAGCTAAAGAAATTTCCCACTGAGTAGGAAATGTTTACATTCTTCACACACTTGTGCATGGATTTCCAAATTGATGGCTATTTGCTTCAAAAGTAGACAGGAAATCAATCCTGGAAATTATTGTGTGTGTAGTTCAATTCCGTAAGTTGTAAAATATTATTTCTTTCATCTCCTTTATGCTGTTTCATTGCTATTTCATTCTTCTTGGTAATAGAAAAATATTCAATGATATTGTAAACACATACTGACCTTTCAGATTTGTTCTCAGGTTCAGTGGCCATTTGTTCAGGAGGCACTTGACTTTTTTACATCAGCCGGTCTCTTCCTCTTTGGGGAAGAAAATCAAGTCATGCTTTGTATTTTACATTGTGTTGTGTTTCCCTTCCAAAATGTGTCACTATGTAATGAGGACTTCTCTCTTTAAAGAAAAGCATGATGTAGCAGTGGATCTGGGAAAGGATGCATGTTCTCAACTATGATGGTGGGAACTAGTAATCCTCCTCCAGAGAACCAGAATAAATAGATGTTTCTAGTAAAAAGTAAGAGTGATGTTTGTAAGCTGCCCTCCCCCCGAATTCTGGACTCTTAGACCTAACTATTCATATGGAATTTCACTTTTTATATATCAGTTCTCTACCAGTTCTGGACATTTATATACTATGATCATATTTCTTAACATTGGTACGTATTTTCTATTTACCATTTTTTATAAATCTAGTGAATTTTTAAGTAATTGTATATATGAAGAACATTCATATCAATAATAGAAATAGAAGAAAATGTGCTGTAAGTGGAAAATAAATGCAAAAATGTGTATTTATACAAACATAAGTACACATAGATTTTAAATGTTCAGAAAATAAAAATAATAATGTGTACCAACAGAAGTTCTAGGACCACATTTCTGAAAATTGTGAACCCTCTGATCCCTATTTTTTGAATTGAAATTGCACTTCAGAGCCCTTACCACAGTTTCCATTATGAGCTTCCCCTGCTTTCTGAAAGTAGAGTGTTTCTATGAAATCTTTCATAGCCCTAATGGCATAAGGCAAAAAAACAATTACCATTAGTGTATATAGAAAATTTTTGAACGTTCTCAGACCCCAAAAATAACCTCTCTCAGACTTTTCCAATAGCTTAGGACACATCTTTTTAAGATGCCCAAAATAGGGATTCCTGGGTGGCTCAGTCAGTTGAGTGTCTACCTTTGGCTCAGGTCATGATCTCGGGGTCCTTGGATCGAGCCCTGTGTCAGGCTCCCTTCTCCATAGGGAGCCTGCTTCTCCCTCTTCCTCTGCCTCCCGCTCCCCCTGCTTGTGCTCTCTCTCTCTCTGACAATCAAACTTAAAAAAAAAAATTGCCCAAAATAAATCAAAGTAAAGCACAAATGCTCTTAGACACAGTTCTGTGTCAAAACTGCCATGGCTTGATGCGGAGTGTAGCTCCTGGGAAGGAGGTTGGTGGTGTGTTTAGTGTGTGCACTGCCTTTATAACTACATAATACAGAATAAGCACTGAACACTATTTGTGCTTTTTGCTGCTTTTTTTTTTTTTAATAAAAATGAAAATCCTCTTCAGATTCATGTACTCTGCTAATGTAGGTCTTTCCCAATAGTGAACTAGCATAATATGAACTTTCAAGAAACAAGGGATATCTGTTTGTAGAAATCATATATGGCCATGAACATATTTTCTGCCTTTGAGGAACCAGACTGAAAGCCCCTTGGACCTCCAGACATTGTTTCCGTTACCCTGCACTCCATTATGTCCTTTATTGCATACAGGTATGCACTGTGTATTTAATTCCTGCTCAACAAACTGAACAGTTACACAGTGGTCTCCAGGAATGAAGTCCGGTGCAGCTTATGAGAACAGGACAGTGCAGAACAATAGGCTCAAGAAAAGGAACCAGTGATATCTGGGGAAAGTTATTTAAATATATAGAACTAGAGGTGTTTCTTTTTATTAAAAAGTACATTTAATACCCTTAACTGTGTATTGAGCATTTGGTCAACGTTAATGTATATACTTTTCACAATAGCCCAAAGAAGAAAATAGGATTAGTACTTTCATTTAGTACATGAAGAAAGTAAGGCGGGGAGGGAAGTGAGTAATTTGCTGAAAGTTACTGAAGTAGGATATGGAGATTTGAGTTTTGAAAGCCAGATTCTGTACTCTCAATCACTACTCTATGCTGTATTTCTTGTTAGAGTATATGAAATTACCCATGTGAAAATACTTGGATTCTGTCATTCTACAGTTACTTGCTGTGATTTATGCATCATTTCATTTGTCTTCCATTTGCTGTGCAGAAATGTAGGTATTTCCTTTCCCTGAATTGGTGAAACTCAGATAAAGAGCATGCACTTATAGGAAATATCAAATTCTAAGTGTCCAATATATTTTTATATCATGTCACGTAATGTGACATATTGGGCTGTTGTGGAATGTCAAGCACTGGCATAATATATGTCTTAGAAATGCAGAGTGACAGGTTGTCATTATAGCTGTTCCAAGTTTTTGTGATAATGGTGAACCCTGGAAAATTTCATTTTCTGGCTTTGCACATTGCAAACACTTTGACATTTCCCCTGTTTTCCCGATGGGAAAGACAGAATTGAATTTAGCCAAACCTGATAATTTTCCTTAATGGAAATTTAAGGGGCTAAGAATCCCACATTTGTGTATGGGCTCAATAATTTGAAGTGAATTATCTTCTATCTCTATCCCTAGGATGTAGAGGCAGATGAAGTAGTTTTTCACAGACCTGAATTGTATGTATGAACACCAACTGATGGAGATCATTCAAATTATGAGTTAAGTGCAAATAGAGTTAAGTGCAAAATAGACCCTATATTTAGCAAGCATCCCTGTCATCTATTCACTAGGTGTCAGTAGCAAACCCCCCCATCCCCAATCTGTACAACCAAAAATGTTTCCAGACTTTGCCAAAAAATTGCCTCCAGTTGACAATCACTGATTTTGAGAATGGAATCTCTGGTTGTTTTGTAATCTCCTAAAATTCATACCTTTACACATATTTTAAGACTTCAGATTTTTTTTTTTTTAGGATAATGTCTTATGAGCCACAATACCAAGTTTGCATTTCCAAGCATATTACAACAAAATAACTATTATGTATTTTCTACTAGCATTATCTCTTTCAAATAAAATTAAGTTGTATCACTTGCAGACCCTTTGAGAAATGATGCATTCTTATCTCATTTTAAGGTTAATGAAAGTAATCTCTCCAAATATCAGTAATATAAAGACAAGTATAGATAAATATAGAACATTTTATCATTACATGGTGCTTTTTTTTTTATTTTTTTTAAACATGATCATTCTTTTTTTTTTTTTTTTTTAAAGATTTCATTTATTTATTTGTCAGAGAGAGCACAAGCAGGGGGAGCAGCAGGCTTTCCACTGAGCAAGGAGCCCAATGCGGGACTCAGTCCCAGGATGCTGAGCTCATGACCTGAGCCGACGGTGGACACTCAACCCACTGAGCCACCCAGGTGTCCCTACATGGTGCTTTTAAAATCAATATTTAATTTTCCCAGTAATTCTGAGGAAGGTTTTAATTTACCCATTTTATTGATTAATAAACGGAGACTTGAGGAGTAGCTTTTGTCTATTTCTTGTGAGTTAGACCAGAAACTAGCACCATTCTGAGTAATTTTAGGTTAGCAGAGTGGAGCCCAATATGGGCCTCAATCTCACAACCCTGAGATCATGACCTGAGTCGAAATCAACAGTTAAACGCTTAATGGACTGAGCCACCCAGGCACCCCTTGATGATTAAACTCTTAAGTAAAGCTCTCTTCTCATGTATAAACTTTTTTCATATCCCAGAGAGTGGTGTGAAAGATGCATGCCCCTTTCTTTCTTCTGCTCTTCTATTTCTAAATCTATGTACCACCATTTCCTATTTTGATGTCACTGGTTTTTGTCTTGGGACCTCATGTCGACTGGACCATCTGTCTATAGCCCCTCAAGTGAGCTGCCCTAATTATGTTATATCAGGACAACTTGTGAAGCTCAGAATATCACATTTCTAACCTTACAACTGATAAGGAGCATAAGCCATTCCCATTGCTATTCTCAGTCATCTCTCTGTCTTAAATAGATGCACAGATCTCTAGGCTCTTAAGCATCTTCCAGTCCTGTTTACTTTGTAGTCAAGACCCCAGAAATTAGTCTTCCAGAATATGGCTCTTCAAGCCAGAATCCTCAAGGTGACAGTGCCTGTGTAACCTTGATATGAAACCTCCTACACTGTGTAATACTGTCATCTCAGGGAGAGCCACTATTCATTAGTTTAAATTGTCAGCTTTATGTTTCAGTAAAATAAATACACATTTTCCCTACAGTAATGACTTTTTTTTCTCACTTTGTGAAAGCTGCAGGGACCCTTGTTATCAAGAGATAATCATATTCTAGCAGTGCCACTTATTATGCCCAGTGAAAGTCCCAAGGATATGATTATCTCTTAATAACTCTAAAGCTTGTTATGTATCATGTTGTATTGTTGTTTACTTTGAGTGCGTGGGGGGAACCCATTAGTGATCTCTGTGGTTGATATTATTCGTTGGGATAATGATAAAGGAATCAAATGACCATTTGTTTGCTTGTAGCTAGACAGCACGATAAGTGCATCCCACTTCCCACTGAAAAATGTATTTAAATGTAATCTCTAGCTTAGTATTAGTTTAATAACCTGGATGTTAATACTAAATTAATATCAAGCGAAGCTAAAGGAAAGTTAGGAAATAAACATGGATAATTTAATAACTCTGTGACCTTTACCTCCCACGGAAAATTCAGATTGGGTTTTAAAAACCTGTGAAAGAAGTAAACACCCCTGAAAAAGAAGTACTCACCAATTCAGTGATGGAAAATGTCGTTGATAGTTTAAGTAAATTAGGATGGATGTAAGGAAATCCCCTTAAATATGCCTCTAGAATATGGACAATAAATGAATTTTTCCCCTCTTACCTCTTGCCTTCCTTTCATGTTCAAAGAATGCAATAATTTTGGTTTCATTTATTGAATACCTTTTAAAGACCAGATAGTTGTCCTGCATCCTCTCATTTTTTATGTACTAGAACCTTGCAATACTGTTCCTGATTTTTAGGTTGGGAAACTGAGACTGTAAGAGATGAAATAACTTGCTTGAGTTCTTATAGAAAGTAGATGGCAAAGGTTAGCTTCAGATCTGATTTTAGAGTCCATTTGTTATCTACTGTTTATTTAAAGGCATGATATGAAGGATGATTACAATTATAGGTCACTTGTAGCTGACAGTGATCTTGTACATGTGTATTATTAGGTAGACACAGGTCTGACCCTAATGAAAGGGAAAAAGTTTGCTAAAGTGATGAGACCACAGTCTTCTCTCCTTATCTTGCTTCCAATGTCTGTGAGAACTGAAAGAATTAGGAATGCCTCATCTGTTTTTTTGTGTTTTTTTTTTTAGCATTTTAATTAGGACAATTTTCATACTCTTAACTGTGACTTGGAAAAGATTGTTTTGTTCTGAATAACTATTTAACACACTTTTTACTTCTGAGGTATTTGGCAAGGGTCTAGATCAGGACTTTTGTTCTCCAGAGTAAAAATCCTTTTTGACCCAGGATTTGCCAGCTGCTGTCTCTTTCTATTTGCATTTAGCCAGGAAGCTCTGCAGTCATTAGTGGATTTCTGATTTCTTTGTATTGTAATAAAGCCAATGCATTTCTGTTGACACCAGCTGATATGTTCAAAACTCATAGACCCAATCATTCTGAACAGAGGGAGATTCATCCATTTATTCATGCATTAATTTTCTGTCTACTCCTACATGTGACTTTTTGGGGTTTATAATAAAAGCCACAACTAAACATTAACCATAATTTAAAGGTGTTAAAATAGCAGATAAATGGTATAGATTTAACATTGGAAAATTTAATAAATTTTCAGTAATTTTAAAAGATAATTAAATATTTTGTGCATATTATAAACTGGGCACTGTTCTTTGCATGGATTATCTCATTCTGCCCTCACAAAAACAATGTAAGGTAGATATATAATTATTAGGCTCTTTTCATGCATAAGGAAGCAGAACTTAAAGAAAGTGAATAAAATGAAAGCCTTTCCTCATGTTCTTGTTCAGAGGAGGCTGTTACTCTATTGCCTCTAATGGATGCATAGTTTCTTTCCCTGCATAAAGCAGGACAAAAGTAGCCAAGAACAATGCATGTATCTTTACCCCCTTTATAAAGAATGGTATTGTGTATCTACCTACCTTATTCATCTCTTGAGTGTGCTGGCTACGTTTGAGATGAAAAGTTTTAACTCAATCACTTTCCCCCTGGTAAGAATATGGCTGTTTAACACTTTTTTCCAGTGGAAAGTAAGTAATTCCTAATTACAAAATCAAGAACTTCTCAATACCTAACTAAGCATCATTAGAAGTTTCCTTTTAAGAGCAGTCAAGAAAACATATGGTAGAAATGGAATTAATTTTTTTCAAAGATTTTATTTATTTGTCAGAGAGAGAGAAAGAGAGCACAAGCAAGGGGAACAGCAGGGAGAAGCAGAGGGAGAAGTGGGCTTCCCACTGAGCAAGGAGGCTGATGTGGGACTTCCAATGACCTGAGCCAAAGGCAGACACTTAACTGACTAAGCCACCCAAGCACCCCAGATACAGAATTAATTTTTAAGTTACATGTCCCTTACTTAGTTTTTAATTTGGATCCTTTCATTCACTCAGCATATATTTAAGGAATACTTGTTTTAGGTTGTACAAAGCTCTATAACTTTAAATTGAAGAATAAGACAAAACAGATACATATAGTCCTACAGTAAAAGATATATGTTTGTGTGTGGGGTGGGTGGTAAACACACTGTGATTATTGTCATATTAGAAACCTGTTGAATGTAACAGGACAACGAGATTCATTACAATCCTGAAATGCTATTATTGTGTAAAGAGGATTATTTCAAAAATAATATGCTGATTTTTTTAAAAAAATTGAAATACAGTTTATGTGTAATATATTAGTTTCAGTTGTATAACATAATGATTTCACAATTGTATACATTACAAAATGATCACCATAAATCCTGTTATCACAAAAAGTTATTTCAATATTATTGACTATATTCACTAAGGTGTATTTTTCATCCCCATGATTTATTTACTTTATAATTGGAAGTTTATACCTTTTAATCCCTTTAACCTATTTCACTTAATCCCCTACCCCCCTTTTGGCAAACAGCAAAACCCCAATATTACCTTATACCAGTCAGAATGGTTATTATAAAAAAAGACAATAAATAACAATAAATAACAAATGTTAAAGAAAATGAGAAATTTTGGTGAGTGTGTGGAGAACAGGAAACTTTGTGCCCTGTTATTGGGAATGTCAACTGGTGCAGCCACTGTGGAAAACAGTATAGAGTTTCCTCAAAAAAAAAGAAAAAAAGAAAAAAAAAGTGCCTTTTGATCTAGTATTTCCACTTCTGAATATTTCTGTGAGGAAAAAGAAAACGCTGATTTGAAAAGACTTATGTGCCCCTATGTTTATCGCAGCATTATTTACAGTAACCAAGATTCTGTACCAATCTAAGTGCCCATCAACAGATGTTTGGATAAAATGTGTATACATATGCAGTGGAATATTACTCAGCCATAAAGAATGAAATCTAGCCATTTGTGACAACATGAATAGACCTAAAAGATATTATACTAAGTGAAATATTTCAGACAAAAGAAAAATACCATATGACTTCATTTATATGTAGAATCTAAAAAACAAAAAAAGGCAACAAAAAGAGAAACAGACTGAAATATATAGAGAAGAGTCTATTATGTTTTTACATTTATTTTGATGATGTTTGTTTGTTTGGGTGGTGGTGGCTGAGTAGAGTAGTAGCTTGATTTGTCAGCAAATACTGTGACGTTAGGGATATTTTTCTGTTTATTTTCCCTGTAACTATTTTTGGAATAAATAAATGCATGAAAATATAAAATCTGTTGGTCTATAATAGTAAGAAACAGCTGAGTATGAATCATATTTTGAGCCAAGAAAATTTGTATATGTAGATTTTCTTGCAAATAATGTTGTGGGGTGATTTTTGATGTTTCTTTATATTGTTCATCTATATGTCTCCCTCAGTTCCTTTAGGCACGTAGCTGGGACTTCATATTACCCACAGAAAGCTTGCTTTCAGTGGGCTCATTTCTTAACCAACAATCATTTAGTTGCAAGTTGTAGAAATGTACCCTAGTTCACATAAAGAGAAGGGCTGTTGAAACCATATATCAGGCAGTGATTGCAGGCTAAGAACAGAAAACTGGGTAAAACCTGACCCCAGAGGGACTTGAAAAGGGGCTACTTGTATCCCTTTTATTTTTAATACTTCATTTCTCATGGGGATTAGGATTAAGGATGTATGTTATCCTAACCCTAGTTTTTCCAGAATGTCTTTTTCATTCTCTGATTTTCTCAACACACAAGTTTCTTTTACAGTAATTCTTCCTGTGCCTGCTTTGAATTCTCAGTGGTGCAGTTCAGAATCTCTGAGAGAGAATCCTATTAGGTTTAATGTGGGTCAAGCATTCCTCCTTGTTCAATCACTGTTGCACAGTGATTTAATTACACAGTACATAGGGCAGTCCTTTCCAGGAGCTATGAATGCGATAAATTTTTTAAGGTGCAAATGTTGATTTAGAGACCTTCTTGGGATCAGTCCCGGATATTCCTCCTTACTTTTCCAACCCTTCCAACCTGCCTTCCATTCTTTTGGGTGTTGTTCTTTGCTCTGTGACAGCTAACAAATCAGATAAATGTATTCTTGATGTTAACCCATCTATCAGGTAATTTCTTTTGGCCAGCGTTCCCTCTGGGAGCAATTCCAAAAATCAAAGGGATGAATTTAATGTTAAATATTTTACTTTTTAAAAAAATTTTTTAAAGATTATTTATTTATTTGAGAGAGAGAGCATGTGCCCCCACAAGAGAGCAGGAACAGGGAGGGGCAGAGGAGAAGGAGAAGCTGACTCCCTGCTGAGCAAGGAGCCCTAACTGGGGCTCCATCCCAGGACCCCAGGATCATGACCTGAACCTAAGGCAGATTCTTAACTGACTGAACCACCCAGGCGCCCCCTAATACTAAATATTTTAGACAGTGGGAAAATATTTGGTAGGATGTATTGCTTTTCAGTGCTGACTTTACTTTTTTAATGTATAATCCTTCTTCATGAAACTATTTATGATAGATGAGAATCTTTCACCACTGTTACTATAATGTTACTACTGGTGTGCCATATGCCAGGTAGAAGATTGAATACCTAAATTGCATTATGTCATTTAATTTTCGGTTGTTCTTTGAGGCTGAATAATGCTGTTGTCCCCACTTTACAGGGGGAATTGAGGCTTATGTTAGTTAATGAATTGCTCAAGATTACATGGCAAGTAAATAATTGAGCCATTATCCCATCTCGGGCAGCTCTCTGTTCCATAACTTGTGCTTTTGAAAAAGAGGAACATGATTATTATCTAATAAATAAAATTGAAACCTAAGTTTTCATTTCAAATCTATATCCTTCACTGTACAAGTATGATATCTACTTGCATTCTGTGAAGAAAATTTTATGTACCTATATACATATATGTGGGGGTATAGCTCAGGGGTAGAGCATTTGACTGCATATATACATATATGTGTGTGTGTCAAGTTTTAGTAGTACTTGAAAAGAAAGAATGAACCCTTGATCATAGTTGTGGTTTTTGTTTTTTCTCGTTTATTATCATTTTTTACCCATTGTTACTGACGTGTAAGCTAGAGTTGCAAGAGATGCCAATAGTTATACATAGAACTTTGCATTCTTATCCATGGCTATCCCTAATGTTAGAAAAAGTTAGACTGTCCATACTGAACTTTTGTAGCCAACTCACATACATAGAGCTGGTGACTGACCACAGTAACATAAAACAAATGGTGATTTATTTATGATTCATATTAACTTGAATATGGGATTTTTGTCTATTCCATAAGAAATGTTTCATTTGTCATAATGATCTGTGGCACTTTATTTATTTGGGAGGAATATATAAGGAAAGACATTAAAAAAAGATAAATTACATTTCTGGATATATTAACAATATAAAGAAGACCTATTTGGTCCTTCTGGACATTATTTTATTTTATTTTTTTAAAGATTTTATTTATTTATTTGACAGACAGAGATCACAAGTAGGCAGATAGGCAGGCAGAGAGAGAGAGGAGGTAGCAGGCTCCCCGCAGAGCAGAGAGGCCGATGCGAGGCTCAATCCCTGGACCCTCGGACCATGACCTGAGCTGAAGGCAGAGGCTTTAACCCACTGAGCCACCCAGGCGCCCCCCTTCTGGACATTATTGATATTAACTTGAAAGTAAAGGTAGTTAGGTGCTGAAAAATTGATGAATTATTATGATATCCAGCAGGGGCCACCGTAATCTTAATAAGTGATAATGTATTTATGGCTAATCAGGAAAATGCAATATTTCTATTCTAATAAATTATACTATATTTAAATGTAAATTAGATTAGACTTGTATAAAAATATTTCTGAGTGACCAATCTATATTGATCTACATAAAATATTTTTAATTATAAAAAAATTATAAGACAGTTATTTTGCTCAGAAGTAAAGTTATCTGCAATAGAAACTTGGTTACAAGATATATACATATACATAAACATGAAGGTATGAATATATGCATTTATTCTCAGTAGTATATATATATTTTTTCCTTAGAGGGAAACAGTATTGCTTCAGGGGAAATTACTCTCAGGCACAGAATTATTTTGCAATTAAAGTTTAACTTGGTGGCTTTAAGAGAAGATATAATACCATATTTTTGGAAAGAGTGTTTTGTTTTTATTATTGTTAGTCTCATTTTCCGTATTCATATGTCTGGCAAAACCCACCAGGTATTTTCTAGTTCATTGTTCACCTTTTCATTATTTTATAAGCTTTTATAATATAGTTCCTTTAGAAATTGTCTTTTTTATTGAATCTGAATATCACAAAATATCACGGGCTCCTAGAGCCATTATACTAACAAAGAAAGGCTTGAGTGGTGAATTGACTTGTCAAAAGTCACATAGCTAGTGGGAGACAAAGCAGAGAAAGGAACCTGGCATCCTGGCTCCTAATCTGGGCAATTCTATCAAGCTGGAAATTCATACTGACCATATTTAATTTTCTTTTCCTCCTAATTTAATTTTAGAATGGCAATAGTTAAGTATCAGCTACCCATAGCTTACTTATACTTGAAAATTGTATTGATTTGTATATTTTTAATTTTATTCTAGGGATCTTTGATATAAAATACCTCCAACAGTATGTGGTCCAAAGAACTGCCCTAAAAGGTAAGCTTCCCACAAGGGAAGATTGTCTTTATTTCACTTTACCTTTGGTTAGCATTCTTAGTTTTTATGGAAACAGTGAGATCTGTTCCTTAGAGACTGATGCTATGAGGTTATTTTTAGTGTTTTTCTGAAGGTTGAAGTTAATGAAGATAGTGAAATCATGTAAATTAGGACTTGACAATAGGAAATTGAGGCCTTTCTCAAGTCTCTACTTGTGGTAGCTGTTTTGTGGCTCAGATTAATTTGATAATTGAAAAACTTTTGAATTTGGCATCATGGAAAGAGTATTGGGAATGAAGTAAAAGTTGTTGCACTTTTACCAAGTGATTTTATAGGAAAAGACATTTTATCAGTCAAATCAACACAAATATTAAGTTACTCAATCCTACATATATACAGGTCTTAAAATTGAAGCCTTTTAGGGTTAAAACACAAGCAGTATTACTCATGATCTATGATATATGCAAAATTTTTCCTTCATAAAATATTTAGATCCAATAAAGTAAAATACCTGTTTTTATTTCCTAAGGCTGCTGTCACACAGTACCATGAACTGGGTGACTGAAAACAACAGCAATTTATTTTTGTCATAGTTCTGTAGTTTAGAAGTCTGAAATGAAAGTGAAGTCACAGTCATACTCTCTGAAGGCTCTAAGGGAGGAATCCATCCTTGAGTCTTCTAGTTTCTGGTAGTTGGCAACAGTATGTGGTCTTTGTTGGCATGTAATGGTTTCATTCAGATCCCTCTGTCTTCACATAGATTTCTTCCCTGTGCGCCTGTGTCCAAACTTGTATTTGTAATAAGGACACCGGACATTGGATTCAGGGCCCAATCTAATCCAATGCAGTCTTGGGATGGTGGTGGAGGAGATCTCATTCCATTGATAGACATAAAGTAAAGTGCCAACTCATTTTAAAAGTTGTAATAATTATGTCTTGATGGACAATGTATCTCCCAAGCAAGATAAAATTTAAAATTCTGTTATTCAGTACAGGACTGATGACACTGGGTAAGTATCAGCACACGATTTTGGCTCTCAGGGGAAGATTATTTTTAATACCCTTAATTATAAAAAAATTAGGAAAAAAATTTATTTCACTTGATTCCTTAGTTGTTTTTCATAAGCCAAGATCGAGTAATATATTTTTTACCAATTAAGTATTGCTCTATAACAAGCCACTCTCAGATTCATTGCCTAAAAATAGTACATATTAATTATTTCTCATGAATCTATTACATAAAGTGTTTGGGTCATCTGATGTGGAACCTATTCTTGACTGGGTTTGTTAGTGCATATAGGGTCACCCAGGCACCTCATACCACATTTTTTTATCCATTCATCCATCAGTGGCTACTTAGGTTATTTGCCTATCTTGACTAATGTAAATAATGCTGCAGTCAACATAAGGGTGCATATATCTTCCCAAATTAGTATCTCTTTTTTTAAATAAATACCCAGAAGTGAAATTACTGGATCTTATGGCAGTTTTTTAATTTTTTGCGAAACCTCTACACTGTTTTTCACAGTGACTACACCAATTTACATACAGTCCCATCACCAGTGCATGAGACTTCCCTTTTCTCTACATCCTTGTCAATGCTTTCTATTTTTTGTCGTTTTGATTTTAACCCTTCTGAGAAATGTGAAGTGGTATCTCATTGTGGTTTTGATGTGCATTTCCCTGATGACAAGTGATGCTGAAGCACCTTTTCATGTGCTTGTTGGCCATCTGTATGTCCTCTTTGGAAAAAAAAATGTCTATTCAGATCCTCTGCTTGTATTTTAACTGAGTTATTTTTTATACATATTACATAAGATTTTTATGTTTTAGCAATTAGCTCTTGTCAGATGTATGATATACAAATGTAAGTTACTTTCTTATTTTCATGGTTGTTTCTTTCACTGACTGAAGTTTTTAGTTTGATGTAGTCCCAGTTGTTTATTTTTGATTGTGTTGCTGTTGCTTCTGGAGTAAGATTCAAAAGGATGTTGCTAAGAACAATGTCAAGGAGATTACTACCTATGTTTTATTCTAGGAGTTCTGTGGTTTCTGGTCTTAAATTCAAGTCTCTAATCCATTTTGAGTTAATTTTTGTGTTTGATGGAGGATAGTACTTTAGTTTCACTCTTTTGTATGTGGTTGCTCAGTCTTCACAACACTATTTATTAAAAAGACTCTCCTTCCTTGCCTCCTTTGTCATAAATTGACCATATATGCATGGGGTCTTATTTCTGGGCCCCCTTTTCTGTTCCAATGATCTGTCTGTTTTTATGCCAACGTCAAAGTATTTTGATTACTGTAGCTTTGAAGTACTGTAAGAAATGAGGAAGTGTGATGCCTCCAGCTTTGTTCTTTTTTTTCCTCTGGAGAGCTTTGGCTATTTAGGACCTTCTGTGATTCCATACAAATTTTAATCATTTTTGTTCTATTTCTGAGAAAAATGCCATTGGAATTTTGATAATAATTTCACTGAATACGTAGATTTCTCCAGGAGGGATAGACATTTTAAGAATATTAGTTCTTCTTGGGGTGCTTGGGTGGCTCAGTGGTTTAAGCCTCTGCCTTCGGCTCAGGTCATGATCTCAGGGTCCTGGGATCAAGCCCCGCAACGGGCTCTCTGCTCAGCAGGGAGCCTGCTTCCCCCTCTCTCTGCCTGCTTCTCTGCCTACTTGTGATCTCTCTCTCTGTGGAATAAATAAATAAAATCTTCAAAAAAAAAAAAAAGAATATTAGTTCTTCTTGTTTTCGGTATATAAGTCCTTCTTCTCTGTGATTAAATTTATTTCTAGGCATTTTATTTATTTTTTTTGGCATTTTATTCTTTTTGATGCAGTTGCAAAGGGGACTATTAACTTCTCTTTGATAGTTCAGTTAGTGTATAAAAATGCAATAAACTTTTTTAATACTGATTTTGTATCTTGCAACCTTGCTAAATTCGTTTATTAGTTCTCACAGTTTTTTGGTGGACTCTTCATGGTTTTCTACATATAAAATCATGTCATCTATAAATAGTGATAATTTCATGTCTTCCTTTCTAATTAAATGTCTTTCATTTCTTTTTCTTGTCTAATTTTTCTGGCTAGGACTTCCAATACTATGCTGGAGTTCAGTAGTAAGAGTTTGCATTCATGTCTTGATTCTACTCTTAAGGGCAAAGCTCTCAGATTTTTGTCATGGAGTATGATTTCAACACCTTAAACTTTTAAAAACAGTGGAATTAGAACACAAAAGATGTCATTATATACTCCATTCTTTTCATGGATAATTACTGACGACTGAATACGATGATGTAGAAAAGAAGTATCATCACTGGCTTAGTAGGGTCTGTAATAAGAAAGTATGCTAATCAAACAAGCAGTTACTGTACCATGTGATTTTCATGTTGTCCACATTGATACTGGCCCTGGAAGAAGACTTAACCCAGAGAAGAAGAACCACAGAAGCCTTCCTCAAACATTAAATTTTTAGTTAGCTGCATAGAGTTGAAGAAAGATGCGAGAAGGGTGCTGGTTGAGGAAAACAATATATTTCTGAAAGAAGGAATAGAATGAAGAAAAGGAAGAGGAAAAAAATAACATATTTAAACAACTTCTTTTAAAAATTCAAGGTGAGGGACACCTGGGTGGCTCAGTCAGTTAAGCACCTGCCTTCAGCTCCAGTCATGATCCCGGAGTCCTAAGATCAAGTCCTACGTCAGGCTCCCTGCTCAGTAGGGAACCTGCTTCTCCCTCTCCTTCTGCTGCTCTCGCTGCT
This sequence comes from Martes martes, assembly GCF_963455335.1. NCBI lineage: Eukaryota > Metazoa > Chordata > Mammalia > Carnivora > Mustelidae > Martes > Martes martes. The sequence continues at coordinate 173,671,132 of NC_137888.1, read as the reverse complement.
CATGATCTTCTCTGTCAAAGAAATAAATTAAAAATATCTATAAAAAAAGATGTGGCATATATGCTTATATGTGTGTGTATATATATATACACACATACATACATACATATACACACACACACACACACACACACAAACAATTGTAATTCTACACAGGTATAAAAAAGAATGAAATTTTGCCATTTGTGGCATCATGTATGGACCTAGAGGTATTATTCTAAGTGAAGTAAGTCAGAAAAAGAAAGACAAATACTACATGATTTCGCTTATAGCTGGAATAAAAAACAAACAAACAAACAAACAAACAAAAAACCGAACAAACCCAAACCAAACTCATATATACAGAGAATAAGTTGGTTGCCAGAAGGAAGGGAGGCTTGAGGGAAGGCCAATCAGGTAAAGAAGATCAAGAATTACAAGTTTCCAGTTATAGGGGCATCTGGGTGGCTCAGTTGGTTGAATGTCTGACTCTTGGTTTCGGCTCACGTCATGATCTCAGGGTCTTGAGATTAAGCCCTGCAGGCCCCCCACCCCACCTCTGGCTCCATACTCAGTGGGGAGTCTGCTAGAGATTCTCACCCTCTTCTTCTACCCCTCCCCATGCTCACTCATGTACATGCTTTCTCTCTCTTTCTCTAAAAATGAGTGGAGAAATCTTAAAAAAAAAAAAAAAAAAAAAAAAATATATATATATATATATATATATATATATATATATATATATAAAACCAAGCTTCCAGTTATAAAATAACTTAGTCATGGGGATTTAATATGCAGCATGGGGACTGTCATCAATAATATTGAATTGCAAATTTGAATAGGAAAGTAAATCTTAGAAGTTCTCATCACAAACAAAATGTAACTTTGATGAGAGATGGTAAATAGACTCAATGTGGTGAACATTTTGCAATGTACACAAATGTTGAATCATTACATTGTACACCTGAAACTAATAAAATGTATCTCAATTGTACATTAATAAACAAAAAAAGTTGTTGGACCTTTCCAAAATTAAGACTGAAAGGCAGGAGGAGGTCAGGTCCTTTTAAATTATAACGATCCCTTTTAGGTTGTCTTTAAGGAAGGCCCTGGCACTACCTCCAGGTGCCCTAGCCTGTTGTCATCCACCACAGGTTGTAAAAGTGGTAGCCTATGGATAAGAACAGCTTCAAAAGAGAGTTATGTTGGTTCACACATTTGTTTGTTGTTTTTTACCTTTTAATTGCAAAAAGATAAAGTTTTAATTGTTGCCAACCCTTGAAGATTCAGTTTCAGATATAATGATGATTTCCAGATTCTCTCAGAAGAAATCAGAATACCTTCCTATCGCAGTCTTGCACTCCTAGATGACAGGAGGGCTTTCCTGGGCAGCCGCTGCCTCCTTCCCTCTCCAGTTTATCATGCCACTTCATTTGCTACCTATTTGGCCCTGACAGACCCTTGAGTTCAGTATCCTCAGCTGCACAAAGACTTCTGGATTGATGACATGTGGAAGCTTTGCTCAGCTTCTGAGAGTTTATCTCTGGTGAACCAAAGATCATAGGTTCAGTGGCTGAATGGGCCATTTAGTTGTTCCTGTCATATATCTATCAACTAAGTGAAAATAATTTTGGCTCTATGTTCAGAGTCTTGTGCTTTAAGTTCCTGCTCTGATGTTGGAGCTGGTAAAGTAACTTCTCTTAGACTCATTTTTTCCATCAGCAAAGTGGAGACTGTAATGTTCAAGAGCTTACATCATGTAAACTTGTTTTGTTAACACTACAATATTCAGTCTAATGTACCCACAGAGAGAAAAATGGAAGAAAATGATTACATTCTTTTTCTCTGGATTGGTAGAAGTAATTTTCTTCTTTTGTTAGATATTAGTCAATTAAAATTGGGAAAATTAAGTACTGATGCATGCTGCAACATGGAGGAAATGTGAAAATAATATAAGAAGCCAGACATAAAAGACCACATATATGATTGCATTTATATGAAATGTCCAGAATAGGCAAAACTGTTGAGATAAAAAGTGTAATAGTTGTTTCCAGGAACCAAGGGCAGAGGGGACTGCTAATAAGCACAGGGTTTCTTTCTTTCTTTCTTTCTTTTTTTAAATTTTCATTTATTTATTTGACAGACAGAGATCAAAAGTAGGCAGAGAGAGGTGGAAAAGTAGGCTCCCTGCTGAGCAGAGAGCCCGATGTGGGGCTGGATCCCAGGACCCTGAGATCATGACCTGAGTTGAAGGCAGAAGCTTTAACCCACTGAGCCACCCAGGAGCCCCAATCACAGGGTTTCTTTTTTGGAATGATAACTATGTTCTCAAATTAGATAGTGGTGATAATTGTATGACCTTGTGAATATACTAAAAATCACTGAATTGTATAGTGAATGGTGAATTTAAATGTGAAGTATATCTCAATATAGTAATAGATTATGAAATGCATGTTTTAAGAAGACAAAATTTCTCCTTCAGATAAGGTGACTAGGGGATGTAACAAAATAAAGAGACTCCTTAGGTTGTCATTCAAATCAATACATACTGTCTTCCTAAAATCCTGACGTGTCCTCCCAGGCCAAAGACCAAGTCGGGTTTCTAATTTTAAGAATTAATGGTTTAATACAAAAGTTATAAGTGATGGAGGCAGAGAGAGATGGGTAAACATATGAATTTTTTTCAGTTTTTACCTCTGTAAGCCTCAGATTCCTCAGACTATAAAGTAAGGGTCCTAATAGTCATTTTGTTGCATTTGCAAGAGTTACAAAGAGTATGTCAAGTACTGATCCTAGTGTCAGTTATAAGACAGGCCCTCTATAATTCATACTTTTTAAATGAATGTTACTTGGCTGTAAATTTTAGGCTGTAACATTATATTATAGGCAGCCCGACTGTCCCAAGATTGGTTTTTCCTATGCTAGCATCTTGGCCAGAAAGAAAATAATGCTTAGAATTTTCACTATCACTTAATGAATTTAATCAGCCCCTGAGGGACTTTTGATATAGCAGGGAAATATTTAACAGAGAAACATGATTTTTATTCTTCCTTTGTTTCTCTTGATAGTCGACAGAGCCTTCCCTAGCAGAGGTAACATTACTTGTGCTGAGAGAAGAGTATTAACATACCATGAGGGTAATGTTAAAATGAAAAGAACACATCCCTGTGGCCTTACATTAAAATGTTTCTATGCACGTGTGGTTCTGAATGCAATTTGAATTGCTGCCAAGAAAATAAACCACTGCCTGAAAATGGACAATTCAATCGTCCATCAGTTTTTATTATTTATGATTTTTTTCCCTTTAGAACATAGACTGTTTGTTCTTAACTTTGACTTTGTCTTTGGAAATTGAAATTAAAATCATAATCTAGGAATATGGAAGATGATTGAGTTATTCAATGTAGCATATTATAGATTATAACATTAAGCAGAAACTTTTAATCTTTTTTTTTTTAAGATTTTATTTATTTGAGAGAGAGGGAGAGAGTAAGAGAGAGAGCAAGAGCGTGGGGAGGAGTACAGGGAGAAGCAGACTCCCTGATGAGGGGAAGCTGGATCCCAAGATCCTGGAATCATGACCTGAACTGAAGGCAGACGCTTAACCGACTGAGCCACCCAGGCACCCCAGAAACTTTTAATCTTAAATATGAAAAGATGGTTGTATGAATTGTTCTATTTGGTAAAATTGGTGTCATATCCTTTATGGCTAACAGGAAGGATTTTGCTATGGGGAATAGTTGGAATAACAGTTGGGGTCATTTGTTCTTTTAACAAGTATGTACATAGGGATCTAACTGTATGTCAGAATCTATATTAAGTTCTGGTGATATGGTGGCAAATAAAATATGTATGTACCCTCAGCTTTTGAGCTGATATATCATAGAGATGACAGATGATAAACAAGTAAAAAAAAACTCCTTATTGCCTTAGGTGCTATGAAGAAAATGCAATGATAGAGGAAAAGGTTACTTAATGAATGAAAGGATATTCATGAAAGAAATTGAAGACACTGATACAAATGGAAAGATACTCCATGCTCATAGTTGGAAGAATTGATACTGTTAAAATGCCTACATTATCAAAAGCAATCTGCAGACTTAATGCATTCCCTATCAAAATACAAATAGCATTTTTCACATAGCTAGAACAAACAGTTCTAAAATTTCTGTGAAACAACAAAAGACCCCAAATAGCCAAAGCAATCTTGAAAAAGAAAAGCAAACCTGGAGGGATCCCTTCTGAACTTCAAGTTATATTACCAAGGTTTAGTAATCAAAACAGTATGGTACTGGAATATCTGTGTTTATAGGTGGGCATTGGTCTGCATTAGCCAAGTCTACCATGTTTTTAAAACTGGCAGTTTCTAAAATCAGCTTCCTACTCTGTAAGAAAAGATGCTAAATTACATTTTCCACAATGATCCTATGACTCTGTGAAACACCTTACTACATGAACTAATGGGAAGACAAATCAGACTGAATATCAGGTCTCCTGTCTTGTTTTCTATTTTGATATTAACCAAATGTGTGATGTTACAGAAATCATTAAACTTTGTTGTTTTCCCGTCTATAAGGTAAAAGGCTGGGATTCAGGGTCTTGGGTAAATAGATTCTCTTCTCAGCTAAGCATGTTTAGAAGGGACATGTTTTTAGGAAAGACCCTACCTACTTCATTCCCACTGGTCTGATATTTAGTTGTGTGATTATCTCTAGCTGAATTATTTTTAACATAAGTTACTGAAAAACTATGTCTTAACCGACTTTAGTTTGTGGTGTTTTATAAGTAACTGTTTAAAGAACCATCAATCTGTAGGTTAAATCTATGGATTGAATGAAATTAGTTTAGTTTTACAGGGGTCTCAAAAGGTAACACTAAATTAAGCATTTGTTGATTGCTATAATATACTTTTTAAAGAGAGCTTCCAGAGTTAGCCTGGGTTATTTCTTTCATCATATAAAAAAAAAAAAAAAAGAAAATGGAGTACATTTTTATCTTGCCATGTTTAAATTAAGACATATGGTAGCTTGTCAAAATTGCAAAACAAAGTCCTTTGTCTACTTAGTACAGAATTACCCTTCTAATTACACATGTAGTGAAGGAATGTAAACTTCAGAGATCATGTAAAATGCCCATTGGAATCTCCTCTTTAAAAGTAGTACCAAAACCATAGACTTCTGGATTTGAGCATCACAAAGATATGCTAAAAGATATTAGCCAAAAGCCAATGAGTTGCTGTCATTTTCCTTTTAGCCACAAATATTGTAAGGAAAAAAATAAAGATCTATTTATCTGAAGATTATGCAGGAAAATTTATTAAAAATACAGGCTTGCAAGGACTGATAGACTGTCTGCAAACTGTTAGCATTGCTCTGATTTCACAAACCCTTGGACTGGGATAGTATTACCTAGGGGAGTCATCCAAACATAAAGTGGCATAAGATTTCAGATGTAGTGCTGATGGCCCAATATAATGCACCAAGTACATTGAAACAAACAACCAGAAACAAGCTAGAGAAATTAGAGAAGCTTAAAGTTGGGGAACTGTGCAGAAAAACTGGAAGGAAACACAGTCAACTTTATCTGCACAGGAGGAAATATCACACAACAGGAGGATGTTAACATATCTCTGGTGAGCCTGTTGGGGGACAGGACATGGACAAATTACAGAAATCCAGGCTTCCCATTAAAATCTGTTTTGAAGTGAGACAGACATTTGTCTCAAAGGTCAAGGACTGAATGTGCCTTAGAGAAGTGGCTGTGGTTATTTTACCTTTTAATCCACCTTTGAAATAAAAGATTAGAGGTAAGATTTTTACCTTGCCAGAAGAATGAAGCTTTTAAAGGAGAGCCATAATTACAGCTATCTTCAAAGTAGGTGGATGCCGAGTCTTAGGGAAGTGTGGGATTAACCTTGTTGATAATGAGAGAACCCAAGGTATCCACAGCAGTGTTCTTAAGAGCTTGAAAACCAAGGATTTGGAGAGCAGGTGGTTGGACACAGCTGCTGAATAATCCTCTTAACCTCATCTGTACTTCACAGGGTGAAAAATAGCAGGAAAATAAAAATCTCCACCAAGTGGTTGATAGCAATGAAATAAAAGGAGCATCTTAGGTATACAAGGGCAAATTTGTCCTAGTGCTGATAATCCTAACCAAAAGAAGTGGTTGCTGTAGAGATGTATGTACTATAGTAAAATAAAGTCATAATAAGTATGCCTAAATAAAGCATAAAATGGAATAGGATGCTGTGGGTGGTGATTTCTTCAAGGTACTTCTAAAGCTGTTATTCATGGAGGGCATAAACCCCTCAATATTTTGTCATTAATTTTTTTGTTCATGAAATAGCTAGAAATGAACAGCTCTTAGTCAGTGTTTAATTGATACTTATAAATTGAATTTAATCAAGAACTATCTATGTCTCTTCCAAAAAAAAAAAAAAACACCTATGTCTTACCATCCAACAAAAATTTAAGCAAGACAGATGTAACAGAGAAAAATGGGAAGCAAAGCAGGCAAATGGCACCAGACTTTATAGAAGAGAGAAAACTTGAATACACCAAGCCACTGGTATTCCTAGAATATTGTAGCAAAGCTTAACTAGTGCTGATTAGTATCTCCTTTCCCCCAAATCATGATATAGTCTGAAAAGAAATGGCCTAACACACTTGGATTTCTGTGCAATATAATGGCCCTATGTCTTAGTAACGCTTTGTTTTTAAAAGTTCCTCTATTGAGCTTACCTCAAACATGTTGACAGCCAAAGCTCAAGTTGTCTTTATTACATACAGATCCATATAGTGTAACTCTTGCCATAAATGTGAGATCATTTAGTGACCAAACTGGAAAGAGTAAACTCATAGAAGGCAGTAAGTAAAAAGAGCCCCAGGTAACATCCAGGCCAGATCTCTCATTTTGCGGTTAAGGAAATTTAGGCTCAGAAGTATTTAATGACTTGCCCAGAATTACATGCTCACACAAAGCAGAATTCTTGAGTTCAGAGTTGTGTTTTTTCCCCACAATGCTGGGAAATCTTCCTCATGTGGATGGTGAGAATTTACTTCTCCACAAGGACAGACAGTGGTTTTCCCTTAACTGAATGACATTGAGTTTTACTCAACAGAAATGGAAGAGCTTACATGCATAACAGCTTATGTATTTTGAGTACTTATGATGAGCTAGGCACTTTTCTATTTCTTATAAACACATGTTCTTTTTTGATACTCAGAATCTTATCCACAGGGAGGTTTTAACATTTTATTTATTTATTTGATTAAAAAAAAATCTGAAGTTCAGAGTGGTTAAATAAGTTTCCCAAGATCTCATAGTAAATCTGTGGCAGAGTTCCATCTTGATTCTGCGGCCAGGATTCATAATCGCTGTTCATATTCTTACAGGTGGGCAGAAACGGAATGTTAAACCTTAAGTGCCAGTTAAGGGATTATGCACCTAGGGTTCTTGAAATGCGCCCACGGGTGTGATGTAGGAGCAGCTAGTTGCATCCAAACTCTTTTACCTTTCACAAGGTGGTAAAGTACTAATGGGGATTTGTGTATGAAAATCTGATATTAGCAAGAGACAGTTGTGCTGAGCTGCTTTCGGCTGGCACTGCAGAAAAATCACACTTGGCTGTAAAGAAGCTGTTGATTGCTTACACAGGTTTTCGTGGCATGCCAGCTCTTCTTGCCAGCCTGCTCTTCCTTATCAAAGAGCCAGTAGTTCCAAGTGAGGTGAGAATCCCACTTCACAAGCAGAGATAAGCCATTTGGGGAAAATACAAATTAAAAGGCTCCAAGATAGAAATAGAAGCATTAGCAGCAGGAAGTATCTTGGGGATACATTGTGTCAGATTACATAGGGGAGTTGGGAGAATAAGTGAGTCACAGCCTCCCAGTAGATAAACCCTGCTGTGTCAGTAGTCGGGCAGCCTCAGAAGCTGTATTTGCTATTTAAAGATGCCAGCACTGCTTGAAATGCCCCCAAGCTAGCACCTGCTTAGTAACATCATTGAATTATGCACAGTTTGCCTGTTTTTCAATAGCTTTAGCATTTGTCCTAACTTCTGACCTGTGAGTCAAAGCATTGTGATCGAATTTTACCCACGTTTTAGGGTTGGAATGCAGAAATGTAGAATTACAAATGTTTTGCCTTAATATCCACCCAGCAATTCAGTCAATGAGCTAAAAGTAAAATGTTGATGTCAAAGAGTTTTAGTCTTTAAAAATAGCACCAATATGGTGTCATGGGGTACATTTGATCAGTGTCTTGGCCAAGAAATCTCATTGTGAGATGCAGAAACTAAACCAAGCAAAAAAGTTTACTGGAAGAATGCAAGGAATCTCACAATACCTCCAACTAGGAGGTACAGCTGTGCTGATACCAGGACTGACAAGTCAAGGTGCAAAGGTGTTCCCTTTCTGTCATTTTAGGACCAGGAGGTCTCTCAGTGCATGTGTTCTTTCTTTGATCCCCCACCGTTCTCTCTTTCTCTCTCTGTAATGCTGTCTTCTTTTCTTTTTGCCAATACTTCTTTCTGTGTTAGTTTGTAGTCAGGTAAACTTGGTCATCCTAGCTCTGAATTAACATGACCCTCTGGCTCCCTTGTTTAGGTCTAGTTTAATCACTGTCTCCAAATCAGAAATTTCATAGAAAGAACTCTCCCTGTTCAGTCACTTTGTGGTACAAGGAAATATCAAAGCTTCCTTTTAGGCTTGTCTTTGGGAATTGGGTACTCCTGAGAGAAAGGTCTCTAGGCTTCATAGATTCTACCCATAACTTTCTTTTATTCAGCAAATTGTTGGGAATGTTCCATTCTGATCTAGCTTAAAGTATCAGAAGAGTAGGGCTTATCCCTGGTTAATGTGTAATATGAACACTTATCACCAAAGGAGCTACATCCTTCTTGCCTTCTAGAACTGCCCTCTGTGATTGCTAGGGTGCTTTCTGCCCTGTTTAATTAATTATTTCTTCACTGCTCATCCTGAATCAAAGGAAATTCAATACAAGGCTCAGGGATTCCATTTCCTATTATTTATACCATTTCCAGCTATTGGAGAGAGAAGAGATAAGGTGGTACCAGCTCTGGTCAAAAAGTTACTACAGGCAAAGTGCTTCACAGTTAACAAAAAAAATGGGAGATGATGTAGATACTGTTTTTTGGCTGTGGGTTTGTGTATGTGTGGGATATATAGCTCTTAACTAAGTCAGCAGAATAAATTTTAACAAGAGACATTTGAATACAGTTGCAGACTTGCATATTTTTACTGGAAATTCCAAGACTGTCAACACAATCAGATTTATGCATAGTGCCTATTTATTATTACAACTTGGTAGCTAGACCAGTATTCTCAAACTTGAATGTGCCTACAGATAACTTGGGAATCAGGTTAAAAATGCAAATTATGCTCCAGTAAGCCTGGGTGGGGCCTGAGAGTTTGCTTTTCTAACAATGTTTCACATGGTCCAGGTGCTACTGGTTCACAGAACTCAGTTTAAATAGCAGTGACATTAAGATACTGTTTTTAGGGGCACCTGGGTGGCTCAGTGGGTTAAAGCCTCTGTCTTCGGCTCAGGTCATGATCCCAGGGTCCTGGGATTGAGCCCCGCATGGGGCTCTCTGCTCAGCGGAGAGCCTGCTTCCCTCTCTCTCTCTCTGCCTGCCTCTCTGCCTGCTTGTGATCTCTGTCAAATAGATGGATGAAATCTTTAAAAAAAAAAAAAAAAGATACTGTTTTTACAGGCAGAATTGCTGGTTTTTCAGAACAAAAGAAAATACGCTAGCTTCTTATTATAGACCTGAACAAAATGAACTTAAGTGTAGTGGGATAACTTGCTTGAGGACAATTTAGCTTGTAGCACTGCTAGAATTGAAAACTAAATTCTGTTGATTCTCCCAACTTCAGGGCCTTACATATTTATTATTTTGATTCCTTGCTCTTTTGTTCCTTTTAGTAAAAATGACTACATACGTTGCCTTAATTCAGTATCACTGTTTTATTTTCAGCTTGAGCAGGTACTTTAAACATAAGCATACACACAAAAAGGTAGGTTTATCTATTTATCAGCCAAACTTTTCGAAGCAAAGCCCAGGATGCACATACATTGTTGATTGATACTAAGATTTTGACACCTGGGAGTTTATTTTCAGAAGCCAGCTGAGTAACTAAAGGGCTAAAGGGAACCCATGAGAATAAAACTCGGGTTTCTTAAGGACCTTTCCAGTAAGTGGTCTGTGTGTCCTTTCTCCATGCAGAAATGAGTAGTGTATAATTTCAGTTATATGATTCTGCAACAAGTAGGTTAGCTTTGGACATCTACTTTAAATAGCCACCATCTTCTTAACCTTTTATGTATCCAGTATCATGCTTAAGATCTGTAAATTTAAAATACTGTGAATACTGAAAAAGACCAGAATTTTTCATGTTTTATTTAGGGGTTTTAAAATAAATCCAGTTATCTTCTCTTATGTAATAAAATGCATGATTTCTGTACTTGCCATTTGATCTATAGACCCACTGTGTAACACGATCAGTGTTTGGGAATGTCTGTTGATACCCCATGCAACAGTCTTATTTATATGGACAAAGGAAAGTCTGCTGTGGCAAAATCATTTCTTTGGATTTCCAATACTTTCAACTTTAGGATACTTGTCAAAAAGGATACAATATTTTTATCTATTCAAGATGGATATCACAGCTCACTTAATGTCTGAAGAACATTGTGTCTTGATAGTTGTTTGACCTTGGGCAAGCTTACCATTTGAATCTCAGTCTTTGTGCTTAAGACACAAAGATGGTAACATCTAGCTTACAGGGTAATGTGGTTGAAATCACAGCATATTTGAAAGTTCTTAACCAGTGCGTTTAGCATATTAAGCTCTCAGCAAATACTCTTTTCTTCTCATTCCCCCAAGCATTTACTATCTCTAGGAACAAGCTATAGCAAAATGATAATTCTCTCTATGTACTTCTGGCACCTAGAATGCTCTTGGGTAACTGAAATCAGTTTTAATTGTAACCAAACTGAACAATTAATAGTGTAAACTTGCTATGGGAAAAAGAAAGGAAACATGCTTTCCAGAACCAGTTAAAAATGATTTTCAATGATTTCCTATTTCAGATTCCCCACATCATTGCTTCTTCTATTAGTGTGTGTAAGTGAGAACTAATAGTAAATAATGGGAACAGAATCAGAACTAAAGTGCATAGTCATTTTTCATCAAGCAGCTATAATGCTATTATAAGTATCAATTTATTGGTTATATGTAATGAACTAATGTATTAGAGTTTTGTTTGTGTTTTATAGAAATCATTTTTTATCCCAATATAGTTATTTGAGAGTAAGTTCCATTTATAAAATACCAGCGCACATGCAGAATGAAATATATGGCTGGTCTAAGCATAGGTCATATGTGCAAAACAGTGCATTTGTCTCTTTCACAGTTCCTCGAGATCTAAGGAGAGGTACTTCTCTTTCAGTGACAGACGTCACTGGTGGGTTTATGAATATGTCATGTTTGCATCAAATCATTTAAACATTCTGGGCTTTTTTTACCTCATCCAAGTCAAGTAATCCTCTTCTCGGAGTAAATTATGATAAACATTTATTTGCAAAGTTTTAATCAACCAACGGCAGACCTCAAATATAATGAAACTGTCACTTTATAAGGTTCGGCCACATACAAATGTCAGTCAGGTTTGCACCATTTAATTAGCTGGACTTATTTTACAGATAGAGTCAACTCAGTTGTTAAATCAGGCTTATTATCTGGTTGGAGAGAACTGAATATAATTGTGTAATTATTACAATGTATACTGTACAATATTGCTCATATGTACAGTATACATTGCAGTGCATTATAATGTATGACACCTTCGTGTTTACTCAGAAGCCCTCTCTGGGGAATTGCAGGTATGTCTAGTAGCTTAGGCGCTACAGTTTCTGGGGAAAGTTATACGAACTTCAAGGGAGTTTTATTACTACAACATATTGTATATAGCAATCATAATTTTCTACCTTAAGGCTGAAGTGAATCCAAACTAGCATGTATATTTGATTGTTCATTTACTCATTCATTGTCTTGTTAAACAGATACTTTGGAGTTCCTCCTAAATTATAGCTAATCTATAATATACTGTTAAACACATAGCCTGCCTTAAGGAAATTAATAGAACAGAGTAAAAACAAGTGCATGGATAATCTCCATATATTGTGACTTAGACCTTTCCTCTGTGTTCGATAGCACAGAGTTTATGGAAACCTTCACAGGATGGGTGACATTGGAACAGGATGGTGAAGAGCAAGTAGGAGATTGTAAGATATAGGGCACTTCAAACAGACGGTATATCTGAGCAAGAATTAATGATTAATTTGTATTGCCTCATTTTTAGCAATGAAATGTATTTTACTCTTCAGTTAAATAATGTTCTTGAAATCTTTAGAGTTTTCTTTTTTTCTTTCTTGTCCTCCTAAACAATTCTATTTCGTCTTTCACTGAACTGAAAATACTGGAAAAAAATGCATAATTTCCCAGTATTTTAGTCTTCTGTATTTGCCCAATGAAATGTGAACACAGTCTTGCATAATGCTGAAAATTGACTTTAAAAAATTCTAAATGCTTGACATTTACTTTTCCTGAAAGCCTGGTATGGAGTTCAGCTTTTTCTTCTTGAGTGATCAGTTACAGTGCTGATAGTTATGCATGTTTCTGGGGCTCTATGGTAGGGGGCTGAATGAGGTTTTGTTGCTTTTATTAACCAGTTCGTAATGTTGTTAAAGAATGGGCTTTACCATGGCCATGATATAATTAGTGTGAGACACAATACATGATGAAATGTTAAATCCTTGAAAAAGGAGAGGTTCTTCTTTGAACTCAATAGCATTTTGTTTGTGTCTCTTTATTATTGTATACCTGTATTAATCCCACCCACCTAGACTTGTAACTCATGGAGAGCAAAGACTGTTTTATTATAGATACACTCTATCTGTGGTATGCAACCAGGGATAGTTTTGTCACCAAGGAAATATTTGGCAATGTTTGGACATATTTTTAGTTGTCACAACTGGGGAGTGGGTGCTGTTAGTATCTAATGGCTGGAGGCTGGGGATAATGGCTTACATTGCGCAGGATAGCCTCTACCACAAAGAACGATCTAACCCAAAATGTCAGTTTTGTCAAGATAGGGAAACCTTGCTTTACATCAGTTTCTTAAGTCATTCTGTAACTTTGCCGTTGTTAGCTCATACATTTTTGCCTCATTATAAAAGGGAAATTAATTAACTATAATATTTATGCAATCATATTGGTATAAGAGCTAAGTAGTTAGGCTGGAAATGACATGCTCTGCTATGAAACAAAACTAAATCTTTACACAATAAAATATTTTCACATAAAATATCTGACGTGATAACTTCTTAGTATTATGTGACTGTAGCATTAGTGACTTCATTCATTAAGTATATATTAAACACTGACCTTATTGATAGGAACTGGGGATCTATTAGGAGCCGTATAGACACAGATAATGCTGTCATTATGCCTATAATCTTATAGAATCTAAGAGAGATGTGGAAAAATAATTACATAAATACATGTTAAATTTATAATTTAGATAAGTGTTTTAAGATAAGCAGACACACGGGGTGGTCTGAGAACTATAGGAACACCTGGGAAAAGTCTAATAAAAGTTCCCATTTTAAGTAGATAAAAGGCGAAGGTGTAAGAACTGACCTGGTGTAGGACGAATTCTAGGCCAAGTGAAGAGCATAGGCCAAGGTGTGGAGGTAGGAAAGAAAGTGCATTCAAAAAACAGGAGGGTATCCAATATGACTATGTGTGGCAATTAAGGAGAGTGGCTTGGAGAATTAGGCAAGGCGCAGATCTACTTAGGGCCTATAAGCCATGTAAAGAATTTATACCTTTATTCTAAAAATAAGATTAGACCTTAGGAACTTTAGGCAGGGGAGTGACTACGGTAAGATTCATACTTAAAGCCTAGTAAGACAGCCAGAGATATTATGTTCTAGGTTTGTTCAGGAGCATATCTGTAATACTTTAATGATGGAAGTGTTCTGGGTGTCTGTCTCTGAACTGACCAAGGCCTGGCTGAGTATCTCGTAATATAAAATGCCCAAGCATCCCCATTCTACACCCCTCCCATCAAAACCCAGGTTTTTTACCAACTTGTGGTAAGAAATCACTTTCAAGTAATATTTCATGTTACTTGCTTCATAAGGAAGCAAGCCAACATATTTCAAATGTCAAATTTCAAAAGGGGTAAGGGGTGGGGTGCTGACATTTATGGGTTATTTATCATGTGCTGGTACTAGGCTAAGCTTGTCACATCTTCTCTCCTTCCTCTAAGGCAAGTACTATCTATTTTCCTCATCAGAAAACCTTATCTTGGGACACTTGGCTGGCTCAGTTAGGAGAGCATGCAACTCTTGACCTCAAGGTTGTAAGTTTGAGGCCCACATTGGGTATGGAGATTACCTAAAAAATTAAAGTCATATTAATAAAATGAAAAGGCAGCCACATCTCAGAAATGCTAATGGACGTGGCTAGTTTAAGACCCCACAGGTAAACATGATAAAAACTAATTTTTCTGTTTCCCAAATCAACACTTTTTTCCTTACAACATATAGGAGATAAATAATTTGTATGTTCTATTTTTAGCAAGATTTGTCTGACTCCAAAACTGTATTCTCTTTTTGCTGAACTCTGATGCTGTCCCCCAAAATCATCAAAGTCTAACATCTTTCCTCTTTTTTAGACTCTGTAGAGCTGGAGAATAACTGGTCAGCATCCTCTTCAGAAAGGCTTTGTTATAATTTAAAGTCGTCTTCAAGGTAGTATTGATAGCAAGCTTCATAAAGCACAGAATGTAGTAATTCTGCCAACGACTGAAACAATAAATAGTAAGGTAACACATAATCTATAGCCTTAATGTAGGTGATTTCCTACAAATAGAAAATAAATAATGCGTATTGCATATTTCCAGTTATATGATCGCTTCTTAATGATCACTGAAGAATGGAGTATTTATAACAGACTAGGCAATTTACATTCCAGCCATCTAAGAGCCAGAGCTTTGCTTAGATGTGATGCTGTAATATTTCAGTGCTACTCCTTAACCTTGTGTTGTGTGGATAACATGGCAGAATTCAACTAAATTAAGTTTGGAAATCAGACAGTCCTCCACTGGAACTCCAGTGCTGTAACCCCACCTGGCACTGTAACTTGAGCTTTTTGATCCACTGAACCATCTTCTGTAAAAGAAAAATATTTCTCTCAGGGGGCTGTTAGGATATTTTTAAAGTGCCTAGTACAGTGTCCAATAGCAAGTCAATAAATCGGAAAGTGCCATGATAATATCATCATAGTTGCTGCCCTTGTTCTCTTTATTCTATTTTGTTCCTCTTCTTTCTATTTCCAGGGACCACTAAGTGCTGTCATGTCAGATGGGGAGGGGCTGTTACTGGAATCTTTGAGTGATGATGATGGAATTTCCATTTTCAAAACTCTCAAATGTTAGCCTGACTTAGATCATTTCCAAAGAAACTTCTAGCATATTTTGACAACATAGCCACTCTAGATCTCTTTTAATCTGTCTGAATCCCCGAAGGATAGTTGAATAGTTATAATTCAGGCCTTGCTTAAGAACTAAACCAAGTCAATGGATAGTGTATTGCATTTTGTTTTGGAAGCTGCAAATAAAAGGAAAAATTATGCAAAATCTGATCCTATGAATTTTGGTTTCCTGGTAATTGCGAGTACCTATTAGTTATTCCAACAAAGTGAAAGAACAAAATTCTATTGTTACTATTTTTAAGAGAGATAACTCCATGGTGAATCTAGGCCATTGCCATGACAATATCGTCTTATAATTTCTTCCTCTGTCTCTGTGTGTGTGTGTGTGTGTGTGTTGGTCTGCCTCAAGTATACTATTTTCATAGCCCACAAAATACTATGAGTAATGATACAATTTAACTTGGTACTGTAGATATTTTTCAAACCATTTATTTATCCTTTGGGGATAAGGAAGTTAAAATACAATGTTTAGTATATAGTGTGTATTTCACTTTGTGACTTAAGCAGATTTCTCAATATTCAGTTTGGAGAGATGCTACCTACAGTAGTCATTTAGTGTAATATTATTATTTTATGATGAAGAAGAGACTGCAAGGGGATTTAAAACAGTTGTTCTAAATATAGGTAACAGTATATCTACTATGTCTTTTCTCCTCCTCAGTGTCAAGTTAACTTGCTTGGTTCAGCTGGCATTTTCTTTCATCTGTACTTCCTCATTTGGTTCTAAAGATTCACCTTCCTGAAACACAACTCTTCTTAGTCTCTCACATGAATAAAAATATCCACCAATTTTCTGTAAAATAGAGTCCAGTCTTCATGTTCAGTGTCCATGATCTGTTCTCAGTTTACCTTTCTCATTCTTCTTAATCACAGTAAAAGTAATCTTAATGATGTGGAATTACATTACACTCAAATTTGTCTCTTCAAATTTGCTGTACCCACTTAATAATAAGAACAAGTAAAGAGAAAGAAGGGATGGAGAGAAAAAGTAAGGGAGAACAGAGTGCAGTCATTTCTGCCTTCCAGTCCCTTAGTGATCCTGTTTGCCAAAATGAGGCTGAGATGAGGAGTGAGATTCTATTCTCCTGTGCTTCTATCAAGTGAACAGCTTGTCATGCCCAGTATGATTTAAAGTTTAAATATAAATAATTATATAAACTGTGCCCCTTAAACACACATCAGAAGTCACTTAGGTATAGTGCTCTGTGAAGAAAAGTAATCTATTCCAATGCTAAGGAAAATAAAACAAAATGAGAAATCTGTGTTGGGCCTTTTGATAGATAGTAAAATATGTCTATCCCTAACATAGCAACTTCATCATGAATTAAAGTAGTTTTGATTGAATGATATTTTTAACTTATTCTTTGAACTTTAACCCTCAACTCAACTCTATCTCTACTTTCTTTCCTGGAAGTCTATCTATGTTTGGAAAGCCTTTTCCTTTGTTGGCTTTACCTTTCAGGAGAAGTGAATTTGAACAGGTGAAAAAACATTATATCATGTAATTAAGTAAGAGCTCAGAAAATTAATTCAATAAATTTCTAAATTTGCATCTAAAGTCTTTTGATAAGTGATCCCATTATGATCTAAATTTTGTGATTTTGACCTAAAATCTGTGCTTTTCTTTTCATTCATAACACATTTTCTTCAGTTATAATGGTCATCTTTGTTAAAAAATAAAAGATGAGGGACAGAATCTAACCTGACACATTCCATGTCTCTTCTTGAAATTTGGATTCAAAGTCATATCTTTCTGAGGCTTTATTATCAGCATTATCTTGTTGATAAGGCTTACAGAACTTTAATAGCTAAAGAATGTCATATTTAATAAGTAGTAGCCAAAGATTGTAAGTTGAAAATATTCATGCTTGACTATAGTTTGTAGAGACCCCAAATAATAAGGATGTAAATACTTTGCTTGATGTTCCTTATATGTGGTCATCTAGCTATGTTTGATTTTGATTTTCTAATATTTATTAAGCCTCTGTGTTTTTAGGGATGTCCTGATAGGATACTAAATGCCATATAACAAAAGAGTAGTTTCTAGCATAAAAATTAAACAGAAACTAAAAATATCATAGAAAATACACAGATTTAACAGAAGAAAAAATACTGGATTTCTCCATGCCACACTAAATTATTTTTGGGAAAACCTCCTGGGTGTGACATGCAAAATACTTAAGTTGCATTTCCAGATTTCTCATTTAAAATATACAAAGACAAATTACAAACCCATATATGAAAGCTTAAATTATCCCCCAACATATTTTAGATTATTTTTAAGATTATAAAAACACAAACTACCCTTGAAAATGTAACAAGTTTTAATATACTTATGATGTAGAGTGGATAACTAAGGTAGAATAGCGTCCTACTGGTGTAAAAATCTCACTTGGCTGTGGGCAGAGTTGTTCCTTTTTTAAGCATAGAGAACTCTTTGAAACTTTTTTATCTATAGCTCCTAAAAATGAATATTTGAATCTTTCACCCACTTGGCCCTACTGAATATCATGAAATCATTAAACTCAATCTTGATCCATAGTACTATTATTCTTCTATAGAACTTGAAGATATATTTAAGCAAGAACCAACTTAATGATTTACTGTAGTTTTATAATTTAGCATTTACAATATGCTAATATAGCCATTTTATCTCTTTTTCCTACTTACTATATTGAGACTTCTTTTTCATCTATGTTTTCAGATAGTCTGAAATTTCTTTTTTGATTTTTTAAAAAATATTTTATTTACTTGTTAGAGCATAAGCAGGGGGAGCAGCAGGCAGAAGGAGAGGGAGAAGCAGGCTCCCTGCTAAGCAAGGAGCCTGATTTGGGGCTAGATCCCAGCATCCTGGAATTGTGACCTGAGCCTGAGGCAGATGCTTAACTGATTGAGCCACCCAGGCATCCCTAGTTAGTCTGAATTTATATATGGATGTACATGCACATGTACCTAAGTGGACTCAAAACCATTACTTTACTTGAACCACCCTTTTGCAACCTACTTGATCTCTAATTTTTTTTGCCATTTATTTTGACACCGAACCAATTAATAAGAGCTAATGGATGAGTGGCCGTTATTGCCAAAGCCTCTCTAAACCTGTACATTTTGATGTCTATTCTCTAATAACTATGAATTCTATGTATTATGGTTGGTTACTTAAGATATAAAATATAAATGGACTGGGTTTGTCACATTTTCTTCAATAATAACAGAAAAAATTAATTCTCTAGAGTGCAGGACTGTAAAATATTTGTATTAGGAAGTCATTTTTGCAATATTGAAGTGTAAGGTTAGGACTACAAAACAAAAAAACAAAATCTCTCATAACTTAAAGTCACACGTCAAGCATTATAAAGAAGTGAAGAGGAAAATGCTAATGTAAAGTTGGATGGTGAATTAAACTTTTCTCTCTATGTTAAGCTAATCTTAAGGCCAAAGTAGGGAAACATGCCAATAAAAAGTGATTTGCTGATTTTTAAAACAAAGGCATTGTTCCCATTTCTTTTGAGTTTTAGAAAGCCAGCATTTTAAACTCTTATTCAGAAAGGAGATAAGAATAATTTGATTGCCCCTGTAAGTATTCTAATTATACTGTTACTATTGTTCTTGTGTTAATTAAAGAAAAATCAGAGCCATTATTATTTAGCAACCTGTATTATTCCTTGTAAGTATCAGATGACAAATACTGAAATGAAGAGCAAGAGGTTCTCTAAGGAAACCTCAGCTGTGCAAGATTAGCAAGAGGTTGCAGAAATTAGAAAAGTTAACAGAAAACAGAAATGTTCCTAATTTTGAGCAGACGGTGATGGCCCCCATTATACATATTGGCTTTATCCTCTGAATGTGAGCCCAGGTAGCAGAATGTCCAGGTTATATTAGAAACCTGATCCTTCCTTCCTCTTACTTGGAAATTAAAATATATATTTATATTTTCAAGAAAGCACAAGGTCTTTCTCTCAGAGTCCTGTCTAACCTCTAATGTTAGAAGTTACAACACCTGTCACAAATTTAAAAAAAGGTATTGTACTGATTTGGAACCAGCTTCCTTTCTTTCATCCAAACTAATAAAATGGTGGTGTAATCATTTCTCCTAAGTAAAGTGATGTTTCCCTCTTGAGAGTGTTTGAGTCTATGTATATAGTGTTACCACTGTTTTGATACAGGGTAGAGTTGTCCATATTGGCAGTCTCTTTTCACATTAATTTTCCATAGAGACGGTATCAGTTATCTCACTGATACTATAATATCAGAATACAGTACTAGTCTAGAGTGTTACTGACCAAGTGTCCAGCCCTGATTAATTAACTACTAATACTACCTTTAGTTCTAGAACATGAGAATAGTTGTTATTTTTTGTTTGTTTCTTCTTCTTCCTTTTTTTTTGGGGGGGGGTCTCTCCATCTTCTCTGCTCTCTTTAATACACACTGGGTTCCCAGCCTGAGGGCAGTACCAAGGTTAATTACCTACATCTAACGACCTATGTCATTAAATACATTTCTGGCATTTAGTATCTTTGAAAGCACTTAGTACAGGACCAATGTTCATTATTCTTGGTATGCTTAAGTCCATTAAAATAATTTTTTTTTTTTTAAAATTTTTAAAGATTTTATTTATTTATTTGACAGACAGAGATCACAAGTAGGCAGAGAGGCAGGCAGAGAGAGAGGAGGAAGCAGGCTCCCTGCTGAGCAGAGAGCCTGATGCGGGGCTCGATCCCAGGACCCTGGGATCATGACCTGAGCCAAAGGCAGAGGCTTAACCCACTGAGCCACCCAGGCGCCCCATTAAAATAATTTTTAAAAAACTCACTAAGAATATTATGTTGGAGAGAACTATTTTGTAACTGTGATGCTTTGGTTTGTTTGAAATCATAAAATGGTCATGAAAATGACTGACAAAAAAAACTAAGATTAGAATGTACCAGAATCAAGTTTAATGACATTTCAAAAGAATGAAATGAGCACAGAATAGAGGAGGGTGAGGTGACAGAGCAATGAATTGCCCCCTGCTGCTGCTGATCCTGTTTGATCTGACAACATTGGAAGGATAACTGCTTAATGAGACTATTTGACTCAGAACGATTTGCATATTTTTCATCAGAGAAATTGGTTCTGTAGATTATGGAATGATTCTCTTAATCTGAATATGGTGGTGATCTCAAATACAGCAGTCCTTTGACATTTTTTGTGAATGAATGGATTATCTGATTAATTGGTTACCACTGTCAGTGTGTTTTTATCATAGATTCAAAGAGTCAAATTCTGGAGATTTTCCCCAGGTTTCTCATCAGGAGGTGGCTATGGACTAGTTTTTCAAATTATATGCTGGGTACCATGTATGCCTCTTTCTGTGAAAGAAGAGCAGGCAGGCATTTGTGAAGACACAGCTTCCCCACCAAGAGTGACAAGTCAGTCTGTGCCTGAACAGCTTATTTAAAAGCAACAAGGACTAGACAAAGTTATTGCATTACTTGGTGATTTCCTGATATCATATTTGTATCGAGTAAGATTTCAAATCCAACTTGCCTCATTGTGCTTGTGTATAGTGTAGAGGCAGAAATGGGAGAATGTGTGGAGTGCTTTCTGATCTCTTCTATATCTTGAATACTGCATTTGTGGAAATACCTAAGTTCATTCCTTCTAGTCCTTTCCACTCTTGCCTAATGTAGCAAAATAATGTTGCCATTAATCTTATCAAGTCTACCATTGCCCTTGGTGTAAAGACCAGCATCCTCTCCATGGCTCATGCATCCCTGCATGTCTTTACAGCCTTTGTTTTGTAGTATTTACCCAAGGCATTTATTACTTTTTAAGTCAACTCACATGTCACCTTTTAATAAAGCTTATCCTTGGCATCCTTTAAAAAATTTTAACCCCCAACTCCAGTGCACTTTATCCCCTTTGTCTTTCTCCATTTTTTCTTTTTTTTCCTCCTTTCCTCCAGTACTTAACACTAGGTGGGTCTCTGCATTCTAGAATATAAATACAAAGAAGACAATGATTTTGCCTGATGATTGATATAACTTAGATGTCTAGAATAGTGCCTTGGACATAGTAGGCTCTCAGTAAATATAGCAAATATTTGTTAAAAGAACAGATATTGAGTGAATGAATATGTTTGTGTTTGTTTCATTACTGTTTAGTATTTGCTCTTCCACCAGACTAAAATGCACGAAGATAGGGAACATGGTCTGTTGTTTGCTTTCTTGTATTCAGATTGTATCCCCAGTGCATTGCATGTGATAGTAATGCAATACATATTTTTGAATGAATGAATTAACCAAGAAAAAACTTGAAAGAATTTTAATGTTTGCATGGCTGTTAAAAATTTCCCGTTAGTCCTCATAGAAGCTCAAAGCTAATGTGATGCTGATTTCCATTAAATAATTTTCTTTAGCAGGTGGTGATTGGGAGATATGCTAAATAATCAACTGCATGCAGTTGTATCATTGATAATACAGCAGTTGGCCAAGTCCTGGAAGCATACAAATACCTGTGTTTTCAATGGAGGGATTAAAACCCGCATCTGAATACTTTGTGCTATTTGGTTTAGATAGATAAGAATTTCATCTCATTTAAATAAACAATCATAATATTTTTTGTATAAGTGATGATTCAGACTCTGGTAATAAGGGTTTATGTTTCCCACTTAGAGTTAGTAAAAGTGCATAGATGTGATCATTCCCAAAATAATCTTTTGGGAAACCCTGGTTGGGGTGGGGGAGATGAGAAGCACTTGCAGTAGCCTTATCTGTTTTTTTATTTTGTGAAGGACATATGCTTTAGAGGTTTAGCATTTAAAAGACTAAAGCAGGGGCACCTGGGTGGCTCAGTGGGTTAAAAAGCCTGTACTTTGGGCTCAGGTCACGATCCCAGGGTCCTGGGATTTTCCTGCATCTGGCTCTCTGCTCAGCAGGGAGCCTGCTTCCCTTCCTCTCTCTCTGCCTGCCTCTCTGCCTACTTGTGATCTCTGTCAAATAAAAATAAAACCTTAAAAAAAAAAGAATAAAAGACTAAAGCAGTAACATGAAGGAGACGTAAATGGTTTTCAGTGTCTGCTGAATGCACAGAGATTTGATAATTTTGTGAAGTGTTTTGAAAATAGTGTTTTATGTGATTGATCAACTAAAAGTCTAATGACCATTGTGGCTGGAAATATGTCATAGAGTAAAAGATCTAAAGGGCAATAAAATAAATGGCTAATTTGTACATTCTTCCTTGGTCAGCAGAGGATGTGACAAATGCAGGTCCATGGAAAGGTCCATGGAAGGAGTATACCTGTTCTCCCAAACTCTAGTTCTGGAAAAGGAGAAAACAGGCAGGACAATTGAACAAGAGTCAGAAGATCTGGGGTCTAATGTCAGGTGGACTGTGGTAAATTGTTTGACCTCGTGAAAATCACTTTAATTTTGGTCTTCTCCCACCTCCCTAATTTTTTGAGGTAAGGAGGAACATTGAGGTAAGAGGAATTAATCTCAAAGGTTCACCAGTGATGACAGCTATAGGAAGCAATGTTGTTCCTATTGAATGTCAGAAAAACTGTGACTTAGACCCAACACGGTTTGAGAAGGATCTTACTCTCAGAGGGTAGCATCTGGTTAAAAACCTAGAGATGAGTAACATGATTACTTTGCCTGAAACTGTTTCTTCATCTGTAGGATAGAAGACTGTTCTTCTGTACTTCCCACGAATACTGTGATTTTCCAATGGAATAAAATATATAGACGTGTTTTGTAAACCCTGAAAGCAAAGGTAAAAATTAGATAAATACAGTATCATGATTATAAGCTAAACACTCTTCAGAATGGATACATTGCTTAGTATTGCTTGATTTCTTGAAACAAGATTTCATTTTTGGTTTTGTCCACATCTCTAACCCCCAACCCCCAGCCAGGAAAACAATTTTTAATATTTGGCAAAGTCTCAGCTGGTGTAAGCATGTATTAAAAATTTTAAATCTGTTAATAGCTTCTAAGTGGGACTTTGATATTTGGCAGAAGAAGTGACAAAAATAATATTTGGTGTCTTAAATACTAAGTTGTGATTTTAAAGCTTTTATAATTATATTTGGACAGATAGATTACATGTGAATATAGCATGCGGAAGCATTTTAAAGAATTTCAGTTCTAGAAAAGCTCTTTAAAGGTCAGCCTAATTAAGGCAATGTTTTTGAACCAATATAAAGTAGATACTATTATTGGAAATTCATTGCAACAGCATAGAATGGCATTTCACTTACAGTTTAAACTTTTTATGGTTAATTTGGAAAGCAAAAATGATCTTTTTTGGGGTTCCTGATCTCTGACTGAAATGACATTTTAATCGATAATAATGATTTCTCTGCTGTGATTAGGAGGATTTTATTCTCTAGAATGTGTGGCATGAAAAATTAAGCAGCTCTTTTTTAGAACCCTTAAAGGAAAGGTTTTTTTTTTTCTTTTTTTTGTAAGTTTGTGCCTATTTAATTCAGCAAAGGAAAATGTGCTCCTTAGACAGAAGGTAGACATAAACGTTTATTTACAACCTCCTGTCCATAGGTCATGGAATAAATTGGCCTGTGAGGGAAGTCCAGGATAACCCAATCCTGGCCCCAGAACAGAGCTTCAGATAATGCAGGAAGGCCGTGCATTTCAACTGCCATACCTATAAAGAAGGGTTGTTCTTTTCCTGTGATATCCCATCAGCTGCATATATAAAAAAATTGACTTTAAAATATTGCCTGTTTCATAATGTTGTTAGTAAATGATCTGTAACTGTGCAATATTCTTCCAAGTAGGTACTTGTGCATCTGTTGTATTATCCTATAACTAGGAATCTTCAGAACTCTTGCTCACTTGTCTCATATCTGTGTGTAAAGAACATCATATATTCCTGATGGACCATACTAAGTGGGAAAACTCATTTGAAAAAACAAGGCTATGATTCTAATGAGAAATAATTATTAGAAGCAATGAAATATTTATTTTAGTCATTACACACGATTGACCATGAGGAAATTAAAAAGTCTTAAATGCCAAAACTATCATAAATACTACCAGAAAATATAAATGAATGTTTAAATTTTTATTTAATGATTAAATGAAAGAAAGATCACATTTATCATTCCCTGAGATACTAATCCAGTGTCACTGGTTGAAATATCGATAAAATAAATGAGAAAAAGATTAACGACTTTTCCAAAATACTGTCTTTATTTAGATATAATTTAGCATTTTATACCGTAATCTGTTACTTACTTCAGCAAATTCACTAATTTGATTGTTACATTGAGTGATATACTTTAAAAAATGAAAAGTTCATCTGATGATATACATATAATGTGATGTCTTAAAAACTCATTGTGCAGTGCACCTGGGTGGCTCAAAGGGTTAAGCCTCTGCCTTTGGCTCTGGTCATGGCCTCAGGGTCCTGGGATCAAGCCCTGTGTTGGGCTTTCTGTTTAGCAAGGAGCCTGCTTCTCCCTCTCTCTCTCTGCCTGCCTCTCTGCCTACTTGTGATCTCTCAAGTAGTATCAAATAAATAAAATCTTAAAAAAAAAAAACCCAAAAACCTCATTGTGCAAATCTACTCTAATTAGTGCAAATCTAGTCCAAAGAGCTTTTATGAAATTGAGTAAGTGAGTTTGAAATTAATCAACAAGTTGGTGATAATAGATGGTTTCTAGTGTTCCTAAATACATGCCGTGTATTTGCCACTGAATAGAAATTGCTACCCACAGATATTTTTCTGGGGCATTGTTTTGTGTTGCAGAAGAAATATAAAAGATGATGAACAAACTTCAGCTTTGCCAAAATGCCATGCTATTTCTGTTTTCCCTGGTATGTCACAGTCATCTTACCCTTTTCTCCACTTCTTTTCTTTTGCAGCCTTCTTTTTCTGCCCATCCCCACTGCCCCCCTCCCTGATGCAGAAGGAGATGGGTCATTTTGGAGATAGAAAGTATATTACGGTGGCCTTATTCTCCTAGGGGCCTTTCAATACTCAATAATATGACTGCCTCAGCGTCTCTTGTGAAAAAAGCCGCACAGGTACATCAGTTAAGTTACAGATCCTATTCTGCCTTTTCTAGAGATAGAGGAGGCTGGGGATTGCCTAAACACAGAGTTCCTTCAATTGCTGAAAGGCACTGCCACGGGAGCAAAATTCAACTCATCTTCCCAGGGGCCTGCCCTGTTCTGAACATCTCCAAACTAAAATGATTCTTCTCTTCTTTCTTCTTTATCCATCTTCAATCACTGTTTTTATGTCATGAAGTGTCACCAGGTT
This sequence comes from Martes martes, assembly GCF_963455335.1. Classification (NCBI taxonomy): domain Eukaryota; kingdom Metazoa; phylum Chordata; class Mammalia; order Carnivora; family Mustelidae; genus Martes; species Martes martes. The sequence continues at coordinate 173,645,295 of NC_137888.1, read as the reverse complement.
TATGTGCCTGCCCACATTTCATAAAGTGAGAGGACACATGATAAAAATCTAAGAATAGCATCGTAAATCATCCGTGCCTCTGAATTGCTTGGAAATGTTAAATGCCCTTTTTTTGGGTCCAGATGTTCAACTTGCCCCTTTTATGCCAGCCTGACATACGTCAATTGGAAAAAAAAAAAAAAGAAAAGAAAAGAAAGAAAAGAAAAAAGAAAGGGAAAGAAAAAGAACAGCTGGTTTTACAAACCCTCTGCTGTTCACTTCCAGTGTAATATTCAGTTTATTTTCCTTTCTTATTTGGCTATTTATTGAAGCATAGAGGGATGTCTTACCTTATAGGAAAGCTATTTTCTACTACTCAGGAAAAATAAAAAACACGAGATAAACATCTGTTATTCTGTTACTAAAGGACAATAGAGTGCTAATTTTTGGTTAAGATATTGTAGTCCCAGGGCTGTGTTGTGGGTTTCCACTACAAATTTAAAGACATCAGTAATCCATGAGCCATGTAGAAAACAGTGTATGGTGTGGTTCTGTTTTTGTTGAACTATTTAATTACAGTAGAATATTTTTTATTATTTGTTCCCTAATCCAAATCAGAATGTTGGCCTATGTGAGATTCCTAGAAAATGCCAGATAAATACTAAGGATGGTGATGATGATGAGGAGGAGGAGGAGGAGGAGGATATATTTAATCGTAAGAACCAAGAACTATGGGAGCCCACAAAAGATTGATACCTTTCCCTTTCAGGGTGGGGGAGCTATGAGCAAGTCAGGAAAGCCTTCAAAGGAGAGATAGTTGAAGTTGGCCTTTGAAGTAAAAGTATTTGTATATCACAAGGCAGTCTTTGAGATAAAATATTTTGGATGGAATAAGCCCTGTCCACAATTGTCTTTTTTTTTTTTTTTAAGTCTTTTTTACCTTGAGAATTCCTATCTCTCAATTTTTGCAATTTCTTAGTTTCTGTATATTTTGTGGAAGAGGCCATTTGTAAGTAAAAAAAAATATGATTAACATTTAATATGAGGTAATATTTCCACTTTTAATGTTTGCTGTGTCCTTTCACCTTGATTGTGTGCTGACCATGGATTGCTTCATTATTCATTGCTATACAGTTCTGAGACAGTGAAAACATCAGCTGTATTAACATATTGAAAAAAATGACTGGAGAGCTCTTATCCAGTTTCTAGAGGCTATATCCGGTGATTTTTCTTTTTAAACAGAAGGTAGCATTGCTGATGGCACCTCTCTCTGATCGGAAGCCCAGCCAGATAGCTTGCATGTCACACAGCCTTTAATATAAATGCCATCTTGGACTATGCTTCATTATACAGAGTATTAATAGAATGATTGGTTGTACCTGCAAGGCACCGTCTTTTTCGCTCTCTCCTTCATCCACACACAGGTTGTTAACTCACCAAGGGATGTGTTGTTGCTGTATACTGTTAAAGCTTTCCTCTCTGGAGATCTGATACCTTCATAGGAAAGGTCAGGCAGTTTTCATTGTCTTTGCACACTAACACGCTAATTTTAGATTTGAGTGTCTAAAAAAACAAAAAACAACCCCCCCCCCCAAAACTACTGTAAACTCAAGTTTCCTGGAATATTTAAGATATAATAAATTTGCATAAAAAGCCAGATACATTGCCAACATAAAGGTTTCTTTTTCCAAAAGAACGGATTCTTAGAAGGATGAGTTCCCACTACTGTGTTCCCACTGTTGTGGTCATGTCATACTTTCTTACATTGTCGGTATGAAATGGAAAAATTGCTTGCTCTTTTGTTATTTGGAAAATATATATGGTGTAAAACCTACATGTCACAATGTGGTTTGGGACTTGAATTGTAGGATTACCCACTGCATTAATTTGGGGTAAGATAAATAGATGCAATTAAATAGGCCCTAAATGCATTGACTCAATAAAATAGAATTTTCTTTCTCAAGTTCATAAAAACCCAGAGTGGTTCCATGTCCAGGAGTGTGGGAGGAAGTTGATCATGTGATCTACATAGTTCCCCAGTGATCAAGGCAGTTAAGAGTTCTGCCTTTTCAACATGTGCTTTCTGAAATGATTCTGAGCATCACCATTCCAGTCAGGGATAGGGAAGTAACTTGAGGTAGCTTGTGAGAGTGTTTTTGTTTGTTTGTTGTTTGTTTTTTAGGATTCTATTTATTTATTTGGCGGGGAGAGAGACAGTGGGAAAGGGCGCACAAGCAGGGGGAGTGAGAGAGGGAGAAGCAGGATTCCTGCTGAGCAGGGAGCCCAATTTGGGGTTCCATTCCAGGACTCTGGGATCATGACCTGAGCAGAAGGCAGAAGCTTAACTGACTGAACCACCCAGGTGCCCCATTGTGAGAGATTTTACAGCAAGGCTCTACTTCCATTCACATTTGTTGGACTTCAGGCACCTGGCCTTTTTTGGTTATGCATGACAAGCTGGGAAATATTTAGCACAGGACCCTAGAAAAGGGGGAAAATGGATCAGGTAGAAATCTTTGCTACAAGCGCTCATTTATTTTTTCATGTAATGCATTTTGGGACAACCCATTGTTAGGCATTGTGCTAGGTGCTATATTTATAATTTCATTGGCCTTTTCCTGGTGCATTAGAGAAATAGCTGGTTAATTTATGTCTTATGTGAGAGAAATTAGTTTAGAGACTCAGACAAAGCATATGGAAACTTGAAACTTAACAGTTTAGCGCCTTTTTTTTTTTTTTTTTTTTAAGAAAAGAAGAGCCAAAAATAATTCTGGTAGTAGCATTATTTTTTATTTTTCTACTCTTTGAATCTTAGTAAAAGGAGAATTTGCATTGTTGTTTTAGTGTTTTATAAGAGTGCATACCTTTACTTTTGGTTTTAGAGGAATGGAAAATTTATCCTACTGTTCCATAAACTTCGAAATGTAAGGTGCTTTATTCAGTCACTGACCATACGTTAAAAAATTGTCTTTTCATTGTCACGTAGGTTAAATGAGGGCAGATGTGTTGCTTGTGCTTCTTGTACTTTCCATTAATTGTCTAGCACATTTTCTTATACAATAGAGGTACGATATTTGAGCCTTTAAATGGAATTATGGAATAACAACCAAAGCAGCATTAAAGATTGGGACAGCTTTTCTAGTAATTAGATAACATAACCCATTTTCTTTCTTTTACTTTACATCTCTTTCTTCCCCTCACTTTTTTTTTCACCCCCCCCTTTCTTCTACTCCTCCTTTCCATGCCCCTTCCTCCTCTCCCATCTCTCTATCCCCAATTCCTCTTCTCTTCTCTTTCTCCTCTCTTCTCCTTCCTTCCTTCGTTCCTTCTTTCCTTCCTTCCTTGCTTCCCCTTCTTTCCTTCCTTCCTTCCTACCTACCTATCTACCTACCATATGGTTATCAGTATGGGTAAAATTCTTTAAGAAGCATTCAGCTCTTTCTGTTGAAGAGGAAAAAAGTCACAAGGCTACTAGTTGTGTGTTCTCTTTTCACTCTGGAGACTAAGTTCTGATCGTACCTTGGACAGTTAATTTTATTGACGTTGTTGACCTCAGTATCCTAATCTAAAAAGTTAGGGTGCTGTATCCAGAGTTTCACAGGTCTCTTTGAGCCTTGTTACAGAAGGAGTTCAGGACAGAACCCCCCACCTTATGTGCCACTTTGGCACGTGGATTATTTTGAGCCAAAGGCCCTGAGACCCTGTGGACTCAAGAGAAATTTTGTCTTCCTGTAACCACACAGAAAAATCTAAATTGTAGGTCTTTCCCACAATAAGGGTTATTAGCAGAGGTGAATTTTATCTGGGTGACCCATCTGTATGGTAGGGCTAACATCTGATTACCAAACCTTTTCTCTTCTTATCACCCTGTGAAGTACATTCCTTTCCTTCAAAGTTCCAGGTCCCTGCCCTCTTCTCCTTGGTTCATAATGACATATATGCCTCATCTTGCCTGACTATCTTTGGAATTTCCATGTCCATGTCAATTCCCTGTATGTAGGCCTATTAAATTTGATTTTCTCCTGTAAATCTGTCTCTTGTCAATTTGATTCTTGGTCCAACCAGAAGGACCTTTGAGGGGACAGGTCTTACTCCCCAACATTACCTAATTGCTACTTAATGTTAATTGTTCGTTAAGGGCATGAGATAGATGATTATAAAATAAAACACTGGGTGAGGGGGGTATTATTTATTGTTAAAATCTTATCTTTGAAATCTGATTTGCATCTCTCATCACCACTACATTGAGTTACGTGATCTTGGGAAAAATACATAACCTCTTTGAGGTGCAGTTTCCTCATTAGCTTAAAAAGTTGCAGGTTATAAGATTATCAGCATCATAGGGTCTTAGTGAGAATTTAATTAGATACTATCTGTCACACAGCATAAGCTGTCAAGAAAAAGTTAGTCATTAAAATAAAAATGTAACTCCCTTTCCTCAGTTCTTTGTATTTTTCCTGAGGTTAGGGGAAATAAGATGTGGTGTTTCCAAAGTAACCCTCCATGTTTTTATGTGAAATTTGGATATTGTCATTGTATCACAGCCCTGGTGACAATAGTGCTTCCTTCACTGTTTGTCAGTTTCAGGGATCTGTTTTTCTCTTTTGATTCTTTAAGTCATTTGGATAAAATATTAAAGAGTCCTAAGATCAGATGTTGAAGATTGGAGGCAGGAAATAGCTGAAGAAAATGAAATGAATCTGTTTTACATTTATATAGCTCTGTGGAACAGGTGAGATTCGGTATTAATTTGAATAGTAACGACGTTTACCACCCTTCCAGCACCCTATATTTGCAGAACAGTTTTCAAACTTTAATTAGTTTATCTGAACATCACTTTGGTGGGCTAGGCAAATATTCACACTTTATATCTGCGGGCATCTATCAAAATAGCCAGTTTACCTGTGTCATTTAATACATTGACTGTTACCAAATTAAGGGCATCCAGATTTGACTTGCTGATCATGCTTTGTGGGTTTTATTTATTTATTTTTCTCTTCTTATCCTATTTGACTTTAGACTGAGTAACTTCCTCTGTAGATTTTAGTAATCCCATCTGCAGAATGGGAGATTTTAAAGAGAGTAGGGCAGACTAGACATTGCCTTTAACTTCAAAGACTTCTAGCAATTTTGTGATTTCTGAATTTCTGATTTATAATTGGCCAGTTCCCATAAATATCATATATCTTTCCTCTCCTTTGAATTCATTGCTATTGTATTCTGAAGTCCTGAGTATACCAATTATTTTAGAATTTTTTAACCTTGCCTTTGTTTTCTTTTCTAGAGAGAGGACCCAATATTTTTCCTTCCATACTGTGTTTTTCGGCTAGACATGGGAAGCAGAAAAAGAAATGACCTTCCTTATTTAGGTCTCTTATATCTTACTAGTTGAGAGGTCTTGGCGATATAATTTAAACTCTTTGAACTATACTTTTCTGTAATATAGGATTAATAAATCTGAACTATGTGGTTATTGTGAGAATTACATGTCAAAAATGTGTAAAAATGCTTAGAAGAGTGTGTGGCACATAATATATAATAGTTACTTCTTTCTTAGTCTGTAGGTTAGGATGGACATTTGAAGACTTTGATTTATTTTATTCCAGTTAAGATAAATATTTTTAAATTATTTGAAGATCATCTCCATTCTTTAACAGAGGCTTAACTATAGTACCATTTTCGTGATGTAATAAAACATTATGTATTCCTTATAAAATATTGTGTATTTCAAAAAAGATACTTAGCTCATTGGAAATATTCAGAAAACATATAATATGGTATTTTTTACCAGTACTTTGAAATATTCCTAGCAAAGGAGGTTATTCTGAGATCAAGTAGTCTCCTTAGAGTTGTGTAAAATTTAAAAATATGTATAATTTCAAACGGGCAAGAAAGTTCATTGTTCTTTGTACATCTTATAGCAAAGATGATGCAAACCAGGGCACAAAGCCAGTTTCTCTTACACACAAAAAATAGTTTTGGTTTGCCTGTGGAGGTAATATATTAGACTAAAGGTATGTTAAACCTGGGTCACTCCATAGCTCTCTATAAAAAAACAAACAATATATCCTCATTGTCAATGGCTTAACTTTCTTTTCGTGTACTTTTTGTGTTAAGTTGATTTGTTGATCTGAGTTTAGATTTCTTACTCCAGGCACTTTTCAGTCCTAACTGTAATCAGTGAAAAAGAAAGACCTAGGCAGAAGTGCTTCCTAGTATCTGAAAGTCTTACATTGAACCTCTGTTCTGTGCATTTAAGTGACTGTTATTTGAATTTGAATTACTGGTGGATTAGAACCAACAGTAAGGAATGCTTCTCTTTGCTTCCAGAGTAGGCATTTTCTAAAATGTGTTAAAATAACACTAATGTTGAGTTATACTCAAGTATACAGTGCAAGAAGGACAGCATCATCTGACAGAGCTAAAAAGTTCTGGGTTGAAAACAAGATAAACCACTTCACTGACTGTTGAAACTCTTAATAGACCTGACATTAATTTTGAAAGTCCAAGAATGGGATATATTACATAGTATTTCCCAGACTTATATGATCACAGACCTGAACTCACAAGATAATGATAATCTTATCAAATTACCCAGCATTTGAATCCTCTCTATAATATCCATGCTGTGTACTTGTCCAGCCTGTGTTTAAATGTCTACAGTAATGAGTAACCACTTAAGTATTATGATGATGATGATGAACATGTTAATGACACTAGCTAAATAGTGCTGTCTACATGCTTTGTACACACAGTTTCATTTATTAACTGTTTTAAACCTCCCACAACTCTTTCCATAGATATGATTTATTTTTCGTATTTCATGTTTGAGGGAACTGAGTCTTTGAGGGAGTAGGTACACTGTCCCAACACAACAGAGATGGAGCCAAATCTGTATTTTGATTCTACAATATCTTGTCCCAAGTTCATGAATTTCATCGCAACACTATACTTTCTTTCTATATGTATGCATGTATTGCAGCCAATTGGTACCTATGATTGACTGGGTAGCTTAATAATTAAAATTATATACAGATCCTTAATTCACCAATTAGGAAAATTATTGATGGTTCCTGAAGTCTGGTTTGAGAATAAGAGTAAAATCAAGGCTTGAAGGCAGATCCAGTAAGATAATGCATTGAGTTTATAGCTCAGAGCTTGTCACTGATGAGGGCTCAGTAAACATTAGCCAAAATCATTATTCTTAGCATTGTTGTTAATAGAATATTGAATAAAACAATCCTAAGCATAGGCCCCACTGTACTGAGTGACTTGCACAAGTTTGGTAATATCAAGATTGGTAGTACCTGGAGGGTGAGGACTGAGATCCCTGAATTAAGATTCTGTAGTCCAGTAGTGGCATGCTCCCATTCAGGTTCTCCTCTTGCCTCTTCCAAAGTCACATAATTACTTGGAGCACATACATTTTTTCATTAGATTAAATCGGGTAGATAGGGAGGGAGGGAAAGCAAGTGGGATTTTCTTCCTGTCTAGATTTAATGTCAGAGAATGCCAAGCACAGACATACTTATTATGTTTATTTTAATTTTTTTTTAATACAACCGGTTGGGAAATCAGGGATTATTGAGAAACAGGTCTAAAGTCAGAGTAAACTGCAAATGCCCAGCTGAATCAAGACTGAATCAAATGCAGTCCCTTTGTGGGAGTCTCTTGATGCTTTGAGAGTCAAATAAAACTGAAATCTGCCTTGCTGTTCACCTAGCCTTTTCAAGCAGCTCTCACATACACATTTCTCTCTGGCTCCCACATCAGGAACCACTCAACTTATTTTTGTATGTGTGCATGCAAGCCATTCTATGTAATATGCTTGGTTTCTAAATGGAAGGACTAAATTTTACTTTTCACCTGTTTTTAAGGGTTTGTCTTGCTTGCTTTCTTGCTTTTATTTTTTTAGTAGCACATTGCCTTAAATCATACTCCTTTTAAAAATATTAGTTCCACATAACCCCTTCTACATTGCTCTAAGTTTGAGATCATTTGCCTTGAGAGTCATTGTTGCTCTTTCCACCTCCATGCAGATCCCATTTTCATCTCGTTTGGCTTATTACTATAGCTTCGAAACTGGTCTCTTTCCATCTGCTATTGCCCACAACGAGTTGATCATCTTGCTGCTGTCAGAGTGACCTATGGAAAGTATAAGGATGCTATCATTTTCCTTAAGCCATAAACAATGCCATTGTCTACAGGATTAACCCCACACTCTTTACCGTGACTTAGAACTTTTATGATTTGGTGCCTGTCTTACTCCTACCTAGCCTCATTATCTTATCCCACCTTTTTTTATAGTAATATCAAATCATGTACAACTCTCACAACAATACCAATTCATAATTTTGTGTTTTGTTTATATCAGTCTTACTGCCTAACGTCTTTAGGGTAGAGTCTTTGTCCTTTTCAGCAATATTTCCTGAACGATTTTCATGGTCTTTTGCCCATGATAGATGCTTTATTAGTGTTCTAGGGCTGCTGGAATGAAGTACCAAACGCTGGGTGGCTTAAACAACAGAGATCTATTCTGACAATTCTGGAGGCTAGAAATCCCAAATCAAAGTGTTGACAGGGCCATGTTCCTTTGAAGCCTCTGTGCAAGGATCCTTCCTTACCTCTTCCAGCTTCTGTTAACTTCAGACACACTGTGGCTTTAGGAAGCAGAATGTCAGCCTCTGCCTCCATCTTTTCTTAGCCATATTCCATCTGTGTCTGTGATTTTCCTCTTCTTATAAAGACACTGCTCATATTGGATTATGGCTCACCCTAATAGCCTCATTTTAACTTGATTACATCTGCAAAGACCCTGTTTCCAAATAGATCATAATTACAGGTCCCAGGGTTTTGGACTTCAGTATCTCTTTTTTGGGGGACACAGTTCAAACCATCACAATGCTGAATAAATGTATGTGTGCTTAGCTATTCCTTCTGAAACATTGTCTTCTATGTCCAAAACGGAGGTGTTCACCCCACCTCCGTTTAACCTTACTAGCATATTACTGTACCTTGAACATACTATTTATAAATTGTCCTGTCACTATAGATTTGTTCATATAGTTGTGTCAGTATTTAGATTAGGAGTTCCTCAAGAAAGTGCTGTGTACTACTAATTTTCATATGTCACTCGCTAGCATGGTCCCTGGAAGGGAAAAACAAATGCTTGTTTAACTAAATCTCTGCTTTTATTCTGACTGGACTATTTTCCTTTTTCTCCTTGAAAATTGCATTGCTGTGTGCTCAGCCTTTTGTGGTGGCATCAGAATGGCCAGGTGGTAAGGTTGTAATATTGAGATTAGAATACATCTAGAATACATAGTCTCTCTCTGTGGGCCTATAGTACTATAACCACCTCAGACAATAAAGAATGCTTTTACTGTCTGGGGCCAGTTCATCTAACTACCAGTATCTCATCACACTCTAATAGTTTGTCTTTTTTAAAAAAATTAGTTTAAACCATTGTTTGCAAATTATGTTGTTATGTTGTATGTAAATTTTTTTTTTTTGGAAAATATATTTGCATTTTTAGCAATGAGTTTTGGAAAAATTTATATAAAGGGATAGCAGTAAACATTTCACATGCTTGAAGCTAGAAAATTTCTAAGATGATGTATGGAAATTGCAAAGCTGTTTCTGTTTGTTTCTTTAAGCTAAAAACGCTGAAGGCTAAGGACATATTTTCCTTTTTAGAACCAGAAAGGAAATTTATCTCAACAAATAATTCATTTAATAATATGTATCTCTTTTCAAAAATTATTTGGAGTGGGTTATAACCATAAAACCCATAAATAAGATAGTAAAAGATAAACTGATAATGTAAAAATTATATTGAGTGTATGATATAATTACCACAAATGTTTGAGATAAGAAATAACCACAACTGAGCATTTGCCTTAAAGATTACCTCTTTACTGGTGGTTGGTAAAGGAGAAAGATAACATTTGTAGGAGTCATTTAAGTAGCAAATGCACAAGTAGCTCCCTTTGTCTTTCTCTCCATCTGTATCTTTATTTAATCTTTATTTCAGTTATGAAACAGTCCATTTTTCTTATATATCTCTTAAAAATGCTTTTGTAATCCAAGGACTGTGGTCTACTAGTCTGTGGCAGTGATGTCTTGACAAAGACTTTGTAAATCACTTTCAAAATGTTAAACTGACAAGTTATTTCCACCCTTCTCAAGGCAAATCTTTATTTAAAGTAAAAAGAAAAACATTTAAAAATAAAGTTGGCATATTGGATGCCTGGGTGGTTCAGTTGGTTAAGTATCTGACTTCAATTTAGGTCATGATCTCTGGGTCCTGGGAACCCCTGCTTAGCAGGGAGTCATCTTCTCCCTGTCCCTCTGCCCCTTCCCCTGCTTATGCCTCAGGTTTTTCTCTCAAATAAATGAATTAAAATCTTTATTAAAAATAAATAAAATAAAAATAAAGTTGGCATAGAGGGTTGCTGCTATTGGGAATTTGTTTTTTATTAAAAAAAAACACTTTGACTTTGACTAGGATGTCAAAAAATAATAATAATGGTATCTTTTTCCATTTTAAGTAGTTTTTTTGCTGAGTAAGAAACTTGGCTAAATTATTATTTGATTGACAGAAGGCATATGTAATGATGGAAAATAAAACATTATAAATCTTATTTATAAAGAATTTATCATAAAGGTAAAGGTAGATAGCTGGATAAATTTTACTTTTGTTTCTGTTTTTAAGCTCTCATCCAAAAGCCAGTTTTCAAAAAACTTTCTCTTGTTTTGTTTTTCTATTTTTTCTGAGAGAGTTGTGATACTAGTTTTAGGGGATATACTTCCATTATTCTTCATTATTTCTTATGTTCCACCCATTATACCTGAACTATGTATATCATCAGAAGGCGGAAAGCAAAGAGCTGGTCTTCCCAAGAACAAAGTGTGATCCAAATTGATTTTAAAATTGTGCTGTGCCATGCAAGCTGTGAGGTTCTAGAAGAGTACAATCAGCTTCTCTGAAAACATGGCTAAAATAATATTTAGGACCCATCATTTTTGGTTTCATGTAACACAAATATGGTATCATTGAGTGTAGTATTAAGATTTTGGAAAAGGCTTTTATTGTAAATTTAGTCAGTAGAGCTAATTTCAAACAAATGAAAAACAAATGATCTTTTGGAAAATAATTATTTAAATTTTCTCTGCAAAAGGTACTTAAAATGGAGAGTTAAATGCTGGAAATATTTTTGATGACTTAGGTATGTTGGGTTAAAAATTTCTAGGTATTATTAATACCATAATATACTACATACGTTTGGTTAATCTGTCTCTCATAATTGAATGTTCTAGATACAAAAAAATAGTTAAAAATTAGGGGTACCATAACTGCTTTTTTTTACTGCAACCATTGCATTGATATTCTCAGTGGATGAAAAGTTGAGATTTGGATCCTGGTGTTACAAATAGATGAACCCATGCTGTCATCTCCTCCTCTACCCTTGCTACACTCAACAATTCACTATCCAAGGAGAAACTACATTATTTCACTTCTTGGCTTGCTTTCAAAATAAATTCCGAACTCCACAATGTGGCCTCAGAAGTCTTAACATTATTGGAAACCTGCCTAATCAATCTGATTTTAACTCTTTCCCCTCATTTCTGCCTGTTGAGCTTTCTGTTCTCAATGAAAAATACTCTTCCTCTTAATATATATTCACTTGACTGGAGACTCTTACTGTTTTGTTCTCCAGAGTAAGCATTAACCTCCTCTACCTACCTGTCCTTATTGTAAACCCAAAAGTTTCATTGTGTTTTTCTGATAACGCTACTAAAATTTATCTATTGTTGGTTTGTTCATTCTTCTTTTTCCTCCTTCACTACATTTCTCTTTTCTCTCTCCCTCTCCCCGCTTTTCCCTTTTTCATTGTGGTCTGCCTTCTTTTATTAAATGTACATTCCAAGAGAGTATGGGCCTTATCTGTTTCCATTGACATATCTCCATTGCCTGGAAAAGGAAAAATAGAAACTTTATAGTGAAGAAATATGATGGTTACCCCCTTAGTCGAGGGATCAAAGTTCTCTTGATCACTAATGTGACAAATCAACATTATGCAGCTTTGAGAGGTTATGCTGAGGAGACAAAAATTAGATTCACCAAAGAATCTAATCATGAGGAAACATCAGACAAGCCCAAATCCTACAGAACAAGTATCCATAATACTCAAAGACTTTGAAACAATAGACAAAAAAGATTTAGAAATTGTTCCAGATTAAGTGAGACTAAAGAGACCTGTCAGATATATGGAATATATGATCTGAGATTTGCTTTTGCTCTCAAGGACCTTAGTGGTACATTTAGAGAAATCTGATTAAGGTCTTTAAGTTAGATAGCAGTGCTAAATAAATGTTTATTTCCATATTTTGAAGTGTCATTGTGGTTATATAAGAGAATGTCTTTACCTTTAAGAAATATATACAGAATTATTTAGAGTTAAATAAATGTTATGTCTGGAGCTTATCATCAGTGAGTTCATAAAAGTGTGTATGTGTGTTTACACAGAGACTGAGAGGGCAGAAATTGCAGAAAAATGTAGGAAAATGTTAAAATTTGGGCAGTCTCAGAATCAGAGCACATAGTGCTTCTTTATACTGTTATTGCATCATTTTTGTGTGTAATTATGAAAATTTAAAGTACAGAAAAATGCATCTAGTCGAAGCATCTATCCATATAATCAGAGAACAAAACAGCCACAAGGAAGGAATTTCCAATAGTGATGCAGCCTAAATAAAATCTTAAAGTATGCTTACGAAAACACATGATATAACATTAATGTTCTATTTATTTATAAACTAAGTTGATGTGATAACCAAAGACATGTTTTTTCCTGTTGAAATTATTGTAGGTTACCTATAGGGCTTACGTGTTCTACTTTGAGAGTAACATACACATTAAATATTTTCCGTGCAGTTAGTGATTAATAAATAACCTAACAGGATTCAGGGTTGGTTTTTTTTTTTTTTTTTTCACCTGACTTCTCTTGATATAAAATAACATTTGTAGAATTAGAGTAGTTTTACAGAAGGAAGGAAGGTATGAAGGAAGGAAGGAAAGAAAAGGAAGAAAGAAAGAAAAAAAGAAAGAAAGAAAGAAAGAAAGAAAGAAAGAAAGAAAGAAAGAAAGGAAAAAGAAAGAATGCTGGACATATAACTGAGACTTCATCAACCTGCTTTAATTTCTAAATATGATATTTTATGTATTTCTTGGACTGGGATATTTTGCTCAGAGAGTTGCTGAAGCCAAGCTTTCAATTGAATAAATACCTTCTAAATAGCATAAATTCCAAAAAGGCATTTCTTTCTTCCAGAAAATACATTATTCTTTAAGTACATTTTTTAGGTTATCAAATAAAAGATGCTAAACAGAGTTCATAATGGTTATTATCTGGCTTAAAATTCTAATAACAGGCATTTCTTACAGATTTTGAATAACCAGACTGTAATATAGGAGCCAGATTTAGTGTATAATAGGCTCAATATTGACCTTCCCTGCCATACTACCTGTGGGCATCATGCTAACATGATAAAATGGCTAGCATCAGAGGAATACCTTTGTTTATGGGGTTGGATACCTGCCATATCTTCAGATATAATAACCAACATTACATAAAATTACTGAAGCATGAAAGTGAAACAGAGTGCATAATAAGAGTATGTTAGAATCATTTAATGTGTGCTTATTTTAAGCTCATTTAACTCCTTGTTTCCTGATTAAATCCATGTTATCCCCTTTTATGACCACTTTTACCATTGCATTATCTCAACCTCGTATGGCTGAGAGTCATCATCAAGTGCAATATACAAAGCCGTGGCAAACCTAGGAAAAATGTAAAAACTTTGGTGTTATATGAAGAATAGAGCAAAGTAACTGTACAAGGTTATAGAGCTAGAAGAGGGCAAAATGAATTTTAAACTCAAGCTTCCTAATTTGCTGTTCCACATCTAAACTCTACCAACTTGGTCCCCAAATGAAATATCTGTTAGAGCCAGTTGAGCCTCATTTTGGTGGATGGTCTAGTGAGTGAGGGATAACACACAAAGGATGTTTACATGTGATGCCTTAGTAGATTGTGAAAGATAACTGGTTTCTTAACCATTGCATGGGACTTTCGCATGACCCCCATAAGGATTTTGACCTTGGGACTACTTCTCCCATGAATGAATTGTTGAGAATGAAGGATCATCTCTGATCATTAAACCTTTAGTGGCTAGCGTTTTCATTGATCTTGTAACTCATGAGAGCTTAATATAAGCATTCTGATCCACCAGTTTTGGAAAAGTGGGAGTAAAGCTCCTTAGATAGAGGTTTTCAGTCTGCTCATTTGGTGGGTCGGGTCATAGCCAATAACATTAAGTAGTTGGAGTAAGTTCTTATTCAACTTGTTTTAATCAACATGTGAATGTCATTATGGCGGCTTTTATGGAGCTCAGAATAGAACTGAGTCTTCTCCAAATTGTACCCTGCTAGTAAAACCCAGCTAAGAAAAATGTCACTTCATTAATCAAATTCTACCAGACTGTTTTTCAGGCTTCCCAGGTCTATTTGGCTATTTTACCTAAGGACAGGTTGATGTCAAGGAAGTAGGAACAGTTATCACTTTATTCCCATGTGGGGATTTCTCTTCAGGAAGTCTGTAATCAGGTTTCCCCTGGTGGAAACTTGACAATTTGAAACATGCATAACTTCTTCTCTTTCCCCTTTATGACCTTCAGCCCTCCTTTGGAAACTTTTCCTAGCACCTTCATATTCATCAAGTCCCGATCATTAAATGTCACTTGTTGGTTTATTACTTAATAGACTTTAAGTATCTGATTATAAATATATGCCCAGTCTTCATCACCTAGGAGGCATGAAGTTGATTCTCTGTAGCCTATCCTTCTGGATCTCTTGACCTATCCATTGTTTAAGTTTGCTTGGGCTGCTATGACAAAATACTATAAACTAGGTGGTTTAAAAAACAGAAACTTGCTTTCTCACAGTTCTGGAATCTACAAAACCTAGATTAAGGTGTCAGCAGATTGGTTCCTTCTGAGAGCTGTGAATGAATCTTTATTTCATTCTGCTACCTTCTGGTAGACAGCTTGTAATCTTTAGAATTTCTGAGCTTGTAGATCTCTGTCTTTATTTTCATGTTGATATTTTCCCTTGGTACCCGTGTCTGTCTCCAAATTTACCCCTATATGAGGACAGTAGTCCTATTGGATTACATCCCACCATAATAACATTACCTTAATTTAATTAATTAAATCTGCAACAAGGCTGTTTTTAAATAAGGTCACATTCTGAGATACTGGGAGTTAGGACTTCAATATATGGATTTTTCGGGTGACATAATTCATCTATAGCATCTATTAACTTTACACAAACTCTTGAGCCTCTCTTTCAACCTGGGAATAATGTATGACAGATACTAATCAGTCATTTTTTTTATACATTTTTGCTTTTTCATAGACTTATATGGGTTATATTTATTTTTATGTCTGTTCTACCATACTAGATAGGTAGAGATATAGAAGTAGCTTTATTAGCAGATAAAATTAACAAAATAATCCATACTACATTGTATAGGCTTATGTGTCTGCCTTACTCTGAGATTATATAAAAGGAAATAATACAAAACATTTCAAATCACATTACTTTCTTGTCTGTTATGCCCCAATAACGGGTCCGTGATTAAAGGAGCGAGACTGATACAAAGCGAAGGTCAAGCAAAGCTTTATTTCGCGCCAAGCATCAAGAATCTAACCGAACGTTCGGGGCCGCACCTCTTACAAGAGAGGGCGACCCTTGTCTGTTTCACAGTCTAGCTTTTAAGGGCAAAGGCCATGCGGTTGGGCCTGGCCACGCACAGGTGACCAATGAGATTGTAACACACACAGGAAACTCCACAGTGATGCTAGGTGACCAATTGAATTATAATTTACCCTAGTAGACATTTGAATCAGCCTATTACACCTTGATTAGGATTGGCGCCAAAAGGGTACCCAAAGGGCGGGGGACCCATACTCCTTGGTAGCTAGGGAGACAGTATGCAACCCCCTACTGATCGGATGTCTCCACCTGGCCTGACCCACCTTTGTATCTGGGCATTGTTACCTGGAGCTGGTTTCCGGGACCCGCCTTTAAGTGAATCCCCTGGGGGAAGGGGAGCAAGGACAGTTCAAGGGCTAAACAACAAGTTTTTGTTTAACCTCAATGAAAGCCTCTTGACAAAATATAAACATAAAATAGGTCCTTACATTGTCTATTATTATCTTTAGATAAATCTTCATTTATATAAACTATAGATACTTATTAAGTATTATCTTCATCATTATTGAAGCTCACAGATGATAAATGATATACCTGAAGAGAGCAGGTGAAAGATAGGAGAGAATCACCATAAATCATGTAAGTCTTTCAAAGAAAATAATTGTCATTGTGAACCGATGTCATATTTCGATTGAGTAGTATGAGTCACAAGTGTTACCACCTCCTTATCATCAGTACTTTTATGGGTTCAGATATGTCACATATCAGTTGTGTATTTTAATCCTTACAACAACCCTAAAAGAGCCCTCCTCTTCTAATTTTACAAATAAGAAAAGCAAGGCTCAAGACTTGAATTTCCAGGGTTATGTATGGATGTTCATACACAGGTCTGTCATAATCCAACACCCATCAGTGAAAACTAAATTCTTAGGCATGCTAATGAACATACAGAAGAAATAATATTTTAATATTGATAATGGGAAAAAAAACCCCAAAAATAAAAGGCAGAGCATCATCAAACCCAAATAAAGGGGACCTCTAGAGGATGAGTTAGCAGGACTTAGGGTTTTTATGTTAATAGGAGCAATAATTGATCATAGAAGTAGTAGCTAGACCTGTCTGAGTGGAAAGATAGTAATTTATAGGTGCACTATTTCAAAGACCACCGAGGCTTTACTTTATGTGAAAAATCTTTTTCTTTACTTCTATCACCAAGTCAAAGGCTACTTTATTAATTGTTAATGAATATTGAGCTTTAAGCCAATAAGCACATGAAACAAGTGCTCAATATCAGAAGCTATAAGAGAAATGAAGATTAAAATTATGCCATACCACCAAATACCCATTAAATAGCTAAAATGAAGGAGATTGACAGCAACCAGTGTCGGTGAGGATGTGGAGCAAGTAGAATTCTTCTGTATTATGGGTGGGAATTTGAAATGTTGCTATTATATTGGAAAACAGTTCAACAATTTCACAAAAAGTTAAAATGAACCCACCCTGTGACCTAACAATTATGTTTACATACAAGGAACTTTATCAAAGAAGAATGAAAATATGTCCACAAAGGGCTTTGTGTTACTCGGTTTATAGCAACTTGATTTATAATCACAAAAAGCTGGCAATAACTTAGGGGTCTGTCAGTAAGAGAAAAGGTAAGTAAATGATGGCATGCTGACAGAGTGAAATACCCTTCAAAAACAAAAAAAAAGCAGCAACGGGAATGAATCTCAAAACGGGTTAAGTGAAAGAAGGCAAACACAAAAAAATGCACTGTGTGTGATTCCACTAGAATAGGCAACGCAGTCTACAACGTGAGAAATCATTTGCTTTGAGGGAAGGATTTTGACTAAGAAAGGATACAAGGGAATATGGGGCATGGTGAACGTATTCTATCTCTTGATACGACAGTGGATTGAAATAGAGCTTTCAGATCTGTGCAGTTTGCAAGTAAATTCTTTCTCAGTAAGGATGGCCTTTAAAATGATTAGCCCTTCCAGATCATGGGTAGCTAACTCAGAGAAGAAACTGCTCTGTGTGAATTATTTTGTGTGTCCAAGTACTCATGTGCAAATGAGCACATAACATACAGGCACACATAGCACATGTATGCCAACTGGCCCAGACTGAGCTGTTACCATGTATGAAGGACAATGAAATACCAGGTAGATCTGAACCTGAACTATCTTCTCAGAAATCCTGTTAAAGCCACTTTTAAAAACAGTGAGGTAAAATCCCCCCACTTTTTTGTCGAAAGTGCCCCTCAAACTGAGTTTACTACGTGCTCCCCCAACCTCTTGCATCCTGTACTTTTCCCCTGGACATCCTCCCTAGTCAGATGCTCATTCAAAATGATGATGTTATCCCTTTGAACTCTGCTCAAAGAGATAGAACTCCCATGATGCCATGACAAACCCAGCTTGTGCAAAGGCAGTACTAATTTTAAAACTCAAGTGTTATGTCTGGGATTTTTTTTTTTTTTTTTTTTTTTTTTTTTTTATTATTAACCTCTCCTAGAACTCTGCTGTGCTGTCATACATAAATCAGAGAATTATGAAAGAACTAGTCAAAGTGGCTGTTTCCTTCTAAGGCTGTAATTTGGCTCCATGAATTATTAATTATTAGACTGGTATGGCATCAGCTCCTCAGAATTCAATATAAATGTAAAAGGCACACCTTATCAGTTAGAATCTAAGAAGCTGAAGTAATGCAGTTCTTACCATTTAGTGCTTTGTGTTATGTTAAAGGGATTTGGGATATTCAACCCACGAAACTTTCTGAAATAAAATACGAAATAAAGAAGGTTTTTTTTTTTTTCTTTCTTTCTTTTTCCTTTTCCTTTTCTTTTTCTTTTTCTTTTCCTTTTTTTTTTTTTTTTTTTGGTTAGTAGATTTGAAATTCAGTATAAGGAAGCAGATGTGGATTGCTTCAAGGGTTTTGATTGTTGTGAAGGATGGAGTTGTTTTGTAGATGCTGAAGCAAATAACAGGACATGTAAAAAAGACCGTGGTTGAAGAAAAGGGTCTAAAAGTAAAGCTTTGGAACATCTTGCATCTTTGTTGCTGTTAAGGAGGAAATAAATAATGCACCAAGCATTGAAGTGATGCTAAAGATAAGTTCAGTGTTTGTTGAAAGCAGACATCTGATAGAGTAAGTATGTTATTTTTCATATGTGAATTATAACTCTTCAAATAAACAAAGAACTAAGAATATATGGTTCTTTTTGTTTTGCTGAGATATTTAGTTTTAATACTTGATGAAGCTTTCCAGTCTTCATTGGTTCCCTCTTTAATATATAATGCTGTTTTATTTTAAAACATTCTGCAGAAAAACATAAGAGCTTACATTCTGTTCTTTTTTTGTAAATATAAGATTAGTCTCATTTATGTGTAGGACTTTTTTTTTTTTTTTAGCAATTTTTAAGTATTTTAGAAGTGTGTTATACATATACACCCATTGGCCTCTATCAAATTCCGGCAACAACGCTTAACTAATATTACAAATTCCACACTGCTCAACATTGTGATTTAAAGAAGGAAATTTCACTGAGACTCTGACTAATGATTTTGAATTGGTGGGTTTTTATCAATGTAAATCCTAATACAGTAGAAATATATGTTGTGATTAGCAGTGCTAAAATAAATGTGTTATGCTTCACCAGCTTAGCCATTCTAAGAGATTATTTTAGAAATAATAATTTTGCTAAATCTCTGCAAATTTTCATATTATAAATAGAAATTTCAGTAGCTTTATTACTTTGACTTCTCTTCAGTGATCTGTTTGACTTAAATTGAAACAGACTGCATTTTAAAAAAATAATTCTATTCTGTGGGGTTGCATTTGGTACAGGAAAATAGATAGTAAATTCATTCTATAAAAATGACTAAATGAGAAAATGACCTGGGAGATAAAAATACCTTGATTATGCTCTGTTGCTTTTCCGTACCAGTTTTAACAAATTGACAAGTTAAAATTTTGCTTGAATCCTATTTTGACGTTCAAGTATTAAAAATACAGATGGTTTTCTTTTTAGGCCAGAGAGGCCAAGCTGTCACCCATAGCGCTTCAAAGATAAATGACAGTGCATCAGAAATGATGAAAACTCCTATAATATTAAGTATGCTTGAATGATAGCATATGTATCTAAAGAGTTTCCTGAAAGACAGAGATTATACCTCGCATTTGTATGGTGCATTAAAACAACAAAAATAAAATGATGTTTCTTCTTTAGGGTGAAATAATTCATTTTCTATTTTAAATTAACTATTTTATGTATATAAAATTAGGGGCAAAAATGCATCAGAATGACAATTACATGAACTGTTTCATTGTTAATAGGCCACCATTTTAGACCCATTTATACTATAGGCCATCAACAATCACTAAAAAATTGTTATTTTTCTGACCCTATTTTCTGTATGAGAAGTTGACCCTTTATATTGTCAGGAAGGGGAGAAAACTGTATAGAAGTGGTTTTATTGTAATACATTTGCTATAACCTAAGATTGTGGTGTATAAAGTATGCTTTGGTTCAACATTAATACAAAACTTTCTTTATAACTAGCTTATTTTGAAGAAACAGTTTCTGTCCCATCTCTTTGGGGCAGCCTATTGTCAGAACTCAAGAGTTCCCTGAAACCCTTAGAAATAAAACTGGGTCTGGACTTGATCACAAATAATGGGCTCATTCTCCTTTCAGCTTTGCTAACCAAATCTGACCCCCTACCTTCAGTTTTACGAGGGCTTTGGATTATATATTTGGATTTTCAATGAAACTATAAAGTACAGGGGTCAGGCTTTTTCTTGGGTCAATTTTTTAGGTGACTCTTAAGTGTTCAGTTACCCAGTGAAAGATGGGGTAAGTTTAAAATCTGTAACAATTTAGGAATAGGACAGCCTTTTGGAGAAAAGCAGTATGCAGAGAGATTCCTTTGGCCCAACCCAGGTATTGTTCTGTTAAAGAGCTATTGAACTGGAGGAAGAAAAAAGTATCCCTTTGGTTGGAACCCCTGCTGTTCCTGCCCCTTATCTGTGTCAGTTTTTCTAGGGATCAGTTTCTGTTCTGATTTGCCCTTGCCCTGGGTTAGTCTACAGGGTTGGTCTCTAGATTTCCTATCTCTGGCCCTATTAAGCCCTGATAAGCATTTTAAGCTTGCTCACTTGCTGTACCCTGTCTGCTACATTCTTTAAGTCTTTAAGTCTTATTTTACTTGTGTAAGACCTGCCTTTGTAACTTTTGTGGCCATAGTTTCAAGACTGTTCTTATGTAGTATAGATGATTTTTTTTTTTTTTTCTTTTGAGAAGAGGTATCTTAGGATCCAATTATAATTTTAGCCTGGTGTGAAATAGAGCTGATTTTGAAAATAAGCTATGCTACTTTCTAGCAGTTACTAGTTCCCTAAGTTCTCTGAGACTTTGTCATTCCCTATTTGTAAATGAAGATATTAGTACTACTTACCTAATTTGATTATTGAGAAAATTGAATGAAACAATGCATGTAAAATACTTAGTACTTGCCTTGCATGTAGTAAATGCTCGATAAATTTATTACTGCTTTCACCTATTCTATCAACATGGTTAATGCTTTTCTAAAAATTGCTGCAATTAATTGTAGTTTGGGGTAATAATGGATCTGGTCTGTTATATGGATTCTAAGTAGGGCAACCATGAATCTTATTTAAATGTATATTTATTTTTAATGAAGAGTAAAAATCAAATGATTTCTGTCATTACCAGCTCACCACATAATCATGCTGTGGTGGAAATCCACTTATAAAGAGTAGCCTCCCATTTTTCTTCAAATACAATCAATAAATGTGAGTGATTTCATTAGTTATGAAATATATCAAGGAGAAATGTAACAGCATACATCAGGTAATATAATTTAACTTGGGCAGACAAACTGAGACTAATTATGGGGTTAGGTTTTCCCAGGAAATATTTATATAATTAATTTCTACACTTTGAAAAAACAGTCCTGCAAGGATTTCCAGATTCTCTGCCTTCAGTAAAGCCACATCTTCTCTCTTCCAATACCCAACTTTTTTATGGAACTTTACTGCTAACACCACCATGAAGTATTTTTCTTACTTTTCACATTTCTACTGTAAGAAAACCAGAAACTTGTTTCTGTATTATTTTGAATTTTTCTTTATTTTTTCATTATATCCTTGTTTTCCCTTGAATTTCATTACAAGGTTTTAGAATCCCGTGTTTACTACTGAACCTTCCCTGCCACTTGATGCATATTGGTGTTTTTGTAGATAAGTAAGTAATACAGTTCAACTTTTAAAGTTCAATAAGTCATATAGATAGAATATATACATTTAGTAAGAACCCGATGTTTCAAAAATTATAATAAAAGATTAATATCTTGGGGCTCCTGGGTGGCTCAGTTGGTTAAACGACTGCCTTGGGCTCAGGTCATGATCCTGGAGACCCAGGATCAAGTCTGGCATTGGGCTCCCTGCTCGGCAGGGAGTCTGCTTCTCCCTCTGACCCTCCCTCTTCTCATGTTCTCTCTCTCTCTTTCTCTCTCTCTCTCTCTCAAATAAATAAAATCTTAACAAAAAGATTAATATCTTCTACATGGCTATATCTGTGTGATGGTGAAAAAGTCATGCCTATTATAATTTCAAAAATTAAATATTTGATGACATTTTTTTTCCTGGACACAAAGAAACTTAATTCATAATGGCTTTTATTCCAAGTTTGCCAATGACTACTTTGGAACCATTTGAATTAAGATGCATATAATAGGAGAAACACTGCCTTACTCTCCAACTTTGCATTTCTATGTGAAGGTATACTTCCCTCTCTTTTCTTCCTCCTCCAGCTTAAAATTAACCCCTTTTGGAGGAGCATTATTAAAGTTCTCTCGTAGGATGCTTACCTGATAATTGTATCAAGAGACTAGCACAGGGGACGCCTAGGTGGCTCAGTTGGTTAAGCGGCTGCCTTCGGCTCAGGTCATGATCCCGGCATCCTGGGATCGAGTCCCACATCGGGCTACTTGCTCCGCAGGGAGCCTGCTTCTCCCTCTGCCACTCTGTCTGCCTATGCTCTCTCTCTCTCTCTCTCTCTCTCTCTCTGACAAATAAATAAAAAAATCTTAAAAAAAAAAAAAAGAGACTAGCACAGGATAAGTAATTTTATTTTAATTATTTTATTTTTAATTTTTGTTCCACATTCTACCTTTAAGGTTTGTATACCAAATATTGAGATGAAAATGATCTGGCTATTATCACTTTGATCAACCTGTATTTGGAGTTAGTTTATTCTCCAGATTTTACAAAATCACAATCATGAATTATTTCTTATTAGACTTTGGAGAGTCTGTTACATTATTTGGATCTTAAGGATTTTAGATTAGAAATAGACCTGGGGATCATTTAGTTCATTACACAAATGTAGAGGAAGTTACCAAAAGGCATCTTGAAGGTGTTAGTGGTAGAGCCAGATACAGAAATCAGGTCTCCTGACTTCTTGTTTAATGTTCTTTTTAGTACACCATATTTACTCTGAGTTGGATCTATAAACGGTTCCTTGCTGACATTCAGAAATTTCTCACATATTTGTGGATAATGTAGCATAGTGGCTATTTTGAGTTATCACCCTAGAAGTTAAGGTAACACAGTTCTCATTTGTATATGCTTTTGTGTGTAAATTATTTCACACTGTAAACTTTTTCCCCTCTAAAATAATAATAGATTTCTGTTATTATTTTGGTTTTTCTAGTTTCCTCGAGTGGGATGAGGGATGGAAACAATCCAAGTAGTTTAAAGCGAGGGAAGCAAAGAAGGAAAAGAAGGAATTGTTTCATTCTTACTCACCTGCTTACTTTGATGTTTTCTTCAGGGATTATAAATTCATTGCTTCTATAGTTAATAATATTTCGCTCTTCAGATAAGCTGCAAACTTCGTAGAGATTAAAACTTTCAACATACAAGTGTGGCTGTTTGTTTACCACAGTGTGTTGCTAGGTAAACTTTAATGGAAAGCCCAAGAGATTGAATATTTTAATCCTACGGAAGCAGTTTTGTTCGCTGGCAAAATAATACCTAGATTTTTAGTATTTCTCAAAGGAGCTAGGCTGGGAATTTAAAATATGTTAGATCTCCTCTAGGGGCAAAGAACATCTGCTGGACTGTAATCTAATAAAACAGCATTGGACAAAGATGAGGTCTCTGACATATGCTGGTGCTGGAACTATACCTGAACAACTCAAGCAGTTTTGCTTTGACAGACTGCGCAAGACCACGGGCTTTTGGAAACTGCCTCGCCAGGACAGCTGGACCCTGTCTTCCAGGTTCTGCTCCCCAATCCCTGCAGTTTGAATTTGATCAGATCTTATCATGTCTCAAATATACAGTCTTAGAGCTGATCTCCTTTACCATTTCTGTTTGATAAATTCTCCTATCTGAGTTTAGGGATAAATATGAGGAATTGAATTAAATGGAAATTGACTGAACGGCATAGCAAAAGGAAATGTGGATTCAAACTTAGAAGTTTCAGATTCAAGCTTTTCCTCATTCATCTCTTTGATTTTTTATTTTATTTTATTTTATTTATTTGAGAGAGAGAGAGAGCCTGTGTGTGGGAGAGAGTGAGCATGAGCCGATGGGGAGGGAAAGGGGCAGAGGGAGAGGGAGACTCTGCACTGAGAAGAGAGCCCAATGCTGCCTGATCCCAGGACCCCAGGATCATGTCCCAAGCCTAAGGCAGATGCATAACCAGTGGAGCCGCCCAAGCATCCCCATCTCTGATTTTAAGCAAGCCTTTCAAACTACCTTATGCCCACTATTTTCTTGCAACATGTAGCAATTACAGCCCCCACTTTCTTTATGATTTAAAAGATTTTGGGGGGGAATTAAATGTAACCAAGGTGTTTGAAAGGCCATACAGTATGAAGGATAATGGTAATTGCCACAGTTCCTTGTGTATCTTCTTTTTCAAATGGAGGAGGGCATTAGTTTCTGGGCTACCATAACAAAAGTCACACAAACTGGGTGGTTTAAACAGCAGTAATTTATTAACTCTCAGATCTGAACGCTAGATATCTGAGCTCAAGGTACAGGGTTAGTTCCTTCTAGGAGATGTGAAGAACAGTCTGCTCCAGGCCGTCCTTCTGGCTTCTGGTGGTTTGCTATCATTGTGTTGTGTTCTTTGGTGTACAGAAGCATCACCTCATCTTTGCCTTCATCTCCACATGTGTATTTCCTTTGTGTATGTGTCTATGTCCAAACTGCCCTTTTTCTTTTTTTTTTTCTTTTTAAGATTTTATTTATTTATTTGACAGAGAGAGAGATCACAAGTAGGCAGAAAGGCAGGCAGAGGAAGAGAGGAGGAAGCAGGATCCCTGCCAAACAGAGAGTCTGATGCGGGGCTCGATCCCAGGACCCCAGGATCATGACCTGAGCCAAGGGCAGAGGCTTTAACCCACTGAGCCACCCAGGCGCCCTTAAACTGCCCTTTTTAAAAAGACATGAGTCATATTGGATCAGGAGCCCATGCCACTCCAGTATGAACTCATCTAAACTCGTTAGGTCATATCTTGAAGTATTGGACATGAGGACTTCAACATATGAATTTTTCAGAGGGGGAGAAACATTTCAACCTACAAGGATCATGGGACTTTTTTTTTTTAAACTTTCCTTACTTAATGTCCTTTTCACTGATTGGAAAATTTGGGATTGCCACAATGTTACTCTGCTTCCTTCCATTCCTTCATTCTAGCTCTCTGTATAAACCACAAACTACCTCCTAATACATTGAATTTATAATCTCAAAATAGGAGAATATGCAAAGAGATCAGCATTATAATGGGTGATTGTAAATCAGCCTTAGAATATGAACAGTCTTCACTAATCTGACTGTCAGAAACTATTTGGGTCAGTTTCTGAAAATCACTAAGTAATGTACTAAAAACCTGATGACAGTCTTTGTATTTTTCATTTTTGAGAACTTTCATTTAAATTGTCTCACTTAAACCAACATAGCTCTTATTTACACCCATATTAAAGATGTGGAAATTGAATTTCAGAGGTGATATGATGCCAGAGGTCACATGTTTAGTGCCTGGGTTATATACAACCTGGATTACATTTTTTTATTACAAATCCAAATCTTGAGCTCTTTGTATTCTCTTACATGTTCTCTTTAGAAAATGTATATAGGTAGCTTTGTGACTCACATAGGTCTCAAATAAAGACCAATGAAATTATACAGGGGACCCTGTATGTGTAGATTGTTTGCATAATACTTTCTCAATTTCCTGACTTTCTCACATCAAATGTTTCTGATTTGTGTTATCTATCACTAGTTGTCATTATGTCTGAGGTGCTATGGTTCACAATGATTGTGAAGAGAATTATTTCATTTTTCTGAATCATTTTTCTTCTGCAGAAACCTCATGTATTTTGTTTTATTGATGCTGTAATAAATTATCACAAACTTAAAACAGTACCCATGTATTAGCTCACAGTTTTTATTGATCAGGAGTATGATGAGCATAGCATGGATCTCTGACAACATTCTCACAAGGCTGAAAGCAAGGGATCAGAAAGCTGCCTTCCTCCCTCCCTCCCTCCTTCCTTCCTTCCTTCCTTTTTTCCTTCCTTTGTGCAGCTATAGGGGGAAATCTCTCTGGGATGATTTAAGCTGTTGGCAGAATTCAGTTTCATGTGATTGTAGGACTGGGATCTCTGTTTCCTTGCTGGCTGTTCTCAGCTCCTAGAGTCCACTTATATACCCTGGCTCATGATCCTCTTCAAAGCCAGAAATGGTAGGTGGAGTTTTTCTCACACCTCTCTCTGCCCTCCCCTTTTGCTTCATTTCTGTGGCCTCATCTTTTTATTCACATGCATCTGATGGACTCTTCCACTTTTTTTCTTTGCTTTTAAGGACTCATGTGATTACATTGGGCCCAGTGATTAGCCACAATAATCTCCCTATTTTTTTTTAAAGATTTTATTTATTTATTTGACAGAGAGAGAGATCACAAGTAGGCAGAGAGAGAGAAAGGGAAGCAGGCTCCCCGCTGAGCAGAGAGCCCGTTGTGGGGCTCGATCCCAGGACCCTGGGATCATGACCTGAGCGGAAGGCAGAGGCTTTAACCCACTGAGCCAACCAGGTGCCCCTAATCTCCCTATTTTAAAGTCAACTGATAAATAATCTTAATTCCATCTGCAAAGTACCTTAATAACTGTACCTATATACTTGTGTGATGGGATAATCAGGGAATGGTAATCTTAGAGGGACATATTTAGAATTCTGGCTGTCATATCATGGTAAATGTTTTTCGTATTAAGCATTTTTCATATTGGACAGCAATTTGCCCTTAAAATCATGTATTTCAGTTTACAAAGTTCCTTTGCTTTTATTACCTTCCATTGTTTTCATGATATCTTTAGGGGATAGAGGTAATCATCCCCATTTCATAGGTAGGGAAAAAAAAGTACTGAGTTTGAAAGTTTTTCCCAGATGTACTAGGTTTATAATTTAAAGCATATTGAGTTCCTGTCAGTATAAAGAATATCTGCTAGTTCTTAACCTAATAAAAGAGAACCAGGCCTTTATTTTACTCTTCCTGTTTTAATTATTTACATAATTGACTTATTATTTCTTTATTCTTTCCTGATTTGTGAATCCTCACAGATAACAAACCAGATTCAGGATAGGTGAGGAGATTATTGGAAGAATAAAAAAATGGCTGCCTCTCTGGCAGTATAATGCATACATTTCCAAGCTTTGTTTACTGAGAGGACTTTGAAGCAATAACACTCTACTAACAATGAGCATGCCTAGCCTAGATCTTGGTATTTAAAATACCATTGTCCAAGGAATCCTTGAATAAGTGGTTGATTCCAGGGCTGTGGAAGGAAAAGTGCAAGATGAGCTTGGAGTATCCTTGGCACCAAAGAAGTAAGGGAGTGCTTCAAAGGGTGGGGTCATGTCAAAGGACACAGGCACAAACATGGAAGAGCTCCCAGAGGCCAAAGCTAGAAAACTAGAGCAACCCAATAAATTAGTGCAATTGTGAATTTTTTTTTTTTTAAAGATTTTATTTATTTATTTGACAGACAGAGATCACAAGTAGTCAGAGAGGTAGGCAGGGAGAGAGGAGGAAGCAGGTTCCCTGCTGAGCAGAGAGCCCGATGCGGGGCTCGATCCCAGGACCCTGAGACCATGACCTGAGCCGAAGGCAGGGGCTTTAACCCACTGAGCCACCCAGGCGCCCCTGCAATTGTGAATTTTAACCCATAGAATAAAATAAATATCCATGAGCCAATGCTGAGATAGAGATAGGAGATAATACACAGCTCTTTCTTCCGGAGGAATTCCAGTATAACGAAGAGAATAAGAAACCATCGTCATAATTGTAGGGAAGACCAACTGATGGATTCTGAAACTAGTGGGTAAAAGTTTGAGAAAGAACAAACTTTTCTTATTCTCAAATCATTCCCCTCCCCCAGTCTTTATTAATTACAAAGGGGACAATTTATGACTTTCCAGTAGAAAAACCTTGGAGATACTATCTGAAGAAGTTGATCATGGTTAACATCACTAGTGATGAGATAACATGGGATGTTGTGTGTATCCCTGACATGATACCCTGAAGGGCACATCACTTCTGTTTTATTCTTGAGAAAAATATATAACCACAATCTAATCATAAGAAAGTATCAGACACTGTACAAAACTATTCAAGGGACAGAGTACAGAATTATTTACTAGAACTCTTCATTATATTGTATCATGGACACAGAAAAAAGATAGTAAGAAAAACACTGGTAAAAATCTGTATAAAGCTTGTAGATTTTTGTTTTGATCATAACACTATGTTCATGTAGTTATCATGCAGAAGGCTGGCTGAAGAATACATGGGAGTTCTCTGTTCATTTTTGCCATTTTTTAGTCTAAAATAATTTTTTGTAAAGTCTGATTCTTCTGTTAACTAGCTTTGTAATAACGGTGGAGAATTCACATAGCCTCTTTAAAGCTTCAATTTACGTGTCTTTAAAGTAGGTCTAACAACACAACACCTGTTTACAGGCACAGCATATTAAATATAATTTATATAGCATAATTAAAAGCAATGCCTTCAGAGTCATACAAATGTGGTATGAGTATTTGTTCTGCCATTTAATACTGTGTGACCACATGACACTTACCTATTTCTTTAACCCTCTGTTTCCTTATGTTTAGTACTTACAAACCTGCTGTGGTTTTTAAATATGATAGAGCAGGTAAGCACTTAATCAGAGCATTTGACATTTTGCTATTATTATATATTATTTTGTTTTAATATACTATTAGCTAATTAATATTAATATAATAATATAATAATTAGTTGCTTATCTGTTATACAATAATGATATCGATTTTTTAAAAAGATTTTATTTATTTATTTATTTGAGAGAGAGAGAGAGAGAATGTGAGTAGGGGTAGAGGCAGAGGTAGAGAGAGAATCTCAAGCAGACTCCATGTTGAATGAAGAGCCAGACACGGGGCTCAATCTCAAGACCCTGAGATCATGACCTGAGCTAAAAATCAAGACAGTCGCTTAACTGAGCCACCCAGGCTCTCCAATAATACTGCTTTTATTACATATTTACATTTAAAGTTCTCATTGAATTAGTAGGTTTTAATTATTACGTGTTGACTCATGCAACTTTTAAAAAATGTGGTAAAATATATATGACATGTAATTTGCCATTTTAATAATTTTTGAGTGTGCAATTGGGTGACATTAATTATGTTCCCAGTGTTGTATCACCGTCACCACTATTTCCAAAAGTTTTTCCTCATCTCCATAGGGATAATCATAAAGCTACAACTTCCCATTCCTTTCCGCCCCCAGCTTCTGGTAATGTTTAATCTCTTTTCTATCTCATTGAATCAGCCTATTCTGTGTATTTCATATACTTAGAGTCATATAATATTTGTCCTTTTGTTTCTGTTCAGTGTAACCTTTTGCTTGAATCTCAATTCAGTATCTATTGCTCTATAAACAGTATTTTCTATACGTGAATGATTTGGATAATCAGGAAAATGTTAATATGTTATTTGGCAGATTTTTGTTCATTTGTTTTTTAAATCTAATTTAATAAAGAAAGATTCTGCCAAGAAATTATAGGTGAAAAGGTTCATCGTAATATTACTAAATGTAGCAAAATGATCACCTAAGTGTCCAATTTCAAAATAAAAGGGATTACAAGAAAATGCCGCCTAATGATTTCTTTTTTTTATTTTTTTAATTATTTATTTTTTAATTTTTTTTTTTTATTTTTTATTTGACAGACAGAGATCACAATTAGGCAGAGAGGCAGGCAGAGAGAGAGAGAGAGGAGGAGGAAGCAGGCTCCCTGCTGAGCAGAGAACCCGATGCGGGGCTCGATCCCAGGACCCTGAGATCATGACCTGAGCCGAAGGCAGAGGCTTTAACCCACTGAGCCACCAAGGCGCCCCTGCCTAATGATTTCTTGATAGTAACCTAACAGGTAGATTTTATTTTTCTGTTTTACATATTTTTTAAACGTGTATTATTTTCCTAAGAGATATATCTAAATATGAGAACAGATTTATAGTTAGTCAACTGATCAGAGCTTTTTATATATACTATTTTTATAGCTAGTATCTGAGCAATAATGTTCAAGCTACTACCTAGTATATTATAAGTTCATAAATTACTTGTGCATCTGCAAATAAATGTGTATATGCTTATACCGGAAGGTGAACCAAGATTGAAGAAAAACAAATTTGAATCCAGTGCTCCAGCTTCAGGACCTCACATTAGTTTTTTGAATTTTGTTTTGGATTTGCTTTCTTTCTTCCTTTTTTTTTTTTTTCTTCATAAAGCAGATACTAAAAATTAAGCATCTGGGGTATTTAGTTCATGCATATAGTTCATGTATTAATATTTGAACCTAGTAGTTATAGATAGGCTTGATTAATCACATATAGGTATATTTACATATGAAAAGAAGGACCATTAAAAATGGAAGTTGTTTTCACTTACAACATGTTTGGCTCAAAACAAATAAGAGTAAATGTTGAGATTAATTAGTCACTTGTTAAGTAGCTTCTGAAAAATGCATATATATGCATATATATCCTCTTTAAAAATTTTTATTTATTTTTTTAGTTTCTTTTCAGTGTTCCATAATTCATTGTTTATGTACCACACCCAGTGCCCCATGTAATATGTGCCCTCCATAATACCCACCACCAGGCTCACCCAACCTCTCACCCCCTGCCCTTCCAAAACACTCAGATTGTTTTACAGAGTCCACAGTCTCTCATGGTTCATCTACCCCTCCAATTTCTGCCAACTCCCTTCTCCTTTCCCATCTCCCCATGGCCTCCGTGTTATTCCTTATGCCCCACAAATAAGCAAAACCATATGATAACTGACTCTCTCTGCTTGACTAATTTCACTCAGCATAATCTCTTCCAGTCCCATCCACGTTGTTACAAAAGTTGGGTATTCATCCTTTCTGATGGAAGCATAATACTCCATAGTATATATGGACCACCTCTTCCTTATCCATTCATCCGTTGAAGGGCATCTTGGTTCTTTCCACAGTTCGATGACTGTGGCCATTGCTACTATGAACATTGGGGTACAGACTGCCCTTCTGTTCACTACATCAGTATCTTTGGGGTAAATACCCAGTAGTGCAATTGCAGGGTCATGGGGAAGCTCTATTTTTAATTTCTTAAGGAATCTCCACACTGTTTTCCAAAGTGGCTGCACCAACTTGCATTCCCACCAACAGTGTGAGAGGGTTCCCTTTTCTCCACATACTCTTCAACACATGTTGTTTACTGTCTTGTTAATTTTGGCCACTCTAGCTGGTTTAAGGTGATATCTCAATGTGGTTTTGATTTAAATCTCCCAGATGGCTAGTGATGATGAACTTTTTTTCATGTGTCTGTTAGCCATTTGTATGTCTTCATTGGAAAAGTGTCTGTTCATGTCTTCTGCCCATTTTTTGATGTGTTTATCTGTTTTGTGTGTGTTGAGTTTGAGGAGTTCTTTATAGATCCTGAATATCAGCTCTTTGTTTGTATTGTCATTTGCGAATATCTTCTCCCATTCTGTGGGCTACCTCTTTGTTTTGTTGACTGTTTTCTTTGCTGTGCAGAAGCTTTTGATCTTGATGAAGTCCCCAAAATTCATTTTCGCTTTTGTTTCCTTTGCCTTTGGAGACATATCTTGAAAGAAGTTGCTGTGGCCAGTGTCGAAGAGGAATGAAACTTGACCAATCTCTTAGACCATACACAAAGATAAGCTCGAAATGGATAAAAGACCTTAACATTAGGCAGGAATCCATCAGAATCCTAGGGGAGAAATGCATATATATTTAAAGAATCATGCTGATATTTGACATACATTTGGTGTTCTCTCTCTCTCTCTCTTTTTTTTTTTCTTTGCAAATCCATTTTATACCCACTTGATCTATGGATCAACCAAGATCTGCTAACTCTTAGAGCATAATTGGTCTAAATCTTTCTCCCTATATGGAAGAATGTCTTAAAGCACAGAAATAACATAAATACACAAAACATTGAAGTGAGATTTTGGTGGTCTGTCTTTATGTTAGTAATCTGAGCTTCATGACTCACTTGGCCACATTTGTTGGACTTTTGTCTTCATCTATCATATGGAATGATACCCCCATTTGGATCATGAGACAGTAAAATAGTGTATATGTTAAAACTAATGATCCAAATCAGTCAAAATGTCAAATTTTGATGTTTGTTGGGTAACAAATGCAGTCATCAAAAGTTTTCTTATTACTACAAGGGATTGTCTTGTTCTAAAAGAAACAAGGTTTTTTTGTTTTGTTTTGTTTTGTTTTAAACAGTAAATTAATGTGCCTGGGTGGCTCAGTGGGTTAAGCCTCTGCCTTCGGTTCAGGTCATGATCTCAGGGTCCTGGGATTGAGTCCCTCATCAGGCTCTCTGCTCAGCAGGGATCCTGCTTCCCTCTCTCTCTCTCTGCCTGCCTGTCTGCCTACTTGTGATCTTTCTCTGTCAAATAAATAAAATCCTTAAAAAAAAAATTAAAAACAGGAAATTAAAAGGTTAATTACTGCATATGATAACTCTTCATGAAATAATTCATATGTGATATACTTAAATTATTGAATGCCATACTGATAATATATGTGCATATTATGTATATAAATATATGTATGTATCTATATTCTTTTACATACGTAAGAAACATTTCTGACATTTATTTAAAATTAATTTCTTGGCAGCATGGTAGTTCAAAATGATTAGGATGGGAATTCTATAAAAAGTACTGTTTTAAGAGTAAAATATCTGAAATCAAGTAGCACTTATTTTTTGTCTGTTTTCATTCTGATCATAAGCAACTCTATTATTCAAGTAGTGTATCACCAAATAAATATTTTCTGTACAACCTAAGAAGGAGTTTGGACTAGGCCATTGCTATATTGATATCCTTAGAGTTACATATCTCTTGAGACCAATTACAAGGGTTCACAAGGTTGTTTTTATTTTGCTTTCTCTTGATGCCTTTTTAATGAGGACTCCCAGTAAACAGCAAGCATGATACTTTCTTGTTGGAAACCTGTCTGCCGCCTGCAACCATTTATTACTAATACATCTGGGAAATGATTTATAAATTAAATATTAGCAAAATGTACTTTAGGAAAAAAAGTAATAAGAGGTGTAATTTATAATTCGCATTTAGGGAAAGTCATGCCAGCGATTTGCTAATGGAAGGACACTGAGAGTCACTCTTAGAAGCATTGCCATGGTTTATATAATAAATAGAGATAGTAGATGAAGGGAGTTTTTAGTGTGTATATTTGGGTATGTGGTTTTCCATCAGAATGACCCATTAGAAGAGTGAGAAATTGTAAAGAACAAAACTGTCCTATCATTTTATGTGTTATCTCATATCATTTCCATATGACAAAAATACTATGTTGATCAATAGTAAGTGAAAACAGTTTTCTCATGGTATATAATGTGATAATAGTTGATGTCACTGTCCTCTTGGTTTGGATTAGAAGAGATTTTAGAGTTTATTTTAGGACAGTCCTTACATTGTACAGATGGGGAAACCGAAATTGTGCCTGTTTAAGACTCACTAAAGATCTCATAACTTAATATATTAAGCTTTGAAGGTTATTTTCAAGGCTTACTTTGTAATTTCTTTTTGTACATATATGGTAGATTTTGTATGATAGAAATCTGCTCTTCAGCTAATCAGTCAGATTAGGTCTTTGCATTATGAGAGTATCTTTCACGTCTGTATCATTAAAAGCAAATGAACCGTAGCTGTGTTTATACAACCAGAATTTAAGGGGAACAAAATTATAGCTTTGGGATCATCTTCTAAAATGTTATAAATTCCAGGGAATTAAGGCATACTCAGCTTGTAGATTTTATTTAATAAAAACATTTGTTCCCTTTTTTAACGTTCGGGAAATTTCTAGGTATCTTTCCATGACTGTTATAAAGGTTGCATATAGTAATTTTAAATTTATAAGGAATGAATTCATAACTGGGCTCATAACTTTGTGGTGAACATCTATTTTTGGATCCCATTTCAATCTCTTTTATTTCATTTCTGTAAGAATACTTGGGCTGCATTTCAATATCAATTTCAAAGACATAAGCATGTATCATTTGAAAGAGGCATGTACATATATCATCTATTTATACATTATACAATTATGAAAAATATATATGTTTAAAACACATATTTGATATCTTCTGTATTTTTACCTATTTACAAAAATATGTATTTTTATCTAATTTAAAAATAATTATACACGTACATTCCTATAGGGACATTGTCTTCTTGTCCTCTGAGCTGATAGTTTGACCTCTGAGCTGATAGTTTCTGTAGAGGATAGATCACTGGTATGGCTTTATCAGTATCCATTTGTCACCACATAATGATAGGATTCTGTTGGATCTCTGATAAAAATTTGAGTATTGGAGATGGTTAAACTAAGTTAGTAAGATCATAGTTTTATCATTTACTAGTTTTACTAATAGACTTTCATCCACTGTTGGTTTATGAGGAGAAACATCAGAAACGAGTACATTTAAACATTTATCTTAATCTGATTTAAATCAAGTTATTTTTTATAAAATGCTGTCTTGGCAAATGTAAGAAGACAAAAACCCCTCAAATGAATTTTGTGGGACAGACATTGCAAATCTGTGTTGACAGGGGCACCTGGGTGGCTCAGTCAGTTAAGTGTCTGCCTTCGGCTCGGGTCGTGACCCCAGATTCCTGGGATGGAACCCTCCATCAGGCTTCCTGCTCAGGAGAGAGTCTGTTTCTCCCTTTCCCTCTGCCTGCCGCTCTGTCTACTTATGCTTTCTCTTTCTCTCTCTCTCTGTCAAATAAATAAATAAAATCTTTAAAAAAAATCTTTAAAAAAAAAAAAAAAGAAAATCTGTGTTGACAGCATGTCTCTGATTCATCCTTCTGACAACATTTACAGTTAGAAGAGTCAGTTTTTAGATAAAGATTGTTACAGAGGCATAATAATTCCAAAAGATTTCCATCTTCTAACAATCTCTTGAAATTAATGAATAAAGACAATGACCTTCTATTCATCGAAATTTACCACATCAGGCTGTGGAAATAGAAAATGATTTAAAATTAATCCTTTCTCTTAACAGTTGTGAAATGGTGATTTTTATCCTCTCAGAGGATATTTGAAGATCCCTTTTTTATTCTCCTCTTTTTGTATTCTGTCTCATACCCTCTTGTATTATATAGCCAGTTTCATTGCTGGTGGCCAAAATAAAACTGCAGGCTAGGTTACTAGGGTTCTGAAGAATGCAGCATCACTGGAAATCAATTTCAGATGTATTTTCAATGTCATTGCTTTAGAATACACGTCCCTTACTGAGATATCAAAAATCAAAGACTAGATCAGCTCATTCATGAGGATCAGCTTAGGGATAAATTAACTCTCTCTGCTTTTACATTTAAAAAGCAACAGGATAGTCAGTGACTTCTTGGTCAAGCAAAATTAAATGTTATTTTTACTAATGTGTGATATTAATAAAGTGTCAGAATTATTCCTTAAGTGCCTTATTAGTTTAGCTGTGCTTTTGGAATCTTGGGTGTTCAGAATAAGCTTCAGGTGCAATGGCTGCCTTTCAACTGGACTTTAAGTTTAAAATGTTGGTGTTAATGTGATCAGTCTCTACCTTGGTTATTATTTAGTTAACTTGCCAACTGACATGTAGGACACATATTTATTTCTTTAGAAGTATTGATTTATTTAATGTAATTCCTAAAAGTGTCTGAAGTCTAATTAATAAAATCCTGATTAGGTACATTTGTTCTGGAGAAGAGAGGCTATTATAAAAAATGTGGAAGTTGCAGCCTTAGACGATTACTCTGTTTAGTGTTATGGAATGCCTCTTTAAAAGAGAATTTTGTTTTACAAAGTGGGAGTTCCACAGTCCTATTCAATCAACAGTCCTAGACTAATTGCTTTCTTTTCTTTCTTTAAAAATTCTATCTTCTCCCTCTCTTTCTTTCTTCTGTAATGGAAAAGTAAGTCGCTGGAAAAGGTATTCTTTTATTCTGTATAGGTCATATAAATTTCATCATTTTGTGACTCTTTTCCTTTGATTTTGTGGTAGTTGCATTTTGAAGCATATTTTCCCTTTTTTCAATTTAAATATTGATTACACACTATAAAAAATAAATCTGAACCATATAACGCAACATATGTATTCATTTAACCACCACCCAAATCAAGCTAGATCCCAGTTTTTCACTAACTGAGGAAAGTTCTCTTTACCTCTTCCCAGGCAGTACCTCCCTATCTTGAGGCATGTGCTCTTCTGACTTGTAGCACTCTAGAGTTGTTTTGCCTGTTCTTGAAATTCATGTACATAGAGTCAGAAAAGTATGCACTTTCTTCATCTAGCTTGTTTTGCTCAAAGTAGTTTTTTTTTTTTTTTTTTTTTTTTTTTTTAAAGATTCCTCCATGTTGTTAAATGTACCAGGTGTGTTGTTCTTTCCATTGCTGCATGTTGGTTGCTTCGTATGAAAATACCACTATTTCCTTATTTCCTTGCCTGGTGATAGACATATCTGAAACATATTTCCACATACATTTTTCCTTAATTACCTTGTCAGTTGTATATACACATATGCAGTAGTGGTTTACTTCTCTCTTTCTCATGCTGTGAAAATTATTTTTAAAAAACCCAAAACTGTGTTTAAATGTTCTTGAAATCTCAGAAATTATCTAGCAAGCTCAGGTTCTTAAGACAAATGATTTAATTATCTTGTTTATATCTACATGGCATAGTTGTACACCTGCCAAAAATCGCCTCCCCTGGTGACCATTCGTCTTCCTTTTTATATTACTTTTTATGTCCTACCCTGCCTACTTTACAAAGGAGAAGCCCTTTGCCTGAATTTTTCCTAATTTCTGAGAATCTTATGTATTTTGGCACCTAATAGGTACTAAGTAATACTTGATGGATTGATAACATTTCACTAAAGATTTTGGGTATTTCATAGAGATCTGTTTTCTTTAAATATACAGCAAATACTTTATTACTGTTTTATCATTAAAATGGAAATGCTGATATAATTAGACTTTTTAACATAGTACCAAGGGGAGCAGGCTAAATATAAAGGATCCTTTTTTAATTATCAGATTGTTTAAAAATATTTTATATTGAATAAACCCTAAAATTGGAGGTGCTGGGTGGTGCAATTGGTTAAGCATAGGACTCTTGGTTTCTGCTCAGGTCGTGATCTCAGGTTCCTTAAGATCAAGCTACACATCTGGCCCCGTGTTCAGCACGGAGTGCTTAAAACTGTCCCTCCCTCTGCCCCTTGCCCCCTTGTGCACATGCACTTGCTCTTTCTCTCTCAGATAGTAAAATATCTTTAAAAAAATGAACAATATCTAAAATGAACTATACCCTTTGATATCTTCCAACTATGTGGTCGCCTTTATGACAAAATTGGAAACTGATTATTGTATTGTGTTGTTTTAATTTTTATAGTTTTTTGATGCGTTTATATCTCACTACTATCATAGCTCATTATATTAACTCTTTATACTCTGCTGTCACTCAAATCTCCTAATTTTCTGGTTCTGATCTTGTTTTGCAGCATCCAGCAAATAACCATGTTAGAATCAGCATAAAAATTTAACTGTGTAGGCTGTGAAAAATTAAGTCCATGGGATTTAGTTCATGGAGAATATAAGATGTGTTTAGAGACCATTCTTAGTGAACTAAGGTCACATGTTGGCAGGGAGTACTTCTCTAGCATTTAATTTGAACTTTGAGCTCGGAATAATCAACCTGCTCAGTATGGACGGCATCTTGCAGTTTTTGATGTACTCAAGTTTGGAAAGAGCATTAGCATTTACTTAGATATTCACTCAATGCAGTTAATCAGAGACCCTCCATAAACTGTCAGTGCTCATGTAACATCCATGTTCTGCCTCTGGGAATCCCTCTTTTCCATACCCTGATGTTTTCATTACAAGCATACATTCAGTTTCAGCTGTAGATCCTTCTGTTCTTATTTTTCTCTTTTCTATTTTATTTAATACATTTACCCTTATTTTGAATTTTTCACATTATTTTCTCTTTATATCTATATATTTAAAAATTTTATTTTTGTGTAATCTCTCTGTACTCAATTAGGGCTCAAACTTACAACCCTGAGATCAAAAGTCACATACCCTACTGACTGAGCTAACCAGGCGTAGTACCCCCCCAACTCCTTATATTTTTATTATCATATATTTTATTCATTTTCAAATTTCACTATAGAATACTCTCTCTCTCTATATATATGTTTTTAATTATTTTATTATTTTATAATTTTTTTGTTTTTACTGTAAAATTCTCTATATATGTATATATAAATGTAGACACATACATATATATGACTGTGTGTGTATGTGTATGTGTGTATTATTTCATTTTTGGTTTTTTAATGTCAAGAAATGAGACTCCTCAAATGTCTGGGTCCTAGACCTTTTATGTTAAAATGAGAAACTTGCTCTTCTCATGACTTACAGCAATATTTTATTCAGTGTAACTGAGTCACTAAATAATTGATGGCATTTTGGTAACGGATTTTTTCTGCATTTATGCATCATCCATATATACTTTTGTAATTTAAAACAAGGCAGAACAGCTTAGTAGTTAAGGAAAGCTCTAGAATCAGACTGCCTGAATTTGAATCATAGATACTGTGCATGCTACTATGTGACTTGAAGGCAAATTACTTAAATTCAGTAGATCTTATTTTATTTGTAACAAATGATTTTTGAACCTACCTCATAAAGTTGTTATGATGATTAAAATAGACTGTAACCTTAGGAAGATAATAAGCACTCAGTAAATATTAAGCTGCTATTATTATCCAAGCACACAAGTCATTTTTATTCAAAATACGTACGAGATTCCATATGATCTTTTAACATATATGTAGTAAAAATGTAGTATGTGAATGAAATTAACTTATTGACTTATGTAACTGAAATTGCCAAAGGGCTAAATCTTTTCACTCACTTTAGCTCTTGTATCTGTATTTTAGTTGAACCAAAGCGAAATGATAATAACAGCCATAGAAAAATTGCTTCTCGACTACAAATAATGAGATACTCCAGTTTAAATTACTTCAACAATTGTCTTGATTGAATCTTTCTCAACTGCTTACTTTCAGAATCCAGATATTACTTCTAAGAATAACAAAAGAAAACTCAAACCTCCCTTTTTGAAACACTAAGGCTTTTGATATTGGGAGAATGCTTTAGGTGTGA
The DNA here is from genome assembly GCF_963455335.1 of Martes martes. Classification (NCBI taxonomy): domain Eukaryota; kingdom Metazoa; phylum Chordata; class Mammalia; order Carnivora; family Mustelidae; genus Martes; species Martes martes. The sequence goes on along the minus strand of NC_137888.1, from coordinate 173,605,712 downwards.
AAGAGATAAACATAGAATTTGTTGAACATATAGGTGTGTCATCCTAAATTCTTTAGCTTTGAAAAATAAATTTTACTTAATATGTTTCTCATTCTGTAATGATTTCTGCATAAAGCTCTGCATATAAAAATTTTTAAATAAAGTTTCTTTTTTTGAGGACTTAGTAATGGTGGCTACAGTCAGAGATGCTTTAGTTAAATATTTTACATTTTTAGTGCCAACAATTCTATGTTTAGCCTAATCCCTACACTGGCATCCAGAATCTATATTGGTGTTGTTAACTGGGTGTCAAGGATGACAGAGACTTAAATCTCCCTCCTAACATGATCAGTAGGGATGGTGCTTCCAGCATACTATTAATAGATTGTATAGTGACATGGCTGGCAGATGGTAGATGCAAGACTTACCCAACTTGTGGAATTTCAGGTTTTTCTAATAGTGTAGAATGGCTGGTGGTTGCCTTTGGCATACCAGAGAAGTCACTTGAATTATTTATTTAGGTGTTTCATCTCATCTATTAGAAAGGAGCACATGTTAGGTCTTATTTTTTTCTTCTTTATCACTAGAATAGGGCCTTGTTCTTATGTCCCACTTAAATATTTCTCAAAAAATAGAATAAGCATATTGGATTTAAAAAGTACAGTGAGATAAAAAGGCTACTTTAAAAGAAGATGACAACAAAAATGGCATATATGCATTAAGTATTAAGGAAATTAATTATTAAGTATTAAAATTAAGTATTAAAGTATTAAGGAAAATGATTCTCACTAAAATATTAATGGGCAGTTATGTTTGGCTGGGAAGTCAAATGATTAAAATGTTTCTTTGTATCATTTTTATTATAATTATATATTATTTACATACTCATAAATAATATGCTCATAGTAAACTCTAAAGAAAACCTGAGAAACACTAACTGTAGAAGAAATCAATAAAGTTTTTAAAAACTAATATAAAAAATTATCACACCTACATCTTCAAAGAACAACTTTTTTATATATTTAATTTTTGCTGGAGTATAGAAAAGAAGGAAATCTTAAACTATTTTTAAAGTTTTTTTTATTTATTCATTTGAGAGAGACAGAGTGATCAAGCACAAGAGCAGGTGGGAGTGTTGGAGAAGGCGAAGTAGACTCCCCACTGAGCAGGGTGCCCATGTGCGGGGCTCCATCCCAAGACCCTGAAATCATGAACTCAGCCAAAGGCAGATGCTTAACTGATTAAGCCACCCATATACCCCTTAAATTATTTTTAATAAAGCCATCATTGCATTAATACAAAGACGTACTAAAAACAGCACAAAAAGAACACTTCAGATTAGATATTTAAGAATACGGATTTAAGAATCTTATTTAGAACCAGCAGTAATTTATTTCTACATTATAAGAAACACATATAAAGAAAATAATAAATGTTGAGTAAATTTTGTTGGAAAACTTGTACAGTATTTCACAACTGGGAAGCAGTTTCCTCTTCATCTAAAGCATTATTTCCAACATGTTAAGTATAACACAAGTGTAGGTTTAATCACTTTCTATTTTGGTAACTCCATTAAAGAGCACCCCTATTTTTATCCTGTGGATGAGATATTCCGACTTCTCAGGTGACTTAAAAGACTGCCACCTAATCAAACATTAGAGTGCTAATTGTACTCTTCCATCTTTCATTCATGCTGAGAGCCCACTATCTGTTAAGCTGCTCCTACCTTTAGCCTTCTCAGCATGAGTGGCCATTTCAGGATAAACTGTATTTTGTAAAAGTATTGATTATGTTGGCTTGTAAAGGCCCCATAATGTTATATCCACATCAAACCTGTGCTTTCTGAATGAGAGAATCATAATAGCTGAAGCCACCTGGTAATCTATATGAATTTTATAGAATTGGAGTTTATGGATCAGCTTTGTAATAGTGCAGAGTTTCGTTGGGCTTAACCAGGTGTGGGAAATTGTCAGGTGCTTTTATAAAGTCATAACATTTTTGATGAAGGAATGTGATGGGTCATTTTATAAGAAAGAAGAAAATGGATTGAAAACATCACATTATTTTTAGTCTAATAATAAGTATAAGAAGAGAAGTAGTTTTGTGTGATATACTTTTCTGTATAACTGCTTTGACAGTCTGCTAGACTAATTGCCTTTGCTTTTACCTTTTTTGCTTTTATTCATCTATTAATAACATAATTTCTATGGGTTTCATAAATGTCTAAGCACTATGAAACTCCATTTATTTGTTGCTGTTGCTGTCGGCCTTGCTTAATTTTGCCTCTTTTTTGAAATTTTGTTTGTAACTTACATTCGATTGTCTAATTAGAGTTTAGCATTTTACCACATTCTCCTTCTTCAGTACCAGTTCTGGAAACCTAATAACCAAAGTTATAACCTTTGTTGGTATTACTGTATTCTTAATATTTTTAACTATTAGGCGGATTTCAGTAAAAGTTGCATTGGGTCCAAGAAATTATTTAGGCATTCAGGATCTACTTAGTAAGCATTAGATTACAGGTTTTAGGATTCTTAAGAGATGTATATGATACCAGGATCCCATCTTTACACAGAGAACAAGCTAGTGGAGGAGAAATTAAAATTTATTAAACAGATAATGATTTTACATGATAAAAAAGAACTTCTTTTATAAGTGAGGAGCTGATTGTCTCATAAGATCCTTCTTTATCCTGAGTAAACTAAACTCTCCCAAAATAATAAGATTAAATTTGAGACTTTATAGATTATGTCACTTTACATTCTGACTCTACCATATATTGACCTTGTGACCTGAGGAAAATTTAATTTGGCTATGCCTTCAGAGTTTATGTCTTTAAAATGGGGGTGATAGAAATATCTGCTTTATGAGACATGTGTGAAATATCACCTGAATGTTCATAAATGTACATAAATGATATTCAACCAACCTGTATTATAGATGAGAATCTTGACTCACCAAAGTTAGGAGGCTGCCCACAAGTGGACTGGCTTGCTCCCTTAGTGGACTTGATAGCTATTTACTCTTTCAGGCTTTTCCTCATCTGAGTTCCCTAGTTTGCCACTGTTGATTCTGGAAAGCCTATGTAATTTCTGATGTAAAAATGGTGTCCTCACTTACTCCTGCACTGGGTTTGCTTCTTTTACTAGAAGTCTCACAGTTGGATAACTAACCTTCTCAGCTGAGGGCTGGCAGATATGTTATAAATAATGGCTTCAGCCACCTACTATGTGACACATTGCCCACTCCCTTTTGGTATTTATCTGTCCTAGACCAGACAGAGTACATTTGGTCTCCATAAAATATGCTCTCAATTTCTCTTCTTCCCTCCTCTTCTCAGTGCTAAAACAGATATAAGTTTGTACATATATGAGAATAAGTCCATCAGGAGTAGAAAGGGTATAGGGTGTGCTATCCAGCATTTATTTTTCAGATAGACAGTTGGTGTCATGTTAGAAGTGGAATCCAGTCTCTCCAATCCAGTATACTCTCTACTGTATCATGAGCTAATCAAGAACATTAACAACCACATTTTGAGAGGGTTTCAAAGACTGCAAACTCAATCACATGATCTCAGTCAAGCTTTGAATTTAGAAATACCGAGTTTGCACTAAGCTGTTTCATGCTTTGCTGTGAGGTCTTGGGCAAGGGGTCTTGAGCCTTGTCATCCCTTCATATGAATAAGCTGCCACCAGACCCCTTGGAGAGTGACCATAAAAACAAACAAACAAACAAAAACCTGACAAAATGAGATTTGAGCAATCTCTTTAAAATAATATTTAAAGAGTATTTACAAATGCTAACTAAGACGCATGGTTCACAGCATTAAACTGCTTACAGCTCAGGTACTGAAATTACTACTAAACCATCAGCAACAAAGGAATTTCTTCCAGTAGTAAATGTTGACTTCCTGCCCTATAATATACTACTTACCATGGTCCAGTGTCAGCATACACAATTGCATTTGTGTATCTAATAACTGTTGATAAAGCTGAAATAAAGAATCAGTAAAGAGGTTCTACTTTTGTAAAGCACATCCACAGTTTAAGCAAAAGGAAATCATTCAACACATCTAATTTATAGAAAACAGGATATGCTATATTAGGAAGAAATAACATATAAAATAGTATCTGGGACATTGAATTGAGGAAAGTAATCAATATCATTTTTAATCAGTCTTGGCTTGCATTATGAAGGAAGAGAATATAAACTGCATGATGTTTGTATCAGTGTTTAGAGAATCCCAGGAGATGAAAGAATCCTTGGACCCATAGGATGAAAGGAGCCATGAATCTTTTTGCAAGACAAGGACACTGAGGCCCAAAGACAAAACGGACTTCCTTTAGATCTTTTGGTAAAAATAGATTTTTTTTTAAAGTTTGCTTTAGGATTCAGGAGTAGGATTAATAGGTAGGAATTAAAAGGCCACATGGTTCAAGTTTTAGAAAGGATAATTAGAAATTGGATATTCCCAACAAAGGAAAAAAAAAAAGATGCTTTGAATAATAGTGAATGTTCCATTATTGCAAGTAATCAGTCATGTAACAGATAACCTCCTGACACGAATTATGTACTAAAAATTCCATTGGATAAAAAACTTGAATGGTTATCATCTGCACTCTAATTTAGATTTCTATGTCTTAAAATATTCAACTTCATTAAGATTTTATAATTTTTAAAATAAATAAAGTTAATAAAAATCTTGGAATATACTACAAAGGTGGGCAGGAGGATTACTTCTGGAGATTCTCGTGTATTCAGGATATAACCAGCATTTATTTGTTCCTAGGCATGGGATGGAATAAACTGATCTCCTTAAGTCCCTTCCAGCTCAATGATTCAAAAAATGCTGGCATTTTAGTGAAATGTAATATGGATGACATAATATAACCTAGGAAATAGAAAAGTCTGCAACTAAAAGATAAAGCACTTATATGTCAAATAGCATTGTGGGAATAAATCTAAAATGTAATTTTGAACGAATTTTTAAAACTTACACCAACAATCATAATATGGTGTTGTGCAAAAGAAGACGAGGAGCAAAGGATATGTTGAGAAACCTGCAGATAACCAAATGCCTTCTTGTATTCAATGAATCCATCAAATCGTTAAAGGAGTGATCATATGTATCCAAATCTGAATGGTTTCCAGGATCTATCTATTTCTCCCTCACCGTGTCCACAAACAAAAGCATACCGTCAGCTCAAATATTTGTTTTCCTTATGGTTTCAAGACATTGAATATTTATAATCACTGTACTTGATGACTATAATTCTGAGTTGCAGGTTGAATAATTCTTAGGTGTTGATTCTTTTCGTGGTCTCTGGGCAACGTGGTGTCTGCAAGATAATCTGGCACGTAGTTTTAGAGAATTGGTTGATTCGCTGCCATGGTTTAAGTAGACATCAGGACCTCCTATAGCTAGTACTATCGATACCTTGCCCCTATACATCAGACTCTTAACTGTGTTCCTGAGGACTTCCAGCCACAAGTATCTACAGCCATGTTCCTAAGGCCTATTTTCTCCTGGAACAGTGCAAAATTTTGCTGCTTCTATGTACTGAGCTTTAAATGCTGAGAATTAACATCCTCTGGGAGTAACTCTCAACCAGTGACTCTGAAGTGGTGCTGTGTTAGTACCCCAGGACTCTTACTCTTCATGTGGGATAATTCTTCGAGGTATATTTTACAGGACTTCCCAGAGTTTCTCTGTAAGATTGTCCCAGGGCATTCACTGCTTTAATAGAATATTCTTTTTTTTTTTTTTTTAAAGATTTTATTTAATTTGACAGACAGAGATCACAGGTAGGCAGAGAGGCAGGCAGAGAGAGAGGAAGGGAAGCAGGCTCGCCGCTGAGCAGAGAGCCCGATGTGGGGCTCGATCCCAGGACCCTGGGATCATGACCTGAGACGAAGGCAGAGGCTTTAACCCACTGAGCCACCCAGGCGTCCCTTGGAATATTCTTTATTTAATGTTCTTACTGCCCTATATCATTTCCTTACTTCCTTTCTGGCATTGTCTATATTTCCTAAATAAACTAGTTTTATTCTAATATTTGTCTTAGAGTCAGCTTCTGGAAAAATCCAGTCTGAAACAACCCTCACACCCGCTAGCAAGAGCAAGCCCTCCTGAAAGGGTAGAACCAGCACTTACTTCGGGTACATTCCATTCCATCCCCAGTTCAGGCATCTCATGTCACTCTAACAATCAACATCCCATAATAATCAACACGTTGTTATCAAGAGGTAGCCAGGAGTGAGGTTTAGAGTATCCTTAAAAGGGTTTAGATGTTAATATTTCTTTTCTGCTTGCTATAATACTCAGCCCTAGACAGTCAGCCTTTGAAACCCCTTTTCGTCTCTTTACTGGGCATTCTGTTGAGTAACGCTTGTGCCCTCACCAGTCTTAACATCAAAGAAAGAACAAACACAAAGCTCATTGACAATGTAACTACTGAGTACTAAACATTTGTTTTGTTAGGCGAAATGCTAAGCACTTTATAACCTTTATCTGGCATTATAGTCTTAGCCATCTTTTTAGGTAATACTCTTACTCCCATTTTACTGATGAGAAACCATAGTCACTGAGAGATTAAGTAATTTGCTTAAAACAGTAGCAAGTAAGAGCTGAAAAAACATTTGGATTTATAGAGGTCATTTATAAAACTTGGCCTCTGGGGCATCTGGGTAGCTCAGTCTGTTAAGCATCTGCCTTTGGCCCAGGCCCTGGGATCGAGCCCCATGTAGGGCTCCCTGCTCACTGGGGAGTCTGGTTTTCCCTCTCCTGCTGCTGCTCCCCCTTCTTGTGCTCTCTCTCTCAAATAAATATATAAAATCTTTAAAAAGTAAAACAAATAAAACTTGGCCTCTGAACATACTTGATCGATGGGTGCCTGGGTGGCTCAGTGGGTTAAGCCTCTGCCTTCGGCTCAGGTCATGATCTCAGGGTCCTGGGATCGAGCCCCGCATAGGGCTCTCTGCTCAGCGGGGATTCTGCTCCGCCCCCCCCCCACCTGCCTCTCTGCCTACTTGTGATCTCTGTCTGTCAAATAACTAAATAAATAAATCATTTTTAAAAAAAAAAACAAAAACTTAATCGAGTCCCAGCCACTAACTAACCCTGCCTCTGTAGGCTTATGCAGCTAATATATATGGACAACATTTTTTATCTGTATTCTGAAAATGGAGGGAGAAAAAAAAGAAAGGAAGAAAAAAAAAGTCACTAGGTGGTTCTCACCAGAGATAAAGTTAAACAGACTTGGGGAGTGGTACTGTGGTATTGTACTTGAAGATCATAGTCCTGGGAAACAGAGGGAGAGCAGTGCTGAAATTTTTAGACCAATTTGTATTGCCTAATGAATCCCCTCTGTCCTTTGCTCTGAGTGCCAAACCCATTTCCATTCATTCACATCCTTTTTCAAAATTTCTCCAGTGTAGAATCAGTCATAATCTAGGGCCTTTGGTTTCGGTTCTGTTAACTTTGTGTGTTTTCATTAAATGGGAAGTCTGAATTTGATAGTGTTGAAAGTTCCTTCCTTCCAGTCCCAAAAAGATCTTGTCTTCTTTTCTGTTCCTAGAAAACAATGACATCTTTTCAATTATAAATTCTAAATGCGTTGTAAGAATGAGCTCTATTTGGATTCCTACCAACCTATATCAGGAAAACAAAGATTTGGATCAAGTTCTTATAATCTGAAGGCATTGTTCAGCCAACTGGTTTCCACTGCCAGTGCCGCCTTCCCTATGGATTGTTGGTATTTCTGGTCTGAAATGGGATGCAGGAATTTATTTTAGCATTTCAGGAACCTCTGTAGATACTTAAGATAATTCAGAATTTTACTTTGGCTCATTGTCACAAAGTGTAGAGATTTTTTGACATAAAGGAAGAGCCATTAACATCCTGTTGTTCCTGTTGTCTGTGAGTGACATGCTTTCAAAGGGTCGCTTTATCAGGTGAAATGATGAATGATCAGGTAATGAGCTAGAGTTCCTGAAAATTAGTGAGTGCTGTGTGGTCCAGGAACAAAATTTCTTTTATCCTTATTTGCCACCTGTCCTAGATTTCTAGTGCCGAATCTGAATTTCCATGCCAAACTGGAAAAGCAGCATTGCCCTCTTTTTCACATTGACTTTGGATTTTAGCATGTAAGGTGATGCCATTGTTCATAGTGAAATGAACTTTGAATGAACTCCAACAGTAATGAACTGATAACCAATAAAATAAATAATTGATTCATCTCAAAACAATTTAACTGCTAGAAGTGGCATGCCCGAGAAGATTCTGTTTAACTGCCCTCTAAAAAGCTTCTCAAGTTTTTGCCTTTCTTTCTTTTTTTTTTTTTTCCAAATGGATGATTTTTGACAGACTCCTAAGGGCAGTCAAGTGTCAAACACAAAGTTATGGCTGGTGTAGCTGCCTTTGGGATCACATGCTCCATTTATTCATTATGGAAAGCTCAGATGCACAAACATGTGGTGCCATTTTGTGTACCTGTCAGTTTAGTGCATTTAATGAACATTGATCATGCTCATTCAGACACATTTCTTCATGCTGCAAACAAGAAGTCAGTCATTTCTGAAAGATGTGGAAGAACCTTTCCTTTTCTGCACACTGCCTCTGTGAAGTACTTTTTACTGAATATAAATAAAAAATAAACATGACTAAAATGTACCTTTAATTTCACTACAAAAAAGTGTTAATTAAAAATTTATTCTGGTTTTGCTAATATAGAACCTTTTTTTTTGTCTACTTAAAGTTTGAATGACTTTGGAAGTCATTAGATGGCTATATGGATATTTCACATTTTATAGCTTTGTTCTGAAAGTCATTTTTTGTTCTTTTTAAAAATATTCTTTCAATTATAATACTTCCTACTGGTTCATTTTACCAGTTATATATTGTGTTGAGTACACTGATCAATTGGTGCCAAATTTATTACCCCACTTTATAGAGAAAAATACTTTTTATTTTCTTACCATTTGATTTTTGCATCCTGTCAAAAATCTCATAAAAGGAATAATGCAGGATCTTTTAATTGGAAAACACCATTTTTTATGAGTGATATTTTTGTTTGCTCTTCAGTTATTATTGGGAACAAATTAAAAAAACATGTTCAATTAGTTTACCCCTGTTAGAGATGCATTATACTTAGAAATGATTTGCCAGTAACTGTTGTGTTGGGAGAATAGTCTAATCAGTTTTGGAAAGGGCTAAGTACACTTACATTATTCTACCTGTGTTTTTATTTCAGTGTTCATATTTCTTTGTTTGAAGTTTTTTTTTTCCCCATTACCCCAGAAGACAGTACAGCTGAAGAAGACAGATATGCTCAAAGTATACTCTAGACTTATCTAAACAACTTGTGATTTTCCATGTTGCTGTTGAAAATTAGAATTAAATTGTGATGCAAAGAGTCACAGACATCCAACTTTTTTTTTTTTTAAGATTTTATTTATTTATTTGACAGAGAAAGAGATCACAAGTAGGCAGAGAGGCAGACAGAGAAAGGGGGAAGCAGGCTCCCCGCTGAGCAGAGAGCCCAATGCGGGGCTTGATCCCAGGACCCTGGGATCATGACCTGAGCTGAAGGCAGAGACTTTAACCCACTGAGCCACCCAGGTGCCCCAACATCCAACTTTTAGAAGTTGATAATCTTGTGAAATAAATTGAGCTTTCCATTCATAATGTTGTACATCTTTAGAAGAAAAATATCTAGCATTTTTTTGTTTCTCTAAAACTATTTAAAAATATTAAACGTGCATAATGACATATATTAAGAATTATTCATTATAGCTTTCTTTATCCTTCAGGAAAATTGTAAACAAGTATAAATGGAGGAACAGTTCTGGTCCTTATCAGCAGTGGATTATTATAAATCCATTAAAATTATAAGGCAGATCAATATGTTCTGATAGGAAGAGATATGCATGTCCACTAGAAAAGCAACATGTACAATACTATGCATATTATGCATTTTATGTAATAAGTAAAAATAAGAAATATATACATATCTTTATATATGTATGTAGATGCACAAAATAAGTTTTGAAAGAGAATTCTCTTCCTCTGTGAAGGAGAATGGGATATAGAGCAGTGAAATGAGGATTTTGGTCTATATATCTCTACTTTACCACAATAATGCATGAACCTGAATTTTGTGTAATTGATAATAATTGATTTTTTTTAATGAAGAAAATTTGTGAAACAGGTAAGGAGTCATAATTAATCTGGTCCACAAATATTTATGGCGCATATTCTGTATGTCAGTCTCTATAGTTGCTATTGGTGATGCAGTGGAGAGCAAAGGGACGTACTGGTTCTGAGCCCAAAGATAGATAGATAAAAATCTTATAAACATATATGTTGTTATGTAGGGAAAAAACTTCGCTGGTCACTGAAGGTTTTCTGGGAAAGGAATTCTCACACGAATATCTGAAAACTGTATCAGGCCTAACTAAGCAAGAAGGCTGTTTGTGAAGTTAAAATAATGGAAACACTAAAGAAAGAGGTAAGAAACAATGACAAGTATAGAGTATTTCTTAAGAAATAGGCCAGATTATCCACTCTATTCAATTGACCACAGTTAATCTGTAATGCTTGCCAATAGCAAACCATCCAGAAAAATCAGTGTAACTCTGACTGCACAAGCAATGACCCAAATATTATTGAAGTTAGTATATGTTCATTTCTGATGTACTATGAGACCTAGCCTATTTAAGCATCAAATTACTGTTACTGGCCTTATTTGGATAAGTGAACCTCTCTTATTGGCCAAGACATACCAAAATATCACCTAAACTAACTCTCTTGTCTTTCCCCCTTTCCTTCCCTTTTTCCAGCCATCTGTTCCTGCATTGTTGCATCCAGTAAAATGTATTTATGGAACACCTTGTATATGCCAGATACTTGGGAATGCAAACATGGTCCTTACACTATACGTTCATATTTAATTGTAAAAAACAAACAAAGAATTAATAGTCACACATAGAGATTAATTTTGTTAATAAAGTTCTTGGGGAAGAGAAGCTTACTTCAATTGTTATAGTCAAGGAAGGTCTTTCTGAGGAAGTAGCACTAATCTGAGACTTGCATTAAAAGAGCCAGGTATGGACAGAGGAAAGGAGAAGCCATATGTAAAACTGACAAGCTAGCAGGATGCCTGAGGTAAGCATCCCACTCTTGATTTTGGTTTGGGTCATGATCTCAAAGTCATGAGAGGGAGTCCCGTGTTAGGTTCCACACTTAGCGTGGAATCTGCTTGTCCCACTCCCACTGGTCTCCTTCCCTCCTACTCAGGCTCTCTCTCTGAAAATCAATCAACCAGTCAATCAATCAATCTAAACAACAACAAAAAACAAACTCAGGAGCTAGGGAAGAACTTGGGAGTATTGGAGCAATGAAACAAGGTGGATGTGAATGGAGGAACACAGTTTCAGTTAAAGAAGGATCCCAGCCCCAGAGGGGCATAGGACCTTGGGGGAGAATACTGCTCAGGCATTCTGAAAGCACAGCTCTTATGGAGATCATGAACGATCTGTTTTTCTGTAATTTACAAGACCACACCCTTTATCTTGGAATCATTCAATCTTCAGTGTAGAACAAACTCAAAAGGTGATCTAATCAAATAATTTCCTTGTTGAATACACTTTTTGGTGAGGTCTGAGAGCTCAGGGTGAAGTTCTCCATCACCATTCAGGTTTTGTTTTGTTTTGTTTTTTTCTTTCCCTTCAAACCAATTTTATGATTAACTCAAAGACCTAATATTCTTTCCCTTCACAAAGGTGGCCCTGAATACATTTATAACACCATTCATGTTAACCCCTATGTGCTTTTAGATTATGCCTCCAGTGCACTAATAGAAAGCCCTCTTTACATTCAGAGTATTTTAATAGTTGAAAACATTTACAGCAGTTGTTATTTTATGTGGCTTTCTTAAGCCCTGAGACAAAGGAGAGTAACCCCTTCTTAAACCATCTCAATCAAAGAAGGGGCTTTTCCATCAGTTAGTTTCTCCTGAAATCTTTAATAGTGATTGTCTGAGATGTGTGGTATAGAGAGTTAAGCCAATCATCTCTCAAAATCAAAGAGCTTAATAGTGAAGTAAAACTCCTAAATAATCCTCATGGATGTATATACTGCTAACTACATTTTATTTCCTTAAGTAATTACATATTCAATGAGGTCACTTATGAAAAACTTATACATAAATATGTAGCTACTTGAATCTGAAATGGAGACACTGGAAGTCTGTCTTAACTGGGGTTCCTCACCTGATCCAAGAATCGTAGGTAATGATTTCGATGACTGTTTTTTCAGTTTTCCTTTTGGGTACTATTGCTATTCTAGTGCTATTCTAGACACATAGGGGAAAAGATAATTCATTACATATAATAGGTGTTCTCTTTCAAGAAAGCCCACTCTTAAGAAAGCCTAGTAGGTTATTCAAAAAGACTTATACGTAAATATCTGCCTATGTATAATCTCTAAACTTTTAGACAAAACATTTTATATGTGTTAACTCTTCTTTTCTTCCCACAAAACTTGAGCACTCCTGTGATTTCAAGCCCCTTGTAATTAATTTCTGGTCGTTGACCTAAACCGTAACTTTACTGGCAAAGTTAAAAGTGTAAAGGCAATTGAAGAACTAATGCAGGTTTAAAAAAGCCTTTTTATCTCTATTATACACAAAGACTAAACCCTTAGTAAACGTCTGTTGAGTGAAGTTGAATTGAATTAGTTTGAATTGAATTGCTTTGAGGTAGCAATAGCTGGAACCAATTATTACTTCATCCTTTGCTCAATGATTTCAGCTAAATTTTTCAACAATTATTCATTCAACCAACATTTTATTGAATGTGTATCTATTAATAGCCAGACAGAAACTCAGTTCAGGGCTGTGGGTTCATGGATTAAATAAACACAGACCTTCATTTATAATTGCTCACAGTGTACAGAGGAAGATAATGTGCAAAGTGCCAGTAGTTGTGTTAAGTAGAGAGCTCCAGGGAGTTCCCACAGGGATCAGTAAATAAGTTGGGAAAGGTGGTGGGTGGGGTGGGAGGATAGAATTCTGGAGGAGGGGACACTGGATTAAATTACTTAGGTATGACCTTGCTAATCAGATGAGGCAGTGAATAGCAGTTCTATTTAGCCTGCATGAGGTCATTTTAGTGTTTACTCTGAAGTGTTTTCTAAACTTTTCATTATCTCTTTGAATTTTTCTAGAATCATTTTCTGTTGGTCTCTGGCATTGTGAATTGGACATAGAGTGTTGAAAAGGCATTCTTCCTGACCTCAGAGCTTGGTGAAGATGCTAACTGCAAAATAGAGTGCCTTTAACTGTTGTAGCTGATTATACACACAAACACATACACACACACACACAAACACACACACATATATATATAAACACTTATATATATATAAACACTTCAGTGTTTACTTCATTTGCAGATCTTATGTTAAATATTTCTTCATCTTTAACCTTTTCTTTGCTTTCTACCTGTTTTCGTACAAATGGAACTTGTTAATTACCAGAGTGCTCAGAGACATTAATAATTGTGCATTCCTTAGTCTTAATTCTAGTGAGGAATAGGGAAGCTCTGATAATTAAATCTGTTCAGTTCACGAATTCATGGTATTCACAGCCCCCTTGGAAATCGCTTTAGCATAAGAAAAACTAGATATAAATAAGTAACTGCTATACATTTTAGAAGAGAAATTTCCATTAAGAAACTTATTCCATTAATGTTCCTTAAAATAAAACACCGCAAAATAAAATGTCTTTTAAAAGACCCAGTTATTTGAATTCTTTTTTTCATACTATAACGAATGACAGTTTTTCACTACCATAAATGTGCATTTTATGTAGAGTCCTTTCTATTGTGAAATTTAAAAGATATTATTGCTAAAAATCAAACCTAAAATTTCTGAGTCTGTATATTATGTTCTGGAGGGCCACCTACTTAAAAGCAATAGAAAAAAAAAAAAGAAAGAAAGAAAAACAAAGCCTAAGACCTAAAAATTTTATTTTTAAAATTCATGCATAAATATCACCTCTGTATTGATTAAAATATACATATCCAGACTCTCTCTCATTCTGATTGTAGAATCCTGCCGTAGGATCTGAAACATTTTCTGAAATGGAAATCCTAAATGATTATGATGCAGGTGGCTTCTAGTACACACTTTGAGAAACTTTGAAGCATGGAGCTTAATCACCTGTATCTTTGAAGATTCATGAAATTCATATTGGCAATGGAGAAGGAGATAGGGAGAATTAGGGTGGAGTTAGTGTAAATGTCTGGAGGTAATGACTTGCTTAATTTACTGGTGGGGACATGCACTTCAAAACAAATCAGCATTCAATGGGATCTTTATAGTCTTTTGTCTGTAAGTATTAATAGATGCGCTCCCAACATCAAAATTGGTTTTGGGGTTATATTTAAAGTCTGTGAGATGGTGATATGCCTCCAGCCATGGTTTGTTTTGCGCGTCTTACATTCCCTTTGATTCTTTTCTGCAGTTATCTCTTTATTGACTTTCACTAGCTCAAAAACTTTTTCACCTTTTTCTTAACTGCTTGCTTACCTTCACCCTATACTTCCTTCATCAGTTCTTTAAAGATGTCCAGAGATATAAAATTTTCAAGATGTTCTTAATCTTCTAGTTTTTAAATTTTATTTATATTTTGTGGCAAGTCCAAACTATGTCTCTTATTCACACTTTTTTTGGCAAAAAATTGTTTGCCAAAATAAGAAATAAAAGGCAGAAAGGAAAGTGTCAGTGCAGTAATAATGTATATTTCCAAAGATGCTTAGCTCAGAATATGGTGGTAGGCCACAGTCTGGCCAAACATTTTTTTTTTTTCCCCCAGTAATGGCAGATGACGGCAGGCTAATGAATATAGCAATGGAAAATGCAGTAATGGCCGGCTAAGGCTAATGGCTCTGTAGTTCTGGTTCTCATTGGGTGAACGGAGCGTTTTAAGAGGTGTGTGAAGACATTGGCAATTTACTGATTTGAAGTATCTCTGCATCACTGTTTCTTAAGGTATAGTTCACAGATGGGATTAGCTTATAGTGAATCTTCAGTTCCAGTTTTTTAGAAAGTAACTGGGTGGACACTGAGACAGCAAGTGCAAACCAGGATAGTTCAGGGTAGACTGTGGCAGTAGTCTATTCCTAAACCACCATCCGTAAAATTACATGAGATGTTTATTAAAGTTGCACAGCCTTAAGACTTACTTAAAAATTTCTGGGAGTAGGGTGGGTGTCTCCAGCATATACTGTTCCTGGGAAGTTTAAACAAAGCAAGATAATTATTGCTTATTAAAGCATTAGAACCTCAGAGCAGTGATTCTCAAAGCCTGTACCAGAGACCAGCAACATTCCCATCATCTGATAACTTGTTTGAAGTGCAACTTCCTAGACCCCTCCCTAGACCTACTGAATAGGAAACTGGAGATGGGACTAGGCAATCTATTTTAATAGACTCTTCAGATAATTCTGATGCACGCTGAAATGTGAGAAATACTGCTCTGTTGAATCTAGCAAACCATTACCTTTCTGATTTACTATTTTCATTACTTAATATTATAATAATGTAATTTTTTTAAAAAAATCCAGGTGTTCCTCCCACTTACCTTCCCTCATATGAATGATGTGCATTGTTGAAAGAACTGTAGAGGAGATAGTTATGAATGTCTTGCTTAACTTGGATTGTAGTCATCTGACTTTTCTTCTTTATAATAAGTTTTGGAAAGAGAGAGTATGTGTGTATATGAGAGAGAGAGAGAGAGAGACTCAAGTGGAGGAAGATGAAAGTGTAAATTGGATCACTAATGAAAAGGTGTGGTTGGAGTTGTGGAGAAGAGACAATGAAACAGGGACAAACACTGACATAGCTAGCCTCTCAGAGGGCTTGATTATGATTCTCCATTTCCAGTGCCTGAGGCACTCAACAGTAAGGTGCGCACAGAGACCCCCAAGTTCACCTGCCCTTTAGTACAACAGCCTGACTATTTTAAAAGCAGTTTTCCTTTTGAAAAAAATCTTCGGAAGTAAATTCTTTAGTTTTAGCATTTAGTAGTGCCAAAACTAGTGCCAGAAAAGCCTCTGGAAATAAGTAAGTGAGATTAACAAACCAAAACTAAGAGAAATCCACAGAAGTTTCACAAACCTGAAAAGCAGTTTTCTTTTCTCTCCATAAATATTATATCTGCAGAGATATAATTGATATTCAGTCATATTTGTCTATTCTCCAGCTCATTTTTTACTTGTCTATTGGCAAAGGTGCTTACAGAAGAATTAAATCACATAGTCCTCAGATGGGTTAACTGATGGTACTTGATTTTCACACATACAGATCTTTAAATCACCAAGTATGAAATGTTGTGCCATTGGGTGCTGTTGTTCAATTAGATACAACTTCAGTAAATACTGTGAAAAGGTAAATTGTGAATTACCTGTAACACTCAGGAGCTGCAGATCCTCAGTCCACTTTTAACATCTCCAAGTAAGTCAGAGCAAGTCATGTGAAAGGAACCAAATGATGCATGTATATGAGTGTGTTTGAGAACAGTGTGTTTGTTTTTCATTTAGTATTTGGATGTCTTTGCATTACAAAGGAAACATCCTGAAATCTTTTTTTTTCTATTATTATTCGTTCATCTATTCAGCAGGTAAATAAGGAGGTTGAGTGACTAGTTCAAGGCCCTTTGCTTGATTAAGAGTTGATTCAGGATTGCAACTGGTGCTTGATGATACAGTGTACCTGCTATGTATTACAGGCAACGGTGTTCACTTGTATAGTCTTCATTTATAAAATATTACTATTGAAGTTGAAATGAGTTACTGTGTTTTTACATTTGGTGATTACTAAATAAACCAGTGAAACGTTGGGATAAATTCAAAGCGGCCCGCAAAGAAGCCCATTATTAGATAAGTAGAATATTATTGGAATTAATAAACTTATTTATGCATATGATTCAAAAAGTAATGTTTTCAAGGAAGGAATGGTGTTTTATTTAAGCCTCCCAAGTCTGTATGATGCAATTGAATCGACATTGCTTACAATAGGGTCCAAGGGAAATATATTTCCCAATATTATCTGTCCCCAAAAGAGCCTCATCTTCATGAGGAAATAGTCTAACAAACTGAAGATAAAGTATAACCTCTAGGGGCCTCTTCTTCCACATATTTTATTCTGCAGAGTAGCAGGTAATAAATAAGGTATTAGGCTAGATTTTCAGTTCAAATTTAATTTTGATTCTTATAGTGGATTCAGCTGTGGCATTCAAACATAGTTTTTGCAGGTGCAGAGAGAGTTATTTAGGCTTCCAGTGTGACTAATTGCTAGTAATTGCCTATAGGAAGGGGGTTGGGAAGGCCTGTCTCCAGATACTCTCCATCATGTTTTGTGCAGTGTCCTTAGCAACACGGAATGGCAGCAAGGAACCGTGTAGCCATTGAGAAATCATTAGCAAGTATGCAATATTACAGAACAGGTGGATCTCAGTTCAAAGAACAGCCTTATGTGAAGTGAATTTTTACATAAATAGGAAACTCTTGGAAAACATGCTTGTTTAAATAATGCTTTATTTTCATATCTGATTTAACTTCCATTTATAATTGGCTCTAACCAATATGGTAATTTCCCATCTCATTTCTTGCTTTCTTCCTCTTTCCAGTAAACTAGTTCAATAAACTAGTAATCAGTACACCATTTAAAAAAATATGGGGGAATTTACTGATTATAAAAAGAATAATATATTTATAATGAAAATACATATTGAAGCAAGTTCTTCAGAATATTGTTATTCTTTATAACAATATCTTTAAGTCAGACCTTTGCAACCTGGTGAAAGGATGCACTTCCTGTGTCATTTATGATTATGATTTTTATTTTTGCCTCTTATCTCTATTATAGTTTTGTAAACATAACTCAAGATCTGGGAATTTATCACATGGTAACATTTTATGATTGTCTGGAATTGAAAAACCCTAAAAACAACAACAACAACTACAACAAGAACAAAATACACAGTTTATGGACCAAAACAATTTAAGCAGATACAACCTAAGATCAGGTGGATTGTTCCTAAGCATGAGATGAAGAAAATCCAGGTCTTCACTAATATTGAGAATACTTTTGTTATCTACTGAGTTTCAGGACACTTTTTGAATGGAAACAGAATTACAAAACATTTTTATTTATTTTCTCTAATTCTTTTTTTTTTTTTAAGATTTTTATTTATTTGACAGAGAACACACAAGCAGAGGGAGTGGCAGGTAGAGGCAGAGGGAGAGAGAGAAGCAGGCTCCTAGCTGAGTAGGGAGCTAGGTGTGGGACTGGGTCCCAGGACCCCACAATCATGACCTGAGCTGAGGGCAGATGCTTAACCCACTGAGCCACCCAGGCACCCAAATTCTTTTGTTTTGTTTTGTTTTTTTTAAGACTTATTCAGAGAGAGGGCACAAGAGGGAGAGGGAGAGAGGGAATCTCAAGCAGATTCCCAGCTGAGCATGGAGCCAGATTCTGGGCTCAATTTCATGACCCTGAGATCATGAACCCAGTGGAAACCAAGAGTCTGACATTCAACCACTGAGCCACCTAGGTGCTCCTGTTTCCCCTAATTCTTTTATGTCACATTTCTTAAATATTGAATGACTATAAACTTGCCAGTTATCTTCCCCCTGTATGCCCCACCCCAACCCCCCACCCCATACACACGTAAAGCTTTTCTCAGGAGCTTTTTTAGTCCAAAAAGGAAATGCACTATAAAATTATAGGGCCTTGGTAATATTCAGCTTGGTTATTTTCTTTCTTTTTTTTTTTTTTCTGTTACATTGACTTTAAACTACTTGGGTAGTTTAAATAGTGTCATCTAGATAGTGATATATCCATTACTACTCTCTGTGTGATATATAAGATTCAAAAACTTACTTCTATGTTTGTGTATTAAAGGGGGGCGGAGGGGAGAGAGAGAGAAAGGAGAGAGATATATTTATTGTGAGGAATTGACATACATGATTATGAAGGCTGAGAAGTTCCATTATCTGTCATGTGCAAACTGTGGACCCAAGAAAACCAGTGGTTTAATTCAGGTCAAGCCTGAAAGCCTGAGGATAAGTGGGGTCAGGGGTGTAAATCACAGTCCCAGGGCTGAAAAAGATGAAATGAGATGAAATGTCCCCACTCAAGCTACCAGGGAGGAACCAAGAGGATTAAATTACTCTTCCTCCATCTTTTTGTTCTATTTGGGTCCTCAGTGGCTTGGATGAGGTCCACCTACATTGGTGAGGGTCATCTCCTTTACTCAGTCTCTTTACTCATCTCTTCCAGAAACATCCTTCAGACACACCCAGAAATAATACTTTACCAGTTGTTGCGGCAGGCCTTGTACAAATCAAACTGGTACATAAAATTAACCCACACTGTGTGACTGGACATGAATCCTGAATTATAAAACATTTTGAAATTGCTAAGGAGAGTGCACCTGTTTCTTTTTTCCAAGTCATACTTCCAAATGAGTATCTGCAACTTCAAAGAAATATATCCTAGAGGGGACAAAATATTTTTAACTCTGTTTAATATTTTACTTAGGAAATCGTTTATGTAATAGTAGAAGCTTACTTTTGAAGAATCATTTACTTAGGATTCTGTCAGAGAGGGGTGGTTTTAAAGGACAGCATTTCAGGAAAGAGTTTTTTCCTGACAAAACTATCTCTTCAGTATAATTGATGAGTTGGTTCCATTCTAGTTCCTGGTGACCCATCCAGCACTGAGAAGGAAATGATGCAGGAAATGAATGTTGTGGTCTCATTTGTCAGGTGGGGCCACCAGTTTCTTGTAGGACAACTGACTTTCTTTCTCATCTCTTCTCATGCTTACCCATCCGTCCTTTTCTCTTTCTGTGCTTTTCTCTGCCGTTAAACCACTAGAGTGACTGCCCTTTTGATAACATGTTAGCATTAGTTCTTAAGAATCTGCATTTGTATTATAAAGAAGACAAATTATTAAGAATCACAAGAGTTGAGTAAAAAAATATATATCTGCCATTTTGATACCATTCCAATTATTTTCAGATATGTATCATTTAGCTCAATTTTAAATATGTATTTAAATGTTTACCTAATCATTTCACTTAGTCTGGGTCTCTGATATACTGGAGGACCAGTATCCTAGACCAGTTTTTCTATGGTGCTAATGACTCAAAGAGGGGTATGGTTC
Source organism: Martes martes (assembly GCF_963455335.1). Taxonomy (NCBI): domain Eukaryota; kingdom Metazoa; phylum Chordata; class Mammalia; order Carnivora; family Mustelidae; genus Martes; species Martes martes. Next base: position 173,585,500 of record NC_137888.1, on the reverse strand, counting down.
TACTTGATTGCTTTTTTCTTCATTTAGATAAGCATTCCATTTTAATTTCACCAACCAGTTTAATTTATGTATAAGTTGATTCATTTGTAGTTTATCTTGTTGGGGTTTTTTTTTTTTTCTTTCTTTCTTTCTTTTTTTTTTTTTTTTTAGGTTTTAAGTAATGAAGGACCAAATTGGTTTACATAGGTTTATGTGATAAACAAATGTGTGATTAAGTTTGAGTATTAGCTCCTTAGGAATCTCTAGCCTCTTCCAGGATAGCTCCAATCACCTTATTTTATACTCCTATAGAAACATTTATCTTTCCTTCATGGCAGTGTAATTTTACATATACCTGTGTGCTTTCTTTTTTGTTGTTGGTTAATGGAATATTTTTCAGACAACTACTTTATACCAGTTACTTTTACCACAGTGAATCTACTCTGTGAATAAAGTGGATTAAAACCACTGCTTTGTGAAACTTATATCCACGGAATCAAGGCAAAGAGCAGGCAATGTGCATTTATATCGTCAGGTGGTAAGAAGTGCTTTGCAGATTCAATTAAGCAGGATACAAATGGAGAATGACTTGGAAGAGGGTGCCATAGAAGATTAAATATACTAGTGAGGAAAGACCTCTCTGAGGAGGTGATAAGAATCAAGAACTGAATGGTAACAATTGCCCATCCTGTGACAATCAGAGGAAAAACTCTTTAGGCAGAGGGGGAAACCCGGGGAGCGGGACCCAGTTATAGAGTAAGACCAGTGATGCTGGGTGTCCTGAATGGAGAAAGTGGTAGAAGTTGGCATTATAGAGGCTGACAGGGAGCAGATCACACAAGACCTTGCCGGCTGATGCAAGTTCTTGTCTTTTTTAAACTTTAGTGGAAAGTCATGGTAGGATTTTAACTGATATTTCATCTGTTAGACCATCCCTGGCATATGCGCATAGGGTCTACATTACCCATTGTAGCCCCAGAGCTAACACTTAATAAATACTAAATGAATGAGTGGATGTCAGACATATGAATTAAGGGCCTTCCAACCCTATTGCTCTTTTACATTAAGTGATTCAGGAAAGCAAAGCTTTCTGTTTGTTTTGTTTTACTTTTTTAGTATCAGAGTTACAGATGTAACTATTTGGTGTTGCATTTGTATCCCCTGACAAATCTAAGTTTAACATTTACTACATCTAGATAATCAGAATTTCTGAAGTCCCACACCTTGAATGCTCTGTCCCTTTTCTTCCTTGTTCTAGGTTTAAAAGAAAAAAATCTGATTGGCTTGACAGCTTGAACATGACTGACTGTCCACTTAAGCTGACTTGTATTAACATGTGATAACTAATCCTAAAGGATAATGCTAAACCAGATTTCCCAGCTCAGAGATCAGAGGATCAGACATTAGCTCTCTAAAATAATGAGATGGGATAGACAGAATGATCAAAACCTTGTTATCCCCCTTCAGGGGGCCTGTGGAACCAATGTATGTGTTTATGGGCTTGGTAACAGCCTCCTTACTGGGCAGCGGTGACCTAAGCATCTTTGTCATCTCTCTCTAACAAGGGGTTACATCAGATCCAGGTGCTACTACCTGAAAGTTTAAAAATGACAGCCATTTGCAGTTCTTGATCAATCTGGAGAATAAATGTGAAATCAAGGACATTACGAGAGTAACATTTAAAAAATCTTTGTCCTTGTTGTCTATTTCACCTTTAAAAAAGGTAAATATTGGAACTTCTCATGTCTAAGAAATGTTTAACTGGTACCTTTGAAGTATGGTTGAAATTCATGTGATTTAAAGAGACTAAATTTAGATTTAAAAAATAATACAGTTGTGGCCACTTTCTATGACAGTTCCATAGAATATGCTCAAACATAAAATAATATGATTGTGGAACAACACACATGTTATCTGAATAACTCTCTTTTAAAAAATAGTATTTAAGGGACACCTGGCTCAGTCAGTTAAGCGTCTGCCTTTGGCTCAGGTCATGATCTCAAGGTCCTGGGATCGAGTCCCATATCAGGCTTCTTGCTCAGAGTGGAGTCTGCTTCTCCCTCTCCCTGCCTCTTCCCTTGCCTATACTCTCAATTTCTCTCTCTCTCTGACAAATAAATAAATAAAAATCATTAAAAAATAATTTTTAAATCTATAGATTAATTTTGTCAGAAGAAACCAATGTTTTAATGCCTGGAATTATTTATAAATGATGAAGTAGAAGGCATTTTCTTGGGATCTTATAATTCTCCTTTACTTAAATTAACTCTAAAACATAATCATAGGATTTCAGATACAAACTCAGAGAAAGACTCGGAGGTTCTTATTAGATTCTGCAAGGGTTACAATAATTGCCTAATTCTTGTTTCCCCTTTTTTTTTCTTTAATGACATTGAACCTCTGTTCCTTGATCATGTTCATTCTAAAGTTAGCAGCTTTTTCTTGTTACATATTTTCGAAGCTGATATTTAGTTGGAATTTCCAAAATATACCCCTCTCCACCACTTCCTCCTCTGTTCATAATCAGGAATGATCCAAACATCAGTTTAAAGCTTTGCACAGAAATTGAGGTAACCAGCATTGTTTTCATGTCTCTTCTTCATGGGGCTTGTGTGATCCTTAAGGGCAGAGAGTTTATCCTGCTCTTTTTGCTGTCTTTTACAGCACCCAGCTGAGACCTTGCTATGGAGGAGACACTTAGCTGTTCACTGACCAGGTAGATAGATAAATAATGAAAATTTTATTTCTATTTTGATTTTGGGTTAGTTCTTAAATCCATAATTCCCTGATTTGTCAGCTCTGCTTGGTGATCTGAATCTCAATTTCCTGTGATAAGGAAGGGGGCATGACCCAGGGAAGAAGAAGATAGTAGTTTTGCAGATGGCCTTTTTACCTGTGCATTTTCTTATTTAAGAAAGAATATACCCTTTTTTCCTGCTGTGACACAGTTCCTAGCTTTTGTTTGCTTTTTTGTGTTATGTTTTTGGTGGTTTTTTTTTTAGTGAACCCAACTAGCTTGCTATGTATATGTTACAGTGAGCCAGGCCACTCTGGTAGGAAGATAAATAAATGTGATGTTGATGTGATTTGAATGTAGAATCTGTTTTTCTCTTCCATAGCCTCCAGAGCTTTCGAGAATGTTGCTGCTGTCCCATTTAACTGGCATCTTTCTTAAAGGGCTGGTTTTATTCAGAGCAATTATTTTCTCATTCTCTTCTTGATTTCTTTCACTCAAATTCAGTAAATTCTCATATTCTAGTACATTATCCTGCAGCTCATTCATACCTTCAGCCTCATTCTTTGAATTGAATTCAGAATCTGATATGGAGCTTGTTTCTCTGAGTGTGAAACACCTCCTGCTATAAATAAACTCATGGAGTTTATTTAGGTTTGATACTGGATGAGTCACATCAGCATATGTTTTGCTTCATGCTATCAGCATCTTGTGGGTTGAGCTCTCATAATTTTTATTTTTATTTTTTTTACCCTGAAAGTGACAGTGCTAAATATGTTTAGAGGGGCTAAGGCAGTTTCAAGAAATTCTCCTCTCTGCAGCAGTTGGAGAGAGCCAAGTTTAATCTAGCCTAATGGTTTAATGAAAGAAGTATAATCTTTTTTTCCTTCTAATTCCCTTTATTCTTTAGTGTCATAGGTTAATAAACTGGTGTGTAGTAGTTAAGTGAGGAAGAACAACACTAACAACAAAGTAGTTTCATCCTGTTTTATAGATGAACACCTAAACCTCAGAGAAGTAAATGACTTGACACAAAGCAAAGAAGTGACAGAATAGGGATTTGAATTCAGGCTTTCAGGCTCTGACTTTCTATCACTTGGCTTAAGGTAAGGTAAGCTCCCCTTTACCCAGGGTTTGGGCATGTGAAGGACTGTGAATACAGAGTGAATTGATAGTTCTTCATAGGAAATAAACAAAAAATCCATTTTAGCAATTTGTTTTATAGTAGCAGAAGCTTTTTGGTGCTTTCCATTTGCAAGTCATTCAGGAGAGATCTGGCACCTAGATTTAGAACCTTAAGGATTTTTTTTTTTCCCCTCTTGATTTAATTTGGGAGTGCTTGTCAAAACTGTAGGTCATGAGTCCCATCTCAATATCAATGATTAGCATGTGTTTGAGTGCTTACTACTTGCTGATTACAACTTTGTCTTTATCTATATTAGCTCATTAAAAGTATCATCACAACTCAATGCATGTGGACAGTAATAGCATCCTTTTACAAATGAGGAATCATTGAGAGGTTAAAGAACTTGTCCAAGGTCATACAGCTAGTGGGTAAAAGATCCACCTGCAGTCTGTCTTCAGAGCCTCTGCTGGGAAGTGTAATCCTACCACAATGCTGAGGTTCCAGTGAGTTAAGTAGCTAGCCCAAGGCCATATATCTAGCAAGAAGGAGACTTGAGGTTTAGACGACTTTCACATGATTCCTGAACCTGTTCTTACCACTGAGTACATGTACTTATAAGCCCCCTTTACTATATCATATGTCACTGATTATTAAATATTGTTCGTTTCTTTTTCTTTTAAATATTGTTCTTTATGAGAGCATTTGTCTCATGTCTTTTCCCTTCTAAGGCAGAGGCTTTGTCATCTAGAAGGTTGTATTTCTAACTCTTTCTTCCCCAATTATTGTGAATTTCATGTACCCAAGCCTTTGTTAAATAATGTGGAGAAAAACCCTCAGTAAAAGAGACACCAAACCTAGAATCCTGATATCTTTCTTGCTCATGGAAAATGACTGGTTATCACATTATCTTTGACTTGCCCAAGATCACACAGCAAACGGTAATAACACTAGTAGCAGTAATAATAATAATAATAATAGTAATAATAATGACAACAAAATAGTAACAATTATGTAGTGCTTAAAATGTAATGGGGGATGTTTATATATATATATATATATATAGGTATATATGTATATATAAATAAAATTGTATATATATATAAAAACATTATTTGTATATAGCATAAAATTATCATATGTATATTGTATATACTTATTTCCTTTTAAAAAAAGAGATTTTAGACAAGGAATTTCAGTAACTTGCCTGAGATTACTTAACTCCATAGGAGATGGAACCAGGTTTCAAGATTAGATGGTCTGGCTCCAGAGGCTGCCTTTAACCACTAAAAAGGACCTAGTGCACTTTTTACTACGTGGGCACTTAAATATAATTACAGTGTGATCAAGTCACTGCTAGTGTTTCATTTATAAAGAGATGCATAAAACACTAAAAATAATGGCAGATGCAATTAAATGATGGCATGTGTTAATCTTGCCCACATTCTACTATATAAGAAATGATATTTTACTTGGAGGGACCAGTAACACTTAACATTACAGCTTTATTAAAATACTTGTGAGAATCTGGTACTCCATAGAGAGTCCAGCCACTGAAGGAATATTACTGTCTCTGTGTATATATTATGTGTCTGTTAATCAGAAAACAAGAGAAAATTATTGCTGGGAAAGTTGTATGTCATTCTATGACAGGGCAGTAATGTTTGCAAAGCAGTGGTGATTATAATGTTGATTTGTTCAGTATGTAGGAATATTTGTGTGTATCTGTGGGTTGTGTGCATATCTTTTATCTGTGTAGGCTTAAGTGTACATATATGAAAAACGTTACGTACTTATGCCTCTCAAAATAATTGTTTCATGCTTTTTGGTATTCCAAAATTATTATAGCAGTTTTGGAAGTACTTATAAATTTTTATTTTCCAACAACTTGAAAACCTTTATTTTATTTTATTTTTGTGAAGATTTAATTTATTTATTCGACACAGAGAGATCACAAGTAGGCAGAGAGGCAGGCAGAGAGAGAGGGGGAAGCAGGCTCCCCACTGAGTAGAGAACCTGATGCAGGCCTTGATCCAGGACCCTGAGATCATGACCTGAGCCAAAGGCAGAGGCTTAACCCACTGAGCCACTCAGGAGCTCTTGAAAATCCTTTAAACTTAAGGGAAAAGTTTGCAAAAACACTGTCCCTTTGCTTTATTTTTCTGTATCAGTACTGCCACTGTCTGAATTTCAGACCCCACGATTTATCTCCTGGATTATTGCAATCACCTCCTAATTCATCTCTCCCTTAATTTTCTCACTCCTGAAGTTCATTCTCCTTATCAAGGCCATTCCATATCCCCAAGCTGAATTTTGTTCATGTATTTCATTGGTGCAGAATGAAGCACAAATTTCGCAGTTTGCTTAACAGTATAAGACATACCATAATTTAACCTTGCCATTTAAGAAAATATTATTGAGGTTTCATATGCTTGATACTATTCTCTTTACTGGTGTAATAATGAATCTTACTACCCTCCCTCACACCAGCCCCCATTCAACATATTAACATGTGACTCCTTTTAACGTTACTTTCATTGTCAGTTGTTCTGAGATGTAACTTGTCTTAATATACCTACCTCTCTATTCAAGGAACTTAAGCATAAAATCCCATGAAAATACTAGATTCTAGTCACATGCCTAGGAGGTTGAAATGTTGCTCACCAATCATAAATGTTGGCATATTCTTATTATCTAGTGTCTTTGAGAGATAGTGTGGTAATAAAGATATAATAATTATTTTTCTATTATTCATTAGGTCCATATCAGTGTAACAGAAGTAGTAACTCCTCAAATACCCCCTAAAAACCAGTGTTTATGATTAACTTCTCGTATTTAAAAATATTACATTTATATATTTATAGTATATATTATTTTATATGCTCATTTCCTGTCTCTATTATTATAGTCAATGCCCACAAGAACATTATGATTTTGTTTTATGTGCATTTTGAGACCTAGGAGAATATAGGAGGGATACTTTGACTATTATATATATGTATATACACACACACACACACACACACATACATGATAATCATATATATGGTTATATACACACACACTCAGTAAATATATTTGAATGAATTCACTGAGACTTTATCATGTGTTGAGTTTTCTCACACGTATTTCAACTGTGTTATCCTCAAAATCCAAAATAAGAGTAGATACTATTATTTCCCAATTTTAAGAATGAGGAGATGTAGGCTTAAAGTGACTTTCTGAAGGATACTCAGCTCATGGAAGGTAGTATCAAGACATATCTAAGCCAGTTTGAAAGAGAAGCAAATGCCCTTAACCACTATTATATGCTTCCCCTAAAATAATTGGCTGAAGGAAAATTTTTCATGAAAACGTAGAAAGAATTATGCCTCATGGAATCATGGGCATTAACAGAGTGAGATCAAGTTGCCTGATGGTTTCCTACTATGAAGCAAGCATAGCACGCTCACAGGTGGTGAAGCCTAGTGGTGAGTTATAAGCTCAGTGATAAATAAAAGGATATAGTGCCAAGAATGTAGCAGATAATGTAGTGGTTAACAGGAAGTATCATTAACCAGAATCTGAGTAACCAGAGAACCATGGACCAGTGTGTTGAGTTAAAGTGGGCTAACATAGTTATCTCTCCGGAAGGGGAAAGTAAATGAATATATAGGTGGATAGGAAAATAACCCATGTCATTCAGACACTATTTTCTACTGTTAAGAGTGATAGGCAGATGTATGTAACCATAGGACTTCTCAGTTGTAAAAGAAACAAACACGACTCAAAATAAAATAAATTTGAGAATTACCCTCTCTCTCTCCAGAATGTCAATTAAACACCAAAAAGATCTCTGAAGTTTTGACCAGTGCATGGGTACTGACTACTCTGGGTCATGTCTCAAGGCTGCTGCTGCTGCTGCTGCTGCTGCTGCTTCTTCTTCTTCTTCTTCTTCTTCTTTTTTAAATATTTTATTCATTTATTTTTTGAGTGAGAGGGAGAAAAAAAAAAGTGAGTGAGTCAAGCAAAGGAAGGTAGAGGGTGAGAGAGATTCTCAAGTAGACTCTATGCTGAGCTTGGAGCCCTACGCAGGGCCAATCTCATGACCCTGAGATCATGACCTCAGCTGAAACCAAGAGTTAGATGCTTAACTAACTGAGCCACCCAGGCACCTCTGTATCAGGGTTTCTAATTTGACAACCTCAGAGTCACATAGAGATCGGAGAGATGGTTCTCTGAATGGATATTGGGCAAACACTAATGAGTCTATATTTACTATAGTTGTGGCAGCTGTATCACAATTACCCATCTAACAAATATTACTGAAAATAATCTCTGACATGATTTAGAAAATATTACTTCCTCTGCTGTGTCCGCTCTGGTTGTCCAGCAGCCCAGATGTCCTCATCTGTTAACTGAGAATGATCAAATCTAATTTGTGTTTGGTATGTAGATTAGATGTGAATGTATATGAGAACATTATATGAATGATGAAGTATCATATAAATATGAGGTGCTATTTTATTGTCAATATCAAGCTATGATAGGCTGTCTTCCTATCTCCAGATGTCTCTACTTAAAATTTCCAATTTATCTCCTGTTACTTTTTTTTTTTTTTCCACTTGTAAGTCCAATTTTCACTTTCAAACAAAAGACACAGTTTTAAGACAGCACATATATAACTCTCTCTGGTACTGGGAGCTAAGGAAAGTCTGGAACTTTTATACATTTTCCCATGCCAGGATGATGTTTCAGACATGTCAGATTTCCTTTTTTCCCCCTTTTTCTTAAGAGAAAGCGTGCACTAGCAGGGGTGGGCAGAGGATGAGAGAACCCTAAGCTGGCACCATGCCCAGCATGGAATCGAGAGCAGGGCTTGATCTCAGGACTCTGAGGTCACGACCTGAGCTAAATCAAGAGTCAGATGCTCAACCGACTAAGCCACCCAGGTGCCCCTCAGACATGTCAGATTTCAAAGAGGGAAAAAATAATAGAGAAATCCATTTTTAGGATTAGTGTTTAGGTTAATTTCATTGATTGAGAATAGATAGATCATTCTATAGGGAATAGTTAGTAGGGAATGAATCTGCAGGGATGGGTTCAGAGAGCCTACCAACAGGTCAAAGACCAAGCAGATGGATGGAGAAAAACTAGGAACTAAGAAGATCTAAGATAGATGATAAAAATGTAAGACCATGATATGTAGTTAAACATAGAAAACCAGGAAAATACCTGAATTTTTAGAGTTTGAGTTAGAAAAAAAGGACTTGTTTCCAGACATTCCTACTATAATTCATTTTGAATAATGTATATTTTCTTCATATGTCAAGATATCAATCAGGTGTGTGCATGAGAGGTGGAGAGAGGAAATGTCTGTTTTTCAAGGGTTTGGGGGGCTATGCTAATTCTTGGTATTGCACATTAAAATGGTAATTTGCTGACAGATTTAATACCATAATTTGGCAGTGTGATTCTTTGAAGACATGAAGGTCTTGTCAGTCACACCCTGCCTCCTGTCAGGTTTTTTTTTAACCACTTAAAAAGGGAATTAAACAGTCAAATACCACTTAAAGTTTTATTAATGAAGACTGAGGAGCTCCCAAAGTACAGTAGGGAAGTACTGCTAAAATATAAATACTGAATTTGGGTTGAACCAGAGCCCTGCACCCTTAACTTTGAATTAAAGATAACCTGTTCCAGGAATAGTCTAGCCTGACTTAACTAAAACAGTTACAGACACTGATGATGGTGCAAAGAGAGAAAAGACAAAGCTGGGCCCGTATCTATATATATATATATTTTTAAATAGTTTGGACTCAGGTAGTGATCTCAGGGTCATGGGATGGAGCCTTGTCTAGGGCTCTACGTTCAGTGGGGAGTCTACTTCTTTTCCTCTCTTGCTGCCCCTCCCCCTGCTCATGTGCTCTCTCTCTAAAATAAATCTTAAAAAACAATGAACCCAATTCCTTGGTTCATCCATAAAAAGTAACTTTTCATCCATTCAAGTTTGATCATGAGATTGCAGCAATTCCTTTCCATCTTGGGCTCCATTTCTGTTCTAGTTCTCTTGCTACTTCCACCACACTTGCAGTTACTTCCTCCACAGAAGTCTGAAACCCTTAAAGTCATCCATGAGGGTTGGAATCAGCTTCTTCCAAACTCCTGTTCATGTTGATATTTTGACCTCTTGCCATGAATCACACGTGTTTTTAATGGCATCTAGAATGGTGAATCCTTTCCAGAAGGTTTTTGATTTACTTTGCTCAGATCCATTAGTGGAGTCACTATCTCGGGCAGTTGTATAGCCTTATGAAATGTATTTCTTAGATAATATTTAAAAGTTGAGATAACTCATTGATCCATGGGCTGGAGAATAGATGTTCTGTTAGTAGGCATGAAAGGAACATTGGTCTCATTATGCGTCTTCCTCACAAGTCTTGGGTGACCAGCAGCATCGTCAGTGATTGGTAATACTTTAAAAGGAATCTTTGTTTCTGAACAGTAGTTCTCAACAGTGGGCCTAAAATTCTTAGTAAACCACGTTGTAAACAGATGTGACGTCATTCAGGCTCTGTCATTCCATGTAGAGAGCATAGGCAGAGGAGATTTAACTTAGTTCTTAAGGGCTATAGGACTTTGGGAATGTTAAATGAGTGCTGGGTTTAACCTAAGACACCAACTACATTTGTCCCTAACAACAGTTAACCTGTCCTCTGAAGCTTTGAAGCCAGGCACTGACTTGTCCTCTCTAGCTATGAAAGTTCCAGATGGCGTCCGCTTATAACAGAAGGCTGTTTCATCTGCATTGAAAATCTGTTGTTTAGTCCAGCCCTCTTCATTAATGATCTCACTAGATCTTCTGGATGACTTGATGCAGCTTCTGTATCAGTCTTTGCTGACTCACTTTGCACTTTTATGTTATGAAAACAGCTTTCCTTAGGCCTCATGAACCACCTCTACTAGCTTCACACGTGTCTGCTGCTGCATGCGTACCTTTCTCAGCCTTCACAGGGAGTTGGGGCCCAGCTCTGGATTGGGTCCTGGCTTAAGGGATTGTTGTGGCGGGTTTGGTTTCTATCCAGACCACTTAAACTTTCTCTATCAGCAATAGGCTGTTTGCCTTTCTCATCATATGTGTGTTCACTACAGTAGGACTTTTAATTTCCTTCAAGAACCTCTTCTTTGCATCTACAACTTGGCTAACTCTTTGGTACAAGAGGCCTAGCTTTCAGCCTCTCTAGTCTCCTGACCTGCCTTCTTCATTAAGCTGAGTCATTTCTAGCTTTTGATTTAAAGTGAGAGACATGTGTGACTCCTCTTCTGGGTTGACCACTTAGAGGCTGTTACAGTGTTATAAACTGGCCTGATTTCAATATTATTGTGTTTCAAATAGGGAGACCTGAGGGGAGAGAGAGATGGGGGACAAGGCTGGTATGGAGCAGTCAGAATACACAAAATATCAGTTAAGTTTGCTGTTCTTAGGTGGGCATTGTCCTTGCTGCCCTATAACAATTACCATAGTAACATCAAAGATCACTGATCACCATAAAAATTATAATAATAATAAAAAAAATTTGTAGTACAAGAGTTACCAAAATGTGACAGAGACCTGAAGTGAGCAAAGACTTTTAGAAAAATGGCACCGATAGGCTTGCTTGATACAGGGTTGTCACAAACCCTCAATTTGTAAAAATAAAAAAAAAGAAAAAGAAAAAATCTGCAAAACACAGTAAAACAAAGTATACTGATACAGAGACCTTCCTTTCTTTTGAGGAGAAAGAGTAGAAAGGCACCAGTGTGTTCCCTCTATTCCCCCAAGTGGGAAGGCTGTTAATCCCTTTTACATGGCCTAAAAGAAGAATGGTAAGATAAAGAGAAAGGGTTTGGTTTTCCCCTTCAGAATTAATCAATTTTTATTTATGAGAATAGAGAAGAAATATCCTTAAGTAAGGAAATAAGAATGACCTTGAAACTAGGTATATTATTATCCAGATATGGATATAGTCTGAATTTAATTTTTATTAATGTAGATAATAGCTTACATGGGCCTTATGGCGACATTACTAGCACTCTAAAATTTAATTAGATTTTTAGAGCTTCTGTTAATGTCTTTTGTAGGATTATACAATCTGGGGCATCACCAGCAAGCTTCATACATTTTATTTTCATTATGATTTGAAATACTCAGGAATGAGGTTTTTGCATAGTAAAACAGTTTTGAATTTAGGATCTTTACCTAAAATTAACCCCAGAAGGTTGAAATCAGTGTTCTTTTTGTACCATATAATATAAATACATGCTATTTATATGTATTTCTATGTCTATCTTAAAAATATTTGTTACATACTAATATTATTACTATACATTAATATTAGTTACTTTTTTTACTTCTCTCAATATTGTTTTTTCATAATTATTAGACTGCAACAATATAAATATATATATACTCACAATGATTTTAAAGTAACTATTTTTGGTGTAACTTATTTTCTTTAATGTCTATATTTCCCTGAGCTTTTTGTCATGATGAAATGTTTCATTTTTGTCCTTTATTGTACTCTTATTATTTATGTAATATGCCTTCCCAGTTACAGCAGATCCTTTAAATTAATAGAAAAATCTGTTCAACATTTTTTAGAGTCACCACAGCAATATGCTGGATACTTTTGTAAATTTTGAATCATTTTATCTCCTTCCCTTAGAAGCCAAAAACAAAAACAAAAACAAAAAAAAAACCCAGGAATTTGGGGCAAGAATTAAATCTTATTTTGTATAAGATATGCTTATAGAGGGAGAGAGAAACTGTTGGTTTTAGCAGAGAGTTGTCTTAGTTATTGTCAGTCAAATTCCTAATTTTAGGTTGCCTGCTAAAAAAGGTACGTTATTAGGTGATGTTCTGTGAAAGACTGGGGGAAAAAAAAAAACCTATCCAGCATTGATAAAGAGAGGCAGCATTGTATAGAGAGCCAACAAAGTGGGAATGGGAACCAGAAATTTATATATGGGCTTTGCTATTTATTAACTGTTTGATCCAGGGAAGTCAGTACCTGGCCCAAGTGGAGTTCTCTGTAAAATGAGGTAGTTGGGCAAGATGTTCCCAGGATCCCTTTGAGCTCTAGCACTATACAAAGTTAATTACTGTAGAAACATCAAGTGTTACTTCCTTTGTGTATGCCCCATGCATATTCCGCCAGGCTTTGTGCAGCCATCTTCTGCTGTAATAGACCTGTCCTTATATGCCTTCTGGTGGCTTTAGAGAAAGATTCTGTTGGGAAGGGACTCAGTCTGGCATGATTGCAACCTAGTAATTACAAAGTACCAATTGATCCTCATCTATAATTATAGTATGAGCTTGTTACTCATTTTTCCCCTAGTATGTTACATTGGGGATGGGGAGGCTCGGGCAGAGGTTTCTAAAACTTAAATACATCTATATTTTTAGTCTTATACTTTTCAATGAATTGGTATTTATCTTTCATGATTGTCAGGCTTCTATCACTTCAGAAGCAGTCATGTCTATTTATGCCCTTGATGAACTTGGAAGGGAAAAGGGATTAGAACATAATGGAGTATAAGAAACAATCTTTAATCCAACAACTTATTTCTTCATCCCACTATGAAGATAAGATCACAACAAATACAAAACAATGGCAGGAAAAGGTTATATGAAGTCCCAGCTTGTGAAAAAGGCAATCCCAAATATGACTGTTCCCTTCTACTCTAGAAAAACATTCTCTTTCTGTGTTGATGTTATACTACTCTTGATCATTGCAGATATTCATGGTTGTACTTTACAATGAATTTTTAATTTTTTTCCTGATTAGGTCTTTGCAATTATTCATAATGTTCATTTGAGGGAAATAAAATGATATACACTGAGACGGGTGTTAACAGATCGTAAGATTTGATATGTTTTGAAAAGAATGGTAATGATAACTGACAGTGACCTAATTTGTGGAACAATCTTCTTGCATAAAATAATCTACTAGTTTGTAATTATGTGATTAACTTACCAAGAAGAAAAAAAAAAGCCAATCAAGTCAGAATCATCAAGTTATAGAATCAAAAAATGTCTGGAACTTTTCAAATTAATTTATTACTGGCAGTAGACTTTCATGTCAATTCCAAGCATAAATATTATTCAAAAATATTTTTAGGAGAAAGATGTTCATCTATCTGCTACTAAAATTGAGAAGAATAATCAAGAGAGAGCAAAAATGTCAAAAAAAGGTAAGGTTAGCTGTTTTTGGTTAGTTTTAATGTTTATAAAGCATGTCTGTGTACATAAATGCCCATCTTACAAGAAATAAATGAAGTAGTGTGGCAAAGTGTAATCAGGTATCAGGTACATTTTAAGGATGAGAAACTGAGGCTAAATAGGTTTAAATACCACATCTACGATCACAAAGCTTTTCAGAGGTAGAGCTTAGAAATTTTTTGTACGCTTCATGATCTTTTCATTCTATTGTTGAGAAAATAAAAATGAAAAATCCAAGGAATGTGAGTTCTGAAAGGTGTTTTAGTACACGTATTTTCTTATGAATTTCAGACTTTACTCATAATGCATGGGAGACATAGGTAAGTATGTCTAAGTTGCTGGTCGCTATTATAAAATAGACAAAATTACAATAGATATATAGGGTCAATTACAGTTTGATTAATATGCAAAAATCAGGATAATTTGATTTGAAACAAATTATATAAAAATATATTTATAAATCCTAATTGAAGTTTAGAAGTTATTTGGAAAAGAAAAATGACACTTTCATAGAATGAATAAGAAAAATATGAAAAGTATTTAAGTGATTTATGCACATGTGTTTTTATATCTTATAACATTCTGAGCAAGTAAATATAATTGTAAGCAAGAAACTTGAGATTCAAGGAAGTTAATTTCTTCATTGTCAGATGGCAAGAAAATGGCAGAGCCAGAATTCAAGCCTATGTCTTTCTAATTTAAAAACCTATATGCTTGTTTTTGAGTTTATTAATGATCGTTTCTCTAAACCATGTTAACTCATATCAATTTGATACTCAGTAAATATTTCTTTCTTTTTTTTTTGATACTCAGTAAATATTTCATGAGTGATTGGCTGAGTGTGTGAACATTTAAAATAACTTTTGGGATCATATTTATACTGAAGTGAGACTAAAATAGAGCTATTACACTCAGGAGTATGACAAATGGGGCAATAATTAAGAGATGCTGTAAGCCTTTTAGAAGTAGAGGGAAAAAAGAGAGCCTTGAGTATATTTGGTGATTAAAAAATAATAATAATAATAAAAACCCAAAAGTATTCTGTAACTTAGTATCAAGCACACTTCATCTTTTTTTTTTTTAATTTATTTATTTGACAGATAGAGATCACAAGTAAGGAGAGAGGCAGGCAGAGAGAGAGGAAGGGAAGCAGGCTCCCTGCTGAGCAGAGAGCCCCATGTGGAGCTTGATCCCAGGACCCTGAGATCATGACCTGAGCTGAAGGCAGAGGCTTTAACTCACTGAGCCACCCAGACGCCCCAAGCACACTTCATCTTTAAGACAACAGTAAAATATGTTAAATATGTGTGGAAGCAATTAATCATCATGGAAGTGCTCAGGAGAGGATATGTATGAGACTCACATAAAGGAAGGGGTGGACTTGTGAGTCCTTCCAGGAAAAGGTGTCAGCTGAATGCAACAAGGATAGTGGCAGACAAATATGCAGGAAGCAGTAGACAAATTTAATATCAATAAGGAAGGCTTTATAATGACCATTACTCTTCACGTGGGATTATTGATTGTTCTAAAGGCTAGGACAAAAAGTATAATGACCTGTTACAGCCACTCTGGGTGAATGTCGACCCTCCAAGATGATCATTCTCCAGAGTGGGTTATATAAATAGTTGAGGTGTTGAATCTACAGTACGAAAAAGAGAAAAAGAGAGGCAGAACAGGGAGAGAAGAGGTCCTTGCCTACTTCCTTCGTCAGTTTTCTAAGGGGAGACACCATTGCTTGTATGCTTTCTGTAATTTAAATCTCTTTGGTAATCTTTTTTTTTTTTAAAGATTTTATTTATTTATTTGACAGAGATCACAAGTAGGCAGAGAGGCAGGCAGAGAGAGGAAGGGAAGCAGGCTCCCTGCTGAGCAGAGAACCGGATGCGGGCATCCATCCAAGGACCCTAGGATCATGACCTGAGCCGAAGGCAGAGGCTTAACCCACTGAGCCACCCAGGTGCCCCTCTTTTTTTTTTTTTTTTTTAAAGTAAGCTCTACACCGAATGTGGGGCTCAAACTCAGGACCCTGAGATCAAGAGTCACACTCTACACTCTACTCTACTGACTGAGCCAACCAGGCGTCCCTGTTAAGTACTCTTTAGTTTAACTACTCTGGTAGTAGGTAAGGAGAAGAGGCCATTTTACTATTAGAGTTTTACAGTTTTGTCATTGAAGGCGGAGGGAGCCTCCAAAAAGGTTAAAAATTAAGTTCTGTGTTTTGTTTTGGTGTAGTTTTGTTTTTTTTGTTTGTTTTTGTTTTTTTAAGTAGAATTCATGCCCAGCATAGAGCCCAGTGCAGGGCTTGAACTCACAACCCTGAGATAAAGACCTGAGCTGAGATCAAGAGTCAGATGCTTAACTGACTGAGCCACCTAGGTGCCCCTAAATTCTGTGTTTTAATAAATTGTGCGCTTAGCCTAGCTTGTCTCTCTTTCTTGCCTCTTCAGGTAGTTACAGTTGAAGAGTTTCCTTTGGGGTGAGAATTATATTACTTTTTGGCTCCAGAGGGAGAAATAGAGTCGAGTTTTAGAGGGAGGCCATTGGTGCAGGTCAGCAGAATTAACTTTTGAGTCAAAACATTCCCCTCGTCCTCTCTCCAGTTTCCCCGAAATCTTTGTCAACGATTATATCTGATATGTTCAGATTGTATTCGTTCCTGGTAAGCCCCTACTGTCAGTTGGGAACATTATACTAGAAACAGTATAGGTTATCTTATTTAATCCACACTACAGACTGGTTCCATAAGCATTTGCATTCCTATTTTAAATATCAGTAATTGAGGTGAAGAGAGACTACATAACTTACCAACTCTGCAGAGCTGTTAGCATATAGAACTGTTAAATGGGCTTCATAAATCCTTTTACTAACGCTGGTCTTTGATGGCGCCAGACCTGCCTGAACACGGAATGGGTTGCCTTATGTAAGGGAGTGAGTTCCTCATCCACAAAGGTGAAGGAGAAGGAGGAATATGTCAACAGCTTACCTTTGTCCTTCATTATTATGAATATTATCTAAATATTTTTTATTTACATAAGGTAAATAAAGGTAAAATTCTCATAATCAGGTAAAATTCACATAATGTAAATTATACAAGATGTAATTTATATAAGGTAAAATTCACATAATGTAGAATTAAACATCTTTACATGAACACTTCACTGGTGTTTACCACATTCATAATATTTTGCAAAGACTACTTCTGTTTCTTTCCAAAATATTTTCATCACCCTAAAATAAAACCCAGTACCCATTAAGTGGTTGGTTACTCCCCATTCCTTTTCACCCCAGCCCTTAGCAATTACCAGTCTGCTTTCTGTCTCATTGGATTTACTTATTCTAGATATTTTGTACAAATATTTTACAATACCTTTTGTGTCCAGCTTCTTTCACTTAGCATCATGTTTTTAAGATTCACCCAATTGTAGCATATATCAGCAATTCGTTCCTTATTATAATTGAAAAACATTCTATATTCATCCATTTTTATTTGTTGATGGACATTAGAGTTGTTTCTATCTTTTGGCTTTCGTGAATAGTACTACTACGACCATTCATGTACACATGTTTGAGTAACTGCTTTCAATTCTCTGGGAGGTATGCCTTTTGGAATATTTATTTCCTGCTAATCACTGAACTGAGTGCTTTACATACAGGAACTCTGAATTGTCAGAAACCTGTGAGGTGAATACTGTTATTATCCCTGTTTTACAGATGAGGAAACTAAGTCACAGAGAGGTTAACATACATTATATTTGATCACACACCAGTGGTGCTGGGACTCAAAGACAACCAGCCACATTCCAAGTCTGCACACTATATTCTTTCTGTTTTGTGTCTTACCAGTTTCATACTTAACACCTACAGCTGCTTCAGATGAATCATTTCCAATAGCATCCTTGCTATTTCCCCTAGGCACACTCTGATTTGTCATTTCCTTTTAAAATGCAGAATCCAGTATTGGATATAATATTTATTGTTTCTATTACAATCATTGCATTATTGGTATTTTAATTATGTTTAAAAGGTACGTAGGTGTTAGTTTTTGTAAGAAACTGGTTTTTTCCTCAAATAGTAAAAATTGTATTTTTTTTAAAAAACTGATTAAAAAAAAGCCCCAAATTTGACAGTCTAGAGTATTTCATTAAGAGTAAAAGAAAATCACAAAAAAGTAAAAGAAAATCACAGAACATATACAAAGTTAGAGTTCCAAACATTAAAGAAATATATAAAATTTGTATTATGACTTTTGCCTGAAAAAAGACATTATGTATGTTTTTAAATATTTCCAGTTGTGTTCTGACACTGGTCATGTTCAGAGTCTTATTAATTTCCTCAAGCGTTTGTTGTAGCTCATTTATAGGTATATACCAAACTAGGAGCTAATAGTGAGCTGGTGGTGGATTAAAACTCCCAGGTACTGTCCTTATGATCTGCTGTCACACCATGAGCATCATTCTGCCACAGTGACTTATGCAGTTGATATTCTTAATCTCAATGCAGAATTTTTCATGTCCCTGTGTAATTCATTGGGCATGTTTTGGCCTCATGCTATTTTCTTAAGGTAAGTTTATATCCCGAGTCTGATGCCCATTTTGTTGATGATCACTCTCATTTAGGAAAGTACAAAGGACTCTGGCACTTGACCATCCTGGGGATTTTTCATTTATTTTAGTTAGTGTATTTAACACTATCAGCTGGGAGGAGATTTTGATCACCTTAAGCTGCACTTAGAAACATGTCTGCTTTGCATTTATTCCTGAGAGATTCCTACTCAGATCAAACATCTCCACCAGCCATGGAGTTATGCAGAGTAACAAGATTCCAACTGTAGAACCAGACTGTCATTTGTAAGGACTGGGTGTGGAGGAATGAAGAAATAATCATCAAGTTTAACTACAGCATTTGAAACCAAAGGTTCTATGCAATTCTCAGTTTGAGTATTGAATTGCACAATCTTTTACTCAGTATAATTTATTATCTGAGAGATGTGCCTACATTAGTAGCATTTGACCACATTTTAATCTCACTAAGCTGCTATGAATTAAACCAAATGGTAAAGTTATAATGTATGACTCCATTTCATACCAATATAAGTTAATGTTAACTGATAAAATGAAATGTGTTTTTAAAAAATGAAATGTGTTTTGCCTGACCCTGAGATACATATCTTTCTTGCATATAGTAGTCCTATAATATAAGTCAAGGTAAGCTTTTTCTTATACCTTTTTCAGTAAACTATATTAGAATACAAATCCTTAATTATCAGGTATATATACTTGTTGATGTCTTCACTGTCTGAAGAAATTATTTAGGTGTTATGTGTGTATTGTCTCTTATAAAATGTTGATACTGATCATTTAGGGGTGGGCATCCTTGTTAAAATTATGCAGTTTACTAATGACCTTTTCAAGAATGGATTTCTTTTCACCACATCAGTGCCCATAAATGTCTGTGGTTTCTTTACATGGGATAAAGGCAAGCCAGATGGTGGTCTTGTTTTTATTAAGATTATTTTATATAGGCAGAGATTCTTCTTGGCTTCCTTCTTAAATGGATGCCATGATAGGAAGAAAATGCAAATGAAGTAATAGGAGCGCTCATAAATTTCTGGCCCGGTGACTGTAATGCAGGGTTATTGGCTTTGCTATCAAACCTTTCCAAGCACACTTTCTTTGTATTAGTGCCTTATGTAATATTGGATTTTGCATCTGTACATTAGACTGTATAATTCTTACTCTCCACCTAGTGTGCCTTGTACACCACCCACCCTCCCTCTCTCTCTCACACACACATACACACTTACACAACAGTCTTTCCTAGCTGAAGCTAAGAAGTGTCAGTGTCAGATTTCCCTTATCCATTTCAAATCTAGTTAATGGATACCCTGTGGTTATGAAAATTACATACCCTTAATACCTTAGGCAAGTGGCTTGCGGTCTCAGCAAATGCCTAAATGATGATCTACATCCTTGGTGCTACAAAAGTGGTATTAACACTTTCCTAGGAGCAATCACAGATGAGGATTGATCCTTTATAAATTTGAATGTGCTACTATGCTTTTAACATTTCTTTTCCACCTATTTTATGAGTCCTATCCATCTTTAAAAGGAAACATTCCTTTGGGATTATCCAGGTATAAACACATTCCATAAAGCTTCTGAAGACAGTCAAAAGAATTTGAGAACTGGAAAATGCACAGGTGATATGGGAATTGCTAGAGATGCCCCTACCCATCATACTGCATTTGCAGTCACATCATTATTCCATCTGCAGTGTATCTCCAATGCTAAATATATTTTGAACGAGTTATCTGTGGCATTTCAAACCATAAAATTTGCTAGATGCCGAGCTACTCTCATCGTATGGCAAATCAAGCTTTTCACCTTGGTGTTGTCCATTAGGATTACTTTGATGGTGGTGACACGATGGGAAGCAGGGAGAAAAGGAGACACCTCTGAGAGATGGTATTAAAAACATCTCAGAGCTCTAAAAGTCCTTCTTTTATCAGAAATGTTTGGCTGCTGCAAAAGGCTAGCTGGGTTCCTGTCCTTTCTGGTTGAGTAACCCCAATCATTGGGTCCACAGGGCAAGAAATAGCTATAAGGCCATGATTTGATTTTTATGAGTTTAACTTCAGTTTCTAAATCAAATATAGCAAATAAATAGTTTAGTTGGTATCACTCCTTTTGTATTTATGGCAGTCATCACCAATTTGTTGTTGCTACTACTTTGTTGCTAATTTTTTTCTGTTAAACCCAGATATGGCTTCATAATATTCCTCAACATAACGCTTGAGAAAGCCACTGTTGCTGGTTAAGAGTTGTAGTCTGCAGGTGGTCTGGGCAACCAGCTCCATGTTGAGTTATAGCCAGCCACATTTTTCTCTAACAGTCTCTGATATGTCAAGTGCAGAGTTAAAGATCTCTCACTTTTTCTGGTCAGTCTGACAATAGACATACATTGGATTTCTTAGCCTATGTATAGTTTATCACCATAGTCATTAACTATGATCTTTTCTGGTATTTCCAGGTCAACCCTATCATTGTTTTTCAAATTTATAATCATCTTCTAAGTGACACTATTCCAAAAATCATTCCCTGACAATTTGCACTTTGAGCATCTCCTGCCAGAGATTAGGAGAGTCAGTAGAGATGAACATATGTATTCATGTATGGACCTCCTTGACATTCATGTCCTGGTTCCAACGGATGCTTGGTGCCGTCATCAGTGGAGTGAAGTCTAAAACTTCGCTATGAATGTGACCCTTTTATGGCTCAGATAATAAGGAGGGAAGAACAGATCCCTGCAGCCTGTAGCCACTGAATCATCTCTTCTTTCTCGGTGTTCCTTGGAGTTGTCATTGATGAAGATGATGGTTTTGTCTGTCAAGTGAAAAATGGTCCATGGTTAGTTCTGGTCTCTAATCAGTGGAATTAACTGACCGCTAAGGATTATAGCTATGGATGGTTCCTCGAAAGAGGACTTCAGGTAATGGTTTTTCCTGTAGATTAGACTACTACATGTATTTGGCAATAGACAAGAGGGAGAGAGTTCTTCATGTAGCTTCCACTTGTATAGAAAGACAAGCACATAACTCTTTCTTATGTCCCTGACCAAGAAAGATCCTTGTCAAATCAAACCTAGTGAGCCCCTTCCTTTTTGGATGATGAGTGAAATCCATCTACACAGTCTTGTGATTGTCCAAAATGGTTAGTAGCCCACCTTAGTCCTATTCTGAGGACTCTCAAAGCCCTATTCAGATGGTCTGGATAAGACCTTTTGAATTTGAATTTGAAGTATGTAGTAAATAAGCAACTGTATTTACCCTAGGACAATCTAGACCCAATAGGGACTAAAGCTATGTAAATACATATGAACCGCCCTCATTTTTCCTTTTCTACACATTCCACTGGGACTACTCTTAAATGACTTATTTCTCCCTTTTTTTTTTCAGTGTTTAAGTTAAATGTACTTGAAAAGCTAGAAAGAATTAATAGTAATAACAGCAACTGTATATTGAGGATTTGCAGTATTATTGAATATTCTAAGATTTTATCTATGTCATCTCATTTAGTTCTCCCAATAACCCCACTGAGGCTGGTTTTGTATTGCCTGGGTTTTACTGAATCAGAACATAAAGTTTCTGTCACACTGAGCGATCTGTCCAAGTTTTAAACAGCTAGTGAGCTACAGGTCCAAGACTCCCACGTGAGCAGTCAGATTCTAGAACATGAACTCTTAGCCACAATACTGCACAGTTTCACTAGTTAATGTTTGGTACAACCTCTACTTTGCTTATGAGAAATCTCAAACCAAAGCTGTTAAGTGAGTTCCCCAGTGGACATACTATTTAGCTACAGACTTAAGACTCAATCATACGTCTTTATTTAAAAGTAATAACCCAGGGGCGCCTGGTGGCTCAGTGGTTAAGCCTCTGCCTTCTGCTCGGGTCATGATCCCAGGGTCCTGGGATGGAGCCCTGCATGGGGCTCTCTGCTCGGCGGGGAGCCTGCTTCCCCTTCTCTCTCTGCCTGCCTCTCTGCCTACTTGTAATGTCTGTCAAATAAATAAATAAAATCTTTAAAAAAATAAAATAATAACCCAAACAGTAACAATAGCTGCACCTTTTACAGCACTTGCTGCATGCCAGGTACTCTCATAATGCTTTATCTAGGTTCATTTACTCCATCACCTCAGATACCTTATGGAAAATACCACTGTTATTCCCATTTACTCATCAGGAAACTTAAGCATTCTGAGACTAACTCAGTTGCTTAAGGACACACACTTGTGAAGTTAAGCATCTAGGATTTGAATCCAGGCAGTCTGGTGCCAGACTTTGTGTTCTAACCCAGTGGTTTGGAATGAGGAGAGGGTTTGCCTCCTCCTTCAGAGATGTTTGCAATGCCTGGAGACAACTTCGGTTGTCTGAACTTGGAGAGGGTACTACTGGAATCCAGTGGGTAGAAGCCAGGATGCCACTAAACATACTACTTTGCATAAGACAACCCTCTCACAACAAAAAAGTATTTGCTGCAAAATGTCAATAATGGTAAAACTACTGTTCTAGCCACCATGCTGTGCAACCTCTCTTTGCCACCAGTGTAGTCTGGGAAGGGACAAACCGTGGAATATACCTTTCCAAATCAGGAAAAAGGAGAGAAGCCTTCAGTGTACAGGCTCAATGTAGTGTGTCTTTTATCATGACTGCAATTCTGGGTTGGAATGTTACATTTTTTTCAGATACCTCATAAAGATAAAAATTAGCATTGTGCCCAGCAAGAACTGATAGGGGCTCATCAATGATTACAACGAAAACACAAATTGGTCTGTTTGGATTTTGGATGAAAGAATGGAAACCCAGTTGGAGCAGATGATAAAAGTAGCACTCCAATGAGTAGTGGTGAGATTTGGCTTCAGGAAAGCAAAATAGCCACATTGTTTTCTCAAAAAACCATGTTATTTTGGAAAGGAAGAAATGCTGGTGTTTTAGGCATTTTCTTTCCTTTCAAACCAATTTTTCAGATTTAGTATGCCTTTTATTAATAGTGCAGCTCAGTTACAGTTGAGGCAGCAAGTTTTGACAAACTTAAAAAGAAGAATAAAAATATTTTTATACCTACATTGTGTATTTCTCACTAGAATTTCTGAGTATAATTATCTATGAGTTTCATTTAGAAATCTTGAACTGTGGGAATCTGTAGTTTGGTTACTGGCTAATCAGGATTGTGTATAAGTCCAGTGTGTATTTTATTTAGGGAGGGAGAGTCATAAATTAGTAGCAAAAGGAAATTTTCCTATTACTACTTCCAAGGATTTATGTTGTTTATTATCATCCCGATAATCAAACATAAGACTACCTGCCTACCCAGCTACTCTCCTTCACTGTGTTTTCATTTAGTAACTATTTGGGTTTATTTGCTAGGTGCTAGCTTTGGTGGAGACCCCAAATAAATGAAATACAGCCTCTGCCATCATGAAATTGGTAAGTCAGATAGAATTAACACACCTGACACATGAAAATTGGTTTACCCTTTGGCTGGTTGTACTGATTATAGCAATTTCAGAGAATGGCATAGTCAAGAACTGTAGCTACATCTTGAAAGATAAGGTGGATATGCGTAGGCAAATGGGCGTAAGAAATTGGACCATAGTTGAAAAGAGTAGTGTGATAGAACGTGGGCATTATATGGCATTTGACTAGAAATAGGCTTTATTTATTTATTTATTTAAGAAATAGGTCTTATTGAGTGAGATTTTCTTTTTCAGGTAAAAGTCCAGAGTTTACATACAGTCAGATAGAACTGCATTTGAATCCTGATTCTACCACATAAGCTCTGTTGCTTTAGGAATATTATTTCAGTTCTCAGCTTTCTCATTTGTAAAACGTACATAATGGAATTGGCCAGATTATGAAATAGGCACGTTTAAGTCAGTCATTTGGGACATTCACATATCAGCTAGTATTACTGCTGTTGACTCCTCATACTTTAGGGTTGGTACAGTATACTTATAAGTTTACTCACTTGAATCTGCATAGTTATCTATACCTAACCACACCCTGTTCCCTCTCACATGTCTTCCAGACTATTTATAACAGGATCCATATAGCAGTGCTATCCAACAGAAACATAATGCCAGGCACATAAACAATTTTAAATGTTTCAGTAACACCTTAGAAAAAAGAAAAATAAGCAATTGGAGTTGATTTTAATAATCTATTTGCTTAACCCATAAATCCAAAATAGTATCACTTTAACATGTAATCAGTGTAAAAATTATTGAGATATTTCAGATATTTTTCCCTTACTAAATCTCTTAAATTTGATGTGCATTTAACACTGAAGCACATCTCAGTTTGTATTAGTCGCATCACTGTTTCTAAGACTCAACTATTTTAGGGGACCATTCTCCTTTGCTCTTAAGAAATGAAATTGCTAGCCTCACTTGTCTTTGTAACTTTATTGGTAGTCATTGATGATGACAAATAAAGTGTCTTGTCTGAATACAAACGTCAAATGGGAGAAGACAAAGATACAGCTGGAGAAATAGAAGGCAGTATCTATTAAACAGGCTGACATTTATTTTTAAATTCTTGGCTTTAAGGATACTGATAAATCCTTAAAGTGAGAGTGTGCTTGTGAAATAAAAACACATCAGACAAAATAAACCTGATTTTTACCTCCTCTGTGCCTCAACTGAAATAAAAGCTTCTGTGAGGATCTAGCAATTTATACTATAAAAGTTGAATAAATGCAAGCCATCCTTAAGGTACCCGATAAACTTTTAGCACATGAACAGCTTTCCTTTATATAAAAAATAGTGTTTGGTTTTTGTGAAAGATATTTTAAAAATAGGAATGAATTGGGTTTTGTTTAGTTCTGCTTCTTAGTGCTCAGTACTACAGTATTAAAATCCTGTGCTGTGCTAGAGGAGCACATTGCTTTTATGTGTGAAGCCGATTTTTACAACATAGAAGCAGGAGAACTCATGTGTTAGTCTTCATCTCCCAAGCCTCATGATGGAAGGCCTCGAACTATTCCTTTTTCTTTCCAACCCTAACTGTGGTTAGCCAGGTCGTGTGCGTGCATGCGTGTGTGTGTGTGTGTGTGTGTGTATGTGTGTGTGTGTGTGTGTGTGTGTGTTTCTTCTCAGACCATTATGTTTAATTGCTACATGAAGTTACTGTCTCTAACTTACACTGAACCACTTAGGACAACTTCATTACTGCTCTGCCCTAACCATTCTAGGTAGGCAACTAACATTCTGGGTATGTCAGTTTAATTTTGTCTTTTAGATTGTAAGTTCAGCATTATAATTAACTGTCCCACTATGTAGCTGTTTTTAAAAGAAATGCCCTGTTATACTGTCAGAACTCAAAATTCAATTCAGGATTCAAGTTTCTGCTTGTATACTGAATGTAAATTTCTAAATGGCAAACTGGATTTAGGACTTGGATAACCTATGTTCTATAATTGGACAAGATACACATAATATTGACATTTAATAAATACTAGGTGCTACTGGATAGTCATAAAAGGAATGAATGCCATCTTTTTTTTTTTTTTTTTGGCTACCCAAAAGGTTAACCATCCAAGAAATAATACATTCAAGTTATAACCTTCTACAGATGACCATATAAACTACTTGGCTGCTTCTGAAAGGGGAGTTTTTAATTATTCTTGAAATAGCTTCTATAATTAAGTAACTTGTCTAATGTGAGAAAGAAAATGAAAGATCTACAGTGAAGGTCAAAACTATAGGGATTCATTATGCTGTATGTTTTGTTTTATTTTAGTGATTTCAAACATTTTTGTACATTTTGTAAATGTACATTACATTTTGTAAATGGAGCTTTTATTTGAAATATATTAAAATATATTGAAATAACTGTATATATGTGTGTATGTATATGTATATATAACCCATACCTATATGTAGATGGGTTAGCTTTGCACACTATTTTTATTTGTTATTCTTCCTCTAAAAAGCAATAGTATACCTTTTAAGAATATCCTTCAACCTTAAGTGAAATCATCTTAGAAATAAAAGCTATCAAAAATAAAAGTAAAATATATATCTGCTTTTATTAAAAGCAAACAAAAAAAATAAAACAATAGAGTAAGCATGGCATCTTATACACATTTGGGAAAAGAAGCGGGTTTAGAATCAAGCTTGGCTGCTACCAGTAATGATTTGGTACAAGAGTTTTTATTGTAATGTCTGTATCCTTTAGTTAATATACATGCCTTATTCTTTTTTGGTCAGGATTGTCAATATAGCAAGCAAGAGAATTCGTAGTTAACTTCTTCCTTTGACCAATTATTTCTAAATGTTATTGTGGGAAATGGTGCATTAGAAACTAGTCATTTGGGTTTGTATGGAGACTTAAACTTTAATTATTCCCTTTAGTTGAACCATTCCCTCTCCTCAGACAGCATGTCTTAAAGGAATGTTTAGGAGAAAAGGGAAGGCATAAGGAGGTACTACTGTACATGGGTGAAGGGGTAGGGTGTGTGTGGGAGGGTCAAGGGGAGTGGCGAAGATTAGAGAGAGAGAGGAGGGGGGAGGGGTGCAGCTATAGGCAGTCAAGCAATGTTTACCAAATTTTGATGTGTAATGCAATCCCTTGGAGACCAAGTTCAATGACACTATCTAAGGATTCTACACACCTCCCAAAGAGGCTTTTATTTACTAGGTATCAGGTTAGAATTGCAAAACTATATTGTATCACACTTGGGAAACTGCCCTACGGGAAAAGGAAATATCCTATATTCTACTTCCTTGTTCTTTCTAAAGACATGAGAGAATCCTAGGACTGATGGCTATTTTGTGGCAACTGCATTTACTAAATCTCTTTCCTTTGCATGTAAATCGTGTAGAAATGACTTGCCTGTTAAGGCTTTAATCACTTTATACATCCCACAATTTAGATTCTGGAACAGATCAGGATAAGAGGGAAAAAAACTTTGTTCTTACTTGAGTTCCTTAAAAAAATAGTAGCTACATAGATCACAGAGTTTCTATTAGGAACGATGAAAATGTGCCAGGAGTAGTTGTGATGTTTGTACAAAAATGTGACTTAATGCCACTGAATTTTATACTTAAAAATGGTTAAAAGGTAAATTTTGTTATATATATTTTGCCACTGCGTTTATCACAACAACAAAAGTTTTGTTTACACACTAACTGCTGCGATGTGTTTGTTTACTTAACAACTGCTACTTTTGAGATTATTTTAGTTATTGGTGGGCATATTTCTCAATGAGGACTTCAAGAGCCAAGCACCCACAAAGATTAACTGTTCATTAATTTAGGAAAAAATAATTCTTTTGCAGTTTGTTTCCATTTTTGTTTCAGCAAAGATCTGAAACATGTCTATGATGTTGAATTTGGTTTCTTAAAAAAATTAATATGAAAACCATGCAGGTGTTAAACTTGAAACATCTTTATTATTACTGGAACTTTGGAAACTGTGTTTCTGGGGTTGGTCAGATTAGTGTCTTGGTTTTTTTCTGATGTGAAGTTCTGTAGGTCTTCAGCTTACTGTTGTAATTTAACATTCTGATCAGGAATATTTTACCTAAAGTGAAGTATGCAACTCATAATTGTTAAGTTTTGGGTGGAAGGTTTCTTTGTTGTTATTTGAAAGTAACTTGCCATATGTATTCACATTATTATGAGCAAGGTCAAAAGAATCAAGTGTGCAAGTGCTTTATAATTGGTCTGTGAGATATATCAGGGAATTCAGTCTATTACATGCACTTCAGTGCACTAAACCAACACTACATGAAGCCATCAGAGTATAGGATGGCCTCACTAATCTTACTGTGGTAATTACTGCAGGTGTATCCTGATCACTTAAAATGGGCATTCGTAGTGGGATGCATTGTTGTGTTGAAATATTAAGGCCATTATAGAGAATTATAAGAGAATTTCATTCTGAGTATTTGATACAAAAGATGAAATGATTGTCAAACAAATATATCCTAATAATCTTGAACACCTAAGACTCTTTTCTTGAAACAAAAGTTCACTAGTGTGAAACAAAACCTAAGTGTTTGGTGCTGTTCTCAACTTCTATTTTTATCTTTTTCCAAGATCTACAGGAGTTATGGAAAGAGTGCTTCAAAGCACTAAATAAATTTGGAAATTCAGAACAGGTGAAGACATTTTCATTGGAGAAGAGGGGATCACATTAATTTTTACAGTAAATTTTTTACAGATCTGAAATGATTCCTTCTTTCAGCTTGCAAATATGAGTTTGCTGCTGTAGCAGATAGACTCTTGTTGCTATGGTATCTCTGAACATTGCTTTTGACATTGCCTTTCACAGCTATAACTGGTCATTTTAGAAGGACATTATACATGCATTTTGACTATTGTTTCCATGTGAAAGCTGGTTTGTTTTGACATGTGTTATATTTCAAAATTAAATTATTTACTTAATGCAAGACTCTACCAAAAATGAACATATTAAATGAACTAAATAGTATTTATATGTTAGCCATTTTAATTACAGGAAAGGTTAACTATTTTCATTCCAGCTGTTGTGTTTATTATGGGAGGATATGTTGGTCCCTTTGTTCTTTTAACAAAGCCTCAAATCTTTACTTTTTGCTTAAATTTTTTTTTTTTCATTTCCAGCTGCCAAAGCTCTCAGTCTCTCATCTAATTTTAGTATTCACATATGGAGTAGATGCCAATCTTGCCTCATTTAAAAAGTCTTGCAGTATCACTGATATGTATTTTTTCCATTGGATGAAAGATGGTAAAGTTAAGCTGGTTTTTTTTTGAGGGGAAAAAAAAAATCCTGGTCAGGCCCTGGCTACCAAAAATATCAAGTGTGTGAATTTTGATAAGATTCCCAAATTGGCACCGTTTTACTAATACATTTATTTACTGAATCCTAAATTTAGTTTCCAGCTAACATTGCTGTCAGCCCTTTCTGTAGTTTGGCCTCTAGGTTCAGGACCCTGGGAAAACTGTGAATGCTAATTATATTTGCCTTTGGACATTTACAACTCTACTCTCCCACCATCTCCAACATACTTTTTTTAGCTAGGTCATAGAGCAATTGAATTCTCTGTGTCAAATGCATTTTAACATAATATCAAGAGAAAGATTTCATCATAGAAGAGACTTGTGACCATGTTCCAGCCTCTGTACTTAGGTTTGCGTGACTCTTTATAAGTTAATTATTGTCTCTGAGCTGCTGTCACCTTCAATGTGGATTATAGGATCTGGCTGGGGATGATAATATAAAATAAATAAGTAAAGTAGAGTGCCTGGTAATTGGAAGTATTGTAGTAAATCAAAACTGCTCTTATTATTATCAGTAATTACTTAATAAATATATAAATCTTTTAGATAGAATCATGTTTTAAAGTAGAACAGAATCCTCTCTCTCTGTCTCTCTCTCTCTTTTTTTTTTTTTTGAGAGAGACTGAGAGGGTGAGAGAGCTTGCGCAGGTGGGGCAGGTACGGGGAGAGGAAGAGAGAGAATCCCAAGCAGTCTCCAGCGCCCAGCATGGATCCCTGTGCTGGACTCAATTTTACGACCCTGAGAGATCACGACCTGAGCTGAAATCAAGAGTTGAATGCTTAGCTGACTGAGCCACCTAGGTGCCCCCAGAATCATCTTTTTAAACCAAAACCAACTATGACAGAGATAGACCTGAATTTATTCTTGGCAGTGTCCTGGTCCCTCCTGCATGTAGAGACTATGCCCACTAGTGAAAACTCTACCTATGATTTGCTTTTTAAACAGCACCCACATGATACCCATTATAGTTTTCAAAAAGGTTTCATGAAATGGGTATCATTATTCCTATTTTACAGATGAGGGACCAGAAGCCCAAAATGACCTTGATCAGTCTGCACATGGGGATAGAGTCATGCTCAGACCCAGTCTCTCCTAGGTCTTAGTCCAGAGATGTTTCCCTCAGTGCTGCTCCTTATCAGATGAGCCCTTCCTTCTTAGGACACTGAGTCACAAAGAATTCTGGGAATAAGGCTGAAGCTGGTATTTTATTTTTATTATAAAAGGAAATTTAAAAAAATATTAAGAGTAAAGACATGCCAAATCATTTGAATCTAGGATTCTTATAGTTGGACTTCTCTGAAGACCATACCAAGAACTCATGGATGGTTTTTAGGTAGCTCCCCAAACCTCCATGAAATTGTTTCATGTTGCATGTTATCAATATATTTCCAGAGCAGAGGGCATATCAGATTTGGGGTTTGTGAACACTTTTCTATGTATAGAAAAGGAAAAGTCTAACACACATGTGTGAGATAAGCAGATCGTTAGAACAAGCTACCAGGGTGTTGTCTTAGGAATAGGATATATAGAAATGCAGACTTTTATGATGGGTTCTTGTGAATGGATCCTGCAGAGAGGACTATATTTGTCATTTAGAAATTTGTTAGGCTGCAGAATATTTGCCTTAAATAGTACTTTGTTCTCACTTGTTTGGGAGATTGTAGGTTAGGTGGGTGTAATTTTAGTTTAGAAGGTCATTACTGTCAGCAACAACATAGGCTGGTTTTTTCTATCCTCCTGGCTCTCCTTTGTGTTGTGGCCATTAGTCGTCATGCATCTCAAGATGACTGTCATTACTTTATGAAATTATATCAGTGTTAAAAATAGGAAAACAATGGGGTAGGGTTTGCAACATTAGGCTCACTCATAGTCCTGCCGGTTTATAAAAAAAAAAAAAAAAGAATGTTTTCCCAGAAACACCCCTCCCATATAAGAACTTCCTTATATTTCCTTGGATAAACTGGCTCACGTGGCTATTTAATATTTGGCAAAGAGAGCTAAGATTGCTGTAATTGGCCTAGCCTAATCATAGTTCAGTATTGTGACTATGTTCATTGCTGCTCTGAAGAGAAACAGAGTTCTTTTGTCACAGAAAAGTGTAGGCTGACAGTTAGTTAAACAACCACCCCATGTGTCTCTTTCCTGTGATAATTTTCCACAAATCCTGAGAAGGGTTAACCAAGTTTTACTTTTTTTGGTGAAATTGAGAAATATCTTGTCATTCCTAAAATATTCCAATGTGATAAGTAATAACCACTTACTTAGTTCTTTGCCTCTTAAATATGGCAATTATTTTTAATATTCTACTTTTAAAGTTGGAACTATTCAGACCAAGAAAACAGTGAGTAATTTTATTAAGTGACAAAGTCAGGTAAAGCCTTTGAGTGATCTTTTGATTTTCTGGCAGGTGCTTATTCTAGCCATGCTAATTCTAACAGTGGTATAGCTGAACACAATACTTCATTTATTACTTAATCTCCCAGTTTTGTGGACTTTGCATCCTTTATGAAATTTTTAGAATAAAAAGAAAAATGCACCAGATACTTCTTAATAGTCTTTTACTTTTCTTATTTGTTATATAGTTATAGGAATATTGTAACACTGGGTCAGATTAGAGTCTCATTTGGGGATTTATCAGAATACACAATCTTTTGTTTGGAGGTAATGCCCTTTTTTAAACCAGTTCTTCAGTTTATAGAAGCTGTATATACTTTTTGAGTGAATAGAAAAATGGACTTTCCATTCTCTTGATCCATTATTTCATATCTGTTGGCTGATGGGCTTAGTAGAAAAATCAATGTTTGAATTCCTGACTCTTGTGAGAATCTACTTCCTAATGTCTTAGTGAAAAAATAAAATAAGTTTTCACTGTCGGAGTTTACTCATCTAAAGTGTGCTTATTCACCTAGTGGGAGGTAGTACAAGGGTGTATTTGTTTTTATAAAGTCTTTGAAAGAAATGTTTTTACACAATTATTCACTAGTATAAATGTGTAGCATGAGAGTGGCATTCCTTTTCAAAGGAATGTAAATTTTTTTAATGATTAGCTGTATGTTGCTTATTTTTAGAAAACATGATTATTGGGTAGTTATCTTTTCAACACTGTCTTTTCTTTATTGATAAAATTATACTGCTTATTCCTTTTTTGATTCCATATTTCATCTCCAAAATCCTGCTGATTCTGAAGTGGGTTGTAAATGCTCCTCTTAGCTTCATATCTATTCTTATTTCTGATCCTGTCTTAATATTGTGACTTTTTTTTTAACACTCTTGTTCTGCTACTGTGAGAGGCCAGCAGACACTGTAGCTCAATCTCTATTTCCCTATATTCTTCTGAAGGACTCTACTGTAGCAGCTTTGCCCATAAGAAAAGATGTTGCTTCTTGCCACTTGAGCCTGTGATACAAGCAGACTTGATCTGGCTCTCTTTTTAGGCATATACAACATCAGGGCCATTCCTATTTGCAAAGCCTCTCAAGTAGAACTGAGGAAAGTTTACAGAGTTTATCAGCAAATTAATGGACAGATACTTCAGAGGCACCTGGCAAGTGTAGGGTTCTGGGCTGGATGTTTTGGGAAGTGCAAAGAAGGTAATGTAGTCTTTGCCCTCAAGGCACTGCCACTTTTGCAGGGGAAAGGATGGCATGTGTATGTGAAAGCTAACGTGCACGTAAGATTCGTTATACATCATGGGTTGAAATTACTTTTATTGAATGAATATGGCATCAGTAACAAGTGTTCTCGGAATTAATAAGAGGTACAGACCATTGGGAACCAAAGACTAAAAAGTTAGAGAATGTTCGACCTTGAAGAGGTCATCTAGTTTTCTCCTCTTACAGATAAGTAAAGTCTCAGAGTAAGTCCCAGAGAGTAATTGTGACTCTCAGAGAGCTATACATTTGTTATTGACAGAAGTGGGATTTGTTTTTAGAGACAACAGACTGGATTTATTCAGGAAGGCACAGAAAAAAAAAATCCTAAGTGGAAAAATCGGGGCAAGGGGTTGGGGAGGATGAATATGTTAATTTACTATATATATTCAAAGAAAAAGAAACATAAATCTCTCCATTATGAGAAGAGAAGGAAGATTGGTAGAGAATGAGTTTTCTACTTTCCATTCTCTGACTTTATGTTCCCTAAAATGATACAAGCTGTAGAGCCAGAGGAGTATTTTTTTTTTCTTAGAAGTGAGTGACATCTGTGTTTTCTCTTTTTAATCAGGAAAAATCAGCATTTCCCTTCTGAAATAGTTAATTCTAGGAATAATGCTTATTTAATCTTGTGATTGTCCTCCATAAATGTTAAACTTGTAAATCATCAGTCTTTGTTCAATTGGAGGCCATCTGTCTCCTCCAGAGGTGTAATGGTTCACAATATTCCAAAACGAGAGGATTGTGCCATGTGCCAACCTGGCAAATTAAGAAATCTCTCATCTAAGTGTTCTAAGCCTTAGTAGGTCGTGGTGTCAAAATCGTTTGCCAA
The DNA here is from genome assembly GCF_963455335.1 of Martes martes. Taxonomy (NCBI): domain Eukaryota; kingdom Metazoa; phylum Chordata; class Mammalia; order Carnivora; family Mustelidae; genus Martes; species Martes martes. Next base: position 173,551,617 of record NC_137888.1, on the reverse strand, counting down.
TGAACTTTTCATTAACATTACCTGCATCTTGTATTAAAGTCTTGGATTTTACCTTCTGAGAACATTCATAAAAGGCCTCATTCTAGGCAAAGCTGGATGCCATACACATCCTAGTTAAAAAACTCGGACGTAACACAAAATGTGTTTTTGCATAATTTTGATACCAAGAGTATGAGAGATAGGAAGAATTTATTTAGCTACTTAAAATTTGAGTAAGGGAAAGAATCTTAAATTTAAAAAGTTATCCTCAGCCTTTCAACAGATAAATTAGGAGCAAGTTTTACTTAAATGATCAATGAGATTATTTTGGATATGGTAGAGTGCAATAAAAGTGGTTATGTTATTAAAGCTGAATTTCCATTTGGGATAAAGTTGAAAAAGAAAGGAAGTCAGAGACAACGTAGGGCTATGACAATGAAAGCAATAAATTAAAGGGAAGTGAGAATTTGGACATGCTCCGTTGCAGTAGGAATGCAAGATTTCTCCCGAAACACGTTTGACATTAGACTCCCCTAATTCCAATATAAGGAAGATGATATAGAAAGAATGATAAAATATTTTAGGTGAAATAGAAGCCTAGGATTGCCTGTTTTAATACCTTGACATTCCTCCCATGTTCCTTATAATATGGTAGTACTTTGTAGTTGTTAATAGTACTTAAATATGTTTGTGAATTGGTCGAGGGGTGGGGTGCATGCTGTAGGACCTCAGGAAGTGATTAGATTAATTGTACTGAAAGAATTGCATAGTTGGGTTCTTGAGGGAGAAATTCTTATACAATAATAGATTATTGTACAATAAAATAATAGAAAACTTTTATTGAATAGTTAAATGCTACTTAATTGGTTCATTTAAGGGATGTTTATTGAGCACATTTTTAGGCCACTAGGATATATAAGTGAACAAAGCAAGTGAATATTCCTTACTTCTAAAGGAAATGTACAAAATAAGCCACATTCCTTGCCATACCAGAACACAAGGAAACTACTCTCAAAGACAAACGGATTAAGGACAGGACACAGAGTCAATTTACAGGGCTCTTCATTAACCTAAAATGGACCAGTGTGAGCATTAGTAAGAATAATGGCAGCAAGTGGTTGATGTCACAAAAATATGTAACAAAATCATTAGTTCATAAGTACTATGATAGAGGGTGATAGATAATGTTGCCAACAGTGTAATCAGCTGGATTCTGCCTATTATTCCCTTCTACAGATGAGTTGGATGAGGCTCTTAAAGGCTAGGCAATTTGCCCAAGACTGACTCTTAACCAGTGGTAGAGTTAAAAATTCAAACCCAGTGAGCTTGTGTTGACAGGGCTATTATTGACAGCTGTATTCTAGACCTTGTGCTTAATTTGTCTTCTGACTTGTTGTCCTGCTTGTGGTAGGAAAAAAATCACAGATTCCTCAGATTTCTTCATTGTTACATTTTCTGTGTCTGGAAGGCTCATCATGAGCATCTTTGGTCAAAAATTAAAGTCAAACTTGAAAGTTTCCAAGTTAAAAAAAAAAAAAAGCAGTCGCCCAAAAGGCATTTCTGTCTATTCAGCTTTGTGAGCAGATTCACACGTTTGTGTGTGTACATGTGTGTATTTCCTACTTCTACAGTTTCATTCCTAAAACTTATTCTCTCAAGTGACAAAGGATATGGTTCAGATTAGATCTAAAAGTAGCAATCTCCTGAAAACTTTGGACAAGGAAGTATCTGTGAAAATTGATTTGGGACAGTTCTATCTGATTTGAAATATATTTTAATCAAAGTAGAGACTGTTATCCCTACTTAAGGAAAAATAAGAAAGAATAAATGCAAAACATTTGTACAAAAACATTGCTCCCAAGGGAGGATGTTGACAATAAATGGACTTTGTAATTTCTTGTTTCTAACATGTCTGTGATTTATTATAGAGCATAATGTTATGTATTGTCATATATAAGAATGCCCTTCAGACTGTGTACCTCTATAGCTTAGCTACATAATTCAACATATCAAATTACCAAAAAATGAAATCATAGAGTCCCATCCACAGTCAAGTTTGAGATCAAGTAAAGAGATATGGCACATAATATTATTTTTCGATGATAAATATTCTTGAAAAAGAAGTCCTTTTTGATACAAGGGTTTGATAATAAAAATAAGTGAGTTAGGAAAGGTAGTCCTAAAATCAGGTGGAACAAATCTCACCAGTCATCTCCTCCAGCCTTCTTGTTTGACCGAAGAGAGATGTAACCCTAAGAAACTGAGTTGACTCGAGTCACCCACCTAAAAGTAGCAGAGTCAAGACCCAATGATGGTAAAATTATCTCTTCTTTTAATCTACTGTGTTGTCTCATTTCTCCATCTGTACCAGTGGTACCACCATCCACTCTATCCAAACTGGAACAAGAGTATCACTCTTGAGTACTCCACTACCTTTCTGTTCACATTCAGTACATTCCCCATTCCCATCTATTACATCTAGCAAATACTTGACTGTAGGTGCTTGGTTTAATACATTACTATTACTATGAGAACATCCTAATTAGTTTTCTTGCCTCTAGTCTGGCTTCCTGAATTCTATCCAACAGAAATTTTTCTACAGTGCGACTTGATCATGAAATCACTACATTATTCTTGGTTGTATGTTGCCGTTATATAATGGGAATGAAACAGGAGACCAGAAGCTCAAAATCAGTGCATTCTTTTTTTGTTTTGAACATCATTATCAGAGAAATGAAAAATTCTAACTACATGGAAATCTAGGAAATGTATAGACAAAAAAAAAAAACAAAACACAAAATACCTTTCCTGTCCTCCCCTCCACATTCCACATGACTCCCTACACGTCAGTGTATTAATTAAGTAAGCTTTACTTGTTTCAGTCTGCAAAATCCAATGTATCATTTGAAGGGGGAAGGATGGCAGTTATCTTGGTTTGTAAGTGCCTTGCTGACTGTCTCCTGTAGATGACTACTCACACTCCTGTGTATACTGTCAATTTATACCACAGCTGTGGTGACATGTACCACATAACATGGTACACACATTCCTGCATCTTCTTACCTGTCTGGCCTCTTGCCACTTTGCTCCCTCTCTACTGCCCCACACCTTTTGCTCTTACCATAGCAAACTTACTTGAGCTACAGTAAGCTGGGCTCTTTAATAATGTCATCTCTAGACACTTATAACCATTTAAATTGAGTAGAATCACATGAAATTAAAATTTCAGTTCTTAAATCACCCTAGTCTTATGTCAGATAGCTAGTGCTCCCTAGAAGCTGGTGGCTACCCTATTGGACAGCACAGATTTTAGAACACTTCCATGACCTTATAAAGTTAAGCTGGGCAGCAATGCTATGAAGATTAATGCCCTCCCTTCTCTTTGGTCCTTCTCACAAGCCAGAAAGTGACTAGGTAACTGAGTATTCTTATTTTAATAAGTACTGCTTACTTACTTAATTCCAAGTTCTCATTCTAGTTTTGTACGCTGGGGTTCCTTCCTCTGGGGCTATATGCCAGAGTATCTTCTCCTCTCCCTTCCCAACTTACCTGCCTTGATTTGGTTCATTTTCTGTGCCACCTCTTTAAATGTAGGACTTCCCTTTGCATAGCATTTTATCACATATGTTCTAAGGTGTGTCTTTTTATCTCAATCTTGCAGATTCTATACCTGTGTTTCTTGCTTAGTCTCCTGTTTGGGGCATATAGCTTAGTGCCTGGGACTTTGCAAGAATTCTACAAATTTTGGATTAATTAATTGATTGATTAAAATGTGTATTTTATTTGAAATAGGTACCCACAATAGAACAAATGTATTTATAATTTTCCATGAATCGACTTACCTTATAAAATTATAAATTAATCTTCTTAGAAATTGGCTACAGGAAAATTACTCATAAAGATCTGTTAGTTATATTAAAAACACTTAACCCTGGGATGCCTAGGTGGCCCAGTCAGTTAAGCTTCTGACTCTTGATTTCGGCTCAGGTGCTAATCTCTGGGTTGTGACCTCTGGATCATGGAATCCAGCCCGGTGGAGGGCTCTGGTCTGGGTGTGGAGCCTGCTTAAGATAGTCTCTTTCCCTCTCCTTCTGCCCCTTTTATTCCCCACCCCACCCCCACTCATGCATGCACACATACTCTCTCTCTCAAAAACAAAAAAAAAACCAGCTTAACCCTATACCATACAATGGTGATGATGTGATGATGGTGGTAGTGATCACCATCATCATCATCATAACAGGAAATCTAAGGAAAAATAACCATCAGCCTCACACCCAGTTAAGGAGAAGAAAACTGTATTTAACAGAGTCTCCTTTAGGACAAGGCGTATGAGAAGCCTATTTTTTAATATAATTAGAACAAATCAACTGTTCTTACTTTTGTATGTTGCCTTCAAACCCTTGACCACATGAATACATAATTTTACAGTTGCCTCCATAGCTAGGATAGTTTTCCGGTTTTAGTTTTAATATTAATATTTCAACATAGGTTTACAACATGAACAGTGTAATTACTTTTAATGGCTGCACAATGTTCTATCCAGTAATGATTTACTTATAATTTTTACTTATACTTTTACTTATAATTTACTTTGAAATTCCTTTATTACTTTTAGACTATTAGACTCTTTTCAGTGTTTTCTATTTTTAATAGCAGTGCATTTAATAATTTCATGTAAGTAGTTTTTCTTATTGAGAGAGAAATATTTTGCCTTAAACTAAGTTGCTTAAGTTTAAAAACCTGTGGCATTTATGATATTTGAAACGTTTTACCAACTATTTCCCCATGAGCTGGGGTCGTGTCATAATTTTAAATTCTTTTGTTAATTTAACGATACAAAATGGACAGAAAAGATTTTAAAGGTGAAATATAGTGGGAAATATTATTTTTATTGGAAAACTATGATGTTCTTTTCGATAACTATTAACATTTTGAGAAAGAAGTTAGTTCAAAGAAGAATATTTTACTCAGTTCTTTAAACAAAATCAAAAACCTCTCATGCACTAAAGTTAATATCCCTTTTATAAACTGGAGTTCTTAGGTGTTCCAACTCAAGAGGGTAAAGGTATGACTTTAGTGTCACATCACTACATGGAAGAGGATCTGGTGAGCTCAAGAACACAAATGAAGCATGTATTCACAGTGTAGCTTTGATGGTAGCAGTAGACTTTTATTTTTCTCTCTAGGGGCATTTTGTGTTTTGTTTTATTTTAAAATACAACAAATCATAATCCACAGATATTGAAATCCTCTCACATACATTCCCTTCCACCTCTTTCCCATATTGGTTCTTTTTTATTGTTATCTGTTTTTGTTTGGTTGATTAATTGCCTTGATTAACCTATTTGTGCTTCAGGATGTTAGTTCTCTGCTTATAGCAACAATGATAATGTAAAAATAGCAATAATCCCTAATTTAAAAAAAAAATTAAAGGTTTTATTTATTTATTTGAGAGAGAGAGAGAGAGAGAGCGCACGCATGATTGAGGGGAAGGGCAAAGGGAGAAGCAGACTCCCCCTGAGCAGGGAGCCCAATACAGGACTTGATCCCAGGACCCTGGGATCATGACCTGAGCTGAAGGCAGAGGCTTAAACAGCCGAGCCACCTAGGCACCCCTGATACTTAATTTTAAGAGCTTTGCTGATGTTAGCTCATTTACTCCTCCAAACAACACTATCATATAGGTACTATTTCTATCTCCGTTTCAAAGAATGGAAATCTGAGTCATAGGGTGGTTAAAGTAACTTGTCCAAAATTGTACTAGTGTTTAAATCTGGGCAATCTGGTTATCTGACTCCCTTTCCCTAAACTTGTGTGCTATGCAAAATGAATCAAGTATTGTTGCTGCTGTTGTTGTTTTAATATTTCAAGTAGTTACAGGTGGAATTAATTTTTTAAAAGATTTTATTTATTTATTTGACAGAGAGAGATCACAAGTAGGCAAAGAGGCAGGCAGAGAGAGAGGGGGAAGCAGGCTCCCCGCTGAGCAAAGAGCCCGATGCGAGGCTTGATCCCAAGACGCTGAGATCATGACCTGAGCCAAAGGCAGAGGCTTAACCCACTGAGCCACCCAGGCATCCCTGAAATTCATTTTTTGAGTACAAAATGTATGAAAGATATTCTTAAATACTTATTTATAATTGTACTTTGAGAATCTTTTCCAAATCCCTCAAAATCTAAGTTTGGAAGGCACAAATATGAAATGGCTTGAGAATCTGTGTGGATTTACTCCAAATAAATCACACAAAATCGTTCTCCTTTTATGTTTGTGACTGGTACACTGAAGGGTCGCTTTATTTATTTACTTATTTATTTGTAAATTTATTTTTTTATTTTAGGGAAAGAGAGAGAGTGGGAGGAAAGGCAGAGGGAGAGAATCTTCAAGCAGACTCCCTGCTGAGTGTATAGCCCTACTCAGGGCTCTCTCAGGACCCAGAAGATCACGACACAAGTGGAAACCTGGAGGTGGACACAAAACCAACTGAGCTACCCAGGGGTCCCCGGAGTATTGCTTTAGGACAGGACAGCTGTTATTCAGCAAGATGCAGGGCAGAAATTTTAATGACATCCTTATGGAAAATAGGGATAATAATGAGTGGTTTCCATGAAATTGTAGGCATGGGCTCGCTCTCTCAAGTGCTTGATCATTCTCCTGAAATTGGAGGCACAGTAGGTTACATATATGAGAGTGGAGTTAGCCCATCTGGATTCAGATTTTCGCTTTCCCACAGCAAATTTAGTCTTTGAGTAAATTTCTTAGTTTCTCCAACCCTGGGATTCTTCATCTCTGCTATAGAGATGCTGATGTGTGGTATCCACCTACTGTAAGTGCTGTGAAGTATTCAAAGGGGCTAATGTATGTACATTGTATACAGAGTGTATCCATACAGTGGTATACAATTTGTGGTATAAAATTCAGCAATAAAAATTAAGAGACTATTAATATATCCTGTAACATAGATGTGCCTTATTGAGTTACACCTAAGCATTGAGATGCACCTCAAAAAGATTATGCTAAATGAAAGGACTCAAATGTATTTTTTTTTAAGATTTTATTTATTTATTTGACAGACAGAGATCACAATTAGGCAGAAAGGCAGGCAGAGAGAGAGAGGAAGGGAAGCAGGCTCCCTGCTGAGCAGAGAGCCTGATGTGGGGCTCGATCCCAGGACCCTGGGACCATGACCTGAGCCGAAGGCAGAGGCTTTAACCCACTGAGCCACCCAGGCGCCCCAGGACTCAAATGTATTTTATGCTTACATTTATATGATGTGGGAAGACAAGGCCAATAGAGAGACACATAAACTAGGTGAGTGGTTGCCTGGGACTGGAGATGGGCATGAGGACTGATTAAAAATGGGCACAAAGGATCTCTTTGGGGTAATAGAAATAATCTTAAGTTAGATCGTGGAGATGATTGTGTATTCTTTAAGTATATTAAAAAATATTGAATTGTATAGTTAAAATAGGTAAATTTTATGCTGTATAAATTATATATCAATAAACTTAAAAAAAACCCTAAAATAATATTTAGCATAGTCATTATTAAGGTCTTTTATTATTTTTATTAGTCTATAGTATCCATCACTGAGTATTATCCATATTACTTAAGATGAGAAATTTCAGGGATACATCATAGGCCCCTGTGCTTGGCTGGGCTTCATCAACATTTTATCAACTTTTTGGATGAAGACACACTTTCAAATTTGTGAATGACACAGCTGGTAAGGATAACTAATAGAATAGAACACAGAACCAAGATTTGGAATTGTTTTGACAGCCTGAAAAGCTGAGCTATACCAATAAGATGAAATTTAACAACAACAACAACAAAGTTATAAAGTCTAGCACAAGTTGGCTCTCTTAGGCAGGCAAGGAGATATAAGTAGCTGGCTTCTAAAATGGTTATTCTTATAAAAAATGTGTTTGCCTGTAAGTAAGGAATTCCCAGAAAATTGCAAAGGTGATTTAGGTCATAATGGAGATTTCAGATATAAATAATACGTTATGTTTTAGTAGATGCTGGAGGAGTACCCATCTGGATATTCCATGCTTTATGTTCACATAATGATGATAATAATAATGATTATTTATAATGATATTATATGCAATGACAAAATTCAGCACTTATTATAAGATCTGTGATAAGTACCTTATATACATTATCCCATTTAATACTCATAAAAACCCTACAAACAAAAGAGTATTTTTTATCCTATTTTAGACACGCAGACCTGAGTCTTAGCCTTGGTTAAATAGCTAGTGAGTGGCAGATCCTGTTAGGAAGCAGTCAGAATTCAGGACCCATATGTTCAACACTTAAGCTCTGTGATCTACCTTTAGAACTCCTTGTAAATAAAATGTAGTTCTTGAACCTCGTGTAAAGTAAAAATACAAAAGCAAAGAGATACACAGCACATGTCTTTTGGGGGAGGAATCATTGATGGTTTAACCAATACCAGGATTGGTTTATTTTAGCTCTAATCCTTTGGGAGGTACAAATTTCCATCACTGTGTCCTAAACCGTGCTGCATCTAATGAGCTGTGTGAAAATGCTGAGGTATCAGGGGCTCTGGCCATTTGAGCAAGAAGGCAGTAAACTCAGTACGAACAGCTGCTTAATAAAAGGCTATTAGTAGGCCAGAAAACAAACAGGAGATTTTGCTGAAACATATAATCTATTTTTAAATTACTTGGAAATAATCACTTGGGCATTGATACGGAAGAGAATTATCAACAGTCAGATGTTTTATAGAAAATATTCTACCTTGAAGTCTACTTTTGGATATTGTTTCCTTATTATGTTCAGTAATCTGAAGAGGGAAAAAAGGAAGTACCATGTGTTTATGAAAAGTATAATAGATAATGCATTGACTTGAAACCCTTTCATTTTATTTATTTTTATTTATTTTATTTTTTTTGTATTTAAAGTTTCATTTATTCAGTCCTTTTTGGAGAACAGTAAGTCAGTAGCTATTGAAACTTAAAATGTACATACCCATAATTTTTAAAATTTTAATCCTAGTATAATTAGCATACAGTATATATTAGTTTCAGTTGAATAGTTTAGTGATTCAAAAATTCGAAACCCTTTCATTTTAAAGAAGGAAGATGCATTGGCACAAAGTCAAAGTATGTAATTGATGTTTTCTTATTTTAGAGGGTCATACACACAGGAGACCTAAGATCTAAGTTAGTCTGAGGTGCCACGTAGATCTGAGGATTGGGGTTAGAAGTCCACCTGCTAGCTCTTTTGCACAGTGTATGCATGGCATAAAAGTAGCTCTCAAATTAATTTTTAAAAATGGTGAATGAAAATGTAAGTTCCCTGATAGATAGGTATCTTTTCTTAGTTCTTAGTTTTGTCAGTTCTTAGTGCTATTTAAACATTAATTGTTACTAAACAGAATCCTTGTTACAGCTTTATCAATAGACTTTATTATTTTTTTCATCCATACTCATAAGGGAAGCTTATGTTTATTGTACATTCCCTCCTTCAGGATGCCCCCCCCCCCCACGAAGGATTTAAGTTTTTGTTCATCCTTTTCATCTTCCTGATAGTGTGACAATGGTCTATGGCTAGAAAGCCCCAACCGTTTTAGAAGCTGTTCCTCTGGAATTACATTGTCTCTTCTTTTAAATATTCCAGATTAACAAAGATTTGCTTTTCCTCCTGGAAAAGATTAAAACTAATACAGTAGTCCCCCCTTCTCAACAGTGGCCCTTCATGTGGATGCAATTACCCCCATCACTTAGCTGATGATCCTTGCTCGACTATCATGAAAAGTTCAGTACTGCCCTGATGACATGTCACCTGCATCATGCACGACACTTCATCTCATCACGTAGGTATTTTATCATCTCACATCACAGAAAGAAGAGTGAGTTCAGTACAATGAGATACTTTGAGAGAGAGAGACCACATTCACATAACTTTTATTAAAGTATATTGTTGTAATTGTTCCAGTTTATTATGAATTACTGCTATTAATCTCTTACTGTGCCTAACATATAAATTAAACTTTATCGTAGGTGTGTATCTATAGGAAATATCAGAGTATACATAGAGTTCGGTACTATCCATAGTTTCAGGTATGTGCTAGAGGTCATGGGACGTATTCCCTGTAGATCGGGGTGGGGTTGGGGGCTGGACTATTATATGCCAATAACTTAACATCCTGTAGTCATTTCCTTTACTTTTGTATCTTTCTGACCCAGAAAACAAGTTACTTTTAAACCTTTTCCAATAAATTCTACAAGTAGACATTTAAAAACTTAAGTTGGCTAGTTTCTATTAACAGCTACTAATTGTAGGTAAAACCCAATGTATGCTTGAGCACAGGATTTTAACTTGCATCATGTGTTTGCAGAAATCCTTTAGCGCCTGAGCAGTGCTTTCAGTTCTTACTGAATAATAAGGAACTAGTAGCTTTTCCTGAGCAATCTGTCACATAATGGTTTTGGATAATTTGTGTTTGGATCAAAGTTTTCTTAATGTCTAATGCATGTTAGTAGAATGGGGAAATGGAATTTCTAAATGTCTGCCATCAGTTGCATAACAATTGATGATGGTAGTTATCAATGCTCAGATTATTGCCTCTAAATTCATATGCTATAGAAGAATAACGTATTTGAAGTGACTGCTATTGAGATAGAGATCTGAAGGTAAAAATTTAACAAAATCCTTTTTCCTTTGACTTTCGAATTCTACCTTTCATTACTCTAATTCTGTTAACCTGCTAAACTGCTAAGACAGTAAGTATAATCCTATTGCTAGACAATATTGTTTTTGGTGAAAATAACTTATGGTTTATAAATTGTATCTGCATTAAGAGGAAGTATAAATGGACAGTGAGTATTAGGTGGGGATGTGATGGTTTGGGCTTCCCTGGAATGCAGTGACTCTTAAAACTGTGTGCCCCTTGTAGAGACCCTGAAAGCTATTTCTATGGAGTTGTTAAAAGAGATGCTGGCTCTTTTGGGACATGAAGCTTTTAGACTCCAGTGCTTGTCCAGTGTGACTCTTGCCTTCTTTCACGTCACCAGTCCTCGTGCCTCCTTACACCTCCTGGTGAGGAGGAGTCCTGGAAGGCCCTTTGTGAACTGCTGCAAGGACATTCACAAAAAGGGGCTCCTAGGTGGCTCAGTTAAGTGAGCATTTGCCTTCGGCTTGGGTAATGATCTTAGGGTCTGGGATTGAGCCCTGCATCAGGCTCCCTGCTCAGTGGGGAGTCTGCTTCTCCCTTTACCCCTCCTCCCATTTGTTCTCTCTGTTTCTGGGATTGTTGCTCTTCTTCTCTTCGATTTCCCGTTGGATTTATAGGTGTTCACAATGGTTAGATAAGCTATCTAGCTGATCTCCTGCTACCCGATGTCGTCTCAGCCTGCTACTTCTCCGCCATCTTGACTCCTCCCCCCATTTGTTCTCTCAATCTCTCTCTCTCTCTCTCTCAAATAAATAAATAAGATCTTTAAAAAAAAAAAAAAAAGTACATCTTAAAAAGGAACCGCTACTGCCCTGCTGGCTAGCTGTATTTCTTAACTGTATTCTTCTGTATAACCTGATATCACATGTGGCCTATAATACTGGAGTCTTCTAAGTCTAACGTCCATTTGAATCTAAGAGAAACCTCTGCTAAGTATTAAACACCTGAATAGAATATTAAGATCAAATGAGGGAAAAGTTTGGAATTTGGGATGATTTGATGTGGTGGTAAAAGGCAATTGTGCACCTCACTAACTAGAATTACTAGTATAATGAGCACAGAATCTAACTCAATTTTTGTGGTTTTATACTCCGTATCAGTGTTGGATGCTTTAATTTATGAAGCACCAAAAACGCAACTTGAAAACTAAAAATTTATCCCTGATAATCACGTGCTTTGTCTGAGTACAAGTTTGGCTTACTGTCTTGTCACTGTTTCCATATTATTTTGTCAGAATAACATTTTCATTTGGGTGCAGTAAAGGAATGGATTGGCCTTGATTTTTGGTCACTGGTGTAAGACTTTGACAGATTAACCATCTTACTGTAATGGGTAAAAATTAATCATTTGGGGGCGCCTGGGTGGCTCAGTGGGTTAAAGCCTCTGCCTTCGGCTCAGGTCATGATCCCAGGGTCCTGGGATCGAGCCCCTCATCGGGCTCTCCGCTCAGCAGGGAACCTGCTTCCCCCTCTCTCTCTGCCTGCCTCTCTGCCTACTTGTGATCTGTGTCTGTCAAATAAATGGATAAAATCTTAAAAAAAAAAAATTAATCATTTGGAGAGTTTTGCAGAAGTTAAAGCTAGGGGCCTTTTGTTCTCTCCAAGCTGTTTTTCGTGAAATCAAGATTATATAAAATGACATTTTTAGATTGTTTTGTTTTTATCTTAAAAATTAAGGTGTGACATACTTTCTTCATATAAAACAGTTACAAATGTGTAGCCTCGTTGAAATCATGGACACCAAATGACTGTTTTCTTCCCATTTTCTTCTCTGGCAGCTTTGGAATGTTAAGGATCTACAGAACACAGTTTGTAAAAACACCGCTTTCTGCAATTATATAATTATTGGGGTTCCAGATGGAATATTTTTGTTGGTAAAATGTCTAACTTAATAATAGTTTTAGTTTATATAAACATATCATTTTTGAACCTGATTCCTTTCTTAGGTTATTTGTGAGTCAGCTTATTTTTTAACCCCAGTACACTGACTTTTATAGGTGTTGCCACTTCTTGGTGGGAGAGGGGGATATTGTATAAACTTAACCTAGGGACACCTGGGTGGCTCAGTCATCTCATCTGCTGTTGGCTCGGGTCATGATCCCCGGTCCTGCAATCGAGTCCAACATTGGGCTCCCTGCTCAGTGGGGAGTCTGCTTCTCCCTCTGCCGGCTGCTCCCCCTGCTTGTACTAGTGTTCTCTTTCTTTCTCTCTCTCTCTAATAAATAAATAAAATCTTTAAAAGTAAACTTAACCTAAAAAATTAACAAGAAAGTTACATATTTATGTAGTAGTTTATGTCTTCTTCTCTCCCTTCCTACCAACCATCCACCCATCTATCCATCTATCCATCTGTTCTGCAAAAGTTATTTGTGCCAGGGGATTTAGAGATGAAAATATAATCATCATGTTGAAGAAGCTCACACTCAACTTTATTGTCCTAGGATAATAGCGTATTTGGTTATTCTTTACCATAGATGATTTCCTTCAAACTAAAGTGAAATGTGTATCTGTGTATATTCATAATGCAAATACATATAAACACTTAAAAATGTGTTAGCATTTGATGAACATTTACCTTTTTTCTCCCATACGGTAGACTGTGTGCCTCCAAGAAAGTCTAAAAACCTTTGGCGGGATGTTGCATTGTTTGTGATCTCTCTTCTCCTGTATCTTCATAATTTTAGAACTATATGAGAAACTCTCTTTTATACTCCCCTTTCAGACTCCCCTTTCAGTTTCTAATCTACTATGAGATTTGCCAAATACAAAGTTGGAAAGAAATAGTATGAGCATTTGGCAGCAAATTAATTTTTGCAAAAACAGGTGACATGTAGCAGTAGGTTTTTTTTGTTCACGAAAATAAATTTAGAGTTAAATGATGACTCTGAATTTTAAGACTGCACACACATAGAAGGTAGGCTTAGCAAACCTGTGATTCAGCCCCAGCTGAAAAGCACTTCTGTTTTCTCCTCTTCTTTGTATGTACCTTGCCAATTAACATCCCCATAGCAATTAAACTATCTGTAATTATCCCTAATACAGATTTATTTCCTTGGGCATTAGCCACACTGCATGTTTTACAATTACCCTTCAAGCACAACTATTGGTAGTTATCTAAGATGTTTAGATACAGAGGCTTAACAGTTAACAATCTAAGTTCATGTTTGCTAAGAAAATGTATAAAACAACTCTGAACATTCAGAGCTTGGGTAGTGGTGTTCAATGGCAGTGCCTCCCTTTCTCTTTGCATTAGTGCATTACCAGTCCCTTCAATTGAAATGAATGCTTACAAGTGAGAAGAGCAACTAGCATAATGTCATTTAAATTGAATGTAGACTCCATTTTTAATAATAGATAGTCTGGAATCTTAGATAAAAAGGAATGATAAATAATACAATAGAACCCAAATCATTCATCTTTGCATCATTCTACAGAGACATGTTGATTTCCATGAGATATTTTCCTGGCATCAAGCCTTGCTTTGTTTTTGCAATTTTTTTTTCTGTGAGTTTTTATGTTGAAATATTTTCCACATTAGCATGTATTGACTCATTTTATTTCTGGCGAAATATTGAAATAGCTCAGTTTAACGGATCATTTGGGAGCTTTTGCCAATCTTGAGAGGATAAGAAACTTGTTGAAAATTATTTTTGCCCTCTCAACAAAAGACATTAGATATTTAAGCATTCTAGAATTATCATATTGAATCTAATAAAAGTCACCATAGTGATTAAGGCTCTTCCCAGAGCCCACCAAGATTTGAGTACCGAATAAAACAGAGAATTTCCATTATTCTCCTAATTTTCCTTACTTGAGTGAAATTGAGGGGGTGGTGTTAAAGAAAGGAAGCCCACACTCTCACAGCCACTGTTTGTTTTCCCATCCCCTTATGCTAGACCTTGTGTTCCCTGCTGGCTGAATATTCCCATTTGCTACAGCTGAAATGAAGAGAAATATGGAAGTCATTTCTTCATTTCCAATGTACTGTGCTCTGAGGAATGTAGCAAATTTAAAGACAAACATCTTATGTCCAGTGTAGGGACATTATGCACTAATTTTAGGACCTCAACACTCCAGAACAATTCCAGTTATATGGGTCACTCTTAAGAGTGCCTTTCCTGGGATGCCTGGGTAGCTCAGTGGGTTAAGCCTCTGCCTTTGGCTCAGGTCGTGATCTCAGGGTCCTGGGATCGAGCCCCGCATCAGGCTCTCTGCTCTGCAGGGAGCTTGCTTCCCCCTCTCTCTCTGCCTGTCTCTTTGCCTACTTGTGATCTCTGTCTGTGAAATAAATAAATAAAATCTTTAAAAAAAAAAAAAAAGAGTACCTTTCCTACATGTTGCTAAGTTTTAAAGATCCTGATGCAGGGCACAATGTTTTGTGCCTAGAATAATCATTTGTTCAGCTGTTGAGGAAAATTATGGAATTTAATTTTTTCCCCTCTTCCAGTATTCCATATTTGTTTTCTTCATTTTCTCAAAGGAAAACTGGGAAATACTCTCTCAGGAACAAGGAATACTCTGAGGAATATTGGTTCCATCCATCTTGCTTATTTGACCTTTATTGTAGAAAGAGAGAGTGTGTGTGTGTGTGTGTGTGTGTGTGTGTGTGTGTGTGTGTGTTTGTATGTGCATGTATAAGATATACAGTTAGTTCTGTTGTTACATGTGTCTATAAACAGCAATAACCACATAGGGAAATGATATGTAGGGAAATGTGGGAGTCATAATTGATCATATGATATTTTCCTAAGCAAAGGTTGCTGAAATAGCAGGATTAAATTACGATCTTCACCAGGAAAGGAAAAAGCTCTCAGCTAACAGCTGCATAGGCAAGAGTATTGTCAACTCTATTTACAGGAAACACAAAAAAGAAAAACAAAAGCCTAAATGTCTGCACCAGGGACTTTTTCCCTAAAAGACATACTCCCATCTGAAAGGAACTTTCTTCTTGTATCAGGCTGCACGTCTTCCTCCTGGGCCTACCTTAGTAGCAGTCCTACACATCCAAAGCCTGCTGCCTTCTGCATTATCTCAGTGCAAGAAACCTTCATGTCCTCTCTCATGTTTTTGTCTATTCTTAATTAGCCTAGGCAGTTTCCAGCTATGCTCAGCTGCCTGCCTAGGTTATCCAACACAGTTTCTGAGCGAGGCACCAATAACTGTTTTTGTCAATGTGCTAGTTATAAAGTCCCATGGGTTTTTAATTGTGATCTACTTCAAATTTGTTTTCCCTTAAGCCATATCTTTAGTGAATCAATTAAAAAAGACATTTAAGGGTAGAGAGTGTTTAACATTAACTGTTTTACCCTCTATACCACATAGTACATGGCAGGTGCTGAGAAAACATGTGAAGAAAACAACTTATCGTTATATGAACAAATCCACCCTCCATGTATACACTCATGTATCATTAGAAATAAAAATGAATGGGACGCCTGGGTGGCTCAGTGGGTTAAGCTGCTACCTTCGGCTCTCAGGTCATGATCTCAGGGTCCTGGGATCGAGCCCCGTATCGGGCTCCTTGCTTAGTGGGGAGCCTGCTTCTCTCTCTGCCTCTGCCTGCCTCTCTGCCTGCTTGTGCTCTCTGTCTCTCTCTCTGTCAAATAAGTAAATAAATAAAATCTTAAAAAAAAAAAAAAAAGAATGGGGCACCTGGGTGTCTCATAAGTCGTTAAGCATCTGCCTTTGGCTCAGGTCATGATCCCAGGGTCCTGGGATCGTGGCCGCATCAGGCTCCCTGCTCAGCAGGGAGTCTGCTCCTCCCTCTCCTACTCTTCCTGCTTGTGTTCCCTCTCTTGCTGTCTCTCTCTGTCAAATAAATAAATAAAATCTTAAAAACAAAAAAAAAGAAAAATGAAGTTAGCTTTAAAAATTAAAGAACCAAGTTAGTAAAGGGTAACAGATTAAGAAACCTCTATACTAGCATGTCCTCCTTACCAGATGCTTTACTCACCAGTGGGTCAACAAATGAAATGGAAAGAAAAAAATACAAATGCATACATGTATAGTGAAATGTCAAACATTGTTGAATGTAGATGGTGGGTATATTGGGAATTATGATCTCTCTTCTAAAATTAAACTTTGTGAATGTGTAAGCACTATCATGGTAACATACTAGGAGAAAACAGATGATGTTGCTTTTGTCTGATAAAAGCAATATCATTATCTAATATTTATAGACTCTCATAGGCTTTAAAACTTCATTTTTAAACTGTGTTTCATTTAGTTTGAACTATGTCATCTAATGCATCTTTTCATGTGTGTTTAAAATCTCTCTAACTGTAGTTTTAGTATATATATAATCTCTGATATTCGGCACTATGGGAATGCCTCAAAAGGTATCTACATTCCCATAATCCAAATCCTTTTGATGGGAATAGACCTTCACTCTGTCTTAAAGAACCTTTCATCATGGAGAAGACTGCTGTCATGGTTTTATTGCACTTGGTGCTTTATACTGGTGTCCTCTCTGTGATTATTTTTGAAGCATTTCACAGGTTTTTGTTTGTCTCACAAATCTATACTGTAGACTTCTCAAACAAGGTTTCTTTTTAAGTCTTCCATACCTTATTTCCTACCTGCAAATTAGAAAATGTGGCAGTTTAGGCTGTATTATTTTGTTCCGGTTTTCACTGTTTTTTAAGAAAATCTCTAGGTACCCTTCTAAATGTATTCAACAATCACTGGCTTGAAAATTCCCGGAAAGAAAGAAATGTTGCCCTCTGGGTTCTTAGCACAGTCTCACCTATATGGGTGCTTAATAATTTAATGGAATTTAATGGAAGAGGTGGTCATATGCTTTGCATGTGTTTTATATACTCTTTTACTATAACACCTTTTTTATGGTATTTGTGAATCCTACCTTCTAACTATGTCCCAGATTTCAGGAAAATTATTGGTCAATGTACTGAGTCAGGTGGCTGGGCTTTGTCCTGGAGGCTTATCTCAAATCTAACAGAGGCAGTTTTGAAGACACTGGAACAGAGATATCATAACCTGTTGAGAATAGTGTGGGGGAGATCTTGTTCAGTGCTCCAAGTTGGCGGAACGAGAGAGCAGGTTCTCTTCTAGGTATGATGCTTTAGAGATCTCAGAACTGGGATCAGCCATTGTTTTCCCTTCCATTTTCCTGTATTTTACAGATAGATAGGTGACCATATTGTTGTTAATGGATATTTTTTTTCTCCTTGGTGAAATAATTAAAAAAAAAAAAAAAGTCAGCCATGTGGCTCATTATTAAATTTTCTACTTAGTTTTCTATTTAATTCCTTTTTACGACATTCTGGGTCCTTCCATTTAAGAAACAGCAATAAATGAAAGAGAAGAACAATGAAGCAGATAAATGTGGATTAGCTGCCTTCTTCGGTAATACTCAGAAAGAACCACATGCTTGTATCCTAATTAACGAATCTGAAGTATGGTGGCAGTTTATAGTTCAAACAGTATTCTGTAGTGTTTTCATTCTATCAGGTTTTATAGGAAGACGACACAAAGACTTGATTGTTATATTGTTACACAGATATAATTCTATAAACATAAAAAATTTGATTATCCTGGGGGCATTAAGAGCTGTTTTTTACTGATTGAATATTTTACTTGCATAAATGATAGTTTTTATAAACAGCTGCACATTTTAATGTTAGAATCTTAAAGTTCTTAAATTATAAACCTAAACGTTTCATTTTGATTGTGAATATCCCTTCCCCGCCCCAAATAGCAAGAAGATAATATATAGTATCTTTCTCTTGGTACCAAGATGATTAAAATTTGCCATCTATGCTCAACTCCCAAGAAAAATTCTTTCTTACTCTTTATTTTTTCTTTCAGTGAATATCTGTTCTAATGTAATCCAGTCAATGGAGCTACTCTACTATCCTTACAGAGTCTAAGTTACACTATTTTCAGATGTGAGGGTAGTTAACATAGCAGAAAGTGACATAAGGTAATGAGGTAACATTTATTTTAGCTCTTTTAAAACCTCAGTGGCTGGAGGCTACCTGAGGGGCCCTCTAGTCTCCAATTTCTGTTATTTTACAAATCAAGAAATGCAAACCACACACAGATCTAGTTGCTATTTTCTCATCAACCAGAAAACATATCTTCAGAATTCTCATTCAGTGATTTCTACCATCACAGTTTTATTGTTGCCTTTAGTGTTTAGTGTTGGGTAGTGATTATGGGAGAGACTGCTATTTGCCAATCATATCCATTCTTACTTTGTTCTTTAATAACAGAACCCCAGTCTTATTTAGGGCATCAGTGTAGCTAGATAAAATACTGTAATTGCTAGTATGTTTGCAACTAATATGACCATGTAACTAAGCTTTATCCAATGTAATATAAGCAGAAATATTTGGAGGGACTTCTGAGAAGTCTCTTCCATGAGAGTTGATGTAGTTAGAAATTGTGCTTTCAAGTCATCTGCTCTACTTCCTTCTTTCCACTGCTGGGATCATAGACGTGATGGCTGGAGCTCTAGAAACTATCATGGACTGAGAGGTTATCTTGATTAATGTAATGCTAGAACAGTGGGGCAGGGAAGGAGGGGAATGAGAAAAGAAACCTAGGTTAATTGATGACTGTGGAACTGCTATACCAGCCCTACGTTGTTTATTAGGAATTTTTCCCCCTTGTGAGTAAGAAATTAACTTCTTGGGCCCCTGGGTGGTTCAGTCGGTTAAGTGACTGCCTTCAGCTCAGGTCGTGATCCTGGAGTCGGGGGATCCAGTCCCATATTGGGCTCCCTGCTCAGCAGGGAGTTTGCTTCTCCCACTGACCTTTCTCCTCTCATGCTCTCTCTCTTATTCTCTCTCTCTCTCTTTCTCTCAAATAAATAAATAAATTTTTAAAAAATGAACTTCTTTTTGAGTTATCATTTTGATTTTTCTTTCTCATTGTAATCAAACCAGTTTGAATAAGGAAAGTTTCAAAAGAATGATAAAAATGAAGAATTTCAGCAGCTTAAAGAGGCATTATTATCAGTACTGGTATAATCCCAGAAAATTGCAAGGAAATTCTTAATCTTGGAAGAGTTACTTGATTTCTCTATATCTCATCTAATTTGAAAAATGGGAGCAATGACAAAGCCCTTAAAGCTACTTCACATTGTAGTAATGTAAAAGGTCTTGAAAAAATGTAAGATGCTATTTATATGCAGTATATTATTTATTAAAAATATTCTCTTGATCTAAAGCAGAATTTCTTAACTGAAAGTCTGTGAATTCCTTGATATTTTATTAATAAAGTGTAATTGTGCATACAAATGTTTTTCAGAGAGAGAGTCCTTTAAATTCTAAAAAAAATCAAGATATCAGTGACCATGCCCCAAATGGGAAAATGATGCTTATTTAGAAGGGGACCTCTTTTATTGTGGAGCAGCTAAAATAGAAGATTGTCTTAAGTCCTCTCTTCCACATCATAATCAACATTTAATAGCAATCTCTGAATGTCTAAAATTGACAGATATTTCAAGTTCTTTTTTCAAACACCACTTCTTCCCCAAAGCATTTTTTAAAGTGTCAAGTAGGAAATAATCTTTTCCTTTTCTAAATTCCCAAAGGACTTTAATAAATACTCTCTTAAAATACTTATCTATATGATTATACTTCTCTATGGGTCCTCAAATTCCTAGAAAGCAAGTGTCAAGCCTAGACCTGCATTAAATCCCCAGCCACTTAGACGTATGAGTTATTCAATAAATACTTAATAAATGAATTAATCCATGAAAAACATTTGCTTATTTTAGTATTGCATACAGTATATTTTTTACCTAACCCTGGTCTAAAAAATAGCAAACTTCAGTCTCTGAAAGTAATTTTAGAATATAAATTTAGGGGCGCCTGGGTGGCTCAGTGGGTTAGGCGTCTGCCTTTGGCTCAGGTCGTGATCCCAGAGTCCTGGGATAGAGCCCCACATCGGGCTCTCTGCTCCTTGGGGAGCCTGCTTCCTCCTCTCTCTCTGCCTGCCTCTCTGCCTCCTTGTGATCTCTATCTGTCAAATAAATAAATAAAATCTTTAAAAAAAAAAAGAATATAAATTTAGAATATAGGAAGGGCTTCCAACCTGATCCTGAGTTCAGCCATTAGAACATGACACAGAGACAAAGTAGATGGCAATCCACAATACATGGTTGAAATGCAGATCTTGTCACTTGTCTTCTGTCCCTAACCATCCAGATGACGATGGGAGTTAGAGTTGTGCATGGGCTTGCCCAGAAAAGTTAGATTTTAAAAGGTATAAGCAATTTCTATTTAAGAAATATCCATTGTTACCACACTATACATTCTGTGTAGTAGTTATAAAAGAAAGAAAAGTTAATTGAGTATTTCATTTAGACACAAACTCTACTTTGCCATGTCATTCAAAAAATATATTGGCAGTGCAAAATTCTACCAGTAAGAAAGCTGATTACATCGTATATGCTTATATAAAATTTTAGTTTAATTAAACTTGTTTGCTTTTAATCAGTTCGTTTCATTTTTACTGAGATATTGTGAATTCTTAGATATTCCACCAAAAACCTATCTGGAGATTTTAGGAGGCTTAGGAACAATGCCCTATATCCCTGAAAAATTTAGAATCAATTAGGAGACATACTTAGCAATCACACTAATAGAGATAAAAATACAGCAGTTATTACTGATAAAGGGAAAATACAGCATAGATTTGTTGAAATAGTAGCAGTAATTCACCGCTGAATTAAACAGACTTATCCATCCAGTTACTTGTACACCTGGACAACTGTTGTTGTTTCCAAAGGGCTGGCTCTGTGCTACATGGTCAGAAAGCAGAACAGAAGGCACCCTTTCAGAAGTATAGGTTTCTGAAGAGAGAATAGAAGGAAACGAGGTGCTTCTGTCCCATTTCTTCTTCCATACTCATGGGGAAAAGTCCAAGAGTATTATTCTAACATTATCCCTCCAAAGGGGAACATGTGGCATGGTTAATAAATGCTTCCTTTTTTTTACACATGTATTTCATTGTATTTCTTTACTACTATTTGATGTCATCATTTTTTATCACCAATAATCCAAAAACTTTAGTGGACAGTCATCTTCCCTTAATGAATCACATATAAAATTCTTAACTTGACATCTCAGATCCCTCTGAACTAGTTCCAGAGTATCTAAAATCTATACCCCATTGGTTGTATTCCCATAGCATTTGCACCTTCAAATGATTTAGTTCATCATTATGTCTGGAAAATCCAGTTTGGTACATTTTCATAAACACTGTCAGTGGTTCTCACATTGACACATTGAATGAACAATTTAGTGCCCTTTGTTCATGAGTGTACACATATAGAAACAGAAGCCACATTGAAGGGATTTGGGAGTTGGAGTGAGTTTATTCTGATAAGATGCTGGTAAATATTATAACCCACCACTATGGCATATAAAAATTTCACATGTTTTCTATTAATGTTGCTTTTAATGGTAACTTATTTAATACCTTTTTCTGATCTCACCAACCACATTGAATACCGAAGTGCCAAATTCTGTTATTCTCTGTCTTATGACTCTTATTTCTTATAGAGTACTTACAGAATCTACAATTATTGAATTTACCTTTTGATTACTTATCTATTGTCTTTCTCCCTCCCCAGGATATAAACGCTATAATTGTTGTCATCTGTTTGTTTGGCTCATCAGCACTCAATCTTTTCATTTACTTACTTTCCCACCGGTTCTCTCTCCCTCTGTCTATATTTCCATGCTAGCAATAATCAGTTGTTCTTTAAATAGAAACAGATGAAATAATTTCAAATTCTCCATTGGAATATACTAAGTCAATATTGATAAAAAGTTGTTTATATAATGAAATATGAATATGAAGGCAAGTCATTAAATATTCCTATTTTATTTTTATATTTTACTTATTACAAATATATATGTTTACTACATGGAACTTGATAGATGCTTAGGAAATATTGATTGCATTTGTGGCAACATATTAGTAACAGGAGAGCAGTTTGGGGGTTTATGGTAATTGTAGTTTTGTTGTTTCAGAGATTACCAAAATGTTTTCCAGAGTGTCTGTATCATTTTATATCCCTGTCAGCTATGTGTTAGTTATTTATTTTCTCTACATTCTCCCCAACATTTAATGTTTCCTTTTTTCTAATTTTAGCTTTTCTGACAGGTGTGTATTATAACTCATTATGATTTTAGTTTGCATTTTCCTAATAGCTAATGAACATCCATTCGTATTCTTATCTATTTATCCTTCTCAGTGAAATGTCTGTTTGTGGAGGGGGGGGTGGTTCTTGCCCATTTTCTAACTGTATTTTTTTCATTTGTTTAGTCCTGTAGTTCTTCATATATTACAGATTCTAATCCTTTAATGAGTATGTGGTTTGCAAATATCTTATCTCACGATATAGTTTGTGTTTTCATCTATAACAGAGCATATCTCAGAGCAAATTTTTTTAATTTGATAAGATCCAATTTATCTATTTCTCCTTTTATTGACTGTGCTTTTCATATCAAGTCTGAGAACTCTTTGCCCAGCCCTAGGTCCTGAAGATTTTCTCTTAGACCTTTTCTAAAAGATTTATGGTTTTATATTTTGTATTTAAGTTCTCTAAAACATAGAAAATATTTCTTGATGAAGATTATAGGAGTAGGGAAGCATTATAGGCAAAGGAAATAATATATTTGCATGGAGAAAAAAAATACCATGAAATTATCAAGAAAGGGAAAAATCCTGATTGATGAATTTAATATAAAGTACAATCATCGGGCAAAGGAGGATATTAGAAAGGGAACTTTGTATGAATTGGTACTGTTAGAGTTTTACCAGGTAATTGATAGGGATCCATTGAAAGATTTTAAACAGGAGGATAATGTGTTTAGATTTCTGTTTTGGAAAGGACACTTTGACATCAGTGTGGAGAATGGATTTCAACCAGGGCTTTTCATTTTTTATTCATTTTCAGGTGAAAAATGCTACAACAAAATAGAATGGTTTGGAGATCAATAAATGGCACAATTTAAAATGTCTGAAAGAAGCCCTTTAGCTCCTTAATATAGAGTACATTCTGCAGAAGTTGAAAGTGATTCTACTCTGATAAGTGTAGCATTAGTAGATATGGAGAAGAATGTCTCATTAATCAACTTAAGACATTACTATGAAGAGTGATATCTGGGTTTATCCTGACAGATTCCCTCTTTCCCTTAAAAAGAGTGATTATTTTCATATTTTCCTGCCTATCTTCATGTTCTCTGAAATTTTCATAACTAGTTTGATGAGTTGTCATTGGCTTTGATTTCTAAGAAAACTTGAGAAACAGTATTTTTTGAATGGCAACGATTACCACCACTCTGATGTTATATGAGAGGGGTAAGTGAGTGGTTTGGGATCCTTTAAAAAAAGAAATTGGCTGATTATTGAGGTTTACAGATCCAGATATTTTGTAACCATCATTGCAAAAACTGATCAGTCAGGTTTCATCAATGTAAGCTAAAATCACCAGATGGAAGGCTATTGGAGACTATGATGCCCGTACATCCTCAAAGTATTCTCCAATTGCTACTTATTAGTTACAAAAGTAAAATTATATCTTTATATTTATAAAAGAGGAGTCTGGTGATTAAATTTAATACAACTAACAGGACAAATTGACAATACCTATCCCCCAATGCAGTGCACTGAGAACACAATGTCACTTAGACATGGAAAATATAATAAATGATGGTAGTTTTTTGTCAAGGTTAGATTTCTTGGATTGGTTAATTGCTTTGTAGTTATGTAGGTGAGAATCTTTTTTCTTTGGAAAACCATTATTTGGTCAATCATCACATTGTACACGTAAAGTATCTTACCATTTTATTTGTCCATTATACATCAGTAAAGCTAAAAAAACTTATTTGTTTAATTCTGTAGAGAATTATTTAAGGATAAAGTGCCAAGATATCTGCTACTTTTAAATGATTCAGAAAAAAAAAAAAGTATAACAGTGAGAAGGAAAGAGGGAAAAGGAGAGGAGAGGAAATAAAAAGAGAAAGCAAGTATCAAAATGTTTCCATTAGTTCTGAGTCATAATCATATGGGTATTCATTACACTATTTTTTCAACTTTACTGTACGTTTGGAATTTTTCAAAAAAATTTTTTGGCCAATGGGGAATCCAGATAATCAGTTTTAAACTGAGTGTTCTATATAATCTTGTCCAAAGCTATTACATTTTGTATGTAATTCTAGGTCAACCTTACCCAACAGTTTAAAGGTTTAATATACTTGCTTTACTTTATACCAGCTTGTTTCAAAGTTACAAACTTAGAACCACTGGTTTACTCTGGGCAAACACACTGAGGATCATTTTCGGATGTGAACGTGATTGGAAAGGAAAATATTGTCAACAAAGAAAAATAAATGTTTTGCATGATAAAGTTTTAGAAAACCCAAATCTGTTACATATTAGCTATGAGCCCTTGGACAACTTATTCAACATTCTTGGTTCTCAGTGTCTTTATCTATGAAATGAGAGTAGTAAGACATCTACTTCACAAGGTTGTAGTGAAGATTAAAGTAGATAATCATTAGAAAATGTGTAACTGTTTCTGACACGTAATAAGCACCTGAAATAATGATAGTGCATGCAGAAAAAATATATATCTCTGGACAGAAGCCATCCTTCTATATTCTGCACTGCTCAGAATTAAATCTGTAATATCTTCCCCCACCCACCCACCAAAGCAGTAAGAAAATTTATTTTGAAATTGCAGAGACCCAACTAAATATATCACTTAGCACGAGGGTGGATTTATACTGTAGCATTACATGTGATTATGTGTCTATATCATGTAGACTACCTAGATTCTGGATTCCTAGAATTAAAGGTTGAGTTTGCTATATTTGTCATTTGTTTTCAATATTTCTATACCATATTGACAAAAAAGGTAGAAGGATATGAATTTAGACAGTGGTTTCCCTGAAAAGAACTTTTAAAATGTCTACTTAAAGAGAGTCTTGAATTCTGCCTTAATCTCTGATTCATGTTGTTCTAAAATTAAGCCCGTTCCTCTGTTTCTGGGATGCATTTGGGGGGAAAAAACAGTAACCTATCTTCTTAAAGCATGTACAAAAGAAGGAAGGCATCTTATTCCTCTTTCACACTCCATGAAATGTTAAGAACAGACTTTGCTTAGTGTAATCAGTTATTCACTTTTCTTCTAATGTAACACTATAATAATCTTAAGAAATAGAGACCTTTTTTGGGTTTAGTTCTCTTTCTGCCAGTCTTCTTGAACAACTTTTTCCTCATGTTGTTCCATCTGCAACAGATCTAAGGGGAGATAGTTTCTCTTTAAGAAACAGAGGTGATCCGAGTCTCCTCCTGTAAAAGCCTGCACAGGGCTTTTTGCAGTTGATGGAAGGGATGCCAACAAGTAAAATGAAAAGCTCCTGCCATCTACCTAGCGCCTACACTCCCTGGAGCCAACAAAAGAGCTCAGCACCAGAGCTAAAGAGTCTACAGGGCACTACATTAGTGATAAAGCTGATTATAAATAATAATGACCTTAGTGGATGATGAGAAATGCAGTAAACTTTTTCTGAGCCAGGCAAGATGATGTAAGGGATACAGTATAAATGCATGAAGTTTGTAAGGAAAGCAGATGCTGAGAGATTTTATTTCTCTTCCCAGTAATTTAAATGGACAATGAATTTAGTGGGTGCTCAGTAAATTTTTGTTGAATGAGTAAGTAAACAAGAGTTTTAAAAAACTGAGTTCTTAATGGAAGTCCATAAATTGAAGCATATTTGCATTTAATCCCAATTCTCTACTTAAACTCTGTTTCAAGAGTAAGATCAGATTCCTGACATGGGAACATAGAAAAGGATGTCCATCTATTTAGGGACAAAGAGATAGAAAGAAAACACATATACAGAATTAGATGGAGTTAACTAGCTAAAGAATTGTCTTCTTTGGTTCCCATGGCAGGGTCTGGTGGGAGAGGGTAACATACAGTGGATTGAGATTCATTTCTATCTGTTCTATTTTGTTTTGTGAGAAGCAGGACAGGAAGGTTAGGGCCATATTGGGTACTTGTTAGGATTTGACTTTTTTAGTGACCTTGCTTCTGGTTAGTTGTTCTAAGGCCCTGATTGTTTGCACTGATAGACTTGGAATTACAGTACTTTATTGGTTTTAGAACTAGCTTATTATACTGAATAACATTTGTGAAAGCATATTGAAAAGTCTGAAGTTACTTCCAAGTCAAAACAGTGTTTAGTATTGCTACTATAGTTATACTTAGAACAACACCATTTAAACTTGGTGGGTTTTTAATCTCAGTTCTGAATTCCTAGGAATTCTAACTATGAGGATCCCACGTGGTTCCTTTGGGTCAGAGTTTCTCAGATGTGATGTTATTCACATTTCGGGCCAGGTAATTTTATTCAGAGTTGGTTATGCATTATAGGATGGTTAGCAGTATCCCTGGCCTCCACCCACTAGATGCCAGTAGCATCCACCGACCCCCTCCATTGTGGCAGTTAAAAACCAGTCTTTCAAAGCCTCTCTCTTTGTTAGAAGGAAAACCAGAGTCTTCTGAGTAAAAGGATTTTTTTCTCTTTAGATGATAAGAAAATCTGTATGTGTTCTCTAGCTAATATAATAAGGATAAATCAGTTTTACCCCAGAAAGTCAATGAGAAATACCATTTACAAAACAGTTTTTCTATAATTTGTCTCTCCCTGCTCTCCCTCTCTCCCTCTCTCCACACACACAGACACGGGCACATGCGCACACCTTCAATTAATAGACATTTTTTGCTAATGGTTACTCCATATGTCTGAGCAATTTGTAGCAGATAAATATTAAAGCATGTAATATTTTTATCTAGCTCATGGACCAATTTTATGTCATTGTTATATAATATTTAAAATGGGCTATTTTGGGGGCACCTGGGTTGCTCAGTACTTAAGTTTCTGTCTTCCGCTCAGGTCATGATCCCAGGGTCCTGGAATGGAGCCCCACATCAGGCTCTCTGCTCGGCGGGAAGCCTGCTTTTCCCTCTCTCACTCCCCCTGCTTGTGCTCCCTTTTTTACTGTGTCTCTCTTTGTCAAATAAATATATAAAATCTTATAAATAAATAAATAGAAGATAAATAGATAAAATGGAATTTTTTTTTTCCATAGACTGTTTTAATTTTGTGATCCTGGTCTCTCTGAGTCACCGTTACAGGAATCGGATTACTTCTTGAAAAACAAATAAGGTCACAGACTTTCTCATGTGGATCCATACTTTTGTCTTGCTCCTTGATTACTTTATTACTGGCCCCATTGCTTTTGATTGGAAAAGAAAGTCCAGTCAAGCTGCTTAGATTGTCATTCCAGTGGGTGCCCTGGGCAGTGATTTCTGAACCATTCATTCCTTTGAAATTTTGTTCTCAGCTGGAGAAATGTCACAGTTGTCTTAGCTTTTGACTCTGGCTTTTAGTGAGTGAGGCAAGGAATAGGAAATAAGATCACTTTCTGGAAAAAACAATGAGCAGTTGTATGCCTATCAGGTGACTTACTGCTGAAGATTCCAAAACATTAAAAAATATTGATTAAGTTTCAACCTGTCGGGAAATTATTGCCATAACTTTCATTTTGCCCCTAGATTTGCTGAGGCTCAGAGCTGTGTTTAACTTGCTGAATCTTGTATTATGGCCAGAAAGAGACCTCAGGAGCCCCATTCCCCAGGTTCTTATTAGCCTTGACAAGAGTGTTGTTAAAATTGCAGACTCCTCAGAGTCCCAAAGAGATGCAGTTTCTTGCAATTTCTATGCAAAGTCTAAAACAATCTCTGTATATATTTTGGCTTCTGAAGTACATTCTGAGGTAATATATCAGGTTACACTATCTCTGTGAAGACAGTTTCTTTTGTTTATAGTTGCTAATCACTTTTCTTTTTCTCTTCCTCTTTGCTATATTTATTTTGACATTAATGTTGGCTTTGACCTTAAAGGAAAAAAAAATACCAGACATTTTCCAGATTTAGGCTTTTATTATAAACCACTTCATATTTTAAATGGTATGTCTCAGGGGAGAAATGTATGAAGAATTGATGGAAGTCAGAAATTTTTAGTTAGTAATTATCACCTACCATTAGAAACAAGTACAAATCACATGATGTCAAAGTGAATCTATTACATATCATAATCAAAGATGAATCAAAGTAATTACCAGCCAAACAGGGATTGAATAGAACTTAAACCAATTAAACTATTTATTTCGACTGTACCACTGAATAAACACGTTAGTGTTTTAATTTGCTCCTTTTTTCATTTACTTCAGCAATATGTTTGCTAATATGACTGAGATGCACAATTGCTATTTAATTAACCTATTTTTGTCAGCACCTCACATGAGCTGCGTGAAGTAGACGTGCTAAAGTCTCAATAATAATGAGCCAGATAAAAATAACAAACATGAAATTTATGCCAGTCATTTTACAACTTATGCCGAATTGCAACAATACCCAAGGAAATAAGGAAACAGATTATCTTAGAGAAATTGGATTGAAAATACTTACGAATCATGTTGAACCAACAAAAAATTACTCAGAAGTTAAGTAAAATTTTTGAAAAGTGTAATTATACTGTTTCATCATCCTCCACTTTGTTTTATTGCTATTAACTATTGACAGTGAATCTCCTTGAGGCCTTGGATCTGATTTGGAATAACTCTGTTGGTAATGGACATGAAAAGGTCTGGCAGGATGCATTTTCCACAAGATCCTCTGTCATTGGAGTGAATTTCTTTTCTGGTTCTTGAGTAAGGGATTATAAAAGTGTCAATTTCCCGTTTATTCCCTAAGGCCAGTACCAAAACCCTAGGATAGTTTGGGTTATTTTGACCTTGTTGATACACCTTTTTCACAAAAGTGAGGTAACTGACAATGTGAAGAGAAGCCATACCTTTCTCTTTTTTTAATTTTTTATTTATTTTTTATTTTTTAAAGAATTTATTTATTTGACAGAGATCACAAGTAGGCAGAGAGGCAGGCAGAGAGAGAGGAGAAAGCAGGCTCTCCAGTGAGCAGAGAGCCTGATGCGGGGCTCGATCCCAGGACCCTGAGATCATAACCTGAGCCGAAGAGAGGCTTTAACCCACTGAGCCACCCAGGCGCCCTGAAGCCATACCTTTCTTTACTTTCAAATAGTAGGAACATAAGAAAGAGGGAGTAATTCAATTAAATACAAAAAGACTCTTTGCCCCACAAAGTGTTGTACTCTGGCAGTTGGCTCATGAAGACAAACATCTATCTGGACTTTCAGCTTTTTGTCCAGTTTTACTGACAGATAGACATAATTAGTATAGAATTAGATAAAATAATTTTCTGAACAGCCTTTTTTTTTTCCTTTCACACATTTATAATTTACTTACACCTCATAATCAGGATGCCTTCCGTTCTCTAAAACTGCTGCTTATTAGCCAACTTATCATGGGGCCCAGAAAGGTAACGGAAGCTCCTGCTTTTGGGACAGGATTTTGTTTTTGTTGTTTTGTTTGTTTGTTTAAGTATACCTTTATTTTATCCCCATTATTCTGGTTACTGTTAGAAGTGTGAGCTAGTGGAGATCTACTTTCTAATTCTTAGAACAAATAGAATGTTATACCTGTGAGAGCCCTCAAAGGTCTGGACCAAGCCCTATTATACAGATAAGAAAACTGAGGCTCAGAAAGGCAAAGTGTCCTAAGGTGAGAATTACAGCTTAGGTTTTCTGGCTCCCTGAATCCCCCTAGCCCCTTTATCACACAGGCTCATTAACTTCTAGCCGCTGTGTGTGTGTAGCACTTTAAATTACCACACAGGTGCCTTGATTACAGCCTTTTAATGAGTGACACAAGAGATCAGGCTCCTTTCTCTCACATGGAATGTTTTACATCCCTAACTCAGATTTGCTTAACTGAGGTCAAATTTACATTAAAGAAGAGTCTGCAGGGTCTAGCAGGTAGCATGTATGGGCAAAAGTGTAGCAGCACCATTTTTGGAGTTCTGTTTGAACGTGTTCATGTTCAGGGCACCTGGGTGGCTCAGTCATTTGAGCATCTGTGTTCAGCACCAGTCATGATCCCGGGGTCCTGGGACTGAGTCCCGAATAGGGTCACTGCTCAGCGGGGAGCCTGCTTCTCCTTTTCCCTCCACTGCTCCCACTGCTTGTGTGCTCTTTCTCTCTCTCTTTCTCTGTCAAATAAATAAATATATATATATATATTTTAAAGTTCACATTCAAATACTAAAATCTCTGCTTTGCCAAACCCAGCCTGTCCACAGACAGCTGCTTGGCAGCTCTTGAGTACATCACCATGTGGACAAGTGATGAGCACTCTTTCAGGTATGGAAGCACAGTTCCTTTTAGAATACTTGGTGTCCCAAGTACCATGCCAGGCCCTGTTTTGAATAAGCTGGACGGCCAGTACTCAGGAAGATGCATATCTTTGGGGACATAAAATGCATCCATAGAAACCATCTTTAGTCTAAACATCTAGTCTCCCCAAAGTTTAGACCTGCAAAGGATCTACAATTGCATGTCTCAGAAACTCCACAGGGGAAATGAGGCTGCAGCCTGTAACAACCTTCCTGGGAGCAGGAAAAAAAAAAAACCCAAAAAAACCCAAAAACAAAACAAAACAAAACCAACAACAAAACAAAAACAAAACAAAAAAACCCTAACAGACAAACCAAATCACAGGACAAATCCACCATATGTACCAAACAATCAGTGTAATTATGTTCTATAGTTGAGGAATTACATAAATTGCCCATTGGGAAAGAAACCTTAATCTCTACCCCTCCCTTGAAATCTATAAACAGCTGTGTGAGTCTCTCTATTTTTGAAAGGTTGAACACATTTGATCGGGGAACCAACTTGATTTCCTAATCAGGTTCAATGTGAGCAGAGCCAGTTAGAGATGTGTGTGATTCTCCCAGTGTGCGTCTTTGATTCATGCGCTAATTATGTCGATCCTTTGGGGAACACAGCCACGAAGCTGGGTCCTCCTTGATTAATGCTGGCTGAGAGCCATGCAGCACGCAGCGGAGAGCAGTTCAGCATCTCTAGTCCCAGCTGAGAATATGGTCCCATTATCTCCCAGCTGCCTAAGCAATCCATAAGGGCCTGTTCTGCGTGGATGATCAGTGTAGTGGAAGCAGGGACTTGCTGAGAGCTGAAATCTCTGTTTGATTTGCTGTAACATGTAAAGCGAAACTGGGACATTTTACTTTACAGTCTGTAAGTATCAGGTTTTTTTTCCCCCTCTTTCTCCCTACAGCTCCATGTGAATGTGACTTTGCAAGCTGCATTTGATTTGCTATTCCATCGCTCTTTGTTGAATCAAGCTGGTGAGACAGAGTGTAATCTGTTTAGAGCTTGCTGTTTCTGTCAGATCTCTTTTATAATTTATTCATACAGGAAAATAAGAGACCTTTCAGAATGCTTTTATAGAAGTTAAAAATATTTGGTTTTATTTTTAATTTGGAAGCATGGGTGTATTGTCTGTGGTGCTCAGGATGGTTAGAGCATATGTTTATCTTCTGTATCTCTGGCCATTGCAAGAAAAATGTAAGTAAAAGTAATGTATACGTAAAGAGATCATCTTACACGCACTTCTGTATAAAAGAAGAGTGTGTCATTATTTCCAGAATTTGTTTAAGATAGTTTATTTTGCGGCTCTCTGCTGCCACTAAGAAAGGCAGAAACAGGAAAGTTTCTCCTGTTTTTCAGTTGCATGCTGTTTAGAAACTTTGCCAGGGGTGGGGAGTGGGAGTAATATATTAGGAATATTTGCACATATAAATTGCATATCTCCTTTTTCATGCTGAGGTTCAGTGTTTCAACATAAGAGTCTATTCTTTAGCTCAGTTTTGCTTTTGAATGTGCCACTGTTTATGAAGTAATGTTAATTAAAAACCAAAAAAAAAAAAAGATTTTCAAATCTGAGTTCATTTATCTTTCATGTGTCTCCAAATGCAGTCTATCAAATTAATATTTGTTATCCATGCAAGATGAATTGGTCATGAAAATGATATTAGAAATTAATATTGTTGATAATGTTTGCATGGTGTCTCTCAAATGATCAATGGCTTAGTGAAATTAAAGATTGTTATCACTAAGGAAAGGGATATGTGGGTTTTTTGTCTGGGTTTCCCTAACCTAAATATAAATCACACTTTTCTTCCTGGATCGAACATAGAACAATTGAGCTGTTGTAAGAATAGAATTTGAATATAAGAGGCTTGAGCTTGAACCAATGGCCAGAGCTGATATGGGCCAAAATGAACTTGACATCATTCATACCTAAAAAGGGGAATCAAAGTGCCCTCAATGAGCTTGAGACCATGGAGCCAGAGGATCCTGTAATTTCCAGAGTGGAAATACAATTTTCCTGAATAGACAGTAAGTTCTCAGAGCAGAGAAAAACCACAGGCTGTGAAGTATGAAAGTGTCTCACTGGTGGGGACAGAGTTTGTTCTCATTAGATTTGGTTGAAAGGAATGATACAAGGGAGAAAGGACTCAAAATAGATGGTTGTCTACATGAGCACAGGAGTTTTCAGGGCTTGAGGTTTGGAGAGAAAAGGTAACAAGCCAATAAAGAACGCTTAACATCTGGCCAGATGGAGCAAAAGGAGAATGGCTGTGTTAACCTCTGGGTAGTGAACAGTCCCAAGGCTGTCCTTGCAGAGAAGTCTGTTTTCTGGGGGAAAAAAAAGAAACAAAAACCAAAACCAAGTGTGTTTAAGGATGTGAATCACTCAATTCTGAAATGTACGCAAGTGGTTTTGATGGTTACAGTTCCTCTAAACAAAAGAATGGCATCATGCCTTCTGAAACCGAGCTGACTTTTGTAGGCGATAGTTACTGAGGAAGCCTCGGCTATATTTTAGAAAAACAAAGATTGTTGTTGTTTTTCTCACTAGTGCAAGGATATGATCTTGCAAAGATGTTGTCTTATTTAAAGTTATAAGAGAGAAGGTAGTCCTGATTTGTGTGTGTGTGTGTGTGTGTGTGTGTGTGTGTGTGTGTGTGTCGGGTGGGAATTTTTGCCGTTTGTAGAGAAGTATTCTCCTAAAGTAATTAAGTTTGATTTTTATTTTCCATTCAAACATTTAGAAATTTCACAGCCTATGATATTAAACATTTTTTTGTGGCTGTTCACCACAGAGCTGTAGGAGATTTAGCAAGATTTATGGTGTGCTTCTGTTACTTTAGAAATGTTTTGATTATTTTCTAAAAATTGGGACACTCTCTCCCTAATTGTGCTTCATCTGTAGAAAAGGGGATTGGATGTTCCACGGGTTAGTTTAGGGTCTGGTCGTTTGACAGATGGGGAAGTCAGATGGGTGTTAAATATGCCTTGTAAGAGGTGCTTTTAAATCTCTGGTGATTTAATTGGTCTTCAAAGTAAATGTAAAATTTTAAAAGAAGTAATAAAGGAAAAGTCTTACATTTAATATGTAAAGATCGTATGTCTCTGTGTGTGTTTGCATGCACAGAAATCCACCCAACAGCCTGGTAGACAGTTTCTGTGCTACTCTGAGTACAGCACCCCCTTGGGATCGAGAAGGTGCTAAGGTTGAACAAAGTGGAAGGAATCCTGACAAGGGGCATATGAGTAGAAAGTAAAGCCCCTGGCAGTGTGTGCTGTGAGCACTTGGCAAATGTTTTGTCTGTCCCCAGAGGGGACACAGCTAAGCGCAAAGAGGACTTCACAGCATCCTCAGAAGCAGTTGTAAGCAGGTCCTCCTTGCTCACAAACTGCACTCCAGCCCTCTGTGACTGGTTGGGTCAGCAAATGTGAGGTGCAGATTGAAGCCCTGTGAACTACCTCTAAAATAACTTCCAAGTGAATATGATGGAACAAAAAATGAATTTAATAGCCCTGAAAATTTGGGCAGATTTTAAATGTTAGCAAGCCTTGTCTATTATGCATTGTCAAAGACTTACTCAATGGATTATCAATAATAACTGTAGAAGCTTGAGTTAAGCTCTTTCAAATTGCTGTGTAAGTTCTAACAAGCCACTTTACCTTTCTGTGCCTCAGCATTTCCCTGTAAAACTAGATATGATTTCTGAGATACTTTCTAGGTTAGGGAAGTCTATGATCCCATGACACTTCAGTTTAACCTCTCATTCACTCCTGGAAAGCCCTTCAAATTGTCCAGGGACCGAGTGAAATGCGATTTAAATGTCATCCGATGCAAAATAATACTAGGTTTCTTTCTTCCTTTGTCTTTGCTTTCTCTCTCCTTTTCTTATTCCCTTCCTTTCTTCTTCTTTTTATCCCTATTCCCTCCCTTTTTATCCTTGTCCCCTGTTCCCTCTCCCCCATTTTTATTAGTGAGTTGTTATAAAATCAAAAAGAAACAAAGTTGGGAATGCCTGTTCTTTTGATTTGTTTGTTTGCCTCCTTTTCTGAGAGATCATCAAGGTATAAATAAGGTATATAATGATGTCCCGCTCTGTTGTGTATTAAATTTACTCAATCCTAGACATGATTTTGCAGAAGGGACCTGAAAGTTATAGATATGAATATATGTGTGTCTAGATTGTTCGTATTAATTTCTAAAGAAAGAGAATAACTTATCTTATAGATTTGAGATGATTAAATAGGATTTATCCAAGTGTGTTAAGCTAACAATATTTACTTTAAAATTAAAACAAAAACAATTTCACAACTGAGTGTACACTTCAATGTAGCTAGGTGCTAAAGAACTAAAGAGCTTGATTTAAAAAAAAAAAAAAAAAAGATGCACCAAAGGATTTTTATTTTTCCCCAAGAAATGACAGTCTTATTTAATAGTATAGAAAAGAAAAGCCATAAATGATTTCATTAAGAAATAGAGTTGACCTTTGAACAACTAAGGTGTTAGGGGCACTGATCCCCTGCACAGTCAAAAATCTTTTTATAACTTTTGACACCCCAAAAACTTAATTACCAATAGCCTAATGTTGACCAGAAGCCTTACAAGATAATGTGAACAGTTGATTGACACATATTTTGCATGTTTTATGTCCCTGCACAGTTGAAAATTACACAAACTTTGGACTCCCCCCAAACTGAACTTCCAATAGCCTACTGTTGACCAGAAGCCTTATTGATAACATAAATAGTTGATTAACATATATAATATGTATTATATACTGCATTCTTTTTTTGTTTGTTTTAAGATTTTATTTACTTATTTGACAGAACAAGAGAATGAGCACAAGCAGGCGAAACAGCAGGCAGTGGGTAGAGAGAGGCAAGGAAAGAGGGAGAAGCAGGAGGAGGGGGAGAGGCAGGCCCTCCCAATAAGCAGAGAGCCAGATACAGGGCTTGACCCAGGACCCTGGGATCATGACCTGAGCTGAAGGCAGACTCTTAACCAGCTGAGCCACCCAGGTGCCCCTATATACTGTATTCTTAAAATAAAGTTAGCTAGAGAAAAGAACACACTTTTAAGAAAATCATGAGGAAGAGAAGTACATTTACAGGACTATATTTATAAAAAAGTAAAATAAAAACACCAATAAGGGGACCTATGCAGATGAATCTTGTTCAAGGATCAACTGTATATACCTGACACCATAAACCAGTGACCAACCTTGTGGAATTTAAGTCAGATTAAAAAAAAATTGTGGAAAATGTTCTTTGCAGCACTCCTTCTGTGATCTCAGACTGTTTATTGCTAGTGAAGACTCAGTTAAAAACTACAAACTACGAATTTACTAATCTCACCACTGATGAGGCTTGGCCTTCTTGATGTGCTCAAACCAAATTATGAGTAAATTTCCTTTGTGTGTCTTTACTACAAATACTAGAAGCAGCTAAATTAATTTCAGAATTGGTGTTTGTTAGTACAAGGATGGCAGTATTTTTTGCTTCTTTCATTGTTAAATGAAATAAAAATACACATTGGCCGGATAACCGGAATGGCACAGAATAATTACAGACTAATATCCTTCTTAACAGTGGACAATATTTATCTATATTTTAAACAACTAGTATACTTGAAGATGGATGGTAAGTGCCCATTTGATGACAGTAATAGCTTGGATTGGCTCCACTTCTTATTCCAGAACAGAGTAGTGTTAAGGCAGCTTTTAAATGGAAGTTGGAATATTAATTTTTCCCTCAAATTTTACCATTAGGAAATCCCTGTATCTGTGGCTTCCTACTCTCAAGTTTGAATATTAATGTTGTTCCTTATTGAGCTTGTAGACTATATTTGATGTGATCCATGCAGAGTATAAAATTAATTTTCCAAATCGCATAATATTGGGTAGATAGCCTGGCTTTTCAGGCTGCAGGCCGTGTTGTAAGTAGAATCAGTAACGTGAAACAATCCCTCTATTTTATAGTCGTGCATCCTTCCATGACCAAAATGATTTGTACTTATGGACTATTTCTATGCAAAAAATATAATGGTGACAGATAGGTTTGATAATTTGTGGCTTTCAAACCCTTGATTATAAAGTTACCAGGCAGCTCCAGGGGCTCTGCTTTTGGTTTTAAACCAGTGCTTCTGATGACTTGAGATGTTCAATTCAATATCACTTAGTTAATAGCTCCAATGGTTTATCAGACTGTTTTATTGTGTAGTTAAAAAGGTAGAGTTGTAAATCGGATTTAGACATGGCTCTGGGTTTTGTACATGGTTTCGCATGTCTTCACCTATATTCCAAAGTAGGAACGAGAGTCCTTCTGCATATTAACATGAAATCTCTCTGTTGTTTCAAGGAAGGAACAGGATGATTTAATACTGAGAGGAGCTATTCAGAAAGAACTGCAAAGGAATAAAGTATTTCTATGGTTAGATATAAAATGCAGGGCTACAGATTCTGAGGATATGACAGAATTTAGAGACGCCGCCTGTGCCAGGCAGTTGGCAAAGGGGACTAAAGGAGACAGATTTAAGTCTCACCAGAAGGAAACCCTATATCAAGGGATAGAAATGTGAGTGCCCTGGGAGAAAAAAAATGTAAATAAGGAAGTAGAGGAATGAGTATATTGTAGTTGAAAGAGATGTGGCTTTCCTACACAGGAAAATGGTGTGAGGGAGGAAACATATTGAGTTTAAGGACACCGGGACTAATTCCAAAATAGTTGGCATAGGTATTGTTAAGTTACTGTGCAGATTTTTAAGAAATTTACATCAATGATGAGATACAGAGAAAAAGGAATACTCTTGGCACTTAAATGTATTGCCCTGACAAGCTTTAAAAATATAATTATCTTAAATGTAGTGAGTGTTATGGTACCAGAGGTAGACTGTCTTATTTCAATGAAGGTTTTTGCAGTAGTTATTTTGGATATTGTGTTTACTATGGTAGATGTTGGTACACAAGTGTATATGCAAATTGTGTAGCTGTATATGTACTTGGGAGTGAATTGTCTGGATCCTTCTCCCAGTGTCTGTGTTTATGATCTCCCTTCCCAAGACATACCCACACACCATTTATATGTGTTATCCTAAATTGTCTCAGGACATGGGGTAGACTCCTGAGTCCCAGGAGGCCAGTTTTATCAAATCCTTTGACAGCTCAAGAGGTCAATTTAAAATTCTTTTTATTGGGTGTAATACTACACAATACTGAATGACTTCTTAAAATCATTTCCTTTCAATTCTCTTCAACTGAGTATGGTGTTGAGATTAATATATTTAGGTCTCCCAAACATTCAGATAAATTCCTTTATCTACTACACATGATTCTCTAAATGAGTCATGTCACTAATTACACACAGTCATGTGCAAGAACGCACAACTGAGAATTCAAAGCATTTGTATATCTTTTAGACTGGTAGAATTGCTCACACACAGGCATCATGCCTGACACTGGAGGGGGAAACAACCACCATCTCCCAGAAGAGAACAAATTATGTGTTCAAACATGGTCTCTGGCATCTTTATGATGTGTGTGCTAAGTGTGAATCTGGTAATTTAAGGTGTGTGACTCTTCCTCCCCTCCAGCTGCCT
Source organism: Martes martes (assembly GCF_963455335.1). Taxonomy (NCBI): domain Eukaryota; kingdom Metazoa; phylum Chordata; class Mammalia; order Carnivora; family Mustelidae; genus Martes; species Martes martes. Next base: position 173,512,976 of record NC_137888.1, on the reverse strand, counting down.
GGCTGTTGCTCAGGGAGAAGAATAGCAGCAGATTTAGACTGACACGGTCCTTCCCTGGAGTCCCCCTCCACCTCCTCCAACAGGAATCCACAAGGGTATTAGTTGATTGCTGTTGTTAACCTCTCTTGTAGTATTATATTTCTTGTTGAAAGTACCTTTTGTGGCATGTGAGTACATTTAAGAGATGTGAAACTTGAAAAATGACTTTACGTTTAAACCTTCTTACTTAAATTATGAGGAGAAAAACAGTTTCTCAGGCTAACTGATGTGTGTGTATGTGTATACATCTAAGCTAAAATCTTTGTGAAAATTTTTGTTCATCAAGAGCTGGTTGAATGATTAACATTGGTTTTAGTGGTATTTTTTTCCAGATCATTTTCATATCCTATAAATGATAGTCAAGATGTTTATGTAAAGTGATAGAGTAAAATATTTCACCTGAGAAACATTTTCAAGTATATGACACTTTTCAATCTCAAAGTATTCTGGAAGGTAGATCTAGGAACGTGTTAGGAGGTCTGGTGGAAGGTTCTGATAATTCCACAAAAGTAACTGTTTTAATAAAATTTGGACTTCACGTGGGAGTTTTTCCAAAATTGTGAAGTAGATACCTTTGGTGGAATATGTGATAACTTTAGGCAATATCTAGGTAGATTTTTTAATGAACGTGTTAATGGAAAAATATGTAACTTATAAATAAAATACATTTTATAGATATAATTGCTTAGGACAAGGCTGAGATGTTTTTTAATTTTTATTTTTTTCCTTTGGATAAGCAGTTCTAGAACTCATTCTTGAATATAGCAGACCCTTTCTCATGCAAGTGACACTGCCATAGGTTATTTCCTGTGTGTTCAAGGATGGCCAGCCTAGCAAACAAGGAGACAGGGACTGGTCTGAAGTTATCTACAGATTGTCTCGTCTGACTCTCTTCTAATGGGCTTGGATGCTTACCCAAGATAAAATGGTGGTCTGGTCGTAGGACTAGGAATGGAGCCTAGTGTTTCCAGAGGCCCATATGGTGCTCTTTCCCTGACAAGAGACTGACTCTTGAGTTTCTCTTCAGATTTTACACACATTTCATGATGTAGGAACTCTGAGAGCCAGAGAATCCAAAAACAAAGGCCTGTAGAAGCCAGACTGAAAACATGAATGAATGAAGTAGACCAGGGGTCAGAAAATAAGGAATCCACAGGGTCATGTCAGAATAGCATGTAAGTGTTCCTCCTACGTGCTATTGTTACATAGGATTGTGAGCCTAGTGTTGCCACATGTCAAAAATTATAAATGTTATTATTTATTTTTTAAATGTTGGAAGCCAAAACACAGCCATCTATCTGATCCATACCCATCCAGTTTGCATCCTCCATTAAAAGGTATTTGAAAGACTACTCAGTGATGGGGGAGAAACCATGGGCTTTTACAGCATGAGGTAACATGTAGCCTACCTACAAGATGAAAAGTACATTAACAATGCATTCTATGAACTTTCAGGGAGGAATTTAAAAGAACAGAACAAAGCATACTGAGATTCCTCTAAAGCTTGTTTTAAACTCTATCAGGTGTCATGAATTGTCCATTTGTAGAGGTCAAATTTAAGAACTCATATTTTACTGATAAAAAGATGAAGTAGATCACACAGATTTCAATAAATAAACATATTTTTCTATACCTCAGTAATTTAGTTTAATACACTACAATTGTAGTTATTGGTTTTATTAACATGTAGTATTTTTCTTTGATTTTTATTTGGCACTAAAGTTGTCAAACGGAATTTATACTGCTTTAAAGGGGATAAGTAGATCATTCATTTCTTTTTTTTTTCTTTTCCTTCCCTTCTCTTCTCTTTCTTTTTTTTCTTTCTTTCTTTTTCCTTCTCTTTCTTTCTTTCAATTTAACTTTCTGTAGACTCTTATTGAGTATGTGTCTAATCAAGCAAGTAGAGGAAATCTGCAGACATTTTGATCACATTTCAGAGACAAAATGATGATCTCATTTCTGCTTGTTTTGACTTCAAGACACAGCCTATATGCTATTCAGTTTTTTACATAAGATATTTCAGAAGTTATATCTGGTAAAGGAACAAAGAGCACGTGCTTTGATGTTTAGACATAGACGTTTTCCTTTCAGACCTGTGTGGCTGACAGAATTAGCAGGTTGGGTCCACCTTCAGAACTGCTGACCTACATCCATTCATTCTTTAAAAATTATTAATTAAATGTCGACTATTTACCTCACCCTCTTTTACAGTGTAGGGATACAGCACTGAACAAAACAACTGAAAAATTGTTTCCCTTATCCAACTAAATGCATTCTAATTGGGCATCTGTGAAGAAGAGGGAAGGGCATGTTCTGTAGGCCACCCCTGGGATCTGTGGCAGCTATTTTCTCAGTCTCCACTGCTTCCTTTAGCTCCTTTGTCTCTTTGCTCCAGTTAAAAGTCCTGTGTTCTTAAAGTTGATCCTATACGGCCCATATGAAGTGGATGAACAAAACAATCTTCCAGATAATTTTTTGTGGACCCAGAATTTGGTTGGCCTATAATAGCTGAGTAATTGGGGCAAACTCTTTGTTTGTTTATGACTAGGTATTTGTGATTAAGCCACCAAGTTACCAAGGCAGTTCTCCCCCTCTGTTTGCTTCTAAGAGAAAAGCTGACCTCTACCTCCCCAACAGGTTCCTCACAGATGCTTTCCTTTCTACCTGCTTTAAAAGATTGAGTTGAGCAAGCAGACTAATTCGAAACCTATTTATAACCCTGTTTATACCCTCAATATGGGTATAGCCGTCCCTCCCTCCCTAGGATATGTTCTTAAGTAGAGTTGAATTAATATGTGGAGAAACATTTTGAGCTTTTTGGAATAAGGTGTTTTATAACTGCAAAGTGCTGTTAGTATTAAAGATAATAATTTGTAAGTAAATATTATAGCAACTAGGTGCAAAGGGACTCTTAGTATACTCTTACATTTTAATGTATAAAAAGAAAATTGGTACTAAAATATATAGTATCTGTCTGCCTTGTAATTTCTTTCCCAAAGGCTATTGACTTTTCTTTCCCTTCTAACTTCCCTTTAGGTAACACAGGAGCTTACCTAAGCTTTGAAGTAGCCAGTTAGAGGCACTTATGGAGTAGATGACAGTTTGGTCTTTTTTTTCTGATTTTTGAGGGCTGAGAACTCTGGAGTGACTAATTGTGGGGGTGTCTGATGTCTTATTTTTCAGAGGTCGAAAAGTGGTAGTGCCTCTTACCAGAGAGCTGGCTCTGAACTTCAGTAAAGTGGTCCGGACCCCATCCTAGGAAACTGAGTGGGATGGTTGTTAACGTTCAGAGCCTTCAGGCTCAATGGCTTTCTAACTCTACTCCCTCAGTTAAACACAGAGCAGTCAAAGATTTATTTCACTGTTAATAGGCAGGCATATCATCTATTGACATAACTGGATTTGGTAAGCATGTGGTTTCCCTAAACAGCTATTATATATACTGGCCAGTTCAAAGTATATGACCTTACCCACCATCACAATACAACCTCTTTGCCTTTAATGGTTTAGAAGTTCCACCTTCTTTATTTTATTACATTTTTACATATTTAATTTTTTTCTTTTTTTTTTTTAAGTTCTCGTATAGTTGACACACAGTGTTAAATTACTTTTCAGCTTTGCAATATAGTGATTCAATAATTCTATATATTACTCAGTGGTCATCATGATAAGTATGCTGTTAATCCCCTTTACCTATTTCACCCTTCCTCCTCTACACCTTTAGTAATCATGTTTGTACAAACACTGCCTTCCTATACAGAGTTACAGCGTGCCTCAGCATTAAATTGATATACTATTTTAACATTAAAGATCTATACTCAGTATTAACAAGGTTGTTGCATTTTCCACAGAGACTCTCACAGATGATGTAGTCTTAAATATCAATTGATTTAGAATATCTCTTAACCTGACATCAATATTGAGGCTTTAGCAAAGCTCTCACATGAGAGACCGGATGTGTTGAACTTTTAATTAATTTAGCAATACGGTATGTATTGTGTTATATTACATTTCTTTTCTCATGTTAATATTACTTAATAGCCATTAGTAATAAGAAATATGTTATTTCAGTGGTCCAAGAGTTCAAATAGTAGATAATGTCCCTGGTAGGAAAATGGTCTACAGTGCTTCTCAAGCATTAATGTGTGAAAATACAGATTCTGTCTTAGTGGGACTGCAATGAGGCTTGAGATTCTGAATTTATAATTAGCTCTAAGATGACGTTCAGGTTGGGGGTTTGTATCACATGAGAGAAATATGAGTAAAGACCAGTTTGAATTCCCTCCTCAGCACACACTGAATTTTATAACTAAGGAATTCTTTCTTGGGCTTTTTTTTTTTTTTTGCCTCAACTTTTTCTCACTGTATTGGTATTTGAAATCTGAAAAATATATTAGGTCAACAATTCTATCAGACTGTCAAGTTAGAAGTTGGTGTCTCATTTTATATTTCACTGCTTTATGCCTTCAATCTTTTGCTTTCTATTCTAAGATGATCTGGTAGATCTTTGCCTGGCACCCAAGTCTTATGGTCGGTTAGTTATTTCAGGACATGTAAAGTAAAACATTTTTAATGTTGTAACTAGGAGAGACGCTTCTCCAGAATCTTAGGAATTGCGATGTAGACTAGAGATAGGACAGGTAAGCTCCATAGGAAGTATTCTGAAGTTTTATGAATGATACTATTGTTTGTTTCTTTCTCTTTTATCCTTCAGTTTATGAAAGAGAAATGTAGGCTTTTCTAATATATGCATGCTCTAGTTTCCTATACAGTGTTTATTTCCCCTTGGTAACATTGCATATTATGTTGCTGCTAGTCATGACAACTGTTGGGGACGTGAGAGTCCTTTCTTTTTTAAACTTTCCTCCATTTGTGACATGATGACAGCTGTCATGGGATTGGGGAAAGATAGAGCAATTTTTCAGAGTCCGTCAAATGAAAGTACATTTATTGCTGTAACTTAATGAAAGTTGCTTCTCTGTGACATGTGTCAGAGTCTTTGTGATGCAAGTGTGGAAGGATCTTTTCTGAAAGATTTATGCCTCAAGTCTGGATTTGAGCTGAAAGGACACGACCTTGGCTTTGAACTTACAGAAGGCTACCCCTGTAATAAAATCCAGAGTCAGTATGAAGAGTCAGGAAGGTAAAGGATAAACAACAGCACAGAGCTTCTTTCCAAGAGGTGCATTTATCATGAACAGGATATGTCTCCTCCACTTTATTTTACCCAGAATCCTCAGAAAATAGGTGGATATTTAGATTGTTATCTGGTTACTTAGAAATCAAGATTAATGCCTGCCTTCTTTAATTTTCATCAAAGTAATCCTTATTTTATAAAAATATACATGTATTTCCTCATTTTGAAAGGATATTCTATCACAAAACCCACTGTGAACGTGTGGCATTGTTGAAGAGATTGTGAAAATTAAGAAAAGAAAATTTCTCAAGTAAATATTTGTTAAACTGCTTTACTGAGTTATTCATTCATAGTCAATATAATTAACACATTTAAGAAGTAGATGAGTGTTGTCGGTATATTGAGCTGTACAACCATTACCGCAATCAATTTTAGAATATATTTATCATCTCCAAAGGAAACCTAGTACCTGTTAGCAGTCCCTTCTACTTTCTTCTAAACCCTCTCTTAACCCTAGAAAAGCACTCATCTATTTTTTGTCTCTATGGATTTACTTCTCCTGGATATTTCATGTAAATGGGGTTATTTTATATAGAAGCTCGTATGTGAACTGACTTCTTAGCATCATGTTTTCAAGGTTTATCCATGTTGCAGTATTTATCAGTACTTCATTATTTTTTTAATTGCCGAATAATATTCCATTGTGTTGGCATACCACATTTATCTATCCATTCCTCTGATAATTTACATTTGAGTTGTTTTAGCTTTCTTTGGCTGTTATAAATAATGCCCATATGAGCATTCATGTACAATTTCTGTGTGGACGTATATCAAAGAGTAGCATTAACTGAAGATTTTTTACCGATATATGTGTACATTTCACCAACACTGAAGAAATAGTGGATTTTTTTTTAAAAAGACAATCTGTAAAAAGTATAAAAGAAAATGTTTTTCAGTGAATAATTCTACTGATCTAAATAATCTTTTTTTAAATTATTTTTTAGTCTCTAGAAAATAAATGTTTCCTAAAAGTTTAGTCCCTTCCTTCCAAACTCAGTAGTGGCCTACCACACGAGGATTAAAGATTTGAATACAAGACAGGAAGTTAAATTGCCTATAATAAGTAAAAACAAGGAATGTATCCCTTCTACTTACTAGGAGCAAGATACGTGAAACTTGAATAAAGAAATTTATAGTAGTATGCCTGGCTGGCCCACTTGGTAGAGCATAAACTCTTGATCTCAGGGTTATAAATTCAAGCTCCATGTTGGGTATAGAGATTAATTTAAAAAATAAAATAAAATCTTAAACAAAAAAGAATATCTCCAAAATACTTTAGTAAACACTCAGGGGGAAAAAAAAGGAAAAGAAGAAGAAGAAGGAGGAGAAGGAGAAGGAGAAGGAGGAGAAGGAGGAGAAGAAGGAGGAGAAGAAAGAAAGAAACTAATTGAATCGCAGATCAACCTTCAGTGGCTTAAAATATTTGCATTGTAGGATAGGCAACTGTGGGTGAGCTCTGTCAACCATTCTGTAAAATCCGAAGACATAAAAATGTATCAAGTTTGTATTTTCTCATCCCTGAAAGTGCCAGCTGAAGTCAGAAAACATAGGACATGCCCATCTTGGAATTAGATCTTTACTGTGTGTCACTGAATATAAGAACCCAGAACAGAACACCTATTAGAGAGGAAGCTGAATCAATGCACTGGGGATAGTGATGTTATTAATGCAGCATGCACCTTGGAAAGCTGTTTGGATTGCATTTGATTACCACTCCTGTGTATTTGCTGTTTTGCAAGTATTCAATGGGGACTGCTTTTTATTTTTCCAATTGAAAATAGGTGAGAGGAAGAATATAAACATGTTAGTGATCTGAAATAAAGATAAGATACTTTGACAAAAATTATCATGTTTGACCTGAATGTTGAAAGATAGTGCAAAAAAATCATATGAAAAATCCACAAAAAAAATCATTATATGACATATAATACATCATGGATATACATTTTATTTAATATGCTCTAAAATCAAACAAGCAAGTATTTGACTTAAAATACAGATTATTGCCATGTCTTTATTAATTTTTTAAGTTTTTATTATAATTTTTTTTTAGTAATCTCTATACCCCATGTAGGGCTCAAACACACTGTCTCAAGACCAAGAGTTTCATGTTCTTTTAACTGAGCCAACTAGGCACCCCTGCCATGTCTTTGTTTAAATTGTGTAGTTTTTTTTTCCATTTTATTTTATTTTATTTTCAATGTTCCAGCATTCATTGTTTATGCACCACACCCACTGCTCCATGCAATATGTGTCCTCCATAATACCCACCACCAGGCTCGCCCAACTTCCCACCTCCCTCCCCTCCAAAACCCTCAGTTTGTTTCTTAGAGTCCACAGTCTCTCATGGTTTATCTCCCCCTCCAATTTCCCCCAATTCCCTTCTCCTCTCCATCTCCCCATGGCCTCCGTGTTATTTTTTATGCTCCACAAGTAAGTGAAACCATATGATAATTGACTCTCTCTGCTTGACTTATTTCACTCAGCATAATCACTTCCAGTTCTATCCATGTTTATACAAAAGTTGGGTATTCATCCTTTCTGATGGAGGCATAATACTCCATTGTATATGTGGACCATATCTTCTTTATCCATTTGTCCAATGAAGGGCATCTTGGTTCTTCCCACAGTTTGGGGACTGTGGCCATTGCTACTATGAACACTGGGGTACAGATGGCCCTTCTTTTCACTACATCAGTATCTTTGGGGTAAATACCCAGTAGTGCAATTGCAGGGTCATGGGGAAGCTCTATTTTTAATTTCTTATGGAATCTCCACACTGTCTTCCAAAGTGGCTGCACCAAGTTGCATTCCCACCAACAGTGTGAGAGTGTTCCCCTTTCTCCACATCCTCTCCAACACATGTTGTTTACTGTCTTGTTGATTTTGGCTATTCTAACTGGTGTAAGGTGGTATCTCAATGTGGTTTTGATTTGAATCTCCCTGATGGCTAATGAGGATGAACATTTTTTTCATGGGTCTGTTAGCCATTTGTATGTCTTCTTTGGAGAAGTATTTATTTGTTCATGTCTTCTGCCCATTTTTTGACGTGTTTATCTGTTTTGTGTATGTTGAGTTTGAGAAGTTCTTTGTAGATCTTGAATATCAGCCCATTGTCTGTAGTTTCATTTGCGAATATCTTCTCCCATTCTGTGGGTTGCCTCTTTGTTTTGTTGACTGTCTCCTTTGCTGTGCAGAAGCTTTTGATCTTGATGACATCCCAAAAGTTCATTTTCGCTTTTGTTTCGTTTGCCTTTGGAGACATGTCTTGAAAGAAGTTGCTATGCCCAATGTTGAAGAGGTTACTGCCTATGTTCTCCTCTAGGATTTTGATAGTTTCCTGCCTCACATTGAGGTCTTTTATCTATTTTGAGTTTATCTTTGTGTATAGTGTAAGAGAATGGTCGAGTTTCATTCTTCTACACATAGCTGTCCAATTTTCCCAGCACCATTTATTGAAGAGAGTGTCTTTTTTCCACTGTATATTTTTTCCTGCTTTGTTGAAGATTAGTTGACCATAGAGTTGAGGGTCCATATCTGGACTCTCTACTCTGTTCCACTGGTATGTGTGTCTGTTTTTGTTCCAGTAGTTGTGTATTATTTTAAAGTTGTTGAACAAGAAGTAGGAAGATGTATTAGTTTACATTTTGCAAAATCTGTCTCTAATATTTTGTTGTTTTGTTTACTTTTCATTTTGGAGATTCAAATGTCTTCCATTTAATAAATATTTTTACTAATAAACATGTGATCTGTAACACAATTGGTATTGGCTTTCAGTTTTCTGAAATGATTGAAAATGTATATTCAGAGCTGACTATGGCAGATAAACTGAGTAATGAAGGAGATGTTTGAGTAATATCATTTGGTTCTATGTTTTTGTAGTGATGGATTATATATACAGAATATCAGGTAGAATTAGAAATTAAATTATTTTAGTAATTTTTGTGTATTTTAGTAAGCTTTTCACTTACACTGTCACCTACATGTTTGACAAATTTTACCCATGTCTGGAGCTATGGGTGTTTTTCTCCAATTACCCACCTCCCTTCCATACCCATCTCCTCTCCCCACACTCCTTTCTGTCAACCTTCTCAGTTCTGTCTCAAAATTTATTCTCAGAGACACTGAGAATATGCTGTGCCAGTAGTTCCTACAATTTCTAGTGTTAGGAGAATTAAAAGAAGCTGGTATTTCTGCAGAATGTCAGATAGTTTCTCCTAGGTCTTATGGCAAGTATAAAGGACAAATCCTTTAAATGGCTAAAATCTTCATACTTGGAAAAAAATATCAAAGTAGGAGTCAATCCTAGCAACTGTATTTTTAAAAATCACTGTTTTCAAAGTAGAAATTGACAAAATTGACAAATAATGGAAATATAAAGTCAACTAATTTTAAAAAACTTCTCATGTCATACATAGGTAACTAGGAGATAAAGAATCTAAGCATATATATGTATCATTTTCTAATGAACTTGATCTACAAAAACATAAGTGGAGATCAGAATAATTATTCATCACAAAACAAAACTTGTTCACCTTCTTAAAAGAGTAACTACAATAGTCTGCATACTCTTTCTCTATTACATTCATCAGCTGCTTCTACTTTGATAGGAAAAAGATATGTATCCTCCTGAAGTTTGTTTTCTTTGTATCCCCATAAATATGGATATGTGCACAGAGGGAGGGAGAGGACTATGGGAAAGGAGGTCATATTATTCTGAAATAAAGGTGACACTCATAGTCTTAAAAGTGTTCTGAAGGTACTAAGGGCAGAATACTGCAAATCAGAACAGCCCTAGACATTGGTTTGTATAATCTTTGTACAAAACTCCAGGTTTTGAGACCTGTTGCCACTGTTTCCACTGTTGACTTTCTTTGTTGACCTTGGCCATGTGACATTAACTGTTCTGGACTTTGGTTTCTTCCTTAGAAAATGGAGAAGTTAGGACTGCTTCATCTTAAGATTTGTTCCAGTTCTGGCATTCTTTTAGAATGAGTCTGCTTCTAGTAGCAGTGTGAGTGCAGTAGGAATTGATGCTTTCTTGAAGAAAGTGTTGAACAGGAGACCTTAGCCATGCATTGCTGATTTCCTTTTTCGTCATCACAGGTCCCTTGACACAGTTGTACAGCTGAAGGCCATGATCTAAGAGCCTTGGCCTAAGTTAAACTTTTTATCTAAAGGTCCTTTAATTGGTTACCCTGTCCTCCTTTTTGCTTCCTATCCTGTCACCTTAGAAATATCTGTTAAAAGCTACCATTTTACTCTTTAGGACTGGTACTAAATTAGAAAACAAACAAATGTTTCTCCTTTTAGAAACATCCTTGGAATTTGGAGGTAGCATTAAGTCATTGTGTGGACATGTGTACAAAAATTTAGATTTCTTTAATGAAAAACAGTGTTGGGGAGATGAAGATCTTCATACCTCAGCTTATTCTGTCCTAGTAGGCAATGAAAACTCTCTAAGCCTTGCTTCATTTGTTAGGTATCTATATGAAAACAGGTGTTAGATTTTTTTCTTTTTTAAGATTTTATTTATTTAGTTGACAGAGAGAGACACAACAAAAGAGGGAACACAAGCAGGGGAAGTGGGAGAGGGAGAAGCTGGCTTCCTGCCTAGCAGGGAGCCAAATGTGGGGCTGGATCCCAATTCCCTGGGACCATGACCAGAGCCACCCAGGTGCTCCTGTTGGATCTTTCTTATGTCCTTTCTGATTCTCTTCTTGTGAAATTGTTTGAAATAGGAGTAGCTATCAAATTTGTAGATAATTTTTTTAGTGTTCCTTCCTAAGAGCTAGTTCCCCAAAGATGCCTTTCCATCTTGAACTTCAAAAATGAGAGCAACTTAATATAGTATTTCTGATGGCATATCTTTATTCACAGTTACATACATTGTCTTCCCCTTTTAATTCCAACCTCAGTTCTTTCTAAAACTTTTGGTCTCAGATGAGGAAATCCTGCTGTTTTTCTTTTTCCAAAGATGTGTCTCTTTCTCACTTTAAGACTCCAGTTTTGAATTTCCTTTTATTTGATCATAGGCTTTTTCTTTGCTTTTTCTCAAATAATCAGTAGAATTTCTTGTATTCATTCTTCTTTTTAGCCATTTCTAGGAAGGTGTTCTGACTTTCTTGTAAAGGCATGGACATAACCTTGTCTCTCCAGAGAGTTGTTTATTTCTTGATCACAGCATTTAGTGATTCTTTCACATCCAATTTCATCCATTGATGAAATCCTTCCATTACAAAATATAATCTGTTCTTATCTACCCCTTAATTTTGTAAAGAGGATACCTGTGTCTTTATGTTGGATATCAAAAGGAAACTATGATTGATATACATTTTGAAGTCATTTCTTCTGTTATTTTGGAATTAGATTTTGATTGTGTATCATCGAACATGCAGCATGTTGGCATAACCCTACCTACAAAAACAGAGCTATCATTCATAAAATGCTACATTGATGGCCACTTCCTCCATTGACTTGTAAAAAAGAACCTAATATACACAAAGATGAAATCATTAAAACAAATGAACAGGGGCACCTGGGTGGCTCAGTGGGTTAAGCCTCTGGTCTTCGGCTCAAGTCATGATCTTGGTGTCCTGGGATCGAGCCCCCACATCAGGCTCTCTGCTGAGCGGGGAGCCTGTTTCCCCCTCTTTCTCTGCCTGCCTCTCTGCCTGCTTGTGATCTCTGTCTGTCGAATAAATAAATAAAATCTTTAAAAAACAATGAACAAACACCAAATAGCAGTGATTTTTTTTTAAATGGCACTGATACTAGTATAACCATGTTATGAAATATAATTCAACCTGAGTGAAACCAAAACTGATATGCCTGAGATTGTGATACCTTATTGACCTATTTCAAGCATAATTTTCCCAAAATACATTGATGAAGAAAATAAATTCTATGGTATATTATTATAAGATCTCAGTGGTGGTTAAGTCCTTGCCATAAAGTAACGGTGTTACTTGGGCACATATTGTCAACTGGTAGAATTTAAATTGAGATTTTTTTTTCTATATTAATCTTAGAAAAACCTCTTAAGTCTGTAGTTAACCTATAATAACCTATAATGTGATCATATATTGCCTATTCTATATAATCAACAAATATAATAAAATAACATAATCCATCTTTAAAAAGTCTACATGAGGGGAGATACGTTAGAACATTCGATGGTTTGGCTATATACCTAAATAAAGGCAGCATATGTTTACTATGTTTTCTGCTTTTCACAAATATGAACTGTTCTAAAATTCTTTGTGCAGTTTAATTTTCATTACCAATTAAATATGTATGTAGATCTTATTAAAATTAAGATGTATTTGAATATATAAAAAAAATTTCTTCCTGGGATATGCTGGGTACACTGTGATAAAACATCACAGGCATATACAAAATCAAGAAAGAAAACAAAACAAACCAGAAGCTACATGCATGGACCCCTGTACAGGGGGCTGCTGACCCTTCCCTTGAGGTCACCTTTTTCTCAGACATTCACCTCTCAGGGGTCATAAGAAGTTTTAAAAAACTTGCCTTCTTGCACAGCTAGACTGACCATTGTCTGAGCTAAACTGGTCATACCCTGTTCACCTGGATCACTTGTCTTGGCTATTGTTTGAATGACGTGGTCATGGTGACCACTACATGAAGATCATGATGTCAATCACCATGATGGCATCTTTGGCAACATGCAGTACCAGAATATTTTGATATCCTAGTTCTTTAACAGCTGTCGATTTGGTTCTAGTTTGGGGGCCCCTTTGTGGGCCTTAATGCAGTAGACTTTACTTGCAGTTGATATATTTTCATCAGTCAACAGTGAAAAGTAGAGATGCTATGCCTTAGAGTTCCTTCAAGGACTTCTCTGGTCTGTATCATCATGGTTCTTCCCTGCCTGTGAAATCATTACCTGCTGCTGTCCCCAATGCCGATTCTCAGGAAACTTGTACTGAATTCACTCTTTTGAGACTATCAAGGGCTTTTCTTCCAATTTTTTTTTTCCATATCATCATTTTCATCTAGAGATGCATTGGCTTAGGAGTCATCCAAAATAAGTAAATGAAATCCAGTGTCATCATTGCTTGCCAAATGCAATACATTGTCAATGTACAGTTGAACCCTTGAACAACATGGGTTTGAACTATGTGGGTCCTTCCATACATCGATTTGCTTTAGTTGAATATCGTACACCAATGTAAATGTATTTTCTTTATGATTTCCTTAACATTTTCTTTTCTCTAGCTTACTTTATTCTAAGAAAATTGTATATAACACATATAACATTCAAAATATGCATTAATTTACTGTTTATATTATTGGTAAGCTTTCCAGTCAACAGTAAGCTTATTAGTAATTAAGTTTGAGTCTGAAGTTTTACTCAGATGTACAACGGTGTGAGTGTAGTGCCCCTATGCCCCATGTTGTTCAGGGGTCGGCTGTGCTTCATTAACTCACTGCTGTATCCCTTTTCCTTCTTAAAGCCACACTGACTGGACTTGGCTTCACATTTTCTCCTAAGTTAGGTCTTATATGTTAACATTATCCTTTAGATGCTACTTGTATTTTCCATTAGTTTGAGACTATTATTTAGACAGACGTTTTTTCCCTTGAGGCAATATTCTTAAAAGTGTATATGTTGTGATCCAAGAAGTGCGGTTTAGTCAAGGAGTTACCCCAAATTTTACCTTCCAAAGTAATTTCAGAATAATCCTCTTTAAAATTTAAGAATAAAGAGAAAGAATCCATATTGGTTTTTTTTTTCAGTTGTTTTTAAAACAGGTGTTAAAAATCGCTGTTTACAAAGAGTTATTTTTTGTTATGTTAATGTAGCAGTTAAAAAAAAAGTGCCCCTTCATAGATGATTCATATGGAAATGGCTTATTTTTACTTAGCAAAAGTGATCCAAAAGATGTAAGAATGGTTACTGAGTTTAGAAAAATGAATCTTCTAAGGAGTCACAAACACAGTTGATGACATCAAACTGAAACCTTATCATGTGTGAGTATTGTTCACTTGCCATGTGAAAACAGCGGTGGGTCTTGAGTCTACCTCTTTCTATGTTGACCAGTAAAGAAGACAAGTTGTTGCCCTCAAGGTGTTCCTCTTCACCTTGGCCCTTCCTGGAGCAGAGAAAGTAAGAGGAGCTCAAGTGGGTACGGCTGAGCAGGGAGAGACATGTTTTGCTCAACTTTTGCTCACAGATAGATTGGAATCCAGAAGTAGCAGTCTAGTCAAAGGGAAGGGTGGGGAAATAACAGGGGTACGATCTTCATCTCTATTGTCCCTCCATCCTCCAACCTGGCAAGCAGTAAGTCCTTAGGAATCCAAGCTGTTACTCCTCATTTGTTTTCGATTAATTGCTACACTAACTAAATAATGCACCCTTTCGCATTTGCGCCCAGTCCCAAATGTGGGGGTAGTGTAATTATTCATTGTTGGATGTCCACTTATTCTTTAAGCCATTAGCTCTCTTATTCAAATGAAAAGAAAATATTGACTCATTCTTGACTCTGCTGGTGAATTTTCTGACCTTTTCTGATCTCTTTTGTATTGTCTTTACAAGTGAAGATTCAATCTGAGTGGTATTATCTCTCCTTTATTAATGGTCATGAATGCTGTAGAGAAGCTAATACATACATTTTTACACATTCAGACTCAAGTAAAAATCTGTCTTGATATTCATAATGAGAATTCATGTGATGGTCCTGACTACCACCAGAAATAACCTGTGGTAGTGTTTGCTCTAACACTTGATCTTGTAAGAGACAAACTCAGCTTTATGCAAACTGAAGAATTAAAATTGAGCCAGCATGAGAATGCTAGGGATTGGGAGATTTTGTGTTGTTCTGTTTCTAAATGGGCCATAACCATGTGTTGAGAGATACTGACTTCTTAACTTACATGGACATCTTTACATCTTTCATTTCAATAATCAGTATCCTTGTGGCCAGTTTACTTACACATACTCATAAATCTCCTGCCTATTGAGTGATAATACATTTAGAGTGAAAAGAATTTAAATAGGCTGGTATTTCTCGACTTTTGTCCATTGGTTTCTCCTAGGTCTTATGAGAAGTTAAAGGGACAAGTTCTTTCATTTGGCTAAGGTATTCATACTAGAGGGGAAAAAAAATCTCAGAGTGACATTTCTCTAAAAACTCAGCTGCCTTGACACTTTGCTGAAGGCAAAGGGCAATCTTATCCCAACCAATGGCTCTCCATCTCAGGACCCTGAGATCATGACCTGAGCCAAAGGCAGAGGCTTATCCCACTGAGCTATCCAGGTGCCCCAAACTGCCTCTATTTTGATAGGAAAAAGATATGTATCCTCTTGAAGTTTGTTTTCTTTAATATCCCCATAAATATGGATATGTGCACAGAGGGTGGGAGAGGACTATGGGAAAGGAGGTCATATTATTCTGAAATAAAGGTGGCACTCATAGTCTTAAAAGTGTTCTGAAGGTACTAATGGGGCAGAATACTACAAATCAGAATAGCCCTAGACATTGGTTTGTATAATCTTTGTACAAAACTCCAGGTTTTGAGACCTGTTGCCATTGTTGACTTTCTTTGTTGACCTTGGCCATGTGACATTAACTGTTCTGGACTTTGGTTTCTTCCTTAGAAAATGGAGAAGTTAGGACTGCTTCATCTTAAGATTTGTTACAATTCTGGCATTCTTTTAGAATGAGTCTGCTTCTAGTAGCAGTGTGAGTGCAGTAGGAATTGATGCTTTCTTGAAGAAAGTGTTGAATAGGAGACCTTAGCCATGCATTGCTGTTGTGAACTCTGGTTTCCTTTTTGGTCATCACAGGTCCCTTGACACAGTTGTACAGCTGAAGGCCATGATCTAAAAGCCTTCACCTAAGTTAAACTTTTTAATCGAAATACCCTCTAAAATTTTAATTGGTTACCCTGTCCACCTTTTTACTTCCTATCCTGTCACCTTAGAAATGTCTGGTAAAAGCTGTCATTTTACTTTAGCACTAAATGAGAAAAAAATTTTTTTTTCTTTTCTTTTATTGTCATCTCCTTGTGGAAGCATATTTGGAATTTGATGGAGGTAGGATTAAGTCATTGTGTGGACATGTGTATAAAGATATAGATTTCTTAAATGCAAAACAGTGTTGGAGAGATGGAGATCTTCATATTTCAGCTTATTCTGTCTCAGTAAGCAAAGAAAACTCTCCAAGCCTTGCTTCATTTGCTAAGTATCTATATGATAATCAGTATTGGAACTTTACTAGGTCCTTTCTGGTTCTCTTCTTGTGAATTGTTCAAAATAGGAGTGGCTATCAAATTTATAGATAATTTTTTTTAGTGTTCCTTCTTTTTTTTTTTTTTTTAAGATTTTATTTATTTATTTAACAGACAGAGATCACAAGTAGGCAGAGAGGCAGCAGAGAGAGAGAGAGGGAAGCAGGCTCACTGCCGAACAGAGAGCCTGATGTGGGGCTCGATCCCAGGACCCTGGGATCATGACCTGAGCCGAAGGCAGAGGCTTTAACCCACTGAGCCACCCAGGTCTTTTTTTTTTTTTTTTCTCTTTTTCAAATAATCACTTGATTTTCATATTTTCATTCTTTTTTTTCACCCACTGCTAGGAAGGCATTCAGACTTTTGCTGGGGAGGAAGAATTTCCTTCACCCTTTGAATTCCTTCTAGCTGGACTAAGAATCAAACTGATATGAGACAGATTAACAGGAGAAAATAAAATTTAATAGGGTACCTATGGGGAATCTACACAGATATGGAAATTCCAGTGACAGTCAGACAAAGTGAAGCTTATAAGAGCTAAGGAGAAGAGTAGGAGTCTGAGGATCCCAAAGAGAGAAAGAGTATTAGCAGCAGGTGAGAAGAGATGTTTGGAAAACAAAGGTTTGCTCTATTATGTAGATACATTTTTTTTAGTAAGGAGGAATGTCTGTAAATAGCTCTCTTCCTGGTACTAGCAGGCAGTTGGGGGTGAGGGGACAGGTAAAGAGCTTTTCCTAAACCTTCTGAGTTCTGATTGCTTTTTTTTTTTTTTAAGATTTTTATTTATGTATTGACAGATAGAGATTACAAGTAGGCAGAGAGGCAGGCAGAGAGAGAAAGAGGAGGAAACAGGGTCCCTGCTGAGCAGAGAGCCTGATGTGGGGCTCGATCCCAGGACCCCGGGATCATGACCTGAGCCGAAGGCAGTGGCTTTAACTCACTGAGCCACCCAGGCGCCCCCCTGATTGCTTTTAACTGGAAATGATGACTATGCCAAAGTGGCCCATACTGGGGCCCCTACATAGGAAAGGGCTAATCTAAAGCTGTTGGACAGCCTGGAAGCTATTGGACAGAAATCCTGCAGTTTACTGAGGCTGTGTTTTTGAGTACTTCTTCACTGAGCAAGACCACACAGTTTGTGCTGTCAATGCCAAAGAAGAAGGAGTAGATTTTTTGTGTCACAAGGATAAGTAGTAGACAAAAGAGCTGAGTGCCAGCAGCCTGCACTTGAAACCTTATTGTTTTCAGCAAACTGTCCAGAGTATGCTCAGATAGACAGGGATTTAAGAGTGAAGCAGCTCAGACCTACCTCTACTACCATGAAACTCAAAGGCGACATTTATATATCAGGAAACCTTTTAAAAACTATCTGGGTAAATTTCAAATCTACAAAGTTCAACTGGATAGAACATTTACTCAAATGCATTTCTTCATCCCTGTTTTAAGCCTAATCCTATTGCTTTTAGGCTGACTCAGATTCACGGAGCTAAAATCATTATTGTACTTCCCCAATGACTGTTAGTGATATTTGATTTCATAAGCTGAGACCAATTTTTATTTAATTCACTGTTTTTAAAGAGCTTGAAAATCAATGTCCTATGCTGAAAGTATTAAATTAGCTTTCTCAAATATGTATCGTGAAAATGGTTGACCCCATTGAGGTGAGGTCATATCAAAGTAGTACACTGAGTTTGAGCCCAGAAAAATTTTAAATGAATATGTTTTTAAGATATCAAAGCCTAGCAGTTTTTCTAGGTCAGTGAAAATAGCTTTCTTCTTTCTCTGTCTCAGAAGTGCCATATTGGATATCATGCAAGTAGGTGTTTTAGAACATAATGTTGAAGAGCCTGGCTCTAGAATCCTACTATGTAGTTCAGATCTTGGCTTCAGTGTTTGGACAGTGTGACCTTGGGAGAGTTACTTAACCTCTCTGCGCCTCAGTTTTCTAATGTGTAAAAAGAAGTAAAACACAATATTGACCATGTGGAGTTAATCTGCATGTTAAGTGAGTAGAAGAGAATTAGATACAAGTGAAGCCTCTCCTGTATTCTACTACAGTGAATGGAAAGATGTGATGGACTTCTAAATTTGGAGATAGAATTATATATTACATATGTACGTTCTGTAGAGGAAACTTAGAAAACTGTATACTGTGAATTTCTGTACCCGGTGTGGGTATCAAGGCCACACAGACCAGCAGAATACTGTCTCAAAGATAGATAATTGCTTGAGTCACAGAGGTCTATGTGAATCCATTAGAACAGAAGATACAGACTAGAATTAGGAGATCTGAGCTAGTGCCTGAGAAATCTAAAGGATAATATCGGGATATAGATCTTAAGATTTGAGGACACAAAATACTTAGAATCCTTACACTTGTGAGTCACCCACATCTGTCATTTCCACGTTGACCACTACGGGTTTTCTATTGTTTCGTTTGCTTTTCTTTTTTTAAGTTTTTATTTGAATTCCAGTTAGTTCACCTACAATGTTATTTTAGTTTTAGGTGTATAATACAGTAACTCAGCATTCCTGTGATCATCAGGACAAGTGCACTCCTTAATCTTCATCACCTATTTAACGCAAACCCCCACCCCTATTGTCTGTTTCTTTATTTTGTAGCTATTCAGACCCATTTGTTCATCTCTTTCTTGCCTTCCATTTCTATCTGGACATAAAAAGCTAGCGCATAGCAGGTGAAAAGTGTTTACTCTTCAAATAATTTGGTATGGGTGTTTGCTTGAAGCAAACGAAGACTCTTCTAGGGAATATGATATCTCATGACCCAAGTTACCAGATTCGTTGATAGCAGTAGCTGCACAAACCGAGATCATCAGAATGTTTAGAAAGATGAATTATAATTGCCATCCATTGATCCGTTTATCCATCAATCCAGACATCCACCTGTCATAAATATTACTTCATAGAAATCACTTTATAATAGTAAATACTAAGAAATGTTAGTTGTAGTTATTGCCTATTAAATATATACAGTATCCATATATGTGTGGAGCAAGAAGCTGCATCTTGCTTTCTAACATAAAATTATACAATTTTAAGAGATGTATTATAAATGATACAAATAAATATTAAAATAATAATCATGTATTACCAGCACCCAGATTAAATAAAGGTAATATTTTGGTATGTATCTTATCAGTTAGGGTTTGTCTATTTGTTTTCTTACTCATTCAGTCTTTTATTCATGTTGTATTTTTAGCTCAGGGGAAAAAATCCAGGGGACATGAGAATAGGTCAGTCAAAGAAGTCCAGCAGGGCATGCTTAGTGTTCTCTTCCTGAGCTCAGTATTCAGCTGAAGTACCTCTCCTCTTGTAGAAGTGGGAAAGCTGAGCAGAAAGGAATTGGATGTGCATCTACAATAGCACTCCTGGTATTAGAATGAAAGTCCCTTGCTTCCATCCATACTCTCTCCATAAGTAAATGTTAGGGGCTGAACCATGTCTCCTGCAAATTCATCTGTTAAAGTCTAACCCCCAGTACTTCAGAATGTGACCTTATTGGGAAAAGAGGGTTGCAGATATAATTACTTAAGTTAAGATGATATCATAGTGGAATAAAATGTGCCCCTAATCCATGATAACAGGTATCCCTATAAAAAGGGCAAAGTTGGACACAAATAGATACACAGGTGGATGACATATGAATATTGCTTCTGCAAACCAGGAAACTACCAGAATCAAGGGGGAGAGAACTGGAACACATCCTTCTCTAGCATGTTTACAGGGAGCATGGCTCTTTAGACACCTTGATCTCAGTTTCAGAATTGTCAGAATACATTTCTCTTGTTGAAGCAGTTCAATTTGTGATTCTTTGTTATAGTGTCCCTGGTAAACTAATAGAATAAACCGTAAAATTAATCTCTCGCCCCAACCTTGTGTAAACTATTTTTGATTGATGTAGCAATACCTTTTGGGTAGTTTTTCTATATCAATAAATATATTTTTATGTTTCTTCTAATAGTTTTAGAATATAGTTATTCCCCAGACTTAAAAAAATTATTAATCTGTTCACAGAAATTTAGATCTAGTATAATAACTTGTCTGTAACTTACATTAAAGTTTAAAATTATACATACTGGTTTTATAATCTATTTTAGAGTCACAGCTAACTATCACTTGTTAATTTTTTTCTTCATTAATTTTCTTAACTGCTATTTTATGTTTTGCATATTTTATGTATAGTTAAGTTCTAAAATTGGGTAATTTTTAAAAAGAGGACTGAATAATTTAACAAATTGAATGTAATCCTTAGTGGCAGTTACTTTTCTTTTGTTGTGTTTATCTAGTTTTTTCCCATATACATATGCATTTTATATATTTCTAATCCTGATTTACAGAATATTACATATATACATATATGAAATTTATTTTTATGTATTAAAACATATTCTGTTTTCATATTACCTTTATGAAATATTTCGAATCACCATACAATATCCTATTAAATTTATATACCCTAAATATTACTGATATAACTATTCTCCATTATTGAATATTTAGTTTCCTTGTTGCTTTAGTAAGTTTTTGGAATTTATGGTGCAGTACCTATGACTATCCTAAATAAATAAGAATATTTATCTATTTGAGGCATAAGTCAAACATTATGAAATTTTGTTGAGACCCGATAATTATTTCCATAAGGATTATCCATTAGGAAATTAACAGTGAAAATGACTAATTTAGGATGGCAGTTTTTTTCCTTAAAATTAACTGAAGCCAGTAGGATAGAAAACAGTAACAGAGGGATAAGATTCAGTTCCTAATTTAATGCTAAATTTTCATCATCAGAATTCTAATTTTCTGAATATATTATGTAACTTATCAGGTGAATGATTTAGCTGTTCATATAAACCTCTGCTTGTCCCATATCTGCAACATAAAACTTGTCTTTAGAATCCTTGTCAATTGGCACTAACTTCTTTTCATGTATGTGTCCTGGTTAGGGGTGGGGGGAGGAAATTTTCTTAGTTCACCAACTTTATTGTTTTTCATTTAATCTCCACCTAAGATAATAATCTTGAGACTAGAAATATTTGGAAATACCATAGGTATAAATCCCCAAAGAGAGTCAATATAAGAAGTCTGTTATTTACACCTACAAAATAAACTTTGACTTTTTGTCCTTTACCACATAGTCCTGATGCAAAAATCAATGAAGTATTCTAGCTTCGCAAATGTGATTTTTTTTATCTTCCTCACCTTAAAAGGAAAACATGAAATTAATGTTACAAGTAAACAGATTCCTAGGCTTTGTTCCTGGATTCTGAACATCTATATACTTCAAAAACTGTGTAGATTCTGTGAGATAAAAAAAGTGTTTTTTTAATTCTTCTGATAGGTGGTATGAATGAATGGGGAAAATTTTGCATCGAGACATGCTATTTTACACAGTATAGATTGCCACCTGCTCACTCAGCTTTAACACTTCAGAGGTGGGAGGGTATTTAGAGTTATTCTTATATTTTTCCTTGTAGATCCAGTAACTATATTGAGAGAGTGTCTTTAAGCAAATGCAGATCTTCTATCAAAAATAAAAGTGGCAGAGGAAGAGATAATATGCCATAATCTGCATCATCAGTGTGTGCATCTGCAGATAGGGTATGAGCTAAGAGATGATTCAAAAAATTGAGAGCTCTGGGCTCAGAGTGGCTCAGTCAGTTAAGAGTCTGCCTTTGGCTTAGGTCATGATCTCCGGGTCCTTTGATGGAGTCCCACATCAGGCTCTGCTCAGCTGGGGGCTGCTTCTCCCTCTCCCTCTGCCTGTTGTTCTGCCTACTCATACTCTCTCTCTCTGTAAAATAAATAAATAAAATCTTCAAAATCTTCAAAAAAAATTGCAAGAACAAACCACAGAAGCCAACATAAAATACTAGCCATGAAATTTCTTGGCCTCTCTTGAGGAAGTTTATTTTCTTTTATGATTAGTATTCACCTTGATGGTGGATGTGCTTGCATTTTCAAATGCCCCCAATCGTTGTTTGATTAGGTGGAGTTGCATCATGTTGCTTTGCATCACTCATCTGGGTTAACAGTTAGTTTGGAAACACGTGTTTCATGGGCAGTGAGTTTTAATTTCTCTTGCAACAACAGAAAGCAATCAAATGAGAGAGTCTAGGTGTGTGGTTGTAGAGCAGAGAGGAGAAAAGGGGGTGAGAATACAATTATATTTGTTCTGCCTCTGTTCCAGGTACTGAGCTTCATAAGTTAATGCTGTAGGTGGTTTCAACGGTCTTATAAATATAGCAGATGTTTCAGTATGATGTGTTCGTTGTCTATAGAAATTCTAAATATGAATAAATTTCTTTTTAAAATCTATTTTATTTTGCTTTAATTCCAGCATGGTCGACCTATAGTATCATATTAGTTCCAGGTGTATAATACAGTGATTCAACAACTTCATACATTACCCAGTGCTAAATATGAAAGTTTTTCAAATTTAATACAATTAATAAAATAGCCAATTCCGTGAACATATAGTTTGATCACTAACAGCAGTTCAAAAAATATTCAGGGCCAATTAAAAGGAAAAGTAACATTTTTTGTAACATCATTTTATGTATTTTATTCTTCTTGATTTGAGCTTTTTTAAGGTTGTTTTTACATAGCTTCTTTTTTTTGTAATATTCCTTTATTAACCTTTTATTTATAGTGGACACATGTGTACCTATTATTTAAATTTTACCATTAACATTTAACTCTGTTTTTTCACATATCTATACTCTATCTAGCCATCTTTTTTTTTTCTTTTGCCTTTTTTAAAAATTATTTTTATTAGTATATAATGTATTATTTGCTGCAGGGGTACAGGTCTGTGAATCATCAGGCTTACACATTTCACAGCACTCACCATAGCACATACACTCCCCAAAGTCCATCACCCAGCCACCCCATCCCTTCCACCACCCTCCCCTCCAGCAATCCTCAGTTTGTCTTGTGAGATTAAGAGTCTCTTATGGTTTATCTCCCTCCCAATCCCATCTTCTTTCATTTTTTTCCTTCCCTAACCCCCCCACCCTGACTCTCAAATCCCTCATATCAGAGAGATCATATGGGAATTATATTATGCTGAGTGAAATAAGTCAGTTGGAGAAAGACAATGACATAGCGTTCTGTTTATTTGCCCAATAACAGAGTAGAAATAGATAAAACAAGAAAATGGGAAGAAAGGAAATACTCAGTATTATCAGTTAATGATCATAGACATATTTATTTATTAGAGAGTACAGAAATATTGAAATAATAATTTAAGATTACAAATATTCTAGAGCAGCCTGGCTGGCTGGGTCAGTGAAACATGTGACTTCTGATCTCAGGGTTGTACATTTGAGATCCATGTTGGATGTAGAGATTATTTTAAAAAAAAAACATCTTATAAAAATTTTAAAAATCTATTTTGCTGAAGAGGAAACTGAACTTTTGTGATTTCTTGAGTCATTACATAGCTAGAACTTGAACCAATGCCTTTATTTGGTGGTACCATCTCCTAGCTGTCTACAGCTATCATCCGGGGTTCTACATCATATTTAGGGTGTTTGGGGAATTATTTGTTTGTACATTTAAACGCATTTGAATTACAAAAATAGAAAATCTTCAAATAGAATAGCTTTATAGAAGCTATTATACATGACAACTTTGGCAAATGGCAATGTGCAAATATGGAATTGGGGAGTTCTAAGCCTCTTCCCTTATTATTCTTATTTTTTTTTTTTCTGGAATGAAGTGAGAGTATGGTAAGTGAATAATATTAAGCCATATGGTCATTTGTGTGGTCATCATTTTCCTGTGCCAACAAAACTTCTCGCTGAACTATTATTAACCTTATTTTCAAATAAATCAAAGGAAAAATACTTTTTTTCCATATGAAAGAATCAGTCAAGATAAGCAGGGTTCATCTAGAATTCCCAAAACATTTAGCATCATTCCCTTCGTCCTGAGAAAAAAGTACAATAAAAGGTAAACTTTGGAATTTTGAGACTATTCACTCTTCAGGACACTATTTACCCTACATTTGTCACATATAATTTTCTCAAGATACTTGATACAACCTCTCCCAGACATTAGGTTTAAAATTAATTGGCACTCAATGGCAGAGGGTAGAGTCACTTAAATTTGCTAAAGCAAGCACAGTGGCATCCACCAGAGTACATGTCACATTTTCTCAGAATGCCAACGGCAAAAATATATGCTGAGGAAGGCTGTGTGGATGCCACTATGTTGCAGTTCTCCTTCAATGCTTAATTAGCTTGCAGTGAGTGGAGACGCCATCTTGACTGGCTGTGAGGGATACCATTAGGCCAGGCCAATGACCTTGGCAACTCTAATATATATGTCTGTAAAATTGAGTTGTGAAACTAAAGGGCATTGCACAGGTGTTTCCAAGTATTTTAAAATAGGAATGTGGAGACTACACATGGGTCATTAAAACTATCAGTGTATACAGTGGTCAGTGCGGGACACACTTCCTGCAGCATAGCCTCTCTTTGGGTCAGTAGCACCATACCACTTGCCATCTAATACCACTTTGGCAACATTATTTTTTTATTTTTTATTTTTTTTTTAGCCTGAACACCCTGGCAAGTTAAATTATGTGGGGAGTAGTTCTATCTGGTAAATCAGCAAGGAAGCTAGACATAATACTGGGTGGGAAATAGTTGGCCTCTCAGCCACCAGCCTTATCTCCCAGAGACGTGTGAAGCTTGCAGTTACATTTGAAAATCTCTAATAGCCAGATAAGCAAAAAAGGCTTTCTGCGGACCCAGGTTAAAAGGTTTGATGATGAGATACGATTTAAGGCCAAATGAAGTGATGTAGCAAAGAGGGAATAGTAGAGGAAGGGAAACAGAATCTCTGTAATGAACTAGCACCAGAAAATCTTCTGCAGAGGAAGAGTATAAACAAAAAATAATCTCCCAAACACAGGACTTAAGCCTCTACATTTTCTTTTTATTCCTAACGGTCTGCCTAGCAACAGCTGATGTACAGATTTCGCTGAATGTCAGATTGAGAGCTCCAGAAGGTTTATTTCTGCAGGAGATTAAGGTACAAATATTTCCAGATTAGTTTCAGGGTGGCAAGATCAACTCACACCATGAGGCCTCTGCCATCATAGAGATGCTCTGCGGCACTTTTTTTCTGTCATAAATGAAGTGGCAAAATTGCCTCTTGAGTCAAAGGGAAGAAGTCAAAATGTTGTCTTGTTAGGTGTCCTGGGGAGTGAGTGGCATGTTTCCTGGGTTGGATAGCAGATCAGGATTCAGGAAGGGGACTCAGTGTTCTCTGTGGAACTGGAAGGTCAGAAAACACATGACCACATTTGTGTTGTAGCAGTAACAGCCTTTAAAAAAAGAAAAAGAAAAGAAAAGAAAAAGTTTCCACCCATTCTATTATCA
Organism: Martes martes; assembly: GCF_963455335.1. Taxonomy (NCBI): domain Eukaryota; kingdom Metazoa; phylum Chordata; class Mammalia; order Carnivora; family Mustelidae; genus Martes; species Martes martes. Next base: position 173,487,071 of record NC_137888.1, on the reverse strand, counting down.
CTGCTGAAGGATATTGGGAGAGCTAGGATAAAAATCATAAGCATTGGGGCGCCTGGGTGTCTCAGTGGGTTAAGCCTCTGCCTTCGGCTCAGGTCATGATCTTAGGGTCCTAGGATCAAGCCCTGCATCAGGCTCTCTGCTCAGCGGGGAGCCTGCTTCCTCCTCTCTCTCTGCCTGCCTCTCTGCCTACTTGTGATCTCTCTCTCTCTCTCTGTCAAATAAATAAAAATCTTTAAAAAAATCATCAGCATTAACAAAGGTTAATTTTACAGTGGGTCAGCCAGATTGTGTACATGGACATGTCATAAGATGTACCAGAATAAATCCTTACTATTTATTTTTATCCCCATTTGCTCTAGGTAATGTATTTTTTTTGTCAGTTACAGAAAATATATGGCTCATTGGCTATCATTAGTTTGAAAAATAAGGGAGGATATATTCTGACCTGAAAGTAGAACTCCAAGCCTATTGCATCTTTAATAAAGAGCTAAGCATCTAAACTGCTGTTTGAAATAGTTGTCAAGTAAAGACAGAGCTGTTCACTTGAAGCACTCAGATTCTAAAGCAACCTTTTAGAATAAAACCCAGTGGAAACCCATTTAATAAATGAATAATAAGCCATGCTAGAGAAGCAATCCAAGTATAATCAAGTGTTTCCATCTTAGTTTTGGGTTCCACGCTGCAGGAGCCCTGGGATTTGGACCCTAAGATTGGATAATGGTGAATAGGGCTTAGTTTTGGACTTTATTAGGTGTTGATACCATAGACCAACTGGAGTTCATTGACTTCACAGACTAATCTGTTTGGCTATAGAAGGAATAATAGGGACCCCAAACAAGAGCATTCCATTGCTTCAATTACACCCCCCTCCATATGAGTTTAGGTATGCAGAGACTTCATGGAGTCACCAGGAGAAATTCTTTGTTGTATTCACAAAGGGTCTAATGGTGCTTTAAGAATGAGAATTGTGCTTTCTGCATTAGTTTATATATCCTTTTCCTATGTGTGTTGAGTATTTAACAAGGTGTTTTTACTTTACCTGCTGTTTTAACTACATATGTGGAAAGAAATACCTTGCTGATTCTGGCACAGGAGACTTCTGTGTTCCTGTTTCAGTCAAGAGCCGGCTGGATGGGGAGGAGAGGAAAGGACAGGCCTCTCCCTGCTAAGTATTCAGCATTGTATATTTTGGATTTATCTGACATATTTTTTTTCCTCTGAGGACACACAAAAGAATCCTTATAATTAATTTATTAAATTATAAACGCAAACATTTTTCTTGTCATAGCAGTTACGCCTTTTTTTTTTTTTTTAACAAACTTAGTTACACAAATCGTGAACCTGGCATTATAATCCTAGTAAACCAGATTAAATCTTACTTGTAGAGTTCATTTTCCAATACTTATGGTTGTCCCAATGGAAGCCATTAGCAGTCACTTGTTTAGAATTATTCATGGATTGGGCTTTAAGTATTTTGGTAAGTGATGGTAACATAATTTTCAGTGCCTTCTCCCTGGAAAAGATGGGAAGAAGGATTATCCTTAGGCAATTGTAACTAGTCTGTGGCCATTCAAGCTTATGTTTTGTTTTTGTTTTTATTTTTGTTTTTTTGTTTTTGTTTTATTTATTTTGACAGAGAGAGACACAGCAAGTGAGGGAACACAAGGAGGGGAGTGGGAGAGGGAGAAGCAGGCTTCCCGTGGAGCAGGAAACCCGATGTGGGACTTGATCCCAGGAGGCTGGGATCATGACCTGAGCCGAAGGCAGACGCTTAATGACTGAGCCACCCAGGCACCCTCAAGCTTATGTTTTATACAACAATGAGCCCACCAAAAACAGTTGAATAGAATATTATCAGTCATCAAATAATGAGCATTGGATTTTAAGGATCTTTTGAAATATACTTTACAAACCATGAGAGACTCTGGACTCTGGGAAACCAACTGAGGTTTACATAAGGGGAGGGGGGTGGCGGGATGGGGTAACCAGGTGATGGGCATTAAGGAGGGCACGTGTTGTAATGAGCACTGGGTATTATCGTGGAATACTACATCAAAATGATGTACAATTAATTAAAAATTATTTTACAATTTTACAATTATTTTACAATTAATTAAAAATTAATGATGTACAATATGTTTGGTAACTGAACATAATAATAAAAAAATAAAATATACTTTATTAGGCATTATGGTGGGATACAGAAAATAGGAGAATACAGACTATTTCCTGTCCCCACAAAACTCACAATATAATTAGGAAAAGAGAATAAATACAGTTGGAACAAAGTGCCAGTGTAAGAGATAAGTAACTGCTAAATTAAGTGCACAGGATGTCATGAAGTAAGACTTGATTGAATGAATAGTAGAAATAATAAATGCTCTAAGAGAGTAGAAGAGGAAAAGTTCATGGACTTCCAAGGTGAATGGGAAAAAAGTGAATTTGAGCAGGATTCTAAAGGATTTTTAGAATTTATGCACTTAGGCCAGAGTGGAGAAGAGAGCCCTAACGTGCACAAACATGAAAGCAGGGAAATTTGAGTTTAAGTATGGTAATGATAATAGAAGTTAACTTTTTATTTAATACTTAATAGGTTCCTTGTAATATTGATTAATCTTCAGCACAACACATAAGATAAATTTAAGACAGTCCAATACAAAGACTTAGTCCCTAATTGGTTACAGGTGATAGAGCAATAGGGAATGGGGAAGATAAGCATGGGGAGAAATCACTGATAACCCCAGGTCTTTAAACTTGGTTGACTGGAAGAACAAAGTATAGATTTTACTGAAATAGGGGGTTTCTTTAAAGAGCTGCTTTTGAGGAGATGAATGCACAAATTGTTTATGAGATGATTTTTAGTGAATTGCATGAGATGATTCAAGGGGAAATACTCAGTAAGATGTTAGACATTTGTGACCTAGAATTCCAGGGAGATGTGCAATTAGAAAAACAAAGTTATACTTAGAGGAGATAGCTCCAGTCACCAGAGTATATGTCAGAGCAAGGATTGTGTACTGTGCTTAGAGACATTTTATTTCCAAAACGTTAGTGAAACAAAGTGGGCTTTCACTCTTCTCATGTGGAAAGATAATTTATTAATAATCAGGTTTCTCAAGAACTGTTTGAAGGCCCACAAATCCACGAGAAACAATTCCTTCTTTTCATAGGTACACACAGATTGAGTCAATTTAGAGAAGGAAAAAAAGAAAATTGTCTGTGAATCCATGAGATCCCTTTTTATTCCAGAGATCAGTAGAGCATGTTATAAGGTTTTGTATTGATTCCTTAAGAATACAGGAAATGTATCACTTACTAGAGATCCAGATCAATCAAGAAATTGTGTGTAGGGTTTTGGTTTTTTTTTTTTATATCTAATGGAATATTTTGAGGAAATTAGGACTTCAGCTGGAAAATGCAAAATGTGTATGGATGATAGGAGAAGTAAAATGTTTGTCATTTTGTGTGTATGTATGTGCATACATATGTGTATGTATAAGACTTTATGTGCTTGAGTGTGTGTAGGCCTACACACACACACACACACACCATCTTTATTATTACTCCACAATGATAATGGATCAGAATGATTTGTAGTGGTCAAAAATACAGAAACTTAAATTGATTCCTAAACTTACATTAGGACGAAATGGAAGAAATTACTTACATCACCAGTATTATTTTGAAATAATTAGAGAAACATTTTTGAAGAAAAAAGCACTAACTTTCTTTAATAGTAATAGCAGAAGGCATACCATGGAACATCAGTTTGTCAGGCATGTGAGGGTTTTGAATAATGCAGGAAAGGAAATAAATATCTTCCCTAATGGAGATGTAGAGATACATGTTGATTATCAACTCTTTTATAAATATTTATCTCCACGCCAGTTTCTATTACCGGATTTATTCACAAGCATTGTGAATAACCCAACTTTAGCTGGATTTACTGGCTTACAACTGCCTTTTTTTTTTTTTTTTAGTTTTTTTTTTTGTAGTTATTAATAGAACCCCTCATTTATAATCTGCATATTGTCTTCATTTTATTTAGGGAAACAGTAAAGCATCAGAGAAGAAATAAAAATGGACTAAAATGGATACTCAGAATTTCTTGCTCTCTAATTCGGTATTGAACACAAGATACCCTTCCCTTCTGACCAAGAAGACAAAATTATCTGTCTTCACTATCTCTTCATTCAAGGAGGATGATTTTCTCAATATATACAGTTAGGGAGAAAACATATGTAAGGTGAACTGAATCCTAAGATAAATGAGGCCAGAGTAAAGAGCACCAAGTCCTTTTAAAATGGATTCATGTATGTAGGCCACAGTGGATTAAAACTCATGGTACTTATACAAACATAACAAAACAAAAAGTAAGAACAGTCAGGTATTTTGATAGAGTCCATTTAGGATAGTGTTTTAGGAATGCTGGAGATCAGGGAGAAACCCAGAGGGCCGACAGAACAACAATTCACGTTTCTCTGATTTTTAAGATAAGTTAAAGAAAAAATTCTGGAAAATACAGTTGTCAGTTTTTTGCTAGTGATGAGACACATCTGTCTGCCCTTGGGAGTTAGTGATCATAGGTTCGGTACCTACTGTGTACAAGATAAGGTTCTGAGCATGTTATAAGGAATGCAGATATTTAAATTATAGATTCTACCTCACCTCAGTGAGCTCACTCCAAATCAAGGAGTTAACATGGAATTATAATACAATTTGGATTGAATAAGTAACATTGGGAAGTTATAGAAGAAGTGCTTTATTATTCAGTGCAGAAAAGGTAACTTTGACCTTTGTGCATCTTGAAAAGTTAACTGTTCAGAAGGTAATAAGTGAGAACATTTTATTTTAAACGGTGGAGCAATGGAGGAAACCGTCAAAGCATAGCTATGTAGACAGTAAAACATGCAGCAGACTCATGCATGGAAAATCCAGTTTGATTTCATTCAACTGAAGCGCAGTTGAATGTCGGGGAAATTGGGAGATGTGGCTGGAAAAGTCCGTTGGAATTTGACTGGAGAGGTCTTATAAGGAAGGTGGAGTTGCTATGGTGTAATGGGGGAACAGTAAGTAGGAGTCTGGAGACTGAAGTTCCAGTCTTGTCTTTACTACTCACTCAATTTATTTTCTTAGTAATCTAATTTCCTTGGGATATATGCTCCAGCCTGTAAATGATGGTCTCCATTTGTAAGCCAACATGTCCTCTCACAAAGATTCTAGACAGAGTGCTTTTCTTCTAGATTTGGGGTAGGTGACCAAGTTACCAGATGAAGCAGCTGACTTGTATTTAGGAGCCAAGTTTTATAAATCATTTGTATCTTTAAGTAGAGGAATCACACTTATGCTGGGGGAATGAGAGAGAATCAAGAACTGAAATCTCCCATGGGAATATGGTGAATTGTATTTGTATATCCCAACTCACACTCATTCTGGGACATATCCTGTTTATAATATTATATCTTTATATGTATGATATATTACTTTTCTTCTTTTTCACAGCCTGTTTAGTTGAATTCATTTGTGTCTGATCAGTTTGGTCATTCATCCCAAGAAGAACAAGAAAATAGAAAGCAGAGTTCTTTATTTCTAGTCAAAGGGCAGCCTTGAAACAAATATCAAAACTCTACATGTTAAGTGTTCTTACCACAAGGAAAAAGAAGCTATCAACTTTTGCTTCTAAAAGGAGCCTACAGACACTTCATAGTTTCTCCCAGGGCATCACATGTTAAAGAAATATGATGGTTTTTAGCCCACAGAGAGAAAGAGACCAGAGCCAAAAACCAGTAGTAGTGTCTGTCCAATGTTTTGGGGATGTGGAAGGTGGAAAGATGAGGAGAAAAAATTGGTATGTGAAATACGATTTCAAATGAATTCTGCTGAATTACAGAAATAAAAAAAATTACAGAAATTACTGCTAGCTAATAGCTTCTTTTCATTTCACTGTTTTCTAGTAAACAACAACCATAAACAGGTTGGTTCTAGGGATTTACCAAATGGTGTTGAATATGCCCCAAACCAGTATTTGAATTAGTTTAATTGTATGGATTAACAATTGAGGAAACAAAAAAATCTTCTTTGTATTAGGAATTAAGTCTATATATTTAACTACCAAATTGGAATAAAAAATCATGTCATCTGATTAGTCTATGTACTGTGCATGAATTGATACTTCATTTAGATCAAATCTGTATCACATTCCATGTTCTGCTGTAGGTCTATGTGATCAAAATTCATCTTTGTAATGAAGTACTTTAGGGTATCAGTATGATTTCTTCAAGCTATCAAAGGTTCAGTTGTCTTTAGTAAGATTTCCAGTACATTAGTGTTTTAATAAATTATCCATGAAATATTTTAAGTTATTCATTTCAGATGTTTTTGTGGTAAATGTGTCTAAATTTATTTTTGTTTTGTTTTAAATTTTATTTTAATTATAGAGACAAAAAGAACACACACAAATGAAGTGGGGAAGGGGCACAGAGAGACTCACAAGGGGGCTCCAGGCACAGTGCCTGTAACCTTACACAGGGCTCGATCCCACCACCCTGGAACCTGAGATCATGACCTGAGCTGAAATCAAAAGTCAGACTTGACCCAACTGAGCCACCCAAGTGACCCTAAATGCGCCTATGTTTATAAGCTTTAATTTACTAGTTTAAGGATATGTGTTAGTTTCTAATTAGGATTTAAAGCACACAATCCAAACCTGTTTTGCTCAGTTTAGGCTTCAAATTAAAAAATGCTGCTGGTCAGTTCAGCGTGTAGGGAAAATGTGATGCTTCCCAGTTTTGTGGGTCATTTCATGTTGCATTTGCAGAACAACTTTGTAGAACACATCAGCAGTGGGTCCAGCTGACAATTACATTGATGCTTACAAACAAAATATTACTGTGAATTAGGGATCAGCAAACATTTACTGTAAAAAAAAAAATAGTATTTTTTCCTTTCCTGGCCATATGATCTTTGTTGCGAACTACGAGACCCTGGCATTATATCACAATAGCAGTCACAGACAGACCTTAATGAGCAGGCATGGATGGCTGTGTTCCACAGAACATTTTTTTATAAAAACAGGTGTTGGTCTGAATGTGGCCCTTAAATAACCAGTCATTTCTGTAGATGATTGACTTGTCCCAAAGTGAGTTCTGAGGATGAGATGAGGTATCCATGAATGAAGAGGAACTTCAGGTCAAGCAATTTTGGGAAATAGAATACCTCTTCTCTTAGACAAATCCAATGTTATCTTCAAGGCCATGAGAAGTCTTGCAATAAAGTGATCTGTCTACTTTGGCTTACTCAGTTTTCCCAAACAGATGTGACCCTAGAATTTTGTTGTTGTTGTTATATTAAGTCTTAAACGTATGAGAAAATCCATGATTTAGAAGCAAGTTATCAAACTGAAAATTTGACTACCATATAGGTCATCATATGCAAACCTTTACTGAAATCTTTTAAAATCCAAAGCCCACTCGCTAACTCTTGTCCACAAAACTAGCCAGGGTAAAGTCTTAACTATCTGAACTAGTTATGAGTGATTTTCTGATCAGTCCTTTCTTAGACTCTGATCATATTACTTCCTGCTGGCAATTTGAGCTCTTGGACTTTTCCTTCTGGTTAAATGCATTATTGTTTTTTTCTAATTAAATAATTTATTTGAGAGAGAGAAAAAACTAGCAGGGAGGGGCAGAAGAAGAAGCAAACTGTCCTCTGACCCAGAAGCCCAATGTGGGGCTCAATCCCAGATCTCCAGAATCATGACCCAAGCCAAAGGCAGCCTTGCAACTGAGTGAGCCATCCAGGTGCCCCAAATGCTTTATAGTTTAAATTAATTGAGCATGTATTTACTGTGTGCATACATTCCAGACACAGCGATGTAAAGACTCTTTCTTTTCTGGGAATTTATAATAGCAAAGAGGGATAAAGACAAAAGTTAGAATACTATATGATAACTTCTCTAATAAGAGGAATTTTTAATCCTGTCAAAGTACGTATGAGAAGTACTAAGCCATAATTACAATGTCAGAGAAAGCTTCCACAGGACTGCTGTCTAAGCACATATTTCAGGCTAGCTACGGAGAAATAGGGAAGGAGCAAGTACAAAGATACTGGGCAAGATGACCAGGCTTATCCAGCTAATGCGCAGGATGGCTCTAATGTGGCTATATGCTGCAGAGATAGGTGGGAGTTGAATTAAAAAGGTTTTTCCTCGTTCTGTAAAATTATTGAATGTAGGTGGAAAGTTGCAGAGTGTGGCTCAATCATATTTGCACTCTGGTAATACAGTGGTACTGGAATGCAGAGAATGAACTGGAGGGAGCTGGTCTGCTCAGATGTGCGACTTTGCCTTAAGCTGTTTATAGCTTTCCCATGGAATCTACCATCATGATCTATTGCTCTAGATTCCTCCTTCAAGTCCATAGCACGCCACCAAGCCTCCTATGTTATATTAAGAAACCGAGAACTGGGTGATATTTTCCCCTGAAACCATCTGCTTACTATTAGAAACATTAAACTGTCTTTTCATTTGGGGTATTAGAAAAATTATAAGGCATGAATAATAAGTGTTTTTAGAAAATTCAAAGGAGACTTTGTTACCTATTTGTAGTTAGACAAAAACTGGCACCAAGAGACCAACCTGGTTGTTACACCTTAAAGAAATGATTGACTCTAAAGACAAACCTGGGCCTTTTCCTTAGCAACAGCAATTAACCTAGAAGAGTCTTTCCTTAGATCTGTTTTAAGACAACAGAACTGGTGGGCATATAAATATATACACATATAATTACACACCCTGCCTGTCCTTGTGCACCTGTACTGCTTACTTGCAAAGCATGAGGTATTTCTGGAAGTTCTCAATTAGAATGCAGCTTAATCTTGTGTTCACTAAATAACAATGTATGAAGTATGTCTGCTTTATCCAGCCTGGCACAGAGGAGCGCTTAAAGAGATGTGAGGGTTTCTTTTAATCCTTTTCTTTTATAGAAAAAATTATTTGGGGGACACCTGGGTGGCTCAGTCAGTTAAATGTCTGCCTTGGGCTCAAGTCATGATCCCGGGGTCCTAGGATCGAGTCCCATGTTGGGCTCCTTGTTCAGTGGGAAGCCTTCTTCTCCCTCTGCCTCCTTCTCCCTCTACCTGTTTCTCCCCCACTTGTGCTCTCTCTCTCTCTGACAAATAAATTAAAAAAATATATATATTTTGTGTGGACAACTGGGCTCTGGGGTGTTATACATGTATACACGTGTATATAATATATATGAATTATATAGTACGTATATATTTTATTCTGGCTATTTAACATTGTTTAGAAATGCAACTTCTGATGTCTAAGCTGAAGGCTGTGGCGTTTTTAATTAGGGGGTACTGCAGTTGTGTTGGAGGATCAGGTGTTAAAAGCCGTGGGACAGAGACATCATTTAAAGTTTGGGGATTGGAATCAAACGGTTTCCATAGAGTCCATGTTAATATCAACAAGAAAAAAAATGATACATTTTACCTCTGTTTTTTTTTTCTTAGCTTTTATTACCATGCTTATCATGGCTACCAGACTCATTCCTCACTTGTATGAATTCAGGAGAAAGCAGGGTGCAGGATCTCTTAGGAGAAATGGAAGCCAGACCTTAGAAGTGATGGAAGTCTGCCATTACAATCTAATCCCTTGCCATCGCCATTAGCCCCACTTGAGTTCAGAACACTGTTAAAGTACATAAAAATATTTATTTCTGGTTGGTAAACCTTTGTCTTCCTTGCACTCATCAGATATTTGGATGACTCTGTCATTGTATTTATGCAAGCTGTTCTTTTCCATCCGTCAAGGATACTGTTTTCCAAGGAGTTTTTCCGTATTCCTCTAGTGGAAGTTCCATAAGGCAACCTGAGGTACAAACCGAGCCTGAAATGTGGTACGTGGAAAAGTCAGATAAAAGCTTATGCATATTCACAGTTACATAAACATAAGCATTGAGAGGACACATTTCATCACTTTTTTTTTTTTTTTCCTACTTGAAGATATTGTCCTGAAACTCACAGCTGAGATGTAGTAAGTGAAGGGTTGAGAGGCAATAAAATAAAAACTTGAACTGTGTGGGCATGGACTTAAATAAAACACTTGGGACTGAGTTTTCCTGAAGTAACTTCAGCTATTTAAATCTGTCTTTGGTCCTTTGTCTCATCTCTGAAACAGCTCAGTCTCAGAATTGAAGTTGTCTCTAATCAGAATTCTTCTCTAAAATCTTCTTGTAGATAACAGCTACCTCTTAGTTTCCATAGGTAACTGAATTACATTTCCTTGTACCAACAACATGCCTAGACTGCCAATTTAAGGAGGGAGTTTTATATCATGAAAAAATGTATATAGTACTACAGCTATTCCCATTTTCATATTTTTCTCCTCTCTTTACATAGATCTTACATTTTTTTTTTTTTTTTTGCAAAAAGCTCACAATGATAGTAAATGGGAAATATAGGAAAAACCTGCATGCTATTTTTTAGCATATAAGAAGTATGGAATTTTGGCTTTATTTATTTATTTATCATTAAGAAACATAAGATAAGCCCAGTTCTCTCCACACCTTAATTTGACTATTCAGCAGTTTCATACCAATTAAATTGTCACAAAGTAACAACATTGACAATATAGCAGACATAATTTTTTTCACACAATTTTTCTCTGACCATTGTGTCTTTTTTTTTTTTTAAGATTTTTATCTATTCATTTGACAGACAGAGATCACAAGCAGGCAGAGAGGCAGACAGAGAGGGGGAGAGGGAGAAGCAGGCTCACCGCCGAGCAGAGAGCCCGATGCGGGGCTTGATCCCAGGACCCTAGGATCATGACCCAAGCCGAAGGCAGAGGCTTTAACCCACTGAACCACCCAGGTGCCCCTGACCATTGTGTCTTTTATGAGCAAACTTTTATGATCTTTGAAATTCATCCAGAAATGATGTTGCAAACCATAAATATAACATATACTCTGGTATGATACATGCACATTTCTTTCTAGGAAGATAGATCCACTGTTGTAAAGACCAAAAAAAAAAAAAAAAAACATTTTTTTTCTGACGTCTGATTTTAAGTGTGGGCTTTATTTTGAAATAATTATAAACTTACAGGAAAGTTACCAAAAGTGGTACAAAGTTCTTGTGTGCCTTTCCCTCTGGTTCTTCTAATTACCTTATATACCATAATAGAGCAACCAAGACCAAGAAATTGACATGGGTACAAATCAGGCAGGTAAACAACAGGCCTTGTTTGATGTGCACTTGTTTCTCTAATAATATCCTGTTTCTATTACAGGATCTGTCCCAGAATCCCACATGATTTATAGTATTTACTTCCCTTTAGCATCCTTCAGTTCCATGACAGTTCCTTACTCTTTGGTTGCCTTTTGTGATTTTGACACTTTTGAAGACAACTGCTCAGTTATATGACAGAATCCTATGCAGTTGTCTTGTGTTTTCTCATGATTACAGTGAGGTTAGGCATTGTTGGCAAAGAAAACCACAGAAGCATACCGTGGCCCTTTTAGTATACCACTTTCAGAGGCTGCACGAGGTCAGTATGACTTCTCATTGGTGATGTTAGCCTTGATCATTGGTTAAGAGTAAGTCAGCTGAGTTTCTCTACTGTAAAATTAATATTTTCCCCAGCATTAACTTTAGACACAGACATATATTTTTTTAATGTATTAAATACTATATAGTCACCATACTCTTTTATGCTCCAATGTCCCTTCCTAAAAACCATTATGCAGGAACCTAACTTTCATCGCAACTGGTGTACTAAGAATTAATGCACCGTCCTTGGGAGATTCTCAGATAAAAGCCACTTTATAGCTAGAAATGATCACTCTATTGCATTTTAAATAAGAACATAAATAGAATGGCTAAAAGTAAATTGGCAGCATGTGCTCATTTCACACCCAGAACTACAGGACATCTGTTATATATGTGACAGGCCAGACCTGAAATCTGGTTTTCCCAGAACCAAATAGTGTTTGCCCAGTTTGACCTAAGTCAGCCTAATTAAGCAAAGAACAATCAATCACGTGCTACCTATTTTGGCTATGAAACTAACTGGATAGCTAACCACCCTTTGATAAGGACAATAAAAAAATTTTTAAAAACAGTCACATTCACAGTTTCTGCTGCTGATACAAGAGGGGGGAAAAAAATCCCCTAGCATGCTAATGATTCTGCATCCACATGCTATAATTATCATTAGTGTGCCTCTGATGCTTAGGTATCCCCACCAGTGCAGAGAAAGACAACCTTTGCAAAGAGGTTTACCAACATTATACTTTATTTTTCCTTTGAATGTCAGTGCTATCCTCCCTGACATAATATGCTGAGAGGAAATTGGCCACTTAGAGGTCCAGAGAAAGTGGGAGAAGGAACACCAGAGAAATAAGTCTCTCACATTCTTCTCCAAGCTTCAATTTCCTCTTTGACAAATGGCAATTATTATATATCTACCTCCTCAAGTTATTGTGAGGATCAGATCATCTATATAAAATTTTGGATGATAACTGACACATAGTAAGTACTCAAGAGAAAAAACAGCTTGTCATTTTATCACTCTACCATTTTTCATGCCTGAGGTACAGATCTCAGTGTAAAAGACAAGAGAATGCAGGTGATTGCTTACTTAAATTTTTCTGTTTAATAGGCAGGGACTTCTGGTAAACTATTCTATACCAAACAAGAATTCAGAAGAGTTTGTCAAATGATATAGAAACATCCTATCTCTACATGCAGTCCTAAATGAAGGACAATGTCAGTGAAGTGTGCGTTGCAGGAAATTAATCTGTTCTTCAAGAAAATGAGTCCATGGGAAAATAAACAGGAAAATGCACTAGAATACAAGTTCTATGATAAGATTTCTTCAACTTTATTATGATATCCAGTGCCTAGCACCATGCCAGACATACTGCAGGTGCTCAACAAATATTTTTTTTCAGATGAATGTTCTAATATAGTATTCTTTCTAATGTAGTATTTATTTCTCTAAAGGCTAGCACAGGATCTGGAATGCACAACTTACCTTTGCAGGGGATGGAAAACTATCAATATCATCACTACACTGAAGAGGAGGGTAGTGGGTAGTTTCATGTCCCCGGACTCTATGTATTATACAGAGATTTCTTTCTTTTTTTTTTTTTTAAGATTTTATTTATTTAATTGACAGGGAGAGAGAGATCGCAAGTAGGCAGAGAGGCAGGCAGAGGGTGGGGGGAAGCAGGCTCCCTGCCAAGCAGAGAGCCCGGTGCGGGGCTCGATCCCAGGACCCTGAGATCACGACCCAAGCTGAAAGCAGAGGCTTAACCCACTGAGCCACCCAGGTGCCCCTATAGAGAGATTTCTAGGTTTCCCCTAGGTAACACAAAACCCTTACTAAGGTTGTTATTATGTTGATAACAATTTTAAACATATTAGCTCATATAGTTCTCAGTGAACAACTTCTTCTTCTTCTTCTTCTTCTTCTTCTTCTTCTTCTTCTTCTTCTTCTTCTTCTTTTTCTAGATTTTATTTATTTACTTGAGAGAGAGAGTACACAAGTGACTATAGGGGCTGAGGGAGAGGGAGAAGCAGGGTCCTCATGGAACAGGGAGATAGACTTCAGCGTGGATCTCAGGACCCAGAAATCATGACTTGAGCATAAGGCAGATGTTTAACTGACTGAGCTACCTAGGCACCCTTCTGTGAACTTCTGAAGTAGGTGGCAGTGTCTCCATTATATAGATGAAAAACTGAAGGGTCAAAAATAACTTTTATAAAACAGTTCAGATATTTGATATAAAAACTGAGATTTGGGGGCACCTGGGTGGCTCAGTGGGTTAGAGCCTCTGCCTTCGGCTCGGGTCATGATCCCAGGGTCCTGGGATTGAGCCCCACTTGGGGCTCTCTGCTCGGCAGGGAGCCTGCTTCCCCCCTCCCTCTCTGCCTTCCTCTCTGCCTACTTGTGATCTCTGTCAAATAAATTTAAAAAAAAATCTTAAAAACAAACAAACAAACTGAGATTTGAACTTAGATCTGTTTCCAAAATCCTGTATACTCCTGACTTAGAGTACTACACTTTCTTGTTTGTCTACTGTTCAAACACCCTTAAAGTACTGTGTTACTTACTTCCCCAAAGAATAAAATAAACTTTATGAGGGCAGATTCTATCTGTCTTACTCATTGCTGTATCATATGACATGCCAGTTACTTGAAGCATAATTAATAATTTGAATAAAGGAGAGAGTGTAAAAGATCTTAGTCCCTTTGTTTTTATAGCCTATCATTATTTGTACATTTATGTTTGCAATCTTATTTCTACTTCTAATTAAGTAGATACAGACTCACTTTTAAGCTATAGGATATCTGATTTGGCTGTCCAAGCAATCAGCAAGCTGTGCATAGTGATGAATATACTGGTAAGCTTTACTTTCCCACTAAGTGCATCCAAGTAAAAGCTCTGAAAGTCATACGGTTCTTGCCACTTTAAATCTGACACCTAATATATTAGGTATTAGAGTGTTTTGTGCTTACCTTTAGCTCTTCTTTAGTTTAGGTGATTAAAAAATGCCTGTTGCTGTCTGTATGTGCAGCATGCTTCATTAACAGTGATTTATTTGGGAGTTTAGCAGAATTGGCACTCTGCAGCACACCAGTGGGCAGAAGGAAAACAAACGTGAGATGGTTGCTAAGAAACCCATCCTGCTGGGATGGTAGGAGCCTTTAAAAAGTTTGCAAAGTTGACTTCCCATTACCCAGAAAGCAAGACTGAGACTGGAGTCTGTGGGAAGATTCATTTCCCCCAAACCACTTCCATACACCCTTCTTTAATGCTCAGGAAAGTATCCAGTGTAATCATTGGTTTTCCCCATCGGTACAGTGTACTTTTCTGCATCCATTGTCTCCTGAAGCCAAATGTTTCACTGCTTGCTCATCTTCTTTTCCCAGCAAGTTTACTTACTCAAAAGTCATGCTTATCTTTTTCTAGCAGAATCCACTTATAAATGTTTTCTCTTATATTCCTTTCAACAACCCTGTATCATTCCTGTCACTTTACCAAAGAGAAAAGGGAGGCCAACGGAGGTTAAATGACTTGCCCAAGGTCAACAGGTAAATGGTAGGACTGGGATTTGAACCTAGCTTTTGTAATTCTAAAGCCAGTATTTGAACCACCATGAGAAAGGCAAAGAAATTTTTAATTTTACTTGCAAGCTATATTGATTTTGTTGTGTCTACTTGAAATGTTATGTTGAAAAAATTCGAGAATGCCCTTGGGGTAAGCAAGAAAGAGTGCCATACTAAATTCACTTGCTTTCCATAGGAATGGGAAGGAAGAATGGAGGTGCCATGTATTTTCCTATCTTCAGCTATGATCTACTTTTGTTTTTGTTTTTATTGTAATGAGAGTGTACTAATATGGGAATGCCATTCTAAAGGAAGGATGAAATATCTGAGAAGCAGTCTAAGTAAGGGGAAAACACCACTGTATATTTTTTACATGCTATAATTTCCTGTTCTTCTAATAAGCCTGCATTGTAACTATTTGGGAGAATTTCCACATAGGGCTTAAATATCTACACTCTGAAGTTGAACTTTCAGGGTTCATCTCAAGGGTGATGTAAATATTCTCTATCTTGTTGGTAGTGGCAGTTGTATGACTGCATTTGTTTTTGAAACCTCATCAAACTTTATACTGAAAATACTGTAAATGAGCATATGCAAAATATACTTCAATAAACTTGCAGGGGGTGGCATTTAGAGTTCATTCCTTGTCCCTATTATAACAGTTCTAACAAGGGACAATTTATTTAACCCTTAAAATGAAAATAATATTGTCTACCTTAACAGGTTCCTCTTTTAAAAAAAAAAGTTTATTTATGTATTTGTGTTTTTACTTATTTATTTATGAGAGAGAGAGAGAAAATATGCATACCATGTGCACAAGCAAAGTGGGGCAGGGAGCAGAGGGAGAGAGAGGGAGATGTTAAGCAGGCTCCATGCCCACTGCAGAGCCCAACTCAGGAATCGATCTCACAACCCTGAGATCATGACTTGAGCCGAAATCAAGATTTGGCCACTCAATGACTGAGCTACCCCGGTGCCACTTAAAGGGTTGTTTTAAGGGGTACCTGGGTGGCTCAGTGGGTTAAAGCCTCTGCCTTCAGCTCAGGTCATGATCCCAGGGTCCTGGGATTGAGCCCCGCATCGGGCTCTCTGCTCAACAGGGAGCCTGCTTCCTCCTCTCTCTCTCTCTCTCTCTGCCTGCTTCTCTGCCTACTTGTGATCTCCGTCTGTCAAATAAATAAATAAGATCTTTAAAAAAAAGGGGGGGTTGTTTTAAAAATGAGATGAGTTAGTTTATAAGAAACTACTAGGTAGTAAGTACTCTGTAGACGATAATGTTGTTTATCATTTCCTCTGTTATTTTGTATTTTATTCTACCATTACACTGCCACCAACATTAATAGCTTAATCACATATGCTTTTTTTTTTTTTTTTTTGAGTGAGAGAAGGCATGTGTGTATGCATGAGCACACAAGCACAGAAGGTTTGGAGGAGGGGCTGAGGGAGAGGGAGAGAGAATCTTAAACGAGCTCCACACCCAGCATGGAGTGTAGGCTAGATCTTATGACCCTGAGATCGTGAGCTGAGCTGAAATCAAGAGCCCAGAGCTTAACAGATCAAGCCATTCAGGCGCCCCTAATCATATATACTTTTATGTTAAGGAACATACATGTTGCTTTAACTACACAAGTTGTACTGAAAACTCACAAACATATAAACTGTATATAGATAGATAGATAATTACATAATATACATAATATATATAATTACAGTTTTGAATACATGGCTTTCATGATAGAAGATAGGCCCCATTTCCATTTGTTTTCCAACTGAATCATAAAATGATCGGTATCTAAATATAAATAAAAACTTATTAAAATTGGTGGACTATAAGCTGTGTTTAAATATATTGGAGGTGTTAAATATACTAGAATGTTTAGGATGAATTTGTGATAGATACTTGGAAACCTAAGCAAATAAAGAGGAAATTATTAACTCTAAAAAAATCCCAACTAACACAAAAAGGAAATAAAAACAGTGTACTCGGGGACTTAGTTGAAAAGGTATGTGTGCATGTGTTTCTGCATGTGTGTCTATCATTGGGACTGATTGTATAAGAGAGCTGAATTATCATGCTCTGAATTATCATGCTCTATAAGCTAATAATACATTAAACCCCCAAATCAAGAAATAGTAGTTTAAACATTTTTATTTAATCAAAATTAAGATACATACCGGAAAAATAACTTGTTTTCTCTGGGGAAACTTCTGGGGAAGTAGTTCCCTCCAGGGAGCAGGAGTAAGTATTTAAGCTATGTTTATGTATTACTTTAATAAAAGTAAAGAATAAGTAAAGCTTGAATAGTAGCACAATAAGTGATTATTTAGTGGAGACTATGAACAGTGAATATATGTTTGTGGTGCAGGATTTAATTTCCAGTAATAGCATCATACATAGAATTTAATTTTTGCTTGTTTTTGGTACACATGTAACTTTATTTTTTTTACAGTGTAATATTAGTTTCAGGTGTATAATATAGTGATTCAGCATTTCCATACATCGCCTGGTGCTCATCACAAGTGCCCTCCTTAATCCCTAACATCTATTGAACCCAAACCCTCATCTTCCTCCCCTCTGGTAACCATCAGTTTGTTCTTTATAATTAAGAGTCTGTTTCTTGATTTGTCTCTCTCTTTTTTTCCTCTTTGTCCATTAGTTTTATTTCTTAAATTCTATGTATGGGTGAAATCATACGATATTAATCTTTCTCTGACTTATTTTGCTCAGCATTATACTCTCTTGTTCCATCCATGCTGTTGCAAATGGCAAGATTTCAGTTTCTATGACTGAATAACATTCCTCTGTGTGTGTGTGTGTGTGTGCACATGTGTGCATGTGTGTATGCATGTGTGTGTGTGTTTATCACATCTTCTTTATCTGTTTATCTTTTCTGGACTTCAAGTTATATTACAAAGCTCTAGTCGTCAATAGAGTATCCTATTGATACAAAAACAGACAATAAGCACTTAGATTGATAGAAGAGAAAATCCAGAAATAAGCCCAGATATAAACTATTGGTGGACACTTGGGCTGCTTCCTTATCTTGGCTATTATAAAAAATTGCCCCTATAAACATAGGGCTGCATGTATCCCATTGAATTAGTGTTTTTGTATTCTTTGCTGGATTATAGGGTTATTCTGTTTTTAACTTTTGAGGCATCTTTATACTGTTTAATACAGTTGCTGTACCAGCTTGCATTCCCACCAACACTGCACAAGTGTTCCTTTTTTTCCAAATTCTTGCTAATACTTGTTTCTTGTGTTGTTGATTTTGGCCATTCTGAGAGGTGTGAAGTGATAACTCATTATAGTTTTAATGTGTACTTCCCTGATCGGAAGTGATGTTGAACATCTTCTCTTGTGTCTTTTGGCCATCTGGATATCTTTGGAGAAATGTCTGTTCAGGTTTTCAGCCCATTGTTTTTTGGGTATTTATTTGTATATGTTGTTTTATGTATTTTGGATATTAACCCTTTATCAGATAAGTCATTTGGAAATATATTCTCCCATTCTGTAGGTTGCCTTTAGCTTTTGTAGATTGTTTCCTTTGCTATGCAGAAGCTTTTTATTTTGAAGAAATCCCAGTAGTTTTTTTGTTTTTTGTTTCTTGTTTGTTTGTGTTTTACTTTTGTTTCCCATGCCTAAGGAGACATATCTAGAAAAAAGTTGCTATGGCTGTTGTTAAAGAGTACTGACTGTGCTCCTTTCTAAAATTTTTATGGTTTCAAGCCTCACATTTATGTCTTTAATATGTTTTGAATTTATTTTTGTGTATGACATAAGAGAGTGGTCTAGTTTCATTCTTCTGCGTGTCCAGTTTTCCCAACACCATTTGTTGAAGAGACTATCCTTATTCCATTGGTTATTCTTTCCTGTCTTGTTGAAGATTAATTGACCATATAATGGTGGGTTTACTTCTGGGTTTTCTCTTCTATTCTAGTCTCTTGATCTTCGTGTTTATTTTTGTGCCAGTACCATACTGTATTGATTATTACAGCTTGGAAATATAACTTTAAGTCTAGAATTGTGATGCCTCCAGCTTTTCTTTTCTTTTTCAAGATTGCCTTGGCTATGTGGGTCTTTCGTGGTACTATACAAATTTTAGAATTGTTTGTTCTAGTTTTGTGAAAAATGCTGTTGGTATTTTGATAAGGATTGCATTAAACATGTAGACTGCTATGGATGTTATAGACATTTTAACAATATTTGTTCTTTAAATCCAAAAGCATGGAATATCTTTCCATTTCTTTGTGTTGTGTTCAATTTCTTTCATCATTTTGTAGTTTTCAGAGTGTAGGTCTTTTACCTATTTGGTGAGGTTTATTCTTTAGTATCATAATTTTTTTTAAAGATTTTATTTATTTATTTGACAGACAGAAATCACAAGTAGGCAGAGAGAGAGAGTGGAGGAAGCAGGCTCCCCGCTGAGCAGAGAGCCAGATGCAGGGCTCGAACCCAGGGTCCTGGGATCATGACCTGAGCCAAAGGCAGAGGCTTTAACCCACTGAGGCACCCAGGTACCCCAGTATCATAGTATTTTTGAGCAGCATACATAACATTTAAAAGCAGTACATCTCCTACAATTTAGCTGGATGGGAACATGGTGTAATCTGAGAAAGGGTGAGGTGTCTCAAATAGCTTTGGTGATAACAAAGCCATGGTGACTACCATTCATTTGACTAATTATTTTAATGCACAACTGTTCTCTGATATGATGATACAAGTCAGGCTTTCATGCTTCCTTAGAAGCAATCTCGTTCACCCTCTTTTATTGGTCGAGAAACTTGGCCAGCAATTAAATAACAACACTGAGTCAGTAACCCAGTTATGCTGAGTCTCAATCCAGGGATCTTTTGAAATACTGCAGTGTAATTCTTGGGACTGCTTTGGTTTTTTGAAAAATGTCTCCCCAGTAGCAAAGTGTGCAGGTCCAACATCAAAGCAGATTAAGGTTTTATAGGGAAAAAGTATACTGAGAAAGTGATAGTGGGTATATATTCTAAGAAACTTTAATAAAAAATATTTGAAAATTAGTGTATAGAACTTTCTTGGCTCTCAGAATGCATAGATATATCCTTCAGTGACTGAAATGATGAGATATTGGCTTGCTTGGTTTTTATCCCTCAGGATGTCTGCCTAATGAAATTATCATATTTCTGTTTAGAATTACCACAAGTTGTAGACACTGTTTTGTCCAAAAAAGCCTTTAAAAATGGGGAAAGTTGTCCACTTTAAGCCACCCTCTGTAATTCTTCAGTGTCTTCTCTAGTGAGGTCTTATGATGGAAAGAGAGTCCAAATCAGCTATCGGGTAGGCAAGTACAGTCTAAATAAGGGATTGCATCTTATGCTATCCACCTCTTGGTAAACAGGTGGCATTTTCCAAATGTATTATCTAGGCTCTTTATAACTTTTCTTCTTTTTTTTAAGATTTTATTTATTCGTTTATTTATTTATTTGACAGAGAGCACAAGCAGAGGGAGTGGGAGAGAGAGAAGCAGGTTCCCGACTGAACAAGGAGCCCGATGTGACTGTGGGGCGGTGCTCTATGTAGGGCTCCATCCCAGGACCCTGGGATCATGACCTGAGCTGACTGCAGACTTTTAACTGACTGAGCCACCCTGGTGCCCCTCTTTTCTTCTTTACACTGTTCTCTCTGTTCTTTGAGATGCTTGGGACAAGAAGTCCAATGAAAAAACTAAGCAAAACATGTTTTCTCACCATTCCTAAAGAAGACTCATTGCAGTCTCCACAGAAGCAGGGAAGACATCAGGGAAATAGAAATGGAAATGTGTCTCTTCCAGTACATAGAGTAAAAAGCTGGTGCAGAAGAAAATCTAGTAAGCTAATTAGATTGATATGATAAGAATTTTCACTTATCAGAAAGAACCTGTAGGCTAGCTACCATAACCATAGAAATTATACATTATATATACAACTCATTTTACACATAAACTAACTTGTATAGTCTGCAGTCTTTTCTACCTGATGAGTTGCTGTGCCCTTGTGGGCAGAGACCTTGACCTTGACTCTTTTCATTCTGCATATTACCATTTGAATAATGAGCACTCAGTAAATATCTGTTGACTGATTGAAATTTAAGATTTGACTGTATGCCATTTTCCCTTGAAATGATTGGCAGATTGCTTTCTAAGGAAGCCAGATTTCTCTATTGCTTTCAGTTTTGTTCACTGCTTCCCCACCATTGTGATTGACTGCACAACCTCATTAGCTAATTGTGGAGTTAAAAAATGCTCAACTATACAACTGGGAAATGTGGATGATCCTTTTTAAAATTCCTGCCTTAAGAATGGCTGCACTCTAAATAATAATTAGTAAGAAAACAAATGTTCATGTTGCTCTTACACTGGAAGAGAAAGGAACTTACTCACATTCGTACTGGCACAAGAAGATTTGTGAATTAACACTAGTGATAGGTAGCTTTCCGACTAGGTCTCAGCTCAGAAACTGCATTATAAATATGACCCAGATTCTGCACTATTACATTCTGGCATCTGGCTTCATTTCTGAAAAGGACAACATGAAAAGCAGATTTGGAAAAGAATCACCATCAGAACTTTATGTCATGCTTTAAAAGACACAGGTTTATTTACATTTCTGTCACTTTGGTAGAAAAGAGCACAGAACTTCAAGTATGAAGACATAGATTTGAGTACTGGCTCTTTTGATGAAAAGACATTTGCCCTTGGACAACTTCCACAGCCTCGCACAATCTAATTGCCAAAGCTATAATTTTATAGAGGATAGTGCTGATGCCTGACCTTCAGGGTCCTTATGAAGGCTAAATAAGAAAGGAATGTAAAAGCATGTGGTATGTCCACAAAGATGTTAGTTACATTTGTTCTTTCATTTACATATCAACCATTGACTGCCTAGTCTGTGCCATACACTGTCCATGTGCCTCTTAAATATAAGGGAATAAAGCAATGATTACTTACCTTCATTAGGTTTAAATTCCATTTGGGGAGAAGCTTTTAATTTCCATCTAAACAATAATAATGACTAATACTTACTTTCAAAAAAAAAATGTCAATTGACCTTTACAGCACACTTATGTCCCCAATCTATAGACGAATATTTTTACAAAGACTATATGGTTTTCCCAAGTCAAGGGCAAAACCAGGAAGAAAGAACTTACTGTGCTTGATTCCAATTCCAGTGGTATTCCACTCTGCCTTCCTGCCTTGAGGCCCTGAAAACTTTGTTATATATTGAAAGAATACTTTGTAATTAGAAATGTAGTTAAATTTGTTGACCAGAGGAGAAAAGCAAAGAAGGAAAACAGATATCCTGTACTTCTGGGATTGCATTTAAAGTAGATCCCCATACACATAAATCAACTTTTTTTTTTTTTTTTAGGTCCTTTCTCTGTTCAAAGTCATTCCCCTAGTCATCTTAGCTTTCAGATTCAAGTCCAAATTCTTTAATATACATTCAAGGCAGTTTGGCTATCAGGCCCCTGACATAATTGTGCTTTGCTGTTTTTAACAAGGATGGCAACTAAGTATCAAGGACCTGTCCTCAATGCCTTCCATAAATTCTCACTTATTCTTTCAGGAAGCCTGGAAGACAGGTATGATTGCCATTATTTTACAAATGAGCCATGTAGCTAGGGAATTCGAGGTCCAGGATTAGAGTACAACTCTGACTCTTCAGACTTTGCTGCTTTCATTATCTTGTGTTGCCGTAAAGAACACACTAAGTTCTCAGCTTCCTGGTCTCTGTTGTCCTTATCCAGTTGGCTTAGAATTTCCTTCCTCCCTCTTATTTATCCTTTAAACTCAGATGAACTGTTTAGGACTATTGGAGAGCTTTCTTGAAACAGTACTACCCCCAATTCAATTAGGTGATGTTCTTTCGCATCCTTAACACCTTGCACTTAATAGACTATTTTATATGCCTTGCACTGAATTATAATAACTGCTTTAGTCCCCTCAGTGTCAAGCCAACAGTGAGCTTCTTGAGGACAGGGCCCTTAACCCTACTACCTCCGCACACCTGGCACCTTTTACTGTTTCTGTTGCACAATAAAGAAATGTACTTACTTGTTAGGCTGAATTAGAGCTACTTGGATAACAACAGCATTGTAAATTAGCAGAGTCCTAAATCAAATAATGGTATGATCAGATCCGGCATGGAGGTTCTTAGAAACCAGGACTCATAAGGGGGAATTGAATCCTGCTTAATTCTTTTTTTTTTTTTTTTTAATTTTATTTATTTATTTGCCAGAGAGAGAGAGCACAAGGAGAGGGAGAAGCAGGCTCCCCAAACATCAAGGAGCATGATGCGGGACTGGATTCCAGGACCCTGGTATCATGACCTGAGCTGAAGGCAGAAGCTTAACTGACTGAGCCACCCAGGAATCCCATGAATCCTGCTTTTTCTTAAGTACTTTATAGTACTTAGTATTATAGTACTTGGTATTACTATCAGAATATCAAAACTGTTCAAAGGATTGAAGGCTAGAGGAGTTTTGCTCTGTTTAGCATTGTGTAAAAATATCCTGAGAGTTCTCAGTTAATCTCCTCTGGCTCAGCCAGGGAAAGCAACCAAGTCCTCTTTCATTGTGTGGCCTCCTCTCTAGAATTTACGAGTCTTAATTCTTGGGCAAGGTCTCAAAGTTAGTGCATAGTATACTATCTTTTGCTATAGCCACCTTAGGATAAACCAGGGAGAGCTCTGAGCTGCAGGGGAGATCTATGACCACCATAACTCTTGGCTCATCCTGCAGCCTTCTTTCTGGCTTTAGTAGAAAAACTGAAATTATGAAACTTTGTATCCTGTACCACAGCCCCACATGAGATTCATGAATCTTCAGCTCCATACAGAAAACCTGGTTCTCTGACACAACTGCCCACGAGACAAATTACTGTCAACGACCTTACCTTACCTGAATGTAAATAAATGCCAATAGGGTTCTTGAATTCCTTCATCCTTAAAAATCTACAGCTCTTAACACACACTGTAAATAGCATCATATCATGAATTAAATCTTTATCATGAAATAGGATACATTTCCTAAGCTAATTTTAATTGCTTCAAGAAACTGCTTAACATTGTAGATCAATCCCCAGGTCTGAGATGACATTTCCCTCGCAAAATTAATTATTAATACCCTGATCATTTGCTTAAGACATTAATAGTTTTCATTGATCAGCACATCCTGTTTATCTAAAATGGCCTAATCACCATGCATGTCAGAAAAGTATCTGAACATATCCAATTAGAGATGCTGCCTGCTTTCAGCCACATCAGCAGATCAGAAGTTAAGAGTCCCTTTTGTCTTCACAATATATGAGTCTAGCTTTATCAGAAACCGAGCTATTTAAGGGCACAAAAGAAAGACAAATTCTCTAATGATGGTTCTCCACTTTCTGTTAGCTTCCTGGTAAACATAAAGGCTTCTCAGTGACCATGCAATATAAATTAATGCTAAGAGCCCTTGATTAATGAGCTTGTGCTGTTCCATGTTTTTATGTGAGCATGTGTTCCATCACGGTGTTTTCCTCATAAGTGGGGGTGAGATGAAAAGCCCCAGATTATTATTAGGATAAAAATATTGGATGTTCTATAATAATACTATCTAGCATTTGCATGGTACTGTATAGTTTTCAAAATGGTTTTATTTACTTAGCAAGAAGGTATCTTTGAGACAAGATAAGATTGGGAGGGAGACAAACCATAAGAAACTCTTAATCTCACGAAACAAACTGAGGGTTCCTGGGGGGCTGGGGGGTTGGGGATAGGATGGCTGGGTTATGTACACTGGGGAGGGTATGTGCTATGGTGAGTGCTGTGAAGTGTGTAAGTCTGATGATTCACAGACCTATACCCCTGGGGCAAATAATACTCTATATGTTAATTAAAAGAAAAAGAAGAAGAAGAGAGGATCAGGTGTATACCCAGAATCATGCAACTAGTTATAGCCAGAATTGTAAAGAGAATTTGAGTCTCCTAGTTTCCTAGCTTTCCTATAAGTAGGATAAATAGGTAGTATCCTGCTCATCTTTTAGACCCCAGTGGGAGCTCTTCTCCTTTATGATATTTCCCAGGCCAGAAAGTCTCCTTCCTTCACAATGGTATATTGTATTGCAGTTTATGAAATGTGGGTAACTGCCCCCAGTTAGTAGGAGTCGGAGATCCTTGAGGCTAGATCTGGTTGTCTGCATTTTGGGAGGTCCAGTGCCTCATCCAGTGTCTGGAAAGCAAAAGGTGTCCCATATATGCATAAATACATGGCTTGCTGGCAGTACGGAGGGAGAAGGGATGGGTAGATGAAAGCAAGTGCAGTCAGAGTTCTGTTTTCTAAGGTCATGTTGCAGACCTTTGGCACCTGACAATAATTTGACATTGTTTGGCTCACACATTGTGTAAGAAAATATTTTGAACTGATTTTCAATATTTAAAAATGGGAGTTTTCAAAATACAATAGTATTTAAATTTTTTTCTTTGAAAAGTTATAAGTGGTCTTGCAGTCCTGGGTCTGTACCCCATTTGTTAGCCATCAGCTTGAGCTAAGGAACACCTACCCCCTTCAGACAGGTTGTGTTCTCCAGAGTGCCCTGTTTGCCTGCTTCACTCATTCACTTACTTGCTTTGTAGCCTTTGGAATACAGACCGTTTCTATACCACAAAGTTCTCCTATTTTGAGATTTCTGGATAATGGAAGAGTTGCTTTTTAAAATCATGTTCTCTATTTGTCCGAAAGAACCTAGAAGTCAGCTACTCATAGATGGTGGGATTTCTCCCGGTAGGCACTGGAGCTGAGCTCTTTTATTGGATTCAGGAGATGAAACATAGAGTAAGGAAAAATACTTAAATTGATAGAGTAGTTATAATCTTCCCACATATAAGTCCATTCTAAACCTTGGAATTTTTTCCTTGTGGTCCAGCAATGTTAACTCTATCTTGTACAGTAGCAGCTTTTCCATGTTGGCATTTTCGTATTATTAATTGGAAAATAAACAAGAACAGGGACTGGAGACTAAGGGGTTGAGTAGGACCTTATTTAAAAAAAAAAAAAATAGTCCATTCCAATAGTCCATCCCTCTGCCTTTGGGTTGGTTTATATCTAAGCGGAGCTGTTCTTGCTTACACTCAGTAGCCACAGGGAGACACCAGCTCCATTCCCTGCCCAGGTATTATTTGGAAGGAAAGGAGAGGGAGCTTTTTTGCTTCATATTCATAATTTAACATACTATTCTTTAGTAGGACTTTTCCACAAGTGAGTTTTATTTGTATTCAGCTAAAAACAAATTTGCAGAGACCACAAGGAGAAGTATCTGCGAATCTCATTGCAATGTCTCTTCTTTCCCACAGATTAAAGGTTGAACAAAACTTAAAAGAAGCAGCGATTCTATTCACTTGTTATTGGACTCGAAACTCCTTTGACCTCGGAAACTGAAGATGAGGTTGCCATGGGAACTGCTGGTACTGCAATCATTCATGTTGTGCCTTGCAGGTAGAGTGTCATTTAAAAACTTCTTGATTTAAAAATGCCACTGTATTTCACACTAATTCAAAAGTGGGTCTTCACTTTAGATGGCAATGATAAAATCGTAAGAGTGCACGTTACTACGACTAGACTAGCATTTGCTGACACTGTTGAATATACTTTCCTGATGGTCTTTTTGTGGCTCTTTTCATGGTGTTGTATCCAGAGCTAGACATTGATGTTTCACCTGCCTATCCGGTCCTTTTAGAGTCCTTTGAGCCATTATTTAGTTTGAAAGTTGTCATTTTTGCTCATCCCACTGGTCAATTGCACAGAGATATTGGGCAATAAAACCAATAATATAGTCTAGAGTATTGCCTACTTTGATGTCAGTGGATGGAAGTTTATTTGGGCAGCTCTTTCAATGTCTTTGTTAATATCGCTCCATCCTTTGATACTAAGACTCTTTCTTTTTCATTTCAATACACCTATAGTTAGCAGAAGACAGAAAGCAGAAAGATAGGAGATTTTTACCGTATACCAATGGTCAGCTAGTAGACAAGGGCTTTAAAAAGTTCAGACATGCTGTTTATTACTTTCTCGATTTTCTGGAAGATATGAGCCTACCAGGTAGCATACATAATTCAAATATTGATGCACCTTAAGGCCAGTACGTGCTGAGAGTTGGTTTTAAGGTTGGGATGGTGGACATCTTTCCAGGCCTTTTTGAAATGTCTGGTTGATCTGCTTTGTTATTGAGAGTTTTGAATCCAAGAGGGACACCGGGAATATATTTGCATTTTTATAAAATACAACAAAAATGACTTTTGGGTCGCCATTACTTTGATTCATGACTTCATTCAAATAATGTTACTGAGTCCTTGCAAAGACCCAGCTTTGTGCTAGTATCTGGGAACATAATCCTGAGAAAGACACACACGGTTACTGCTCCCTTAAAGCTCTATTAGCTGAGTTCTATAGCTATATAGATTGAAAGCTTGATAGAACAGATTATAATTGTTACAAAATTAAAGCTAGCAGTGGTAATACTAACATATATAGATGACTTTTCCATGCCAGGCACTATGCTCACCTGTTGTACTTGAGCTCATTTAATTACATCATGACCACTAAGAAGTCAGTGTTAACTATTTATTTTTATTGGCAGCACCATTACTATTAATATCATTACTGAAACATCAAGAAGTTAAGAAACTTACCCAAGCCAGTAATTGGGGAAACTGGTAAAGTTTCAGACTCAAGCAGACTGACTCCAGAATCCATAATTTTGATCATTAGAATATAGTCCTTTAGTTATATTGTTGATTTGTCCAGTTTATGCTTACAAATTTCTTCTTGAAATTTTGGCTTTCATTCTCATTGTTTTTCTAAGCGTAAACCCATATTCACTCATAAGCGTTATAGTGCCCTACCTTTAAATCCTGAACCTTTTGTCTTCATAGATATCCTCACCATTCCCTGATTATGGACATGTTGGCATCTAGACACCTGTTTTAGCTTTATCACTTCTCCCTCATCTGGTTGGAGAGTAAATCTTGTCATTATCCACCAATGTTTATCAGGCTTTGTGCCTCACTTTCTTTTCTCCAGTCTTTTTGTGTACATGGACCCTCCAGAAAAGGCTTTAACTGAGTCAGTCTGGTTCTAACTTCTCCTACTCTGGGATGAACATATTCTTTAAAGTTTAAACCAGTGAATGGATTTCTCAGTATTTGACTACAGCAATGTGCTTATTTAACCCAGTGTGCTGAATAGATGTCAAGAAATTAAAGAGTTGAAAATCAAGGAAGACATTAATCTTCTCAGTTGTGTTTTGAAAAACTTGGAATTCTCATTGAAGATGAGTACCTGTATCTTTTTGTTCAGTTAGCTTTTTGTTGGGAATCAGTCAGTATATCGATTGTTTCTGTGAGCCTTTTTTGTGAACTGTTTCACATGGCATTAATATTCCCTTACCATATGTCTCCTTCAGTGTAGGTAAAGTCGAGCTTTAATTAATGTTTTTGTTTTCTTGCTATTTGTCTTGATTTCATTAATTTATATAGCACTCAGTACTTTGAATTTTGAACAGATTTCTTTAACTGCTTTAGCTTCTTGGTTTTTTCCTTTCCTATGCTTTCTTAGTCATAGATTTCATGGTAAGTTTTTGGCAAGGAAAATATTTGTGTCTGTTATGTTTACCATAATTAGTGGATCTCAAATGGGTCTTTTCCTAAATAAGATAGAAGACCCAAATATATAAGCAGATTGCTCCTGCAAGAGAGAGATCTTGAGGTCTGCTAATTATTTAAAGGTACTGATTAGTAATTTATGGTACAATAGAAATGTTCTTCTCTTTTGCCAAATACTAGGCTAAGTCTCTGACAATAATTTAAAAAAAAAAAAAAAAGAAGAAGAAGAACAAGAAGAACAAGAAGAACAAGAAGAAGTAGTAGTCTGAAAATCCAGTCTCTACAAAATTGGTTTTATTATCCTGCCTCTTAGTGAATTTACCAGGGATCATAGAACTCCACTACCTGAATGAGTAAGGAAGTTAACAAATGAGTGAACATTCTTCAAGGGATAGTGACTCCTACATACAATATAGGATGCTGGTAATTGTGGAAAACCGGAGAAAACATATCCTGCTAAATTAGCAACCAGCTAATTAGTGCCCAACTCTAGTCCTCTATGCTAGGTCTTCTAGTTCTTCAACATTTTTATGCATAAACCTCCTATTTTTTTTTAACATTGCCAACCAATTCAAATTAATTTTAAAAATGAAAACAAAAAGCCTGCATGAAACAGACCAAAATGGTCTTCAGGCTAGAGATACAGCTCCTGGTCTACCAGTTTGCAAAGTTTATTTCCAGCACTGGGTTTTTTTTTGTTGTTGTGTTTTGTTTTGTTTTGTTTTGTTTTGTTTTTTTTGTTTTTTTTTGTTGTTGTTGTTGCTATACACTTTTCCAAGTACACTGGATGTTGGGGGTATCTGTACAAAGTCTTCCTTTTGCCATGAATTTTCTTCCATTAAATGTCCTTGTCACTTGCCCTCTAACCTTATTTGAATTGTTGCTTAAATGCCACTTAGTTGGTGAGGCTTTTCTTGACAACAATAAACAAATCAATACTAGTGAAAATAGCAACATTTTCTTTCGGCAACATTCTCTACCCCTCTTATTATTTTATTTTTCTCTAGGTTTCTTATCAATATATGAATAACTGTGTATTTTATTTATTTTTATACTAAATGTCTTTCCCCGCTTGATTGAAGCTTTTATTCAGGCAGATATTTCTGGGTTTTTTGTTTGTTTGTTTGTTTGTTTGTTTGTTTTAGATCACTGCTATATCCCTAGCATCTTCAGAATGCCTATTGAACAGTGCCATTCAATAATTAAATAAACATATCTCAAATGAATGAATGCTGCATACTGGCCAGACATAAGAGAGAGAGAGTGAAAGCAGTCTCCAATTTTAAGGTCGACTATGAACCCAAGGCAGACTGTAGTCACTTTTATGTTAAGGGAGGGGACTAGTCACCTCTGAAGCTAATCCATACAAATTTTTATTTTACGTGTGTGTGTGTGTGTGTGTGTGTGTGTGTGTATTAGGTTTAAATATATAAAGTATGAGAATTGGTTTATGTGCCTTAAGCTTTATATGAGATGTTCTTGGTTTAACACCACCTTGCCCATTTCTTATTTCAGCTACTGCTGGGTGCACTGTGCCCCTGTATGTTTTTCTGCCTCCAGGCTTTGTCTATAGTTACAAGCAAGAGAAACTATGAGAAGCTCACTCTCCTCTGCTACATTCCTCAACCAGTGAGGTATGAAGAACAGTGATAAATACCACAGCCTCCTGTCATTTAGGAGGACAGTTATTAGGAACAGTCTGTGTAGTTCCTTAAAGATCCCTAGGAAAGATGGAATCCCAGTTGCCTACAGTAGTTTCTTCTACCTTTCCCTGCTTCACCCCTGCTTCCCGGGATCATTTCCCAAAAAAACTAGTTGTTTCCAAATCCTTCCTTCACACTGATTTTGGAGGAATGCAAACCAAAAATACATACATGCCGATTAATGGCAGAACAGTGGCCCAGTATTAGTCATGTCAGTAATTAAGAAGAAACCAGACAGGAAACATAGTTTTGACAGAGATTACTGATGTGCTTGACTATGATGCATATCCATGTAGGTATATGTATGCAGTTACTTATGCAAGTGCATGTACACATGCCTTTATATAGGTACAATTTGAGTATTGTCTAGGTCTTACAACCAGATAATATTTTACTATTAAGCAATTCTCTTATTGTTTTTACAGTTTACTGGTTGCAATATTAGCCAAATACAGAGCAAGTCATAATTGCTCCTCTGGGATTCACTTTACACCTCTGTACAATGAGGCTATTAAACAGATTGTTCCCAAAGTCCTTTTTCAACTCAGAAATTTTTGGCTTTAGCTATACACATGGTCTGAGAAATTAATCAATCAATTAATTAATTAATTCTGGGAATGTTGAGCTAAGCTTAAAATTTTGTTCAACTTACTACGAAGTTTTATCTAGTTCCTATGCGCAACCATGTGTTACTGATTCTGTTCACATTGGCAGAATTTGAAAGAAAGAGTAAAATGGCTGGTCCATATGTTCATGTATGGAAAGAGGCAGCAAGCTATGTGAATACCCTCTGTGAATGAGTGAAAAAAATGTGTATGTTTGATGTATTCTCATTTGGTTTTGGTTTCGGGGAGGCTAAATTTATTCCCATCTCTGTGGTGCAGTTTACCAACTTCAGCAATTATCTCTTTTTGAGAAAGTGCATCCTTCCCAAATGCAAGCATTTGTTGACTTGTTCACAAAATTCCATGCCAATGTTACAGCTGCATCTGGGGGTAAACGGTGGAGTAATGGTCCTGTATAATTCAAGAGAGACGTATTCTAGCATTGGTGAGTGTGCACAAAATATGGAGCAAGGAGGAGCCCTGGGTTCAATAATTGGTCATAGGGATATAGCTTGAATCTATGACAGTAAAAAAATACAAGCCAAAGGCCAATACCTGCAATCAGACTACTTGGAGAGAATATTCCGTGGTCTTCAGAAGGGATTTTTATGCTCGGAAAATCTCTTATCACCAAGATTAAGTAGGCTGTCTATGGTTTTAGCTTCTTCCAGGGTAAGAGGACACAAATACACACTAGGAACTTCCGGTATTTATTGATTGTGTTAATAGAACTCAATGAGCATCATCTGTCCACTTAATCAGAATATTCCAGCAAAGTTCAGGATCATCCTGAAAACAAGGAAAGGGAAGGGAACCCTTCTTCTTAATGCCCATGTAGCTCTACCAGGATGGAGAGCACAATGAAGTTAGTTTCACAGCTTGTCTTCATAGGACAGCCTGTATAGTATTTCATTTCTCAACATTCTCATATTTTTTCCAGATTAAACAGAAGAATGGGCAACATTCAAATAATTAACAGTTCTAGACAGATATTAAACCTAGTACTGACTCTGCTCTTGCGAAAGTTACAAAAATAAAATTAAGATCAAAAAAGGTTTGGATAAATGTCAGTTTTCATATAGTTACTGCAAAGCATAGTCCTTTAGTGACCTCCTATTTTATTGTTTCTCTTTCTAAGAAACTGGCTTGCTAATGCATTTATAGTCATGCTGACTGAACCCAACGAATGGATTTCCTATTTCCTCTGTGCTGTCTTCTAACCATGGCCATGAAATGAAGCCAAAGCAGTAGAAAGATTTAGCAAGAAGAGAGCTAATAACTAGATTAAAAAGCAGTGACTCCAGTGATAAAAATTCAAGAAAAGAATGGGAAGAAGTATGCCCAGAAAATAATAAACAGCAAGTGGAAAACTCCTTTTGAATATCAATTTAAGTACTTAAGTACATTTCATGGTGGGAAAATAATAATCAGTAATGAAGATGTTGAGGTAAATAGAGAAACTGGCAGCAGCTTTATATCCCCATAGGCATGGACATATAGTAGCAGTCATACAACCCAAAAGTTATTAGAAATATTCAATTTAAGACCTCTCCTGAAGCAATATCATTAATGGCTTCATTAGATATGTTCAGCCAAGCTGGATGTCTTAACTATAAATAAAATTTCCTTACTGATAGAGTCTAGGACCTGTATCTACAAAAAAAAAAGTATTCTGTTGAGTGAAACATATTAGGAGGAAGGGAGAAAAGCAGATGAAAATCTATACTACTAGCATTTCATATCAACCTGTGTAGTAGTTGTTTGTTGAAATACGGGATTAACCCCAGAGCTTGAGGTTGGTAGGTGGAAGAGTAGCCTGTGGCATCTTCGACATTGCCAAAAATGGGACCTGGAGACACAGCAGCACAGGTCATTAAGAGCAGGGACTTTGAAATGAAATAGATAGGTCAGCCACTTAAAGGCTGTGTGATCAAGCTATTTTATCTCCCTCCCTTAGGTGGCTTTTCCCACCACCTATAAAATGGACAGAATAAGTGTATTTACTTCATTCGGGTGTTTATTAGGCTTGGAATCATGTATATGTTCTTCATGCTCAGTACGGTGTCTGATACTTAGCCAGCACCATTTCATGTGAGCTATTTTTCACTGAGTCATTCAACATACATTTGAGGATCTGCCAGTGCTAAACATTGCATTGCTCTCATTCTAAGAATGTAGTTTAGTTCTAAGTGAAACATAGACCCTGTCCCCTTGGCACTGGTGGTGGTGGTGGTAATGATGATGATGATGTCGCCAGTATCCACTTCTTAGCACCCTGGTGTCTGCCCCTCTTCAGTGGTTGAAGATTGGATAGCAGACTTTATAGCACATTTATTCCCCTGACCTCACCTTTTTGCAATATGACCTCATCTTTAAAATAGGTATATAATAATAATGAAGAATATCGATGAAAAATAAATACCCAAATTGATTAAACTTCTATGTGTAGAGCACTCAGGAAGGTGCCTGGCTTTGTCACATGCACTGTGTTAGTTGCAGTTAGTGCTGTTATTATCATCATCACCAGAAGCAACAAACAAGTGGGCATCCATTTACTTGTATACCAGCCACAACATTTAGGGTCTGCTTCCTAGAAGGAAGACACCAAAGACCGTTGCCAGCTGGAGCCATCTGTCTGGGAAACTGGCACTGGGAAAGAGTTCAGAAGGTTTCTGTGATGGGGCTTCCAGAAATTTATCAAGTTGCAAAGAGATAAAGTTTCTAAAGATAGAAGGATCCGGTGGCTCAAAATGATGAAAGATTTCCAAAATACATTTTACAAACAATAACAACAACAACAACAAAAACCAACTTAGATAAAGAAAGGTGCACGTACCAGCCCCTAAGGAACTGTGATGGAATGTTCTAGGGCAAAGACTGTGATGAGCCACATCCTTCTATTCTTCTCTCCTCCCTAAACTCCCATTGGTGATGTCAACCAGATACTTCATCTATATGATAAACAGAGGTTGATGAGATGTTGCCTTACACTACTGTAATAACACTCTTAATTTGTTTAGCACTTGTTAACTATGAAATATTTGCTGAACAGTCTGTTTAGCAAGGCTGTTAGGGGCTAGAGGCAAACACAATAATAATGAGTGAAAATTTATTGAGCATATCTGTGCCAGATACATCACATTCATGAATGCAGTTATCCCATTTAACCTGACAAGAACCCATTTCCTAGATGAGGGGTTATGACCTGACTAAGGAATCAAAGCAGTATTGAATTTGAGTCTATATATCTCCAAAGCCTGAGCTTTTAACTGTGATGGTATCATGCCTAATGACACCTAGTACCTGTCCTCATAGAGCTCGCCATCTTGTAGAATACTATGAACCAGTAGTTCTCAAATGTAGTTCATGGACCAGCAGCATCAGCATCACCTGGTAACGTGATCGGAAGTGCAGATTCCCGGACCTCAGCCCAAACCTACAGAATTAGAATTTGTGGAAATGAGTCCCTCAGTGTGTGTTTTAATAACCCTATCTATAAGATTCTGATGCTTTTCGATGCTTTAGAACCGTATTGAATGCTCGTGGGAGGCAGGTAAGGCAGGAATTGTCATTATTCCAATTTTACATATGGGATTCTTAGTGGTAAGTGACCTGCTCAAGGTCATATGTCTGGCATCAATGTCAAAACTGGAATCTAAGTTTTGTGATTCATAATCTAGTGGTTTACTTTTCCCCCTCGTATATATGCTACGCTTTTACTGATGCAACTTTCAGAGAACCTTACTGAATACCTGATAATATAAAGTAAGGGCTTCTTATGTTGAAGAGGTGTCCTGAGTAATGAAATAATTTAATTTTTCTGCTAAGCCTTGTTTCACTGCCTGTGAGCCACTAACAGGTATGATGTTGGCCTGTGCTCTTGATCTGTTTTGTGATGCAATGAATGCAGAAAAGATGTTTTTCTTTAATTTTAAAGGGAACTAGAACTATGTGGTCGAATCTTGGGAAAGTGGAAAATAGAAGAAAAATGTCCCTGGAGCCTACAAATACAGTATAATGACTAATCCTTTTGGTAAACAATAATGTACATATTATCATTAGATGTGAATTCTGTGCTTAGAGAAATAAAAGGGAAAAAAAGCAGGAATATTTTGCACAGTGCCTAGTGAATTGTCAGGTTGTCTTCTCGGAGTAATCAAGAATCCTTTCCCTTAAGGTAGATAACAGATTGTTTTGTTTTGGAAAGGAATAATTCTAGGAGGGATGGCTCACTCTGTCAGATCTGAACTGAGATTTTGGTCCAAGGTTCTCTTTTTCTATAGTAATGTTTGGCAAAAGGCCACAGAAGACCCCTCTAAAGCTTTAATTTGTGCTGGAAGTAGCCACAGTTTGCTATGAGCACTTGACATGTGGCTAGTCGAGACACCTCCCAAAATCTGTAGTAGTTTCCTAGGGCAGCTGTAACAAATTACTGCAAAATAAGTGGCCCAAAACAACATAAATTTACTCTCTCAGAGGTCCTGAAGCTGGAAGTCTGAAATCAAGATGCTGGCAGGGCCACACTCATTCTGAAGGTTCTAGGGAAGAATCCCTCCTTGCCTCTTCCTAGCTTCTGGTTATGGTAGCAATCCTTGGCATTCCTTGCCTTGTGGGTGAATGACTTCAATCTCTGCCTCTACCTTCACATCCCCTTCTTTTTGTGTCTGCCCTGGGATGTTGGAAACCTAGCACAAAGATAACATTTAAAATACCTCTAGTAATTTTTATACCAATTACATGTTGAAATGAATACACTGGGCTAAACAAAACATTAATTTTGCCAGTTTGTTTTTTCTTTTAATGTAGGTACTAGAAAAATGTTAATTATGTATGTACCTCACATTATGGGTCTATTGAATAGCAATGCCATAGAGGATGCAGGAACTAACCCATTATTTCTTAGTTTATAACTATAGCTGAGAATAATTCCCTTCTTTTTCTTGTCTTTGTAGAAGGGGAAACTCAAGCTGGTAGCCCTGAGCCTGAAGGAAAGTTGATTAAGGGACAGCTATAGAGGGGAGAGGTACAAAATGTAAATTTTTTAAACTTTTGACACAAAGTATAGGGTAAATGTTCTTTATCACAGTCCCTCCAAGGTGCTTTTTTTTTTTTTAAAGATTTTATTTATTTATTTGACAGAGAGAGATCACAAGTAGGCAGAGAGGCAGGCAGAGAGAGAGGAGGAAGCAGGCTTCCTGCTGAGCAGAGAGCCTGATGTGGGGCTCGATCCCAGGACCCTGGGATCATGACCTGAGCCGAAGGCAGAGGCTTTAACCCACTGAGCCACCCAGGCGCCCCTCCAAGGTGCTTTTATAGAAGAAAGATGTCGAAGTCTTCTTGTACCCAGCAAAAACAGTGAAATATTGAAGACTGGAAGATTTTTTGAAAAGCTTTTTTTACAGAGACCCTACAAATCACATTGACCAGAATAGAAGTAATTTGTACAAAAATATTCATAGCAGTATTATTCATAATAGTCAAGAAGTGGGAATAACTCAAATGTCAATTGTTGATGAATGGATAAGCAAAATACGATACCCATACAGTGGAGTGTTATTCAGCCATAGAGAGGAATGGCGTACTGATACTACAACATGGATAAACCCTTGAAATATTCTCAGTAAAAGAAGCCAGACACAAAAGGCCATATGTTAATTCATTTATATGAAATGTACAAAACAGAGAAATCCATAGAGACAGGAAATAAATTATTCTTGCCCAGAAAAGGGTGTAGGGGAAGACTAGAGTGACTGCTATTGGGTGTACTGTTTCCTTAGGATGATGAAAATACTCGGGAATTGGGTGCCTGGGTGGCCCAGTTAAGTGTCTGCCTTCAGCTCAGGTCCTGATCCCAGAGTCCTGGGATGGAGACCTGCATCGGGCTCCCTGTTCAGTAGGGAGCCTGCTTCTCCCTCTTTCCCTCCCTCCTGCTCATGGTCTCTTTCAAGCTCTCTTTCTCTCTCTCTCTCAAATGAACAAATAGAATCTTAAAAAAAGAAAGAGAGAGGAAGGAAGGGATGAAGGAAGGAAGGAGGGAAGAGAGGAAGGAAAGAAGGAAGAAAGGAAGGGAGGAAGGGAGGAAGAAAGGGAGAAAATACTCTGGAATTATGAAGTGATGCCTGAACAACCTTATGAATATACTGTAAACCGCTTGTCTTAATCAAGTAAGGCTACGATAACCAGAAACTTGGTGGCTTATAAACAACAGAAATTTGTTGCTCACAGTTTCCATGGGCTGGAAGTCCAAAATCAACTTGCCAGCTCATTAGGTTCTGGCGAAAAAGGCCTTCTTCCAGATGGCAGA
Organism: Martes martes; assembly: GCF_963455335.1. NCBI lineage: Eukaryota > Metazoa > Chordata > Mammalia > Carnivora > Mustelidae > Martes > Martes martes. The sequence goes on along the minus strand of NC_137888.1, from coordinate 173,449,692 downwards.
TAGCCAAATCCTGTCTATATACCCATCATCACAGGGCTAGGATTTAGACGTAGGAATTTGAGGTGAAAACAATTTTACATACCATAGTACGATTTTATTGTACATTATAAAAGGGTGGATTATATTGCATGTGGATTATATCTTAGTAAATTTTTTGAAAAACTCCTGAGGGGGGGAAAAAAGTTTTTGAAATCTTATTAAATATTACATTTTGCTGATAGAGCCTATCTTGTCAGGATATCAGCATTATTCAGTGCCAACTTCTGTTATACATAATTAACAAGATTACAGGACTGTAAGCCTATCCCAACTCCCATATTTTAGACAAGTTAACTGGTTTGGCCAAAGACACAGAGATAATTAATAGCATGTTCAGAATCCAAGTTTCCAAACTCTAATCTCAATCTGTCTTCCACTGCTCCCTTAAGGCACCTTCTAGTGTGTGTTTTATGGACACTGGGGGTTTCATCTCTCTCTAGCCCACACCCAAAACGCAAATTCTCTAATAAGAGGGGGAAAAAAGCGTAAACATCCTTGTGGGAGTGAACTCTCTGACTTTAATTCACCTGAGGTGTAACACTTGATTCCATCGTGGAAACAAGAGAGGGGTACTAATGTAGGGGAAAGGATACCATCTGTGTATGAGGGTGATCTTGAGGAAGCAGAATGAACATTGTTACTGATTTGTCCTGTATTGGTGTCTCTAGGAAGCAGAACATTTCTTTTCCTTCCTGTCTGTACCAAACCTCCTGGTGGCTAAAATTAAAAATCTGTACTGAGTTTGTGATTAAACTTCCCCCTAGCTGAGGATTATATCCCAAGCCAATGCTTTGTAAATAGTTTTGCTACAAAAAGGGAAGGCAGAAAGAGAACAAACAGGTAAACTATTTTTTTGGTTTTGTTTCCTTTTTTTATTTAAATAAATTGAAATTTTTTTTAAAGTATTTATTTATTTGAGAGAGAGAGAGAGAGAGAGAGAGCACAAGCAGGGGTAGGGGCAGAGAGAACGGGAGAAACAGGCTCACTGCTGAACAGGGAGCCCGATGAGGGGCTCGATCCCAGGATGTCGGGATCACGACCTGAGCTAAACGCAGACACTTAACCGGCTGAGACACCCAGGCGCCCCTGGTAGCCACATTTTAAAAAATTCAATTTATTTAGGGGTGTCTGGGTGGCTCAGTCAGTTAAGTGTCCTTATCTTGATTTCCGCTCAGGGTGTGATCTCAGGTCATGAGATGGAGCCCTGTTTTGGGCTCTGCACTCAACATGGATTCTGCTTGGGATTTTCCTTCCCCCTGAGCTCGCTCACATGCTGTCTGTCTCTCTCAAATAAATAAATAAATCTCTAAAAAATACTAAAAATAATAAAATGTGGCTACTAGCAAGTTTAAAATTACCCGTATAATTTGCATTCTCTTTTTACTGGGCACACTACTCTGGAAGATGTCTCAGGTTTCTTTTAGGTCAGGTGTCAGCAAACTTTTTCACCTAAAGGCCAGATAGTAAATATTTTAGGTTTGGGGACCATATAGTCTCTGTTGCAACTCCTCAAGTCTGTCCTTGCAGTACTCAAGTAACCACATACAATACAAAGTATGTGTGGCTGTGTTTCAATAAAAATTCATACATACATAAAAGCAAGTATATTTATATGATCCTACCAATGAGCATGGTTGTATTATAATAAACTTTTATGCATACATCCAAATGAGTGTATTTATGTGATATATATATATAAATGGGTATGACAAAAAAAGGCAGAGGCCATTTTACTGACAAAGTATATGATAAATGTATCATGTCAAATAGATTATTTCAAAGGTATGAATGCAGCAATGTCCATGTTGTTTGAACTATTTAAGTAAAAGGAAACAAAATTCGATGTAAACTTCCTGGTGTCAACTATATTGTTTCCACTTAAGTGACATCTATACCAGAAAAGAATTAACTCACCTAGAAATACATCCTGCTTATTGATGTGGAAAGAAATTTCAAAATAAGTCAGGATAAACTTGAGATACAGAAGAAAGCATAACTCTTTTCTAAGGAGCTTTGAAGATGAGTCTGGTAGTTGACCTAACAGTCCCTTGCAGCAAATATATTACCTTAGCAATCAGAGATTCAAAAGTTGTGCCAAAACTGTTTGCCAAAGTTGTGCTGTTGTCTAGTCCCTCTCTCTTAGGGCAGATGAGAAAACAAAAGGGTGAAAAGATTAATTCATCTGCCCACGTTCACATGTCGCCCTACTTTCAGAGCAAGGATCACATTTTGGGAATATCTGATTGGCTTTTATCAAAACTTTTCCTGATTGGACTTGGAATTGATTGCTGTGTTTCTGTCACATTCATAACACGTCTAAATTTTATGTAAATCGACATAGAATTTTATTATTAAGGGTGTTTTGGATAAAAGTTTGTGACTGACTTTCTCAGCTGTTTTCCCACCTGAGAATGGTTTTAGGTAACTTGGCTAACAATACCCTGTCATCTTTTGATATAGTAGCAAATAAATTTGGAGAAGAGATTAGGTTCTTAATGTTAGAACTTCTGGATCTTTTGAAAATACTTACACGTTTTATTTATTAATCTATTCACCTATGTAAACACAATTTACGAAACATCTACTATCTTCCTTGTACTGACAGGTGTTGGGCATACATCTACGTGTGTATCCATCTATATTGGATTTAAAGAGTTTATAATCTTGTGTGCTGAAACAATTTGTTTTAAGTGAATATGTTCTGACAGATTTAAGTGAGAATTCCAAGTAAAATACAGTATTCTCAATGAACCATATTGTTAAAATTTCATAAGACACTTCTTTGGGGGGGCGCCTGGGTGGCTCAGATGGTTAAGTGTCTGCTTTCGTCTCAGGTCATGATCCCAGGGTGCTGGGATCGAGCCCCGCATCAGGCTCCCTGCCCCGTGGGGAAGTCTGCACCTTCCTCTCCATCTGCCTCTCTCCCCCACTCATGCTCTTGCTCTCTCTCTCTCTTAAATAAGTAAATAAAATATTTTAAAAAAATAAACACTTCCTTGATATAACTTATAGTAGATAAGATCATGGTCTTGGACCTGAGATAAATCTGGCTTCAAAAATCTTTTTCTAAGTGTGGCTACCAAGTTACTTGAGGAAATTTCTTAATTCTTTGACAAAGGAGACTTAAAATATTTAACACAGTGTCTGGCCTATAATCAGGATATGATAAAAATGTCTGTTGGCAATCATTTATTAATAATAAAGGGGCATGACCTTCTTCCTTTTTCCCACTGAGCCCTACTGCACGCAAAACACTTGAATTTTCTTTACTTCAGTGGATTCTTAATTACATAAATGAATAAAGAAGAAAGAAAATTCTGGCATGAAAGGGAAAGAGAGAATGCTGAGGTCAGGATTACCTTCTGGCCTATCATGATTAAAACTAAGTAAGGGAGGTCAAAAGTGATGGTGTTTAGTTTTGTTCTAAAGTTGACTAAAAAGGGGGCAGGTCACAGCCTCATTCATAGGTAAGGAAGGAAGAAGAAAACAGGATAGATAACTATTTCTCTTATGTGATTATATTACTTTAAGGATAAACCTGTATCCTATTCTTTATATAGCCATATAGACATAAATGTATATAAGAATTTTTTTTACTGTATCTTTACCCTGTTGGTCTATCTGCTAATATTTGAATGAGAAAATTTTTAAATGGAAGAGCATGCTGTATCGTACATGTAATACTTTATCATTAACTGTTAATCATCGTTACTTTACCTGATTTTTCAAATTTCTTACCATTGAAACATGACTTAGAGTCCTAGGGTGCTTTTTCATTACTGATGATGGTGATGATGATAGTAGTAGTAATAACAGTAATAATTACTATCTTCTTCCCTCTCATCTAAATGCTTTGCATATTATATAAATAATATTGACCTCAGAGTAGCCCTAATATGGCTAATATCACCTCTGCATTATAGAAGGACAACTAAATCATGGAGCATTTGGGTGGCTCAGTCAGTTAAGCATCTGCTTTCAGCTCAGGTCATGATCCCAGAGACCTAGAATTGAGCCCCATGACTGGGCTCCATGCTCAGCAGAGTCTGTTTCTCCTTCTACCTCTGTTGCTCCCCTTGCTTGTGATTGCTCTCTCTCTCTCTCTCTCTCAATGTCAAAGAAAGAAGGAAAGAAAGATGTGGGGGGAGGGGGAAGAAGAAGAAGAAGAAGAAGGGACAACTAAATCAGATTAAGGAAGTAGTGGAAGGTCACAAGGTACGGCTTCACTAAGGCCAGATTTTTTCCTCCCACTCTGTTCTGGTCCACATCAGCCTCAGTCTTTTCCAGGTTCCATCTGGAGCAACACTCTTGGTTTTATAGTATGTAAAGACCTGTCTGTCCCCCCAGCACCTTTGTGACTTAACCCTTCATCAGCCTCCTCCTTAGTTACTGACACACTACATTATGACGGAGAACACTGAATTAAACTTGCAGATGTTACTTCCTGAAGTTGCTTTATTTCTGGTATGTAGCCACAGTATCATGATCTCTGTTTTCTTTCTAAGGTGGTATATTTCCTCCATTATCTGTCCTTTTGAGTTGTCACCTTGTTTTTCCTCCAATCCTTATGGTACTATTCATTATCTCTCCCATCGATGATGATGTACTCAGGGTTAGTGCTTTCTTCCTCCTATCTTCCTTTGCTTTCTCATTCTAATTATATCTTAGCTTAGCATACAGATGTAAAAGGAATGAAATTGTCTTTAAGCACTCTTTCCCAAACTCCTAACTGTTCACCTCCCTCTGATTTGAAATGAGTGAAGTTCTAATTTGTTTGTTTAAAACTAAGCTAATGTATTCATATATTCAAATACAGTGCATACTTTGTATGTGGTATCTTCTGTGCTTCTCTTTTTTTAAAAGGTTTTATTTATTTGTGATTGAGAGGGAGGGAGAGAGAGAGCGTACTGAGTGCAGGAGCAGGGGGGTGGGACAGGGAGAAGTAGAAGCAGGCTCCTCACCAAGCAGGGAGGCTCATCCCAAGACCCCAGGATCATGACCTGAGCCTAAGCCAGAGCTCAGCCCACCTAGTCACCCAGGTGCCTCTGTGCTTCTTTTAAAAGAGAGAGTGAAATTCATTCACAATCTTGTTTTTAGAATAAAATGCCACTTTCCTCCTGGGAATTATAATAATTCAAAGAACCAAACCGAACCAAAATAAATCCACTTCTCAGAGCAAAAGAGTAAATAATAAAAATGCAGCGGTATTTGTCTGGGTCAACAGTTTTTGCCAGAACTTGATGGGATATCCTCTGTAGAATCTTACTGAGAAGTTATGAACTACTGATAAGACTGCACCTATGAGTTGCACACAAGCAATTTATGCAATATAAAAATTGTCAAGTGAAAATGAATTCTCTCCTCTCCTCTTTTTACTCTTCAGAAGAATTCTTGGACATCCTGTTTAGGAATGCTTTTTTCCCCAATGGTGTGATATCTGTACAAATTCTTGGTTTTAATGTAATGTTTATCTAATTAGAAACATAGCCAAATTTGAAGTGGATACTCTAGATTTCTTGCATTTCCTTAATGATTTCATCTACTTGCTCTATTCCATTCCATTAAAGATAAGGAAAGAGGAAAGGCAATTGTGAGTCAATTGCACTTCATAATTGTTTATGATTTCATATTATCTAAATTGATCCTCAGTTCAGTAAAAAAAATTTTTTTAAAGTAAATATATGTTTTATTCAGTAATTTGAAATCACTTTTGAAAAGAAAAGTCACTGTATGGTAATGAATGGTAGGTAATTACCATTTACTGTGGTAACCATCTTGTAGTATATACATGTACCAAATCTATATTGGACACCTTAAATGAGTACAGTGTTATATGTCAATTATATCTCATTATTACAAAAAAAAGAACAAAACACTCTTACAAAAAAAGAAATTGCCCTCAAATTTTGGTCTTTACTTTTTTATGTTAATGTAATAGAGACTCAGGATTTTAGAATCATATTAGAATTTAGAATCATATTAGAATCATATTTGCCCCTTTATGGTTTTATAACTTTAAGTAAGTCTGTCTCACCTGGGATCCAAGATTCTACATGAGTAAAATATGAGTGAAGCACAAATGTGCTTTCTTTACCAGTGCTATCCAAAATTCAATCATCAATTTTTGTCCAATCTGTGTACTTACTGTGTTATTATTTACTTCAGTTTTTATTAACTCAATTTGTTAAATCTAAAATAACTTTATCACAGCAATATTACTTGTTACAAATGAAAAAAAACAACAACAACATAGAAATAAATACTGTGGAAACTAATGTATTAAAGCCTGAATTGTCTTCAGAATACTCTTGAGTCCTGATATTTTCCCACAGAAATACAGCTGTCAAGTATTAGATAGGTTTTTAAGGTATGCCAACATCAACTGAGACTTTCTTTTTTAATCAGAAAAATTAAGAGAATTAATTGAAAGAGGAGTGAATTTATTCTTAAGTGAGTCAATATTATTTAATGCCTTATCTCTGTATGATCTAAAAATTACCTCTCATACCAGTGTTATGCATCCCACATTTTAGGAAATGCTAATGTAGAGGGATGAAATCTTCCAGCTCCCCCAAAATGGATGTTGGAATGCCCCAGCATGGTGTATCTGTTATATCCTGGCCATATTGATTCAGATAAATCATATTTATTGTATGATCATGTTTTCTTCATGTGTTATTTTTCATCTATCGAAATGTTTATTGGAATTTTTCACCTCACATCCTATATAAAAGTTTATATGAATCATGTGTGCGCTAAGGCATGTAATATTACTACTACCTTTATGATTCAATTTAGTGATGTTCAAAGGCTTTGTAAGATCACCTGTCTTCTTACTTACCTGTCTGTCCCTATGCAGACCATCACACAGTAAGTGACATGAAGGAGCCAAACTAACCTTTCATTGGAGGCCTGGACAGGGACAGTCTGGTATAGATGTTGTCAGGACTTGAGATCCTTTAAGCACATCGTATTTCGACAGACTGCTGAGTAGCTGTAGCATTAGCTGTGTGAGTTTTAACATAGAAACCATTCTCAAAGTCTTAGCCCAGTTGGGTCTTACAAACAGGATTCATGAGTTTCCTTGGTTTTGTTGCCTTATCTTTAACGTTTTTTGCAGTGCCTTTTTGTTAACTTATCTGTTAAAATGCAATCTTGTTTCTGTTTTTAGCCTTTCTCTGCTATTATGATACTAAGCCCAGTATTTTTAATGTGTGTGTGTGTGTGTGTTTGAGTATAGTTTCTCCTTAGGCAGAACTATGTAAGCCATCTCTTCCCTCCACAAAGATAATATCTAGATTATGGATCTTTAGAAGAATACTAGGGTCATGCTTAACATTTTCCCCCTCCATAAAGCAGTAGTAAGCATTTATTGTCTCATGTAAGTTTTGGGTTTTGTTTGGCGGTGTTGTTTTTATTGTCAGTAATTTGTTGTTAGCTTATCTGGGTGCTTCTGACTCAGCATCCCTCGGGAAGTTGCAGTCACATGTTACCTGGGGCTGAAGTGTCTGGGGGTTTGACTGGGGCTAGAGGATGTACTTTCAAGTTGGCTCAATCACATATATGGCTGGCAGGTTCATGTTAGCAGATGCTGGGAGGCCTCTGTTCCTCACCACATGGAGCTCCCATAGGGCTCCTTGTGTATCCTCTTGGCCCTGGCTTCCTTCAAGAGCAGTTGGCTCAGAGAGGAAGCAAAAGGAAGCCACAGTGCGTTGTTGCAGGCCAGCGTGGTATAATGTCATTTCTACCATATTCTGTTTGTTAGAGAGAGCCACTATAACCTGACCACACTTGAGGGAGGGGACTTAAGCTCCGTATTTTGGAAGGAGAAATATCAAAGAATTTGTGGACATAATTTAAAACCACCACAATCTACTTTTCTTCATTTCTTACTCTTCCATTCTAGGAGGAGCTGTCATCATTTCTTACTGGGATGATGTGGAACAGTTCTATCAGGCCATTCCCAGTCTTCACTCTTCTTTCCCTCTTCTCCTTTTCCATTCCATTCTTGATATACCAGCCAAAGTAAGCATTTAAAAACACAAATCTATTGTATCACACTTCTTAACTTGGAGTGGCTTACTACTGCTTATGGAATAAAATCAAACCCATAATGTCCTACATAAATGTCCCTGTCTTCTTCTCCAACCCTATCTCCTGCAACTCCCTCCCTAACTCATTAGAAATTCTAATCTTCTCTTCATTGCTAATACATTTCAATCTCTTACTGCCTCAGGGCCTTCACCACCCCCAACACCCACTCTATGGTCACTCTCTTCTGACTGGTCTTTTCCCTTGTTTTTCTATGACTGGCATATCCTTCAGATTTCCATTTAAATACCTCTCCATCAGAGAAACTTTCCCAATGAAACTATAGTAGTACCTTCCCACAATCTTCTCTTTTAATTAAAAAAAAGTTACTCAAAGTATAACTGACATGTAACGAATACCACCTTCCAAAAAATCAAATTCCCCATTTTAAAAATATATAATATGGTACATTTGACATATGTATATAATTGTGAAGTCATCACTGCAAGAAAATAATGAATGTATCACATCAAAAGTTGCCTCGTGGCTCTTTGTAAAGAGCATGTTCTTTTGTTTTCTAATGCTCTTTAATCATTACGCTGCTTAACACAATTGACAATTACAGTTACAATGCTCTTATTTTACTTTATAATAATTCACTTGTGTGTCTCCCCAATTAAACTGTTAGTGCCACATAAAAAGAAAACATACCTGTAGAGTTCATGACTGTTTTCCATGATTATATTGCCTGGAACTTTGAAGATGTTTGAAAAAAAATTTTTGTGTAAGTGAACAATTAAGTACATTATTAGCAGACAAGGGCCCTTAAAGAGCTACAGGTCAAGTGCTACAGTGTAGAGAGGCATTCAGAAGTTTTAGGGAGATGAGGATTCACTTAGGAGTTTGTGGAGCTGATTGCTTTGTAGCTGTCCTTTGAATGTGAATAGTTTTGTGTATTTTAACAAAACAAGTAAAAGTCTCCTGAGACTGAGCCAAGAGAATGAGGTGCCTATTTCTAAAGAGTAAACAAAGGGAAAAAAAGATCTTATTTGGACTGTCATGTAGGGTAGCTGAAGAAAAGTAAGCATTGAATGCCTGCTGTAGTAGTCCAATTCTTTATTTCAGCGATTGAATGTTTTTAGCTTGTTCTTGATTTTTAGTCATCCTGGCTTTACCTCAGAACAATTAATATGGTCCTAGCAGATCAAAAAACATAGGTGATTATCTTCCAAATCTTTGTTTTACCTGTCTTTATGATTTTTGTCATTCCTAATAAAGAAGAAAAGTTGAGAGCATACAAGTATCATTCCAAATACGGGTTTGAACTTCTCTGAAAGGGACTAAGGAAAGAATTGGTTTAATCATTCTCTGGGGTAGTCCATTCAGGAATTGGTAACAAATCAGTTATTTGTTTTTAAGATTTTCATAGCCTTGGAAGTGTTCGCACAGATGTTAGGAAATATATTTGGAGCACACCAAAATAGATGCTTTGTCCGCATTTATTTTAGTATTTATTAAATTAGTTTGTGTAGTTGCAGTTAGGGGAACTGTGTATTGAGGAGAGCATTGGTGTCAGAATGGGAAGTCTGAATTTGAATTTGGATATCTTTAAGCAGATTTCTTTCCTTTATGGGTCCAAATTTGAGCAGATGTGGTACCCATTCAGTACTCTCTGAGGTCACATGTTGGACATACCTGTACAATTATACTATATACAATAAGAAAAAGAGTAAATGTTTGGTCTATACACTTTCTAAATGTATGGAAACATCCATTTGATGTACCAAGCACAGTACAGTTCACAACTTTGTTTGATTTAACTTTATGTTTTGGTGGTTATTGACTGACTAATAGCTAATAAATAAATGGCATGATAGTGGAATGCCATATGCATTCAAGTGTTTCTTGACAATGAAACTTTCAAAAATCTCTATCATTTGTTCATTCAGTACCTACTATATGTCACAACCTCAACCTAATGAATCTGCTTCTATTAATCTGCACAATTATTCTGATGGGTAGGTATATCGAGATCATCCCTGTTTAACAGATGAGAATACTGAGGCTTAGGTAGAATTCACCCTAAGTTATAAGTTGTAGAATTGAATTGAAATTTGAGTTTGTGGGCCATGAAATGATCAGGCAATGGTTATTGACTTCTAAGTTCACATGATGACAAATTTTTATTTGATTTTAGTCTGGATTAGGTATTTTTGATAAAAAGGAAGATGTACTATTTTAGATGAACAGGTGAAGATCTCATAATAATGTTGTACTTCACTGCAGACCTGCTTATGCTAAAAATATTTTAGGGAGAAGAATATGTGAGCTTTTGTATTTTTTTCAACTGCTTCTGGATTGAGTAATAGGAGCCAGTTTTGATTTGTAGCTTAAAGTATCTGATAAAGCTTAACCATTTGGTATAAGGAAGAGAAGTAAAAACTGTCATTATTATCATCATCATCTGAAGTAATCCCATATTTTGATTTCCTCTGATGCCCTAGTCAGTTCAAATAGTTATAGTTGTCTTTAAATAAAATCTCATATTTCAATAAATATTGCAACCTGGCAAGAAGTACATTATTTTTACATAAATAGATGTTTTCAGGTAGTGTTGTTATTTGTGTATTTCAAGACTATAGTACCTTAAAGACTTTGACTTACTTGGGAAGAGCATGCAAATTGGGCTGCCTGAAAATCTATTGGCAAATATTCAAGATAAATTTTGGTAAGTGGGAGATTACTTGGGGAGCATACATCATGTTGCTTACATAGTTAATAGTTCTTAATCTGGCATTTTATTGGAGAGCTATACTTCACTGGAGTAATTTTATTTCATTTTATTTTTTTTTTTAATTTTTTATTTATTTTCAGCGTAACAGTATTCATTGTTTTTTCACCACACCCAGTGCTCCATGCAATCTGTGCCCTCCCTAATACCCACCACCTGGTTCCCCCACCCTCCCACCCCGCCCCTTCAAAACCCTCAGGTTGTTTTTCAGAGTCCATAGTCTCTCATGGTTCACCTCCCCTTCCAATTTCCCTCAACTCCCTTCTCCTCTCCATCTACCCTTGTCCTCTATATTATTTGTTATGCTCCACCAATAAGTGAAACCATATGATACTTGACTTTCTCTGTTTGACTTATTTCACTCAGCATAATCTCTTCCAGTCCTGTCCATGTTGCTACAAAAGTTGGGTATTCGTCCTTTCTGATGGAGGCATAATACTCCATAGTGTATATGGACCACATCTTCCTTATCCATTCATCCGTTGAAGGGCATCTTGGTTCTTTCCACAGTTTGGCGACCGTGGCCATTGCTGCTATAAACATTGGGGTACAGATGGCCCTTCTTTTCACTACATCTGTATCTTTGGGGTAAATACCCAGCAGTGCAATTGCAGGGTCATAGGGAAGATCTATTTTTAATTTCCTGAGGAATCTCCACACTGTTCTCCAAAGTGGCTGCACCAGTTTGCATTCCCACCAACAGTGTAAGAGGGTTCCCCTTTCTCCACATCCTCTCCAACACACGTTGTTTCCTGTCTTGCTAATTTTGGCCATTCTAACTGGTGTAAGGTGGTATCTCAATGTGGTTTTGATTTGAATCTCCCTGATGGCTAGTGATGATGAACATTTTTTCATGTGTCTGGTAGCCATTTGTATGTCTTCCTTGGAGAAGTGTCTGTTCATATCTTCTGCCCATTTTTTAATATGATTATCTGTTTTGTGTGTGTTGAGTTTGAGGAGTTCTTTATAGATCCTGGATATCAACCTTTTATCTGTACTGTCATTTGCAAATATCTTCTCCCATTCCGTGGGTTGCCTCTTTGTTTTGATGACTGTTTCTTTTGCTGTGCAGAAGCTTTTTATCTTGATGAGGTCCCAGAAGTTCATCTTTGCCTTTGTTTCCTTCGCCTTTGGAGACATATCTTGAAAGAAGTTGCTGTGGCTGATATCAAAGAGGTTACTCCCTATGTTCTCCTCGAGGATTCTGATGGATTCCTGTCTCACGTTGAGGTCTTTTATCCATTTCGAGTTTATCTTTGTGTACGGTGTAAGAGAATGGTCAAGTTTCATTCTTCTACATATAGCTGTCCAGTTTTCCCAGCACCATTTATTGAAGAGACTGTCTTTTTTCCACTGGATATTTTTTCCTGTTTTGTCAAAGATTATTTGACCATAGAGTTGAGGGTCCATATCTGGGCTCTCTACTCTGTTCCACTGGTCCATGTGTCTGTTTTTATGCTAGTACCATGCTGTCTTGGTGATCACAGCTTTGTAGTAAAGCTTGAAATCAGGTAACGTGATGCCACCAGTTTTATTTTTGTTTTTCAACATTTCCTTAGCAATTCGGGGTCTCTTCTGATTCCATACAAATTTTAGTATTATTTGCTCCAGCTCTTTGAAAAATACTGGTGGAATTTTGATTGGAATGGCATTAAAAGTATAGATTGCTCTGGGCAGTATAGACATTTTAACGATGTTTATTCTTCCCATCCAAGAGCATGGAATGGTCTTCCATCTTTTTGTGTCTTCTTCAATTTCTTTTAGGAGTGTTCTGTAGTTCCTCGAGTACAGATCTTTAACCTCTTTGGTTAGGTTTATTCCGAGGTATCATGGTTTTTGGTGCTATAGTAAATGGAATCGATTCTCTAATTTGCCTTTCTGTATTTTCATTGTTAGTGTATAAGAAAGCCACTGATTTCTGGACATTGACTTTGTATCCTGCTACATTACTGAATTGCTGTATGAGTTCTAGTAGTTTGGAGGTGGAGTCTTTCGGGTTTTCCATATAAAGAATCATGTCATCTGCGAAGAGAGAGAGTTTGACTTCTTCCTTGCCAATCTGGATACCTTTTATTTCTCTTTGTTGTCTGATTGCTGTTGCTAGGACTTCTAATACTATGTTGAACAAGAGTGGTGAGAGTGGGCATCCCTGTCGTGTTCCTGATCTCAATGGGAAGGCTGCAAGCTTTTTCCCATTGAGGATGATATTTGCTGTGGGTTTTTCATAGATAGATTTGATGAAGTTCAGGAATGTTCCCTCTATCCCTATACTTTGAAGCGTTTTAATCAGGAACGGATGCTGGATTTTGTCAAAAGCTTTTTCTGCATCAATGGAGAGGATCATGTGGTTCTTCTCTCTTCTCTTATTGATTTGTTCTATCACATTGATTGATTTGCGAATGTTGAACCATCCTTGTAACCCAGGGATGAATCCTACCTGGTCATGGTGGATAATCTTTTTAATGTGCTGTTGGATCCTGTTTGCTAGGATCTTGTTGAGAATCTTAGCATCCATATTCATCAGTGATATCGGTCTGAAATTCTCCTTTTTGGTAGGGTCTTTGCCTGGTTTGGGGATCAGGGTAATGCTGGCTTCATAAAAAGAGTCTGGAAGTTTTCCTTCTGCTTCAATTTTTTGAAACAGCTTCAGGAGAATAGGTATTATTTCTTCTTTGAAAGTTTGATAGAATTCCCCAGGGAATCCGTCAGGTCCTGGGCTCTTGTTTTTTGGGAGGTTTTTGATCACTGCTTCAATCTCATTACTAGATATCGGTCTATTCAGGTTGTCAATTTCTTCCTGGTTCAATTTTGGGAGTTTATAGTTTTCTAGGAATGCATCCATTTCATCTAGGTTGCTTAGCTTATTGGCATATAACTGTTGATAATAGCTTCTGATGATTGTTTCTACTTCCTTGGTGTTAGTTGTGATCTCTCCCTTTTCATTCATAATTTTGTTAATTTGGGCTTTCTCTCTTTTCTTTTGGATTAGTGTGGCCAATGGTTTATCGATCTTATTGATTCTTTCAAAAAACCAGCTTCTAGTTTCGTTGATACGTTCTACTGTATCTCTGGTTTCTACCTCGTTGATCTCTGCTCTAATCTTGATTATTTCCCTTCTTACGTGTGGAGTTGGTTTGATTTGTTGTTGATTCTCCAGTTCTTTAAGGTGTAGAGACAGCTGGTGTATTCTGGATTTTTCAATTTTTTTGAGGGAGGCTTGGATGGCTATGAATTTCCCCCTTAGGACCGCCTTTGCTGTATCCCATAGGTTTTGGAGTGAAGTGTCTTCGTTCTCATTGGTTTCCATAAATTGTTTAAGTTCTTCTTTGATCTCCTGGTTGATCCAAGCATTCTTAAGCAAGGTGGTCTTTAGCTTCCAGGTATTTGAGTTCCTTCTGAACTTTTCCTTGTGATTGAGCTCCAGTTTCAAAGCATTGTGATCTGAGAATATGCAGGGAATAATCTCAGTCTTTTGGTATCGGTTGAGCCCTGATTTGTGACCCAGGATGTGGTCTATTCTGGAGAAGGTTCCATGTGCACTTGAGAAGAATGAGTATTCTGTTGTTTTAGGGTGGAATGTTCTGTATATATCTATGAGGTCCATCTGGTCCAATGTATCATTCAATGCTCTTATTTCTTTATTGATTTTCTGCTTCGATGATCTGTCTATTTCTGAGAGAGGCGTGTTAAGATCTCCTACTATTAATGTATTCATATCAATATGACTCTTTATCTTGATTAATAGTTTTCTTATGTAATTGGCTGCTCCCATATTGGGGGCATAGATATTTACAATTGTTAGATCATCTTGGTGGATAGTCCCTTTAAGAATGATGTAGTGTCCTTCTGTATCCCTGACTACCGTCTTTAGTTTAAAATCTAATTTATCTGATATGAGAATCGCTACCCCGGCCTTCTTTTGAGGCCCATTGGCGTGAAAGATGCTTCTCCATCCCTTCACTTTCAGTCTGGGTGTATCTTTAGGTTCAAAATGGGTCTCTTGTAGACAACATATGGATGGGTCCTGTCGTTTTATCCAATCTGCAACCCTGTGTCATTTTATGGGTGCATTTAGGCCATTCACATTGAGAGTGATTATTGAGAGATACGTTTTTATTGACATTGTGTTATCTTTGAAGTCTTTCTTTCTGTCGATTGTCTCTATATTTCTGTTCAATGCTATTCTTAGGATTTTTCCTCTTTTATAGAACCCCCCTTAATATTTCCTGCAGTGTCGGCTTGGTGGTTGCATAGTCTTTCAAGCCTTGCCGGTCTTGGAAACTCTTTATCTCTCCATCCATTTTGAATGTCAGTCTTGCTGGATAAAGTATTCTTGGCTGCATGTTCTTCTCATTTAGTGCCCTGAATATATCTTGCCAGCCCTTTCTGGCTTGCCAGGTCTCTGTGGACAGGTCTGACGTTATTCTGATGGGCTTTCCTCTGTATGTAAGGAGCTTCTTTGTCCTAGCAGCTTTCAAGAGATTGTATCTACAATTATGATTCCTCAATTTTACTATGAGGTGCCTGGATGTTTTTTTTGAATTTATAATCTTGGGGGGGGACCTTTCTACTTCTAGTACATGAACACTTGTTCCATTCGCAAGATTGGGAAAATTTTCATGAAAAACTTGTTCCACTATATCTTCTAGACTTCTTTCTTTCTCCTCCCCTTCAGGGATTCCAATAATTCTGACGTTGGAACGTTTCATGGCATCATTTATTTCCCTGATTCTGTTTTCGTGCCTTCTAAGCTGTTTGTTCCAGGCTTCCTCCTGATCCTTTCTCTCTATTTGTTTGTCCTCCAGATCACTAATTCTATCTTCTGTCTCAGTTACCCTAGCTTTTAGAGAATTTAGATTAGATTGGAACTCATTGAGAGCATTGTGAACCTCATCCCTGGTGGCCTTCAGCTCTGCCCTAACATTATGAACCTCCTCTCTGGTCGCTTTCAATTCTGCCCTAATCAATTCTGTTTGGTCATCCATGGCTTTCTCCAACCTAGCTATTGCCTGGATAATTGTTAGCCTGAATTCTCTTTCTGACATATTGTCTATGTTGATAGCCGTTAGCTCTGTTGCAGAAGGCCCATCCTCTGTATTTTTCTTCTGTTGGGGATTCCTCCTCCTAGTCATTTTGGTGAGAGATGACTGGACAGATGTAGCTGGATGTATTGACCGTGGTGCAGTCAAGGTGCACCCTGGAACGCTTCTGAGCACTCAGGATTCCCCACCCAAATGAGAGAAAAAAGAAAAGAAAAAGAAAAAAGAGGGAGAGAGAGAGACAGGAAAAAAAGGGAAGATAAAAGTGAAGGTTCAGCCCAAATGGGCCCCAGGGTAAGGTTTATGACGTATACAAACAAAAACAGACAAACAAAAAGACTGATAAAAGTATATGACGAGAGAAAATATATATATATATATATAAGCAAAAAAAAGGAGGAGCCTCGTCAAGAAGAACCCCAAGTATAAGATTTATATACTATCCGGACAAACATAAATACACAGAGACACTGGCAGAAGAAAAAGATGGGAGCATGGTTATAGATTCTCGGTGTGGGCGAGGAAGGTTATTTTGATTCTTCCTGGATGTATCTTGATATCTTTGTTAAAGGACTCAACTTTCCTAAGAAAAAGGGGGATTAAAAATTGGTTCACCTATAGGGGTAGCATTGCTTGGAGAAAAGGGGTTACCTTGAAGTTTAACTCTATATGAATATTAGAAAATAAAAATAAAAAAGGAATAAACTGGACTAAACTAAATTAAAAATTTTTTTAAAAATTAAGAAAATAGAAAAGCAAAAGAAAAAACACATGTGTATGTATCAAAAAATTCAGGTTAGAAGTTTATCATGGAATTTGATGTACTGGACATCTCACTGTGATGGTAAATAGGTTAAAAAATTATCTATATAAAAAAAGAAAAAAAATGAACCAGAATAGTGGGAAAGAATTAAAAATAAAAGTTGTATCTATGAAGTAGTGGTGGTTGTTCTCTTGTAGTCTTTTTTTTTTTTTTTTTTCCTGATTTGTTTTCTGGGGGAGGGGGCTGCCACGTGGGTTTTCAGTCAATCATGTTCCCTGAGTTAAGTCCTCCCGACCCCCTCAAGGGGGTGGGCTCTGAGAAAAACGTTTTTTTTCAGGTTTTTGTTCTCTGGAGGTTTTTATGTTTGTTCACTTCTTTTCTCTCGCCTTGACAGCTTTTGGTGGTTTTTGAAGGTTTAGAGGAAAGAAAACTGCACCCCAACCTCCCTCTCAGAGAGAAGCCTCAGCCTGCTCCCCTGCAGGTGCTGCAGCCGCTGGGCCGCTGGCAGAGCAGGTTCTGAGTCACGGTCCCTGGGGACGCAGGATCTCCTGCTTGTACGCAAAACCAAGGCAGCTGTGGCTGTCTGGGCAGCTCCAGACCGCCAGAGAGGTTCCAAGCAGCAATCGCACACTGAGATTTTCCCGCTGGCTGGGGCTGAGAGCTCAGGTCTTGCGCGCACCTCTCCCAGGGGACGGTTTGGGGCGCGGCGCCTCCAGCTCTATCGGCTCTATCGCCGCGTGGGTCTATCGCCGCGTGGGTCCCAGAACACCAGGCTGGGCGTGCACCTCTCTCAGGGGAGGTTGAGGCACGCGCGCATCTCCAGTAAGGTGCGCGTTCTGCCGTCTGGTGTGGCTCCCAGCCCCTCACGGGAGCCGGACTCCACCCATTCTCGGGCGCACTGGCGGCTCCGGGACAAAGACCAGGTTTCTCCGCAGCACTCTCCGGCTCAGCGCCAGGGGATGCTGCCCTGGGTCTGGGGACTTAAGCCCCTATCCCTATCCGCCCCGATTCCCACAATTTCCGCGCGCGAGTCTTTGCTCTTTTGAGTGCTTTCAACAAGACTCCAAGTTAATGCTGGTCCCCAGATGCCGGGCACTCTCGTATCGGGGTATTATTTTCCAGTCGGTCGCCTCTGGTGGCTCCCTCCCCCTTTTGTTTATCTTCCGATATCAGTCCGACGTTCCCACTCCACTTTACCTGCCCGCTGGCGTCTTCTGGCCCCCGTAGAGATCCAGACGTGTATAATTCTGATCTCAGGCTGATTTCATGGGTGATCGGAGTTCTTTGGTAGGTAATCAGCTCACTTTAGGGTGCAGGTTGAAAAGGCGCCTCCTCCTACTTCCCCGCCATCTTGTCTCCCCCCTCATTTTATTTTTTTTTAAGATTTTATTTATTTATTTGACAGAGATCACAAGTAGGCAGAGAGGCAGGCAGAGAGAGAGAGAGGAGGAAGCAGGCTCTCCACTGAACTGAGCTGAAGGCAGAGGCTTTAACCCACTGAGCCACCCAGGTGCCCCCATTGAAGTAATTTTAAACAGAGTTTCTGAGAAACTGGTTTTTTGGGTTTTTTGTTTGTTTGTTTGTTTTTTAAATTGGAAGCATTACTGATCAAGATCCCTTAGCCCAGTACTGTACACAAGGTACATGCATACTCACTGATGCCATGAAAACATGTAAATTTTTTGCCCTCATAAATAGATAATCTGGTTGAGGATTATTTGCCTTGAAGTATCTGCTGGATCAGAATATAATGGGATGCAGCTTTCAGAATTCTTTATTATGAAATTGGACGAAGAATGTCTCTATGTGTTTGTATTTCTATATAATCATATAAATGTGTACTTGTGTATTTAGAATAGTTTTTCTTCCTCATTTTTAAAGATGAATGTGATGAGCCATGAGAGACTATGGACCACAAGAAACAATCAGGGGGAATCAGAGGGGAAGGGGTGAGGGGAAGGGGGTAACAGGGTGATTGGTATTGAGGAGGACACGTGCTGTGATGGGCACTGGGGGTATATACTTAACTAATGAATCATTGAACACAACATCAAGAACTAATTATGTACTATACAGGGGTTAACTGAACATAATAAAAAAATAAAGAAATATATACTAAGGTATTTAGTGATAAAAAAATTAAAGGTAAGTGTGATAAATTTTGCCTATTTTTGCCTCTCGTCTCAGTCTATTAGTGTAAACAATTGAAATGTGGTTAAATTTGAAGAAATTATAGGGTTTTTATTTTTTTATGATTTATTTATTTGAGGGAGAGAGAGCAAGAAGGAGAGAGCGAAGGAGAGAGCAGACTCCCAGTGAGCACAGAGCCTTCTACAGGGCTTGATCCCATGAACCAGGAGATCAGGACCTGAGCAGAAACCAAGAGTTGGACACTAAACTGACTGAGCCACCCAGGCACTCCAAAATTACAGAATTTTTTAAAAGAAATAATATTTATTACATTATAATAATTTGATTTTGGCATCTTAAAGATTGTATTATTCATAGTTCCTATGGTAGTTTCCATCTCAACTACATCTATTCTATAGACTTCAGGATAAATTACACAATGTCATGCATTCCGGACTGCAGAATAGGATTTATTGGAAAACTTACATAGGTCGAGAGCAACAAAGTAAAGAGAAGACAAAGTACCTTAATCCTCTACATTCCTCTAAAAGATATGTCATAGCCTGACTGTACTGAGCCTACAATGTGGTTCTGTGTTCCTGTCAAGGGTTCCTTCTCTCTAATGATCTACTTTGTCAGGAAAGGATAAGCTAACTGCTTGACCCTAGGCAGGCTATTTGTAGGAGTTCTAGAATACTGGCTCCAGCATGTAGAGTCCTTCAGGCCCCATGATATGTAATACTATCCTTTGCATGGAGTATGAAGCCCATAGTTGTATAATAAGATGACCTTAGCTACAGCCTCTCCTACTGGGAAAAAGTAGGGTTGCTCCCATCCTAATTAGCATGTGGTCCATGGACACAAAGTGAGCTTCCATGACTATTTTCAGGTAGTTCCACTCTTTCAAATTACCACAATACATTTACATGGTCTTTAAGCAGTTAGATACAGCATTTTCTCAAAGCTGATACCCTTTTACACAGAGTCTCATCATTTAGTGGAAGGCTAACTGTAAAAACCATAAGAATTATTTATCATTATCTGTTCTAGGTGGGTGCTATTGCAATAACACTGGATTTTAAAAAATGAAGCTGTCATGGTTTTCTAGTTTATGAGATGGCATCATTCTCAGAGTCTACTTTTTTTTTTTTTTTAAATAAAAAATAGCACTATAGGGGCGCCTGGATGGCTCAGTGGGTTAAACCTCTGGCTTCGGCTCAGGTCATGGTCTCAGGGTCCTGAGATCGAGCCCTGTATCAGGCTCTCTGCTCAGTGGGGAGCCTGCTTCCCCTCTCCCTCTGCCTGCCTCTCTGCCTACTTGGAATCTCTCTTTCTCTGTCAAATAAATAAATAAAATCTTAAAAAAAAAATAGCACTATGGTATATACCTTCATGTGAAGGCATAATTAAAGGCATTAAATAAACACATATGCAGACACCTTAAACTTGGTGCTAATATTTTAAGGATTCTGCAGTTTGGCTATAGATAGGATTAGATGTTTAAAATAGACCTTATATGGGCCTCCTGGGTGGCTCAGTGGGTTAAGCCTCTGCCTTTGCCTCAGGTCATGGTCTCAGGGTCCTGGGATCAAGCCCTGCATTGGGCTCAGTGGGGAGTCTGCTTCCCCCTCTTCCTCTTCCTGTCTCTCTGCCTACTTGTGATCTCTCTCTCTGTCAAATAAATAAATAAAATCTTTTAAAAAATAAAAATAAAATAGACCTTATATTTCCTTGGAGAGAAGCAGGTGAGAGAAGCATATTAAATTATATATAATTCTACATTGATTTACATATAAATGAATTTACTAAAAAATTACAGTTTATATGTTGAGCTTATATATTTAATTTTACCAGACTCATAAAATGGACATTCGTTGTCCTTCAAATTCTTTTGTGTTTTCATGAAGATAAAGATGATAATGTTGATAATAAAAATCCTAATTATTATAATTATATATTATAGCAACAGCAATCATTTATGCTATGTTTTCTTTGGTGGTGATAAAGAAACAAGCCAAATACACACACACACACACACACACACACACATTCAAAAATATATACATATACATGCATGTACATATATATATGTATAGATATGTGCGCGCGCACACACACACACACACATATATAATATATCTATATATTCATACACCTATGTGTATATATATTCGTTCAGTCTGCACGCCGACCTAGGGAGGTAGATTATTTTATTATGTCCAGGCATGGAAACTTAAGAATGTTCAGTGGTTTACCCTACATCATTCTGCTAGTGGAAGCAGGATTTGATTGGAGCCATTTTAACTCTAAAACCCATGCCTTTCATCACTATTTCAATACTTCCTCCTCCAAAAGTTGAAAGGCCATCTTGTACATCTTGTAGATATAATTTTAATTCATGAATGTTATGTGCTGAGGTTTTTTAGAAGATTGGGTGGTGAATCTACAGTGGCTTGCCTCTGTGTCTGAATTCTAGTCATACCTTTCTTGGTTCTCTGTACAGGACACCGTTAAATGTTAAGTGAAAACATTTCTGATAATATCTTCTTATTGGAGGTTATCTGACTTACACACATAGCAAATAGGAACTCAAAAATTGTTTACTTAGGGAACTCACTGAACGAAATATCTTGAACTCTGTAGTGTTAAAGAGATAAAAGACCAGGTTACCCCCAATCTTAGTTTGTAAATGCTTTGGCAACTGTTTTTGGCAGCTACTGTCATTTCCAAGGCATTTACAAGGCAATCTGCATTTTTTTGCAGCTAATAGTACACTACTAATCTGCTTTCTTACCAGTTCCATGGCCAACATTTCAGAGATGGTCATAAAAATTACAGTGAATCAGTGCTTTGTTATAAATTTAGAACAGAACACAGTACTATGTTGCAAAAGAAGGGACAGGGCCTCTTCTAAATCTGTGATGTGCCTTCTAGGTTCAGCATTAACACTTTGAATGAAGTCTTAGGAGCTCTAAAGAGTCTTTGGCAGGGAGCACCTTCTGTTTGAGTGAGAGAGCCATAGCAAAAGGTCATAAAAATACCAAGGCATTTCTGTCCTGACACAGGACTCATGAGTCATAATTTTGCATAACTTTAGCATAGAGCTATAACAGCGTGTGCATCTGGTGACTGCACCCCAGCTGTTTCCCTGGAAAGGTGTAAAAGAAAGAATCAGCAGCCTGAAGACATGAAAGACAACATCTGAGAAGTGGCACTGAGTACCTAGGAAGGTGTCAACACAGAGTCGGACTTACTCTGAACCATTCCCCAGTGTGAAGATGCACATATATCAAGGGATCACAAATGAGAAAATCGGACTTTATAAAGCCTGAGGGGTCAGAGAATGAGTTGGCAGTGTTCACCAGTCCCTTAAAACAGCCAACATTTGTCCTTATCTAATCCTATGACTTGAAAAGTACTGTGGAAAGTAAACACACTTGAACTACCTACATACAGGAGGGAGGAAAGCATTACAGTCTGTCACTTTTTTGTCCCCTTCCCCTACCTAATGAACTTTTTTTCATCCATCCGTTCTAATCAGGCAGCTGCTGAAATTTTTATTCATGCTTTGGTTGCCTCAAGAATTGATTTTTGTAACTCTCTTTTACGGCCTTCCCTTACCAGGCTATTTTGAGGTTGCAACATACTCTGAATTCAGCAGGTGCTTCAAGCCTGGCAGCTTCTTATTGCTTCTCTTCCGGCTCCCTTTAGTGACTCCCAGTATCAAACATGATTGCTCCTCCGATTTTAATTTTTACTTGCTGTGTCACCGAACAACCTTTTTAGTCCTATCACTGAGCCCAGTCGGCAATGTTAGGAGCTCTGAGTAGTTACCCACTCTGGAAACTACAGTGATATTAGCAAGTACAATTGCACACTCTGAATCATCTTACCCTTATTATACAGGAAGTGTTCTGGCTTATTTTAAGGGAGGAAATGCTTTGGAGAGAAAAGGAAAAAAAAAATCAAAGCAAACTCTGTTTCCCTCTCAACATTCTAATCACCAAAGATGGGAATTTTCAGCAACCAATTAGAATTCAGTGCTTCCAGTTTAAATTGAAATGTGTGTGTGTGTGCACACATGCACGTGTGTACACATTCACATATAGTTTAAAATATGGTATTTGAGCTGCAGCAAGGCCAGCACTCCTTCCTTGATTTTAAGTGTGTATCACTTTTATTGCGTAATTTAAAAATATCAGGAATCCTATGTAGCTTTAATAAAAGTTCAGTGAAGTTAGGTAATAAAGGATTATAAATAAAATAACTATAAAACCTTCCAGCAACTAAGGCCCTACAACCCCTTTCAGTTAGTTGATGTGTTTATTGTGTGTGTAGAGCCACAATGTATGTATAAGTATGTCCCAAAATACATACATGGTTGGGGAAATCCAGGTCTACTTTCTTGGTTTTGTAGCTGATCAAATTTCCTTAAGCTGTTATTAATGGTAACAACTTTTCCTGTGCAAAGAGCATTTTCAAATGGGACAACAAAGTTGTTTTTTTCTTTCCTCACTTTAAAAGTAATTTCTAGTCTAAGGAAAATGCACTTAAATCTATAATATAGAATACATTATTAATAATAACAATTAGTATCTACTGAGTATTTACTACGTACCCAGTCAAGTGTTTTGTGCAAAGTGTTTTGCATGCAGTATCCTATTTTAATTTTCCAAATGGGTTAGTCAGCGGCCGTTCTAGATACTCTGCACACTCTAAATCTGGTTTTAAAGTAGATTAAGGAGCTTGTCTTGAAGCTGAATATTCATTTTAAGCACGCTATTGTTACTTGGTATATATGTTGTAGATAAATATAAATAGCAACGTTTCCTAAAAATACCTCGTTCACACTGTGCATCAGACTTGGAATGTATTTGTTTCAAGGATTAGGGAGGGTATCTATATGTGGCTGTCAATGAACTTGTGGTTGGGGTTTGACTACAGCTTTTCTATGCCACTGCGTTGGCACTGTCACTAATTGTAGGTTCCATTTTATCCCTTTTTTACAAATGATGAAATTAAGGCTTTTTAGAGTTTAAACGATGTTTCAAGGTCATACAGCTGGCATATGGTGGAGAAAGAATTCAAGGCCAGTCTGTCTGAACACACAATCTGTGAGCTGTTAACTATAGGCAGGACTGCCATCTTCAATCCTTTGGCAATCTATTTTCCTTTGGGGCCAACTTTATCCCGATGCCATTTTCTTCATCATATTGGTTAGTTTAAACTAAATCCTTTCTTGAACTACAAAGATGGTGGTCAGTTACTAGTTCAATGTATCCTCTTACTGCAAGAGTCAGAAGACACTTAGAAAGCCTGCTAACCGTTCAGAGCCTTGCATATAGCAGTTTCTGTGTTATGAATCTCTTTTATAGAATGGTTTGTAGGATTTATCAAACTTCTCTTGGTTAAAAGTTTATAATGCTAGAGAATCCTCAGCTGGTAAGTCAAAGAAAATCATTCCTTAGAGGAAATTACATCAGCATTATTCATTATTGCATTACAGAGTGTATTTTTGTCAGTTCTCTGGCAGAGATCTAAGTCCTGAGGGAATTAAATGGAGAAAGAAGCACTGGGTAGGAACTGAATGAGGTTCTGCATTGCCTGAGGCCTAAATTCGTTATTAGCAAGAGTCTAAGATACCTTTTTTATTGAGATTTGGGCTATCTGTTCCTCAAGTGACAAAAATTCAGAACCTTGATTTTGGAATTCTACCCCACCTCTATTTTAGTTTATGGGATTCTTATTAATAGATAGCTTAGAAAACCCACAGATTACAAGTACTGTATTGGTGATAATATAACAGAAGCAACAGAGAAAAATAATTCACCAGTTACTTTCTTCCTAAAGCACTACATTTGCCCACTGAACATGCTAGCCTACACTTTGGGTGAGGGAAAAAGGAAGGTTTTAGTAAATGGAGTTTCAGTGAGCACATAAACGCATACTATAATGTTAAGGCAACTTAGTGAACCGTTTAACAGTTAGCATTACAGGATGATTTAGGCAGCTTAATGAATATAAATATGAGGGTGGGGGAATTTTCTCTTCACTTAATTGACTATAATTTGCTGATAGGATTTATTCTCGAATTTTTGAGTCCCTTCCCATTTTTCTGTGCTTCTCATTTCTCTGCCAAATTATAATTGTCAGGATTTTTTTTTTCATTTAGGATAGAACAAACTTGTTGGTATTCTATTTGATTAGGGAATGATATTGTAGGTTAATTAAACAGTACCTGATTTTTCTCCAAATGCCAAACATAGACTAATAAAATTTGAAAAACAGTGTATTTTCTAATATTGAAAATTCACAACATGAAATTCTGTGTTTGATTCAGAAGGTACTTTAGGATCTTCTAGTGTGGAAAACTCATTAGAAATTGTCAGTCTCTTATAATATTATGTAAGTGCTGCTTCATAGAGATTTTTCTGTGGTAAGAGGAGAAGATAATCAAATCTTCACAGAAACAAAATCCTACGGAAAATAATTCTGGTGCTCTGCTGATTTAAGTGTCTAAATAAAATGGATTAGGTACATAGAAAGAATGAACATGTAAGTAGAAGAGATAGTAGTTTCTAAATATCGAATTCAGAAACTTTTGATTAATGACTTATATTTCATGCCGTATGGCTTAAAGATTTCTTTCTTTATTTCCTATTCTTGAAAATGAAATGAGGGGGGCGCCTGGGTGGCTCAGTGGGTTAGAGCCTCTGCCTTTGGCTCAGGTCATGGTCCAGGGTCCTGGGATCAAGCCCCATGTCAGGCTCTCTGCTCGGCAGGGAGCCTGCTTCCCTTCCTCTCTCTGCCTGTCTCTCTACTTGTGATCTCTGTCTGTCAAATAAATAAATAAAATATTAAAAAAAAAAAAAAAGAAAATGAAATGAGGTGCATATGAGACTTCCAATTAATAAAAACGGCCCATTATGGGCTTGTATTTTCCTTCTGTAACAAAGCTCTGTCTACTGCCACAGAGCAGTTTAGAATGACAGAAAGGAGATGTAAATTTGTGTCCCAGTATTTCCACTCAATAGCTATCAGTATATCACTTGGGATACACGACATAGTCTAGCTATGATACAATTAAAAAAAAAAAAAAAAAGAAAGAAAGAAAGAAGGAAAAAACCCTCAAGATTTCAGTATCACAACACTCAGAAGTGTCCATCTCACTCACATGACATCTTCCAAGGTAGTTTGACACAGGGTCTCTGCTGGTGGGTCTTTCAGGGGATCTGGGCTGGTGGAGGTTTCCTTTAAATGCATCAAGACCAGGAAAGGAAAGGTGGCAAATCATGAAGGCTCTTTACATTTCTGCCCAGAAGTGACGTAATTTCTGCCAGAGCATATCATGTGGTTAAAAGGAATGAAAGTAGGATCCTATCATGTACCCAGCAAGATGCTGCTAATGACTACCACACTGTAACTCTTTTACTGTATCTGAGCTTTATTTTTCTAATCTCTTAAAGAAATTTAGAGGATTTCCCTGACTTGACCCCTTTTTCCATGGCCCTTCTCTGACCTTGTGTATCCTGTATGCCAGAGTAAAGTCATTTTTTTTTCCATTCATTCAACAAATATTTTTTGAGCTTCTATGTGTCAGATACCGGATGAGCTTTGAAAACCCTGCAGAAAGCAAAACCAGGCAAAATCCCTGATTGTGTAGGTCTTCCATGCTAACAGCACTGACAATAAACAAATAGACAAAATCTATGTAATATTTGAGGTGGTAAAATGTTCTAAGAAGAATAAAGCAGGGTGGATTTTTCAAGGAAAACTTCTCTAAGAAGAATTAATTGTTTGGACACCTGAAAGAAAAGGGAGAGTGAAATATGTGATTATCTATAGAAGAAGCCTTCTGAAAAATGGAAGAGCAGTGCCCTAAGGCAGGATGCTTCTAGGCATATTTGAGGAACAGAGGGAACCCAGGATATCTGGAGTGCAATGAGTAAGAAGAACTGTGATAGGATGTAGAAGACATGATCAGAGACAGCAAAGTGTCAGATCATGAAGGGCCTTGTAGGCACAGTAAGGAATTTGTGCTTTGTTCTGAATGAGGTAGAAGGATTACAGGGCCTTGAGCAAAAAGGTGCCATGATATGAACTGAATTTTCTCTGGCTTCCCTGCAGGGAATAATCTATAGGGCAGTGATAATGGAAGCAAGGAGCACAGCTGGGCAGCTATTACATTAATTCATGCATAGAAGATAATGTTGGCTTGAATCAGAGCAGTAGTGGCAAAAGTTGGGAAAGAGTTGGATTCTGGGTGCATTTTGAACAAGCAGCCATTGGATTTGCTAATAGACTGGATGGGAGATAAGAGCTTACCATTGTAATTATGACTATATAGATGCCCCTCATCTATTCCACACAAAAACCCAGTAATCTATCAAGTGCTAGTGGTGTTTCAGAACTGGGGTTACAGCAGTTAAACTTTCATGGGGTTTCATTCTAATCAAGGGAGGCAAATAGTAAATAATTTGAAAAAAAAAGATTAATAAGAAAATAGACATTAACTAATGCTAGAAAGAAAATTTAAATGTGGGGATATGAGGGACTTACATGACGGTGTTGGGCAAGGTAATGAGGCAAGGCCTGGGGAGCTGAGGCCAAAGCAAAGAGAAGTCAGACCTGAAGAGACTGGTGGGTTGGAAGGGTTGTACTCAAGCAGACGTAGGGTAGTGCAAGTATCTGTAGGCTTACTCAGTCATGACCTTATGGCCACTGTACTTTAAGCATAGCAGGAAGGGGGAAAGTGGCTCAGCATCAATAGGAAAGTAGGCATGGGCCAGGTCACACTGGAGTTTATAGGCCAGGATAAGAATTTTAGATGATCAGGAAACGACAGGCGTTGGTGAGGATGCGGAGAAAGGGGAACCCTCATACATTGTTGGTGGGAATGTAAGCTAATGCAGCCACTCTGGAAAACAGCGTGGAGGTTCCTCAACAAGTTGAAAATAGAGCTACCCAACAACCCAGCAATCGCACTACTGGATATTTACCCCAAAGATACAAATGTAGTGATCCAAAGGGACACGTGCACCCGAATGTTTATAGCAGCAATGTCCACAATAGCCAAACTATGGAAAGAACCTAGATGTCCATCAACAGATGAATGGATAAAGAACAGGTGGTATATATATATACAATGGAATACAATGTAGCCATCAAAAGAAATGAAATCTTGCCATTTGCAATGACGTGGATGGAACTAGAGGGTATTATGCTGAGCAAAATAAGTCAATCAGAGAATGACAATTATCATATGATCTCCCTGATATGAGGAATTCGAGAGGCAGAGTCGGGGGTTTGGGGAGTAGGGAAGGAAAAAATGAAACAAGATGGGATAGGGAGGGAGCCAAACATAAGAGATTCTTAATCTCACAAAACACACTGAGGGTTGCTGTGGAGAGGGGAGTATGGAGAGAAGGATTGGGTTATAGACATTGGGGAGGGTATGTGCTATGGTGAGTGCTGTGAAGCGTATAAGCCTGAGGATTCACAGACCTGTACCCCTGGGGCAAATAATACATTATATGTTAATAAAAATAATTTTAAAAAAAACCTAAATCTTGCCGTTTGCAACGATGTGGATAGAACTAGAGAGTATTATGCTAAGTGAAATAAGTCAGAGAAAGACAATTATCATATGATCCTACTGATGTGAGGAATTTGAGAAATAAGACAGAGGATCATAGGGGAAGGAAGGGAAAAATAAAACAAGATGAACCCAGAGACAGAGACAAATCATAAGTGACTCTTAATCTCTCAGGAAACAAACTGAAGGTTGCTGGAGTGGAGGGGTGTGGGAGGGATAGGGTGGTTAGATGACGAACATTGGGGAGGGTATGTGCTATGGTGAGTGCTGTGAATTGTGTAAGACTGATGAATCACAGACCTGTACCCCTGGGGCAAATAATACATTATATGTTAATTTAAAAAAGAATTCTAGATGACATGATTCTGTATCAATAAGAAGTCATAGTAAGGTTTCAAACAGAGAAGGAACATGGAATGATTTACTTTTTTTAGAAAGATGATCCTTGCTGCTGGAGAAGGGACTTTAAAGGGACTTTGTCAGTGAAACCATTTTGGAGGCTATTGTTTACTGGCTCATTCCACATTCTTTTCTTATCTTTATGCAGCCAGTTGCTTAGTTTTTGAAGTAAAATATTTGCCCCTTTATGCCCCTGCCACTCAACTTTCTTAGTGAATGCAGTGATTCACAGAAATCCTAAGTAACTATGGGTTACCCTTTTAAACTCTGTATCTTAAAAAAAAAAAAAAAAAAAAAAGTGTTCCATTTAAGTGGAAGTTTTTCTGAGTATTAAACAATTTAAATGAAGGATAGTGAATGTGCTGAATCTTTTCCTCTGCCTCATTCCTGTTGCTAGTGTTGATTAAAAGTCATGATCTCAGAGACTTTTCACAGCTCCAGACCTGTGAGTCTTACAGATGCTGTCTCTGTGCTTTTTCCTTTGGCTCCTGGCTATGATGTCTGTGCTGGACTCCCACCAGTCTTCCAACAAGCTCCCATCACAAGCTTTTCTAAATAATTTTAAAAGCTCCTTGCCGCCTCTCTTTCTGAGTAAATTATATGGACTTTGAGACTGTCCTGTTCTTCCAAGGCCTTTTTTCTTTGGCATCTGGTTCAAACTTAACTCTTTTTTCCAAAAAACTATTATATGAGTGAGGAATAGAGTACAAATTGTTAGTCATTTTGTAGAGCAATTTGAACATTCCATGGAGTGGAATATGTGCGTATCTACAACCCAGCAATGATCATTCTAGATATATATCCTAGAGAAACATGTGCATATATGCAAGAACACCTGTGCATAGATATTCTCCAAAGCACTATTGGTAATAGCAAAGAGACAGAAGCAACCTAACGTCAATTAGAAGGGTAATAAATAGACAATTTTTATGCATATCATGGAATACTGCATAATAAAGTAAATTAGAGCTACATGTATCACTGAAAATACCTGCAGAAATATAATATTGAGTGAAAATAGAGAATTTGAAAGTAACATAGAAATGTAGTGCTGATAATATCATCAGCATTATAACTAAATACATAGGTATATACAAAACTATGTAAAAATACAAAACGGTGTGCACACACACATGAATACATGGTTAATAAAATTTTAACACGCATGTTAATGATACATACAAATTTCAGAAAACTTCTGGGAATAAAAGCAGGTAAGAAAGTTAGAGATGGCCTTAGATCAACTGTCATTTTTAAAATGCTATGTTAAAAAAGAAATATATCTTAACCAATCTGTAAAATATGATCGTCTGTTAAATACAGCTTTTGAGTACATGGGTGTAATAATAATTTATGAACGTTTCTGTGATAGAAGTATTTAATAATTAAAGATATTAAATAATAAAAATATCTTAAGTCTTTTTTCAGTTATTTTTTCCCACAAGTCTTATCTTGATCATTCCTGTGGGGTTTTTTTTTTTTTTCTGTGCTTCATACCATCTAAGAACATAATAGAATCTTCTTCTGAGTGACTGAATCATTTTTAGACATGATGCTTTACTTTTAATGTTTAAGTAGAGTCTTAAATAAAATCAGTTTTATTGTAAGATCTAACCACAGGATTAAAATAACCTGACGATAGAGAAATTTGAGGTGTTGTTTCAGCCACTGTAATGATCACGTGAAGGAAAACTTCCAGACTCTTTTTTTTTTTTTTAAGATTTTATTTATGTATTTGACAGACAGAGATCACAAGTATGCAGAGAGAGAGGAAGGGAAGCAGGCTCCCTGCTGAGCAGAGAGCCTGATGTGGGGCTCGATGCAGGGCTCAGTGCGGGGCTCGATCCCAGGACCCTGAAATCGTGACCCGAGCTGAAGGCAGAGGCTTAAACCACTGAGCCACACAGGCGCCCCTTCCAGACTCTTTTTATGAAGCCAGCATTACCCTGATCCCCAAACCAGGCAAAGACCACACCAAAAAGGAGAATTTCAGACCAATATCACTGATGAATATGGATGCTAAGATTCTCAACAAGATCCTAGCAAACAGGATCCAACAGCACATTAAAAAGATAATGATGCATTTTTGAAGTCAGCATCAGATGAATATTTGTGTTCTGAGTGAGCTGGAGGAATTCAAGGCAGAGAAAAAGTTAAACAGGTTGACCTAGCGTACTAATGTAAACCATTTGATTTGAGCATAGTTAGTGTTAGACTCTTAAATATACCAATTAGTTTGAGTACAATGGATAGAAAAGGAAGTTGTGCCATGAACTGTCCAATTTCCCTATTGTTCTTCTTTTGAGAGAATTTCACAGGCAGATAATCTCTCTAGAGATGGGGATGCCTGGTGATGCCATCTGCTCCTGATCACCTTTCAACATGTCCTAGGTAAAATAATCAGTGATGGAACTTTAAGAAACCTTCTAGTGTGTCAGCCATGTTACTGAAGCCAGTGCATGGAAACAATGTTTTTTCTAATAGGCTTTCTTAAAAAATAAATTTGTGTGCTTCATGTACTGGTGGACACAATACTGGATTCCAAACAGTGAAACAGCTACTTGCATTTATAAAATATAGGTAGTTTTCAAAAGTATTATTTTCACTAGGATAGCTCTCCAGTTTGTCTCTAAATAATTTTAAATTAAGGATTACAAATGAGTTTTTGTTTGTACTCTTCGATCTTTGGGACTTGAAAAATTAAGTGTTAAAGGTATTTCAGATATATACATATATATATATGCTACATATATATATATGTTTCTATACTATATAAATACATATACATAATCACGTGTTTTCCCTTTTAAAAATCTGTTTTTCAGTTTTCAAATACATTTCCCCCCTTGCTATCAATGAAATGGCATTTTTAGATTTGTATAGCCTTACATATGGCATTATTCTGTTTCACTAGATAAATGCCATCACTGATTTTATACTCACAGAACTCTATTTTACTCACCTTAATTTTGAATATGTTCACCCAAACAAAAAATCTGCTTATCTTTGTGCTTTTGTGGTTAGAAACAATGTCTTACTGATTTCTCAATCCCTTACCTAGTACAGTGCCTGGCACATAATATGTACGTAAGTGTCTGTTGACTGGCTGACGAAGCATCTGTATTACAAATAAATATTGAATATCCAGCTTTGCACAGTATTGTCTGCCATGCCCATCCTACTTTGTTTTTCTCCATTGGTACTAGTATATTTATACTCTACCCTTACCCATCTTTCTCCTTCCATAAAATATAAATTCCAAGAAGATGGATTTCATTGTCTCTACTGCTTTACCCACTTAGAACATTGTCTGTTATGTAATATGCATATTACAATTCTTGAATTAATGAACAAATATTGATTTCCATTGGTCCAAAGCAGATTGTCAAATGCAAGGAATGGGGATCCTTTAATTTTCTTCTGCCAAAATTTAGTATGGAATTGAGTATTTTGAGTATTTGCTATAAAAGTATTTTGGATTCACTGCCCTGTTCCAGTCAAGGGTGTTGTTTCCAAATGAAGAGGTGATAAGTTAGATTCCTTAGACCTTGAAGAAATTGCATAGTGGTCTGTGGTCTATGGAAGTTTTCTTACTTCCACTCTTGTGCTTATAATCTTCTCTTACTAAAGAGAAAAAAAAAAAAAACCCCAAAATGTAAAAGGTTAGTTCTTATTTGCATAATGAGAATTTTATTTCTTGGGTTGCCATCCTGCAAGCACTTTTTCTGTCTTTAGAAGCCTATGACTATTTTTAAATTGCTCTTGCTGTACATGATAAAGACTAAGTCTCTGGCCTTTTGAGATGATTTGGTAATCAGTCCTTACATCTATCTGTGGTGGTACTGCTTTTCATGTGTGTGTTTGCTGTTCTCACCTTCTTTGCAACTATTTTCACTGAGTCATGTTTCAGCACTTGTGGAAACTCATGACAACTTGTTGTCTAGTAAAACCTTATGTTTTGTGCATTCTGCCATTATGGAGGTACATTGAAGTACTGTAAGTGTATAACTCACTGATGTAACAGCAAATCTTAGGTGGAGAGGAAAACATGAAAGTGTTTTGTTGTGTTTTGCTTTGCTTTTTTATTAGTTTGCTTTTCTGAGAAATTTAGTATCTTGGAAGACTAATACCAGGATGTTTAAAAATTCTAAATATGCAGCCAAGTGGGAAAACAGCCACTATGAACACTTCAGTGTGTTTTATTTGAGAATATGGCAGTTACCTCCCATTGCCAAAAAGTAATTGACACAGCCCTCCACGAACTTGAAGAAAATACATTTTCATGTATATGATATAAGAACTTACTTGACCTGAATTGGGTGCTTAAATTTGCATTGATAGTGTAAGGATAATGAAATCAATAATTCTTTTGTTTTTTCTCTAATAGTTGTTTTCATCTAAATTTATAATAATTATAATATGCTCTATGTGTGTTATCTCATTTATTCCATATCATAAGCTTTTCAGGTAGATATTGTTATTATCTCCCATTTTACAGATACTGCAAGTAAAACTTAGCAGTGTGTAGACAGGTAATGATAGAAGATGGTATAGCTTACATGCTTAACATCTGTCAGGTGCAATATTTATTAAATAATCATATGCATTTCAACTCATGCAGAAGAGAAGGGTTTGAAACAAAAGTCTGTGTGGCACTTGGGACAAAGAGTGGGACCTATTAAAAATTCCATTACTCTTTCAAGAATGCTGATAGCCATGGGACAGAGGTGAAAAAAGGTACAGGAAATCATCCGATGAGACTGACAGAACTGCCACAGTTTGAGTACTAGGAGTGTAGGGAAGAGCCAGGTGGCCTCTGTACTTTGGTTGTTAGCTTTGCAAGAACCTGTGGTGGTAGTCTTAAAGGCAAGGATGGACCTGACCCTGCCCATCTCTAATAGTGAGAAGATCCCACAACCACAATAGGGAGAACCAGATTACATTCAATTATTCTCTGCATCCTGTAGGCTATCACAGTCCTTGGTTCATAATTTTCAGTATCTGTTGATTTGAACATAATGAAGTGAATGCAAACATAACTATGTATGTCACTAGCGGTATGTGGTCTTGGAAAAGTCGATGTATTTCTCTGAGTCTATATTTCCTTGTCTCCAGAATGGGTAATCGTTCTACTTGGGACAACTGTTGCATGAATCTACTTTGTGAACTCTAAAGAGAAATGTGAATTGGATACTTTCATGCCTTTTCTCTTTCTTCTTTCTTGGGCTCCCTAGTGCCCACCTAGTGCAGACTTTGTTGTTGATACCCAACTAATGGCTACAATACAACATGAGAAGGATCCTGGAAAAGTCAAATGGATTTATATTTTTAAAAGGCAGGAAGGTACTCATGAAAGAAGGAGTCTAGAGGGAGACGGGAAGGCAGAATTGGGGTGAAAGCAGAGAACAGAACAGGAAAAGAACAACAAACTTTTAACAAGCTATCTTGAACATTTAGGAAATATAGGTTGGTACAGAGACTAAGATGTTTCGACTCTCTTTTGTGTAGTAGACAGACTATTTCATTTTTACAGATGGCTGTGAAATTTTTAATCACATTTTTTAGTGTCAGGAAAGTTTTCCTTTTGAGTAAACCTGTGGTATGATGAACTAGGAGGTGGCCTGGTCTTACTAAGGCTACATAGCAGATAGAATATTATAAAGTCGCATCCATGAAGATTCTTATTAAATATACTCAGATGATAATATTTTAGTGGCTAAAAATACTATAATGTTTTTAATTGGAATTTACTGTTCAACATAATGTAACCAGAATTTTGTTATTCCCCCGCCCCCTGCTTTTTTTTAAGAGTTAGAGCACTCACAGCTGCTTTTGCAACAGTGTTGAAGTAGAGATATGATACATACTAATATTAGTTTCACAAAGTAGGGAACATTATTAGTGGTAAGGGAGTTCAGTCAGGAAGATAGTGCATTTAAGCCAGATAGAGTGATGTATTCTAGATTATTTGAATTAGAGATTTCATGTGATAAGCTATATTTCTTTATTCTTTAATCAGCATGTACTTTATGATGTTTTTATTAAAGATGAAAATAGAGTAGTATGCCAACATACAAGCATTTAATTTAGTCACATTCACCTATACAAACTTAAAAGGAAAAGATGAGAGAAATATCAGCTTAGATACCATGAGCAATTTCTCACACCATTTCACCCAAAGAGTGCTAACCTGAGTGACCTTGAGATATAAGTGAATCACCTGGTCAGTCAGTAAATCTCATTTCATTTCATGCCTGACTAGAGGAAAAATCTTAAGGTGCTGCACATGAGCATTGTTGTTTAAATATAAAATATTATAAAAGTGTATTTTGCATATTGCAACTGAACACTGTGGCTCAGATCAGTAATGCAATGGTGTCATCAGTGACCTAAGTGTTTTCTTTTCCTCCATTAATTTGCTTTATCATTCTGAGAGTGTCAACTTATTTTCCCTTAAGATAGCTGCCATAGAATCAGACATATAAATACAGAGAACAAACTGATGGTTTCCAGAGGGGCGAGGTGAGGGGAATGGACAAAATGGGTGAGGGGAATGGGAGGTACAGTTGCCAGTTAGTGAACATGTAAGTCATGGGAACAAAAGGCTCAGCATAGGAAGTATAGCCAATGATATTATAATAGTGTTGTATAGTAACAGATGGTCCCTACAATTGTGGTGAGCGCAGAAGAACATAGAGAGATGTTGAATCACTATGTTGTATACGTAAAATTAGTGTAATACTGTGTGTCACCTATACTCAAAAAAATAATGATGATGAAAAGAAAGAAAAAGGACTGCCAAAGTTTTAAGCTCACGTGGAGATTTCAGGTCCAGTGGAAAAAGTTCTAATTCCTATATATTTTAATAAGCGATGATGTCTTTCCCTAGCCTGTTTCTATTCACTTCTTTTTGACCATAATTGTATCACATACCAAACCAGTCCCTGGCAAGGAAAATGATTTGGTTAAATCAGCCACAATAACCATTGGCTTGGCAATGGGCCCATATTCTCTGATGCACAGGAAAATACTGGTTTCTGTTAGAAAAAAGGAAAGGAAGTGAATAATGATCAGGTAGGCAAATAGGGTCTGCAGTATATTCATTAACATAGTGGAAAATACTATTTCTATTTCACATTTATATTACTTTATATACAAAAGACCATGTACATTATACTTAATGGGCAATAAAAAGACTTTTTGTAGAAGTAATTTTAAACTCATACTTTGGCGGTAGGATTCATGCTAGAATACAATCCTAGCACGTAAGGTGAGACTCAACCAAAACACCAATATTCCCCTTAGTTTTCTTAAAGGCAAATGGAGAATCTGGTTTGCTGTTATATAAGTTTAATCAACAACTTAAATGTTTTGGAGTTTTGCTTATTTATGGTTTTTTTTTTTTTTCAGAAGAAAACTAATATAGGGTAACTCTACATTGAATAAATCTCTCCAAATCTATGCAGACATTTAGACATTCAACAAAGTGCTTGCCACTGTTTTAACCATTTTGCATAGATCAAAGAATAGGATAGGTAAGGTACATGTTCTTTTTTTTTTTTCTTCTAAACATTTTATTTATTTATTTGAAAGAGTGAGACAGAGAGTACAAGTGGGCAGGAGCAGAGGGAAGAGGAAAAAGAATCTGAAGTAGACTCCACACTGAAAGCAAAGCGCATACGAGGCTCTGTCCCACTACCTTGAGATCATGACCTAAGTCAAAACCAAGAGTTGGATGCTTAACTGAATTAACCACCTAGGCACCCCAATAAGGTACCTGTTCTTTTTTTTTTTTTTAAGATTTTATTTATTTATTTGACAGAGAGATCACAAGTAGGCAGAGAGGCAGGCAGAGAGGGAGAGGGAGAAGCAGGCTTCCCACTGAGCAGAGAGCCGGATGCAGGGCTTGATCCCAGGACCCTGAGATCATGGCCTGAGCTGAAGGCAGAGGTTTTAACCCACTGAGCCAGCCAGGTGCCCTAAGGTACCTGTTCTTAAAGAGTTTACATTCTACTATGGAAAGAAAAAATAAC
Source organism: Martes martes (assembly GCF_963455335.1). Lineage (NCBI taxonomy): Eukaryota > Metazoa > Chordata > Mammalia > Carnivora > Mustelidae > Martes > Martes martes. The sequence continues at coordinate 173,412,872 of NC_137888.1, read as the reverse complement.
CAGGTATGTTAACAAAAACAAAACAAAACAAAACAAAAAACAATATAAAGTGATATCGTGAAAAGCACTGTGATAGCAGGCAAGCAGGTGCCTTTCTTCAGGGGTCAAGGAAGTCCTCTCTGAAGAAGCAGCATTTAAGCTGGAATCTAAATGAAAAGAAAATGAAAACAAGGAGCCAGCATATGGAACTCCAGGGAAGTCTAGGCTAAGCTTTGGAAATAACTGGTACAAAGACCTTCAGGTGAGAATGAGCTTAAGACACAAGCAAGCAAAGGGGAGAGAGGGGGTGAAATGAGAGGTCTACAGGGACCAGATCATGTGGAATTGTGCAGTCGAATGCAGAAAGTTTGGTATTCATTTCAAACATAACTGGAAGCCAATGGAAACATCCATAGGAGTAGTGACAACATAACATACTGGATGTGGTATGGGGACAGCATTGTAGGAAAGCAATTGAAGTACAATTAGGAGACTGTTGCTGAGGTGACAAATGGTGGGAAAAACAAGGTGGTAGTGGTGAAATGTACAAAATATGTACAGATTCAACATGTTTGGAGAGATGTGAGAAATGGAAAAATGAGAGCAAAAGATGTTTGGCCTAGGCTACAGAATAGGTAGAAGAATTATTCCAAGATGGGTAGGAAGCAGGACTGTTGGGGAAAGGAGGCAGGCAGAAGCATGAGTTCTGTTTTAGCCCTGTTAAGTTAGAGATGGGTGTTGGGCATCCTAATAGAAATGTCAGGTAAGCAGTTGAATATATCAGCCTCAAGTTCCAAGAAGAGACAAGGTCTGGAGATAATAGATTGAGGAGTCTTCTGCAAGTAAGAAAGCAGAGAAGTGCCCACACAATTATTTTAATTAATTCCACAGAGTGTTCTAAAGTATAATTTGAATAACTGAAAATTGATGGGTGCTTACATATTGAAACATTTGTCTTGAAAATTTGTTGACAACATGATTTCTGAGAAATTAATTGATTGCTCATGACAAGCAGTGATGGCTCATTTCATCAAAGTTTCCCTGAAAGACAAAGAAAGTTTTATATGATCAGCTTTAGCTTGCTTTGAAAATGTGTTTTTGTACATCCCTGTTTTGGGTTAGCAATAAAACTATCTGCTTTTGCTTCATAAATCAAACAAGGACATAGTTGTTAAATAGTCTATATCATATTAATTAAGCTCTGAAACAAGGCAAGCATTACAGCCATTTATAACAGAGTATTGTATTACTTGCTAATCAATGAAAAAAGCAACTAATTAACAAGCCACTAGTCAGCATTTTGAGCAGAAGTTGGTGACTTTCAGCTTAATTAAACCTTGCAGGTGTCAGTGATCATATGAAAGAATCTTTAATCTGTTTGTGCCTAAATTCCCCCAGATCATTTTCAGGTCTGCACATGTTTAAAGCCCCTACCTATTTTAAGGTAGGTAGAGGGATTTCAGTATATTTTTTAAAAGATTTTATTTCTTTGAGAGAGTGAGTGAGAGCATAAGCAGGGGGAAGGCAGAGGTAGAGAAAGAAACTGACTCCCTGCTGTGCAGGACCCTGGGATCTTAACCTGAATTGCAGGCAGGGGTTTAACTGACTGAGCCACCCAGGCTCCCTAAGGGATTTCAGTGTCTTAAAAACACTTGGCATTTTAAAAACTCTCTTATATAAATTGTTGGGATTTCTCTTAGATAAAGACAGTAGAATGAAGTTCATGAACCATTTTACCCCAAAAATAATAAACTTGGAGGGCTGACTAAATTCCATCTACAAAATGTTTTAAACCTGCTGAAAGAATAAGTGAATTTTAAAGCACTTTTATTGAAGCATAATTTACACACTATAAATTCACTTATCTTTGAATGTGAAAATTAATAATTTTTAGTAAATGTATAGAGTTGTATAATCATCACCAAAATATAACTAGAATAAATGAAATTTTAAAGTTTGGCAGATTTATCTACGATGGTGTCAAACTAAGCTTGCAGGGAAGCTGAGATAAATCTAACCTTTAGGAATGGGCTATAAAAGAATAGGTATGCCTTTGCTTCTTGTTCTGAAATATTTCCATGAGTCAGCTAAAGCCAACATCAAAAACAGGAATGTAGGCAGGATGACTCAAACATTAAGATTAATTATTTTTATATAATATTTAAATACAAGTTTTTCTGTATTACACTATTTGGCAAAAATTAGGAATCCTAGTTCTTTAGGGTGCTTTTTCTTTCTACAGATCATACTTGCATGGTTATTACAAGAAATATAAGTATTTTTTCATAATGATAATGTTCTCATTTCTTCTCAGTTATAATCTCTTTGTTGAGATAACATCATTTTCAAAGAGTTGCTTAGGAAGTGGGAAAATATTTATATTTGAGATTTAGGTAAGTGTGCCTATTAAAAATATGTGTCATATTGAACACATAACATGAAATTATTTTTTCATTCTAAAAAGATAGGTAGTAGTTTTCTACCTCAAAGTATCAAGTGATAATCATAATATCCTCACTCATCACTTTTTCTGTTCCAGAAACTTTTCAAAGCTATATGTTTTTTTCTTTAATTTTTCCAACAACTTATGGAATAGGCATTTATACTGCTCCCATTCCACAAACTTGAAACTAAGGCACAGTGGAATTAAGTAGTTTTCTCAAGGTGCTCCAGATAGTAAGCCGCAGAGCTGGAATGATGAACATAAGCAGTGAGACTGGAATTCTTACTCTTATTTAGTATCTCCTACTAGAAATTTTGATTCTTAACATTGCTTATGTCATATAGCTTCAATTGTTTGACACCCGTAAGACCCAACAAAGTTTCATGTGGTAGTCCCAACCTTTTTAAAAAAAAAAATCAGAATATGTTCTGAAATACTTCTTTTGAAGTATTTGAAGTAGGAGATAGGTCAGGGCTCAATGGGTTAAGCCTCTGCCTTTGGCTCTGGTCATGATCTCAGGGTCCTGGGATCAAGCCCCACATAAGGCTCTCTGCTCAGCAGGGAGCCTACTTCCCCCTCTCTCCCTGCCTGCTTCTCTGCCTACTTGTGATCTCTCTCTCTCTGTCAAATAAATAAATAAAATCTAAAATAAAAAATAAAAAAAATAGTAGGAGATGGGGACGCCTCGGTGGCTCAGTCGGTTAAGCATCTGCCTTCAAATCACATCATGATCCCAGGCTCCTGGGATGGAGCCCCATGTCTGGCTCCCTGCTTGGCTAGAAGTCTGCTTCTCCCTCTCCCTTTGCCCCCCTCTTTGCTCCTGTTCTCTCTTTCTCTCTCTGTCTCTCGAATAAATAAATAAAATCTTTAAAAAAAAACAAAAAAAACTAGGAGATATTTTCAGACACATTGACAATGTAGTGTTGTGTGAAGAATAATATATTTGGAATCTGAAGATTTAGGGTAGAAATAACTCTTCTAACGTAATTATAGTGGCTTGGCAAATTATTTAGGCTTAGTGAACCTGTTACTTATAAAACAGGGAAGGCCTTTCTTGGCTGACCCGGCATCTCTTTCATGTCTTCACAGTAACAAGATGGTAGCCCTTATCACAGTGCCTGGGGGTTCCTGTCATCTGAATCTCCCTCATAAGCTGTAAGCTCCTTAATGACAGGGACCACATCTTTTTGTTTTGTATCTTCAGTATCATTTAATATACTTTCTGTCAACTCAAAAGGTTACATTAAATATGTGAGAAAGTAAAGAGTAAAGAGTTGTCATCAAGATCAAATATGATGCGTAACCTTCCGTTGAGCTCTTGCTATCAGCCATAGGTGAATAAAAACACCAGTGTGGGGTTTCCCCTGCTAGCAATATATATATTGATTCATATGCACAGATGAAACATAGAAACGACATTAGGAATAAATATTTTCAAATGAATAGCTTGAGGAATTGATAGAGAACATTTCATCATTCACTTATGGGAAAACATTTGCATCATCCCCTGTATACCTTTGTTTCTGTTTCTATTATCTCTTAAAATCTTTCAAAATTGTGTATGAGAGACAAAGGATGGTCATCAGGCCACAGCTGTAAAATGATTGATGTCAGTTGGACTACTTGTTTAAGGAATAAAAGAAGGGGCAAGACCTGTTGAATCTATTTTTAGGGTCTCACGCAACACATTTCAGTTTTCTTTCTTTCTTTTTTTTTTTTTTTTTACACATCCTTACAGAGAAAGAAATCTTTTATTTTCCTCATGAAGAATATGAGACAGCACACGCTTTTTCCTTGAAATGTTTTTTGTATTGATCAGACATAGACAGTTTACCAGGGATGCAACTGCTTACATCTTCTCTGTCCAAAAGACATTCATTTTCTTGGTGGCACTCAGAGCTTATGACTTTAACCCTTCCAGTTTTGGAATCTGTTTTTCCTGTGATAGAGACTATGCCCCTGTTTCTGTACCTGGTGCTTTTTTGTCCCTAGCATGAGTATTCTTCCAAATGTGTACTCCAACAGTGGTATGATGTCTGTCCCAGTCCCTGGAGAGCTTTGAAAATTAGAGATAAGCCAGTCATTCATTTGGTTGTATTAACATTGAATAATTGAAAGCAGGGCAACACTATACTATATGAAATCAAATTTTACTTTTCACTTAATACAACTTTAGCTGAACTCCTCTGGTGATGCAGAAAGTAGTTTTGAATTTAAGATAGCTATTGATTTATTGAGGATCCCTAGAAATCTAAGCTACAAACATGTGAGCTAAAATAATAAGCTTATCCTTTTATGCCACTGATAAAAAATTTACCTATGTAAAATAAATATTGCTACAGATTAAATATAATCATTTATAACTTCTTGGATCTAAATGAAAAATCTATTTACTCGAGGATGCCCTTGTGCATAGGATAAATAGGATTTAGGAAATCTAACACCCTCACTGACAGAGAAATATGCATATCACTAGCTTCCGTAATGGTTCCACATCATCATCCCTCCTTTGAAAGAAGGCACTTCAACTCCAAAACACCTCTCTTAAAAATTAAGAGTGGTTAGACATGTTTTTATCTTTTTGGGCTCCTTTCCCCGTTCATGTCTGTCCTTTCCTGGATGTCCAACAAAAAGAGACTCTATGTTTTAAGAAAACAAATCTAAACATGAAGTAAGAATGACTTGGAATCCTGAAAGTATATATTTGAACTTGGGTCCCTCCTGGAACCTACTGAATCATAAGTTTAACATTTATGAAATGAAATAATAAAGATGGTATCTGTTGTATAAGGTTGTTTGGAAAATTAAATAAGAAAAGTGCAAAATTTTGACGTGTTGTTGGACACACAGAATGTTCTGAGTAAATGTCAGCAATCCCCTATTCTCTTCTGCTCCTCCTCCTCATCATCATCACCAACGCATATTAAAGTATAACATGAGGAATGGGAACTGGACTGAGTCTGCCTAAGAACATTCTGGAAGAGAACATTCTGTCCTGCCTATCCTCCTCACCAGAATTCTTAGTGCAGTTCTCAGATGTGTTTCACTCTGTTCCAATAACTGTAAAAACACCTGGGGAGTTCTTAATTTACATTTTATTAAAAACACACAAATTTTAAGTGGAGACCAACTTAAGGAACCTCAATGGAGCAGAACCAAATACAGTTTATATCCCTTTAACTTGAATCGTTATAGGCAACATTTTTCACTAACTTGTGACAAACTTTCCCTTCATAGAAGAGTTTTTGAGAACCTGAAGCTGGTATGGCCAAGGGAACGATTCTTGTTCAGACATGACTTCTCAGAAGGTCAGTGTCTTCCCAGGCACCCTTTATGTGCCCTGCATGAGATTTGATACAGACCATCGCGGGCTGCTTTGTTGCTTCTAGATATCCATATTGTGCTCTGCAAAATCGCAAACTTGCTCTGTGTTTAAATGCACAAAGTCCCCGTTCAGGGATCCTTTGTGAGAGACAGTAATGAGACACTTTGGGTTTCATCTGTGCCCTAATTATTAGAAAATATCCCTTCCCTAAATCTGCTCTTGCTCTGCCTGTTTGCCTTTTACTTTGCTGTTTCAAGGTTCTGCTTTTTACTCTCTGTTATCTACTCACTGTGGCTGTAGGAGGGGATTTTATGCTTACTACCTTTTGGTAGAAAAGAGTAACTTCCAGATGGGAGTCTGGAAAAAGTAGACCTCATTGGACAGAAGTTAAGGACTTCATTCAGCCAGGGTGGCACAGTGAGACACTTAGCTGCAATAAACATAATATTCCTATTGTAGCAATACCACAGCAGTTACAGGACTGATGGTGAATAAAGTTGCTGATCAATAAAGATCTGTGATATTAGTTTCATGTAACTAAGAGTCTTTATGCAGATAGTCAGTGATCTGTCATGGGTGTCACAGAAAGGTGATAATCTCAAAAACGTATCTTTCTTTTGAAAGACATTCTGTTAGTATGACTTACTATGTTAGGAAAGTCATTTATTCTAATTTTTTTAAGATTTTATTTATTTATTTTAGAGAGAGAGTACACAAGTGAGAGGAGAGGGAGAGGGAAAGAGAGAATCTCAAGCAGACTCTACGCTGAACCTGGTGCCCGATGGGGATTTTGATGTGGGGGTCGGTCCCACAAAGCTGAGATCACAACCTGAGCCAGAACCAAGAGTCAGACACTTAACCAACTGAGCCACCCAGGCGCCTCTGTTAGTTCTGATTTTGAGAGTATAGACATAGTTACAGATGTAGGACAAATACATTTTGAAGTAAAGGAGATGGCTGTAAAACCCAGAACATGTAAGCAATTATGGACAAATTATATTAATATAATTATTGCTGTTTATTGAATGTTTTCATATATGCCAGACCCTATGTGAAATCCCTTTTATACATTATCTTAAGATAGTCCATTCCAAAGCAAACATGAAGGAGGAAATTTGATATATCTATTTATGGATGAACTTTTAGAAGCTCAGTATCTCAGCCAAGATCACAGAGGTGCAATGGAAAAGCTAAAATTTTCAACCCAGTGCACTCTGACTCCAAAACCAGGGCTCTTAAGGATTGGATTTCCTAGTGGGAAAAGTAGGTCATCTGAGGATAAGGGGGATGTGTATTTGGGTGTTTTTTGTTGTTGTTTTATTTTTATTTGAATATAGTTGATGTACAATGTTAAATTAATATCAGCAACATAGTAATTCAACTTCTCTATATTTCGCTATGCTCACCACCAAGTGTAGCTACCGTCTGTCACCATACAATACAGTCACAGTTATCATTACTATGTTCCCTATGCTGCATGTTTTATTCCGGTGACTTACTCAGTCCCTGACTAGAAGCCTATACCTCCCATTTCCCTTCACCTATTTTGCCCACCTCCTAAATCCCTCACCTCCGGCAACCAACAGTTTGTTCTCTGTGTTTACAGGTCTGATTCTGCTTTTTGTTTGTTAGTTGATTTGGTTTTTTTTTTAGATTCCATGTGTGAATGAAGTCATATGATATTTGTCTTCCTCAGTCTAACTTATTTCACTTAGCATAATACCCACTACTCCATCCATGTTGTTGTAACTGTTTTTCCTTTAATTCCCCAGTATCATTTCTACACTTACACGTAGTAAAGTAATTGTTCTGTAGCCATCAGAGAGTTACCTGCAAAGGAATGAGTGAAATTAAAGATCCGTGCTGTTTTGGAAGGCAGATTTTCTTTCACCCTGAAGAAACGGTGCAGAGCATTATAGAAAGCTACTTCTCTGCTTACCCAAATATGACAACATCCCTTCATCTCCACCTTAGTCAAGGATGATATTCTGGTGGGTTTGTAAATACTGAATGTTAGCTTCATGAAGGATTATTTTTCGTGATGAATTCTCCTTTATTTTCATTTTTATTCTCATGTTTTCTTTTTTGATTTTCTACCCCCTTGTTTTGCCCGTTCATGGTCCATGTATGTTTGTCATTTTAACTCTTCATCCTGAAGCTCTGTAGTCATTTTTGAGTTTAATGGATCACTGCACAGATATTCTTGTGGTGTGCTATTAATCCTTCTCTGACCATACGGCCGTTTTACCAAGGCTTTGGGATGATATTTAGCTGTTACTGTGGAGCTTCCTACTGGAATCTAGACAGAAGGGGGGCGGGAGAGGTCAGGGGATAGGTAAACATAAATCAGGTTTGTGCAAACAAGCATGATGAATGCTAGTTCCCAAAGTGCTCTGCCTTTTGTCAAACTTATATATTAGGAGAGAGAGCTGTGTGGCGTGAATGATGAATCATAAAACTGCTCCCTGGTGAAAGAGTAGGCCTAGGAACTACTGCAGTAACACGGTAGCTTGGATACATCATAGGGCTTGGGAATACAGAGTGAGAAACAGTGGTATCTGTTTCAGTCTAAATGAAACGCCAAAGAGAGGAGAGGAGTGTCCCTCCTTGGGAAAACCAGATCAGTCAAAGGGACATGAGCATGGAGAAGCACACTCACATATAGGATATCCAGGATTCTAACCCAGTACCCACAAGTTTAAAAATAAAAAAATAAGATAAACATTCAAGTCCGTGTTCATTAACTTTTAACTGAAATTTAGCAGTTCCTTTCATCATTCAGGGTAAATGATGATAATGGATTATGATCTCTTTCTGTGGTTTTACAACTAGTAGAAATCAGTGATTTATTTATATTGAATTGAGAGTAATTACAAATATCTCAAAACATTGATTATACATTCATAACTTTGAAATTTCACTAGTTATACTCGCTACTAGAAATATATATATTATTTTACCATGAAAGTTTAAAATTTTTTAAGAGGTTTTATTCATTTACTTTATTTAGAAAGAGAAAGAGAGAGAGCATGTGTGTGTGTAGTGGGGGAGGGGCAGAGGGTGAGGAAGAGAATCTCAAGCAGATACACTGCTGAGCACGGAGCCTAGCACATAGGGCTGTATCTCATGACCCTGAGATCATTACCTGAGCCAAAACCAAGAGCTGGACATTTCACCAACTGAGCCATATAGGTGTCCCTAAAATGTTTTTGTAATCCTATTTTAATATTTATAGTTCTGTCCATGTTATTTTATGCCTTAAATGTATTATTCTGAGAAAGCATCTATAGGTTTCACCAGGGTATCAAAAAGATCCATGGCACACAAAAGCTATGAACTCTTGAAGGAGATGTTGTTGTTAATGGTAGATAAGGTCTGGATTCTTGAGGATTTAACTCTTAAAAATTATTTGAGGAAACAAACGTTGTACTTTGATATATTCATTATGTATATGTTGCCACAAGTCAGCGTCTACCATGAATAAAGATTAATTTGTGGAGTAGTGCCTTCCATTGACATGTCAAACTTTGCACTCCCGTGCCAACCCAGGAACATGGCATGGTTTTCCGACTAACCGTGCTAACCCATTCCCCTACTGACCTTTATCTTTATTGTATAGATATGGCTTACACTGTGTTTAAGAGTCCTGTCTCTTGAATTGGAATTCTTGGATCAATTTTAGCTACACAACTTCATTAGATATGTGATGCCAGGTGTACCATTTTACCTTTCTGATCCTCAGTGTTCTCATCTATAAAAATGGGAATAGCAATACCTACCTTACAGAGATCCAGAGAGGGCTAAATTAAAGAATGCACATAGAGCATTAAAACACTAAACACTAAACTGAACATTAAATCAAAAACTAATAATATAGTATACTTTGGCTAATTGAATTTAAATCAAATAAATAAATAAATAGTTATAAATACAGTTTAAGTATTTAAAATACAATCATCAGTATTATTTTCAGTACTATAATTCTGTGTTTAGTAAGAATAATGGCCCACCACCATCTTCCGTCTCCAAAGATGTAACAGGCCCCTAAAAACCCATGCACTTCAACTGGATAGATGGATGCCATAAGAACAAAACTTCTAGCATTCAGAGTACTAGGGTATGGCATAGTGGCATGTCATGGCTTACCATATAATGAGCCTACATTCTATTTTAGAATTAGTTTCAATAAAACTGGGTCAACATACAGGAATACTTCTAAGGTATGTGTAAGGGTATAGAGAATAACAATATAACATATGCTAATGACATCATTACCATTAACTTTGAATTTCTCAGAATGCTCTATGACCCCAGGGTCTCCTCCCCTCAGATGTAACCATTATCCTGAATTTTGTTCACTATTCATTGCTTATTTTTCTAGTTTTATCCCATATATCTCCTAATAAATATAAAGTTTATATGAAGTCCTATTGAAACTTACGACTTGTTTTTTCACCCAATTTAAGTTCCTGAGATTCATCCATGTCATTACAACTGGCTATCATTCATTTTATTTTCTTCCCCTTTTTTTTTCATTTTTCACTAAATGTATATACCACAATTTATTATTCGTTTACTACTGATTGCCTTTTTTTCTACTATCAGTAATACTGTCATGACTGTTGTTATACATGTTCCCTGACTCTAAAAAAAGAATCATTATGTTGTGAATATCCTCAGCTTCACCAGATAATTCAAAGTTGTTTTTCAAAGAACTATTCCAATTTACATTCCTACCAGCAGTGTCTAATTGTATCAGTTCCTTCACATTCATGCCAACATTTGATATTGTCAGACTTTTGCATGTTGACAATCTGTCGAATTTGAAATGCTATCTCAATGTGATTTTATTTTGCAGTTTTTATTTTCAAGGCTTTATTGACCATCCAGTTTTCTTCTGTGAATTGCTTGTTCACATCATTTGACAGTTTTCATCACGATTGTTTGTACTCTTCTTAATTTGAAGAAATTCAGTATATTCTGTACACTATCCTTCATATATATTTTTTTTCTTTTCTTTTTTCTCCCAGTTGGTTGCTTGTCTTTTTACTTATTTGGAATCTTTTGAGTAGCAGACGTACTTAATTTTAGTATGTTGGCACCTCTTAAGCTTTTCCCTTATGATTATGCTTTCTGTCTTATATAAAAAATTGTAGTCTACTCTCCCTAACAATAAAATGGATGAAACAAAAAACCATTGCATCATTGGGCAAATAATAACCCAAAAGAAGAGGGAAGAGTTGGCTTGGCTTGGAAATGGTTCTTTTTACATTTTCTGTATATGGCTACACTGGGAAATTGTATGTGATTACCCAGATTATTAAGACAGTCTTTAGTAAATAAAATTTCATATTCCTTTGGTGTTCACCTCCAATCTAACCTTTTTATTCAAGTGTCCTAGATAATAGAGATATAAATATTGTTACAAGAAGTAAGCAAGGTGTCTGGCATTCTACTTTTCACATTCACTATACACTTCTCACATTTATCTCATCACAAGGAAGTGATTCAAAGATAATATTTAAACGGTATCTGTGTTTCAGTTTACCGTCTTAATATTTGATACGTTCCTAATCAGTCTATACTTGGTCCCTGCTCCTCACTCTGCTTATCTACTTATATAATGGGGTTTGTGCCTCACCTTCCCACTAGTCTGAACATACTGTTGAGGTGGGATCCACGATCCTGGATTGCCTGAGGTTGGGGAGCTTTTGAGTTTGCAGGACTTGCCATACTAAACACATGGCAGCTAGAACACCCTACTTTAAGGGCAAGAACTATTTATATGGCATCTTTGTATGTTGTTGCAACTCTTCTTACAGAGTTTGTGCGTAGTCAGTAGTTTAAAAATGTGTTTTGCATGAAATTAGGAGGTGTTCGGTTCTGACTTGGATTCTACTAAGTCTAACAACTTATGCGACTTTCCTAGCTTATGATTTCATTAAGCTGTCATTTTGCTTAAGTATGTTCAATCTTTTTTCTTTAATCTGTTGACATTAGGGTAGCCATAGGTTTTGTTTGCCAACAGGGTCTGTCATCCATATGAGTGATGTAGCCTGTAGCCATCATGTATTTTTTTTTTCATTTTCAGAAATAATCACAGTTTACTAATTAAAATGAATTTATTATGAATCATAAGATTAAGAGCTTAATTAACATCTTGCAGACTTTAATTGAAGATATTTAGTTTTTATTATATCACCAAGTATCTCTCCTTCGAATCATAAAAGTTGTAGTTGTCAAGTTTTCTGTCATCGTTGAATTATCCTGGAGGTGACACTTTTACATTTACATTTATTAGGGATTTGCTTTGTAGTGTAATTTGAGAGTTGGCTGAAATGGCTTTTGTAGCTAGAAGTATCTCTTCCTTTGACCTAGTGCATACTTTTTTGTTAACCCTTGTTCTACCCAGCATCCCTGTTAAAATGTTGGGGGGGGGGTGCGTGCACATGTGCCTTGAGGAAACTCAGCATATTAAGAAGGTTTAGATCAGTAGTACTCCTTTTAGCAAGAATTAGTTTATCAGCTGCTTTCTAAAGTAACAGTTTAGATGAAGGGGAATTTGAAAAGAAGAATGAGACTGTGAGCAGCAGGTAGGAAGCAGTCATCCACACAGAGAAGCAGAGAGGACAGGCCACCACTGCACATTTGGGAGTGGGAGTAGGACACCTTAAGAGAAATGGCTCCACAGACTAAATTTGCTGTTCTGCAATGCTGTGATCTTAGGCCAAAATTTAAAAAAGATAAAAAAGAAGAAGAAGAAGAAAAAAATCTTTAAAAGGTTTGATTTATAAGAATATTTTCCACTCCAAATAGAATGCAGTGGTTATCGGATGTGGTTTTGTGCCAATCTAAGTGACTATTGAGAGATTTCCAAATTTCTCTGATTGCCATCAGTAGACAACGATGAAGTGGGATTTTTTTTCCCCCTAGTTGCCTTTATCAGTGTCAGTGAAATGAGAACAAGGCTCTCTATTCTTCCAAATTGGAAAGAAATCAGTTCTGAATCTTGAAAAATCAGTTGAACATCCTTTAACCTGTAGTTCCATGTCTGATTTGTAGAGAGTGGTAACTGTCTTATTAAAGGGAAGCTAATCTTGTGGTAATTCACAATTGGACATACCAAAAAGTTTTATTTAAAAAAAAAAATCACAAAATATTTTATCTAGGTTGTGACCATTTGGAACTAGACGAAATAAAAAAATTTTTTTTTTTAAACTCAAAATATAATTTTTCTGAGAAAATCTTCCCCAATTGTGTATCCATTAGTCTAAGAATCCAACTACTGATATGGTAGGCCTTCAGCACAATTTAATTCAATCAATTATCATTGGCAATAATGAAATTATGTGTTAATAAAATGTAACTGGGGGCACCTGGCTGGCTGAGTCAGTAGAGCATGCGACTGTTGATTTTAGGATTGTGAGTTCGAGCCCCACATTGGGTGTAGAGATTACTTAACAAGGTTTAAAAAAAAAAAGAAAGAAAGAAATGTAACTGAAATAGGTGTCTTTTATAGACTGAATTGTGCACCCCGCCGCAACCCTTCACATTGAAGTCTCAACTCTTAATGTGACTGTGTTTGGAGATAGGGTCTTTAGAAAGGTGGTTGAAGTTCACGAATTTCCAGCCTCCTGAACTATGAGAAAATACATTTCTGTTGTTTAAGTCACACAATCTGTGATATTTTTGTAATGGCGGTTCTAGCAGACTAGTATAATATCTAATTTGAAAACAAATAGTTTTTAAGTACCCCATTTTCTCAGGACAGGGTATCACTGCTTAACCTCTGGGTTAGATTTTCTTTCTTCTAATAAAGACCGTTAACCCTAGTTCTTTCCATTCTAGGTTCACAAATTGTCTTCTGGTCCTCACTGTAGGTACTCCAGCCTGGAAGGCTGGTCATAAGACTTTGTAAGTTTAAAAAGAAAGCAGAAGGTCCAGATTATTATGTCAGCCTCCTTGGTCTGATACAGTTCATAATTCCTTTAGACTGAAACATGCCTCTTGGTTTTTGTCATTCAGCAAACCAATGAACTCTATAGTATTTGATGCCTGCTTGAGCTGATGCTATGTTTTTTCTTTGCTTCTTTGTTCTGTTTTCCTAAAGGATGAACTTATGGATTTTTACACAGACCTATGATACACTGGGATTAGCTTATGCTATAAACTCATCGTTATTTATGGACAACCTCCATTCCCCTAAAATATTCAATATGAGATTTTCCCCTGTGTTTCTCTTTAAGATAACTTTTGCCTTTTGGTAATTTATCTTTTATGTTTACCTGGGATGGACAAACTAGAGCCTTGGGCCAAATCTGGCCCACCACCAGATTTTATCAATAAAGTTTTATTGGAACAACACTATATGCATCAGTTTATGTTTTCTATGGCTGTTATTATACTATACAGTGACAGAATTGAGACATTACAGAAGAAAAATGACCATATGAACCTAAAATATGTGTTCTTAATATATTTGTATGTTACTAAAACATTTTATCTATAAAATATATAATATGAGGAAAGTGTTTGCTGACCTATGCTATATACTGAGCTCTTTGCCTGATAGCCCCAACACATCCCTATACCTTACTACTATATAAATCATAAGTAATGCTGAGAAAGTATACTTTGTATTGTGAAATCTTTTCTTTCTTAAAGGAGTATATCTATACTTATTGAGGAGTGTGTGTACACATGTGTGTGTGTATGTGTGCTTATTATGGATTAACCAAGATATAAAAGGTGTTTTTTGTTGTTGTTGCTTATTTTTTTTCCTCATTCCCATCAGATTTCATTCATATAGGCTGATGTGGGAGTAGTAGTATTATCAGGTAATGGTTTTAATTTCTTCTCCAGAAATTAATTAAGTATTGACATTATTTTCTGAGAGTAATGGCTCACGTGCAGAGTTTGAGGCTTTATTTCTACATCTGTTACTACTGACTGTTAGGAAGGCAATGTTACTAGGTCAGGAAATTAGTTTAGGGGAAAGAAAAAAAAAAAGGCAAACAGTTACTCTAAGTTTAAAATCCATACAGTATGATGGGTTATTGTGATGAATACTTAGTTTTGAAAGACTTCATTTATTATGTAATAGCAAAATGCAGTTAGCAGAATGCTTCTGTCAGTGAACCTTACAAATGTAGTAGCCTCCAGAGGTTACTTAGATGTTTGTATGCACTGTAAGAAGGAAGCGAATTTGACACTAAAAACAATATATTATCCAGTATAAACAAAATACCCTAACAGTTACCTTGTACAAAGAAGACCTGTCAGTCTTCCAGAGCCTGAGGTTGGTCACTCATCTTTACCATCTGATTCTTATACTGGTTTTGGCGACTTAACCATAGTTTTGATAATGTTGCAGGCACTATATTAAGGGATTCACAAATAAATACTCCAATTTTTATACTTTTTTTAATCTGAGGAAACTTAACTAAGATGCAGTAGAGAAAATACAATTCAAACCAAATGTGCAAGAATCGAAACTTTGTGCTGTATTGAAAAATCATTTCATTCTTGTTCACCTGCATTATGTTTACCTTCTCTCCTAATCTGTAATCTCATAAAAGAGACTATGTTTCATTACTTGTTAATTCCCCTAGTAGTTATCAGGTGCATTTCCTACACAGTGCAGTTATGATCTCATTCAGTTTCATTTTTGAAAACAGGGTGTGCCTGGGTGGCCCAGTCCATAAGCATCTGTCTTTGGTTCAGGTCATGATCCCAGGGTCCTGAGCTCAAGCTCCACATCAGACTCAGTGGGGACCCTGCTTCTCCCTCTGCCTCTCTCTCTCTAATAAATAAATAAAATCTTAAAACAGTACAGAGACAAAATTACTTTTCACAACCTTAGGAAAGGGCCATGTTGGAGGCTGATGTATTACCTCTAACTAACGCCAGCACTTCTGGATTTCCCCATAACACTGGGGAAAAATTGTTATTGAACATTAAATGAAATATTTTTCTTATCCTCAGGGGCCATGTTATATGCAAAATATATCCCTTTAGAGGGTGCCTGGGTGTCTCATTTGGTTAAGCATCAGCCTTCAACTCAGGTCATGATCCTGGGGTACTGGAATGGAGCTGGGCTCCCTGCTCAGAGGGGAGTCTGCTTCTCCCTCTGCCCCTCCCCCCTGCTCATGCTCTCTCTCTCTCTCTCATAAATAAATAAAATCTTTTTTTTTTTTTTTTAATGCCCTTTCACACACCGGACTCAGCATGGCATCGAATGGCCTGGAGAACTCAAGGCTTACTCAAAGAACTTCAGTTTTATGCCACTCTTACACTCACCACAGTGTACAAAGTCATTGAGAACCTTCTGAGCAAGATCACCCTGTGCCCTTTCGGGGTGGAATTTAATTCCTGTAAATTAAATTCACCTGTGATCTCAAACCTTTATACCAGGTGGTGATAACTTCTCAAGGTTTTTTTTTTTTAAGCACTTACTCTGGACCAAATAGGCAGCATGCACTTAGGAGTAACAATTCTCATGACACTGAGCAAGGTATATTATCATCATCTTTATTTTAAGGATGAGAAAGCTGAGGAGCAGAACAGTTGAGGAAATTGCCAGAGGTCACTTTGCCAAGGAGTGTCAAAAATCAGGATTTAAACATCACAAATGATCTTAGCCACCAACCCATGTTACTTTATAGTCAGTATGTGTTGATGACCCGAAGCTTACAAGTAATAAGAACTATGTTGACTTTAACACTGTACAGTATCTGGCTTTTGTTTCAGGTTGCTTTTTTCTTCTTAAGACTTTATTTATTTATTTGACAGACAGAGATCACAAGTAGGCAGAGAGGCAGGCAGAGAGAGAGGAGGAAGCAGGCTCCCTGCTGAGCAGAGAGCCCTATGCAGGGCTTAATCCCAGGACCCTGAGATCATGATCAGCTTGTTTTTTAAAAATTATTCATTTCTACATTTTTCTTTTTCCATAGTCCAAAGAACAAGTTGAGAAAGTGAAACTGTCAGCCGTTTGTACACAGGAGTCTGGTCATACAAACCTTAGCTGTACCAACTACTGTATTACACTAATCCAGGAATGCTAGTCACACAGAACAGCATGGGACTGGTGTTCCCATTCCAGAACTCTAAAGAGTGGTCAGTGCCCTGGCCTGCTTGCTAGTCATTGGATTTATCAGAAATTTTGTCTTTATCAAACAAAAACTTGGTGTCTTTAACACACTAGTGTTCAACCTCCAAATTCTACTCCTCGTACAAATTTAATACACAGAAATGTCAATAAATGTGTTGACACATTTGTTACAGCCAACATAAGCATGAGGATTTCAGCTTGGTGAACTTTGTGCCCGTAAATAAGTTTGTTTCTCATACTTATACAGAAAGCCAAACTTGAGTTCAGCATCAAACCTGTTGTGAAAATTTAGGGTATCTTTTTTAATTAGGTGGGGATTTTTCCAAAGATTCTATTGTGTAGTGTTAATAATATAATCATAAAAATGGCTAACTCCAAATGTTGTCCAAGTGATCACAGTAGTCTGCTGCCTATAAAATTCCTCGTGAAAACAGAAGCACTGTGTTTCTAAACTTGCTGGCATGAGGTTAATTCAGAGAGTCATTCGATCTTTAGCTCTTGACCTCAAAATCTATCTCCCTGTAAGGAAGGAGAAGAAGGAAAAAAGCATCTGCTCTGTCACTTGTCAGGAAATGAAAGAAAGAAATGGGATATACTCAGAGTAAGGTAATAAAGTGAAAACACAAACTTTTTTCCCTAAAGGGCCATTACCTTTAGACATTGTTGATATTGTAGATAAAGAAATGCTTACCTACTCTCTACAAATGATATCCTGTCCCTTACAATCATTGCCCATCATGAGGAGGTAGACATAATTGTTGGAAAATGACTTAAATTGTTTTCAAGTTCTTTGGAAGATCTCATGTAAATTCATTGGTGACTCTGGAACCATCTACTATGCATTTAAGTAATGAAAAATGTATTAGTTTCACTACACAAATGTATTAGCTTCCACTTTGTAGTTAAATGAAAAATGTATTAGCTCTACATATAAATATATTAACATTCATTCTGTGGCATTTTTCTCTCAGACATTACTGCACTTGAACTAGTCTGTAACAGAAACACTGCTTAAAGTCTCAATGCTGGAGAATTGCACTTTAAAAAAAATCTCTTAAGTAGCAAAAAATATTTGTGTCTACAGTGGTATTTGTTTATTATGGAAAATAAGCATTCCTTCCTAGAAAAATGCTGTTTCAGAACATATTCACTTCTTGTTTTGTGTAAGATGCAAAAGAAGGATCTTATTTTTAAAAAGCTATAAATGATTACATACTTTAATCATTTGGATTTTTTTTTTAAATCTGGAATTGAGAGATCAAGATATTCTCTTTAGTGGAAAGCCATGGCATGAGCCACTCAGTTATTGGAGGGATTCACTTTAGGTAGTAACTAGTATACATCAGCGAGATATATCACTTGCATTATCTGGACAATTTTTTCTAAATTTTCATGAGTTTTATCTTCTTTCTTAAATCATGTTGCTGTGCTTGGTTTAAATGGAACATTTCCTACCTAACTATTCAGTGCCAGCACTATGGATAGCTATTTTTTTTAAATTTTATTTGATTTTATTTTTTTTCAGTGTTCCAAAGTTCATTGTTTATGCACCATACCCAGTGCTCCATGCTATACGTGTCCTCCACAATAAAAATACCTTCCCCTTAACATCTCCTTGAAAAATAGCCTGTTATATTTGATAGGTTGATCTGATAATCTCCAATGAAACATATAAGTAAAGTTACAGAGTGTGTGAGGTAACAAAGTGTAATTTGAAATCAACATATGTTCTTTCAGTTTTTCTTATTCCCACACTTTTTTTTTCTCTATTAACATTATAGTCATGACTTACCTCCGACTAAACTATAGCTTGGAAATGAAGATTTTAAGAGCAAAAAAGGGGTGCTATGTATATTCACATACACATTTATGCATCCTCACATAACTTTCATCCCATATATCTAATAGCACCTTCCACCAAGAAATAACTGGATCCCAATTCTCTGTCCTTTTGTTCTCCTTTTTTGGCTGGAAGGTGCCCACAAAGGATTGCTAGCTGGAGGGCCACCCAGCATCTGTCCTAGTCTTTTCCTTCTCTGGTTTCTGGCCATATTTAGAGCTTGCAAATCCCCTCTCCTATGTCCTGTTTGTTCCAGCTGAAGAACATTGAATATATCTACCTAAATTAGACATAGAGGGGCGCATGGGTGGCTCAGTGGGTTAAAGCCTCTGCCTTCGGCTCAGGTCATGATCCCAGGGTCCTGGGATCGAGCCCCACATCAGGCTCTCTTCTCAGCGGGGAGCCTGCTTCCTCCTCTCTGCCTGTCTCTCCACCTACTTGTGATCTCTGTCAAACAAAAAAAAAATTTTTTTTAAATAATAAAAATAAACAAATAAATACATAAATTAGACATAGAAAATAGGATATTGGTAGCCTGTTAGGGATTGCACAATCATTTTCCAGAAGTCTGAGACCCACAACCTGATAGAGATCTACTAACCTCAAAAGAGAAGAAAAACCAGGAATTGCTTATCTCTATGCCTTAAATTATCTGAGTTAACCTGAAATGAAACGTTTCACAAAATGAAGAAAAAGTCTTTTGTAAAGCATTTTGTTATTGGACAATTTCCAAACTCCCAAACCTAAATTCATACCTGTTTATTATTTTATAGCTGTCCCATACTCCTCATATCAACAATGAAATCCAAATAAGCTTATAAAATCCTAACAGAATTGCAAGTACTAGGTTTTTAAGCATCAAATTTTATGAAGACCGTTTTCTGTTTCATTCAGATGCATTTGCTGCTGAAGGACAAAACAGTATTTACTCTCTCAAGGGCATTTGCTTTAGAATTAATAATGCTTGCCCATATGTATCTCTACATTTGTTTTTAATTATTTTAATTATTTAAATGTAGGACAATTTCCATTTTCTTTACATACATAGGATTTAAAAAAAAATAGTTCATATACTAGTATCCTCATTCACCCTACTTCTAAGACAAGTAGAATATATACATTTTGGTTATTGTTTATTATTCAGATTGTACAACACAAGAGCCCTGAGGCCCTAGGGTATCATTTCAGGTTTGGTCCCTACCTCAGTGGGAGACATCAAGACCCTTTGAAGCTGCCTCAGCTACCAAGCTGTCTTGGGATTTGCATTCTGCCTCCTGTCTGTTGCCATCCTGCTCCTTCAGCTCCTATAAATCCCTGGTTCTTGGCTATTCTCTTCGAATCTTAACTACAGTTGTCCCTAGGCATGTGATAAAAGGGCTCTCTGCCTGACCTCTGATGTCGTTCTAGACCATGCCATGCCTAGATATATTTCCTAAACTTTTAGTCCCCAGTTACAGAAGTTGTCCGTAATGATTCTTTAGCTAACACAAGATCTGAATTTGATCACTAACCTACATGTTGGAATAGAAAAAGCCAGAATTTGGAAGGCATACTTGGAATCAAAACCCATTGTACTTTTCAGCTGTATGAGCTTAGACAGATTGCTAATCCCTCCAACTATGAATTCTTCTTCAATAGAGGTAGATAAATGATAGGTCTTTAATGAGTTACATGTATGAACTGTCAAGTAGGAATTTAACAAATGGTAACTGTTGTTTTCTTCTTGTTTGACTTTAAATTCCAGTTCACTGGATAAGTTTCTCCATTTATAGGGCACCTGGATGGCTCAGCAGGTTAAACATCTGCCTTAGGTTCTGGTCATGGTCTCAGAGGCCTAGGATTGAGCCCAGCATCGGGCTCTCTGCTCAGCAGGGAGCCTGCTTCCCAGCTCTCTGTGTCTGCCTCTCTGGCTACTTGTGATCTCTCTTTCTCTGTCAAATAATTAAACAAAATCTTTAAAAAGAAAATTTTCTCCATTTGCTTCTGCTATATGGTGTCCATCTCATTTGGCTTCCAGTTCATGACTCTATGTAGATTCTTGAAATCATTTAGCTGTCTTTGGGTCCCTTGATCATAGTATGATGCAGCAATCTATAATAAGAACTAGATGGTCTTACAGAAGATCTTCATCCTTGTTTGTGGCACAAAGCTCCAAAACCCTAGGAATTGCATAAGTGGTAAGAGTGATAATGGTGTTTTAATATTCATAACAAACCCCTTTCAACCACACCTAAGATTACATTAATGAGGTGACTTTTGAAAAGTACCTAACGTTGGGATTGATTGCCAGGGGAACTGACCATATGATTGGAGGAGTGGAAGTTTGAGTCCCACCTCCTGACCTCTAGGGAGCTGAGAGGAGCTGGAGATTGAATTGGATGCCTATGGATGATTAACAGGTGAAGAGTGGTGAACTCCGTGCCCTGTCCCATCCCTATGCATCTCTTTGATCTAGCTGTTCTTGGGTTATATCCTTTTATACTGAAGTGGAAAATCTAGTAAGTAAAATGTTTTTCTGAGTTTTGTGGGCCACTCTAACAAATCTGAAAGGAGGGGGTCATTGGAACCTATGATCTATAACTGGGCCGTCAGAAGCACAAATGACAACCTGGGGGCGCCTGGCTGGCTCAGTGGGTTGAGGCCTCTGCCTTCAGCTCAGGTCATGATCTCAGGGTCCTGGAATTGAGCCCCGCATTGGGCTCTCTGCTCAGCAGGGAGCCTGCTTCCCTTCCTCTCTATCTCTGCCTGCCTCTGTGCCTTCTTGTGATCTCTGTCAAATAAATAAAATCTTTAAAAAAAAAAAAAAAAGGGCAACCTGAACTTGCTTTGGGAACCAAAATGGGACACCCCTGTGGGACTGAACCCTTAACCTGTAGAATCTGAAACTATCTCCAAATAGATAATATCAGGATTGAATTGAATTGTAGGACCCGTGGTCAGTGTCCATGGAGAATTGAGTTAATTGCTGGGTAGTGTAAGAGAAACCCCCACACATTGGAACTGGGTACGCAATCAGTAAAGGCCTTTCTTTCTCTTTGTTCCTAAGCTCACCTTCATACTTTTGGTTTCACGTGGTTCATTGTTGTGCCTCTGTCCCCCAACAAAGCTATAGCAAGAAAAAGTTTCCATTACTGTAAAATCTAGATATGCCTTAAACATTTTTAAGCCCTTCAAATTTATAATGGAATTTTATGTGTATCAAATAAGAGCAAGGTGTACAAATTGAAGATTTCTGGAGGGAATAAATATTTGTTTCTTTTTTCACTTTAGGACATGCATTCACACATGTCATTATATTAAAAAAATTTTAAAAAACCTGTGAAATCAATAAACTTTGATACTTATTCATTATTTTTAACTGCATATACAACTCCAAAACCATAGCAGAGTGAATTTATTTGTATGGAAACAAATGTAATTGATGAAGCCATTTAGCTAGATGAACAGTTTGATGTCTTAATAGGCATTTCACACCCAGCATGTTGACCTGATCACCTCATTTTCTCCCCTAAAGCTGTTTTACTTATAGCCTTCCCCTTCTCACATGATGGTAACTTTATCCTTTCCACTGGACAGACCAAAAAACTGAGATCCCTCTTTGGTTCCTTGCTTTCTGTCACATTTTTGGTCAGTCTGTGGTTTTATCTTTAAAATATATTTGAATCCAGCTGCTTCTTCCCACCTTCCATGCTACCAGCCTGATCTGAGATACCAGCAAGTATGTATGTCTCTCCTCCAATACTAAAATACTGTCCTAACTGGTCTCCCTTTTGCTTTCTATATTCTCTTCTACTGTCTAGTTTTCATGCTTCTACTGTCTACTCTATACAGTTCATTCTCAACACAGCTATCTGAGTAATTATTTTAAAATGCAAACCAGGGACACCTGGGTGAC
The DNA here is from genome assembly GCF_963455335.1 of Martes martes. Classification (NCBI taxonomy): domain Eukaryota; kingdom Metazoa; phylum Chordata; class Mammalia; order Carnivora; family Mustelidae; genus Martes; species Martes martes. The sequence continues at coordinate 173,390,280 of NC_137888.1, read as the reverse complement.
TCAGTTAGTTAAGCATCTGCCTTGCACTTGGGTCTTGATCCTAGAGTCCTGGGATCAAGCCCTGCATCAGGCTCCTTGCTCAGCAGGGAGTCTGTTTCTCCCTCAGCCCCTCACCTGGCTGATGCTCTCTCATTCTTCCTCCCTCTCAAATAAATAAAATAAAATAAGAAGCACACACACCAGAACATATCATTTCTCTATTCAAAAACTTGCATTAACTCCCTGTTTTACTCCAAGCAACATTATGATCTGCCCAATAGCCTGCACTGTGTAATCTGCACCTTACCTGTACCACCTTCCCTCCCATAACTAGCTCCTGATTCTATTCTGTCCCACCTGGAAACATGCTAGGCTTGTATCTGCCTTCAGACCTTGGCTCTTCCTATCTTCTGCATGATCTACTCTTCCCTTAGATAAATTATTGGCTGACTTCATCTCTTGCTTCAAGCTTTGTTCATATCTCACCTTCTCTATGCAACCCATCCTAAACACTGTATATCATGCTGTTTCCTACCCAGTTTCCTTTACACTGATGGGTCCTTTTATCCTGTTCCATGTTCTCTTTTTTCTGTAACACTCATAAAGCTATCACATGCTATCTGTTTTACATATCATATTTGTTTCTTGTATCTCCTTTTCCCCCTGAAATATAAACTCTTCAAAAGCAAGCCTTTTTGTTTTATTCACTGATGTATCCCAAGCGACGAAAATAATGCCTAGCACAGATCAGGCACTCAATAAATACTTACTGAATGAAAACATGAATGAATAAATGAGACTTCATGTCAAATTCATTTTTAAAAGTTTAATACATTAGGGTTTTGTTGGGTGGGAGGTTTGTTACTATTGCCATTTCTGTGTAAAGTTGAAATACAGAAGAGAAAATAAAATCTCACCAGTTATCTGCCTTTGTACAGATAAAGCCAAATGACTGAATGCTTGACTGAGTTGACTGGTTGTTTAGACTTTTTTTTTTTTTTTAATATAATAGCTTAAGGAAAAACTAAACTATTTAACTTCCACCCCCTCTCCCCTTACTAGAGCTAGAATCATCAAAATGGCACATAATACACACTTGGTTTTTAAAGAACTTAGTTAATTGAATTCATTGAACCAAAAATACTCACAGTGAAAATCATCAACATTTATATGTAAAACAAAATCTGTTTTTGTCTGACTTAAAAGAGGATGTAGCTGGGGGCTAAAGGATTACAAACAAGAGAATAATCTGACATAGGTTTTTGGTGTTTTTTTTTTGTTGTTTTATTTTGTTTTGTTTTTTTCATGCACGCTTTCTAAACTCTGAAATGACAGTATTTGGAAATTCATTACCTGATGGCAAAGTGTGCAAAGTTGAAGAGTTTAAGTTGAGTAACAGAAGCAAATACTAACATGTCACACATGAGAACTACTATAGAAACAACAGAGCAAAAGCTGAACTCTGTAAAAGTGCTATAGCTTTTAGGAAACCGCATTCTCTATTTTCAAAGATTTTGTAAGGTCATTTACAGGTTAGCCTGGAAAGAATAAGATCTTCCACCTACAGGAGATAAGCAGTTGTTCTACAGAACTATGTCTAGCATGGATTATATAGTCAGGAAGTGGTGGGTTTGTGGAAAGAATAGGATATGAAAGAGGGAAAAAAATGTAAAGAATCAGAGGTTACCTTACTTATACAGTTCTTAGGGGAAGGCAGATCAGGTGATGGCAAATATTACTTGAAAACACTTGCAAAGCTAAACAGGGACTGCCATATAAAAACTAGATTCAAGGGCAGCTCTTGAATGCCCAAGGGCAGCTTATATTCAGTATAAATGTGTGTGTATGTGTGTGTGTGTGTGTGTATAAAATACACATATACACATAAGCTTATAATACACACAGTGTGTGTGTATATGAGAAAGACTAGGAATGTCCTTGATCAAAAATATTAGCATCACTATTCACCTCTTGATCTCGGATTTTCCATCACTAACAGGTAATTCCTTTATTGCCGAATTTTGGAAGCAAAGAGGCCCTTCGAATGAGAGAACTATTCCTAGGATTCTATGTCCTATCAAGACCTGTTTTTAAATGTGTCACATTTGTTAGGTCACTTTTCTCACTAACTGCAGGTGCATTAGAATGCTGGGTAGGGGGTAAGACAGAAAGAGAATAAGAGTGATTAACAGGAAGAAAGAAGAATTAGAAGGTGGTCAGGCAGACTTTTCTCAATTCTGCATTGTCATAGCACTAAGATGAGTTCTGCCAGATTTTTCATTACAACTTACTGTACTCACTGTTACCCCAAATAAATGTGATACACTACTCCAAGTATATGTTTAAAAAAACAAATGCAACCAATTTTAAATGCTATGTGCTTGGCCACTGCCAAATCATTCCATTAATCTTGATAGGCAGTTCCTCTGTAGCATGTGAATATTAAAACCCCTATTGCATTTATCTATAGATTGGAAATGATTTGTATATTCTGTTGGTATTTCCCAAGGGGTACATATTATTCACATATTTCACAGAGATAGGAAAGGAGGAAACACATAGATTGTCCAGATTTTAAGCTTTCACTTAAAAAAAAAAATCTAGGTTATTGGGGATCCTTGGTGGCTCAGTTAGTTAAGGATCTGCCTGTGGCTCAGGTCATGATCCCGGGGTCCTGGGATCGAGCCCCAGGTTGGGCTCTCTGCTCAGCGGGAGCCTTCTTCTCCCTCTGCCTGCTGCTCCCCCTGCTAGTGCACTCGCTCTCTCTCTTTCTCTTTTTGTCAAATAAATAAATAAAATTTTTTGAAAATAAAGCATAAATAAAAATCTAGTTTATTTTATTCCCCATGACTGCAGGAAATACCTGATTAAAATAATCTTGATATAGGTCACATTAATAAATTCTCCTATGGAGAAAGTTAAATTCATCAACTTTGGTCCCACCCACCTCATGCATCTCCAGCATTTCAGTCTTAATGTTAACATTGGTCCACATTGTCCTTCCAATTATTTTTACACTTCCTCTTCAGGATGCCCCTAGTTCACATTCCTGGTGATATACTGTTACTCTGCATAGTCCCTCAGAATGTGGCAAGTTCTTAGCACAATGAGTTACAATGCAATTTGATGCCCTGGAGGTGAATTTTGAAATATTTTTTCTTTGTTGGTTTGCCAGAGTTTATTTGATGCCAGCAAGGAAAATTGTTTAGAAGCTAAGATTATATCATAGCTTGTATCAACAGATGGGACTTTGAAAGCCAGTCAGATTGCAAGCCATATTTGTATTATGTTAAATAATATATTTAATTATATCAGTACTTCTTTCACACCTTAACTTCAGTGGATCCCAAAATATTTCATGAAAACTTAGGGAAAAGACACTCTCATTCCTCAAATAAACTACATAAATTATATAAAGTGTATTGCCTCTCTGCAGTGTCAATAGCTTCTATCCTGACCATATTTTATATAGATATGTATAGTTAGAAACAGGTATGCATGTGCATTTTCTGTGCATATTTATATTATGACCAAATCTAAAATATTTAATTTCTTGCCTCTCACTTGCTTTCTCCCAGCTTCTCTCCTCTTGTTCAGTGAGCACACATATATTCATTTTTGCAATTAAAAGATAAAAACTTTGCATTTTTCCATCTTTCTGTCTTTGTTTCTGCTCTTTTTTCCTCACCTATTTATTAAAACTCTGCCCAAGAGGCACTCTATGTTCTGATTGCTTGGATCCCTATTCAAAATCCACTAACAGACTGCTTTGTGATTTGGGGAAAGTGACCTAGCCAGTCTAAACCTGTGTCCTCTTCTGGAAAAGAGTGAGGGCAATAGTACATACCTCCTAGAGTAGATGTGATTTTATTGAAATAATCCCTTTAGAGCATGACACACAATAACCTGTCACATAGGAAGTGCTTAAACAATGGGAGCAAGCTGTATCCTCTCCATGGAGCACTTTGTATCTTCACATGTTAATCTCTTCCCCTCAAATGACCTCATAGTGCCTTGCTATTAGAAAGCTCTTATTGAATTGTGTTCTCTAGTGCAGTGACTTGCACACACACACACCTGGCTTCTGTGTCAGAGCAATTGCAGAGCTCCTACAATGCAGACAGACACTGTGTTAGATGCTCAGGATGAGGTAGTAAAAATACAGGCATGGTATTCCTGCTTATTTTCCACCGGGAGAATATAGATAATGAAAGAGTTAATAGATGTGGCATAATTTGAGATGGTGGTAAGGGCTAGGATAGAAATAAAAGAGGTGATATGAGAGTTACTGTTTCTGTTTGTGTGTGTAGAGCTACATTACTAAGAGTAGAGTGAGACCACACTATTGCTTGAGTGTCTCTTGACGCTCCCTAACTGTCCCTGTCTGAAGTCACAGGCTGCCTATAAAAAGCTGCTGTGGCTCTACTTTCTAGCTTAGGGAACTTCTAGGGGAGCTGCTTCCTCCCTCTCATTCAAATTAATCTGCTCTTATCAGATTTAAACCCATCTTCTCTTATATCTGCTCACTCACTGTCTCTTCCATTCTACTCAGATTGCAGCTACTGTCTGCCTGGCATTGATTTCGCGATCATCCCAAGACGATATCACTAGCTTAGATCCCTCTTTATGATGCCATGTACTACATAGCTGGACAGCAGGAGCCCAGAGCCAGGACATCTGTTCTATGCCCTGTCTCTACACTTGGTGCTCCTCCTTGCCAGGGACAGAAAAGCAGATAAGGAATCCCCTAAGGGTAAGTTCTAATTATCTCCCTGAAGAAAAGAACTTGGGCAGAGAGACTCAACAACAGTACCAGCTGTCATTGCTGATTTTTACTTTAGAGATTGAAAAGGGATTCACAACACTTGTCCTTAAAATAAAGTAGAAGAGACCTTCCTTTGGATAAATCATTCCACAGCCTTCTTTCTCACAAGCTGCATGGAGTTTGGTTTCTAGTACTCTTATATCAAGAGCTCTTTTCAGAATCACTCCTGAGACTCAGAACCAAGGGTGAATGCTAATGACAGAGGGAGATTATAGATGTTATTAACATGCTTATTCTATCTATCTATCTGTCACTTGTCCGTTCATCTGTCCATCTGTCTGTCTGTCTCTCTCTGTCTCTCAAGATGTGTTTTTTATGTGCCCACTTTTCTGGAAGATACCCATGTCTAAACCTAAGACGATGAAGAAGGCTAAGATGGAATTGGATTCCTTGGATGAATCCATGCCTCTGTGGTCTGTCTACAGGAAAGTCACAGAAATATTTGGGCTGCCTGAAAAAAAGTCATTGAAAGTAGATCCACTCTTAGTGTGGCTGCCTCGGAGAACACTGGCTTGATATTTCTGTTTGGGCCATATGTCAGTGCTGTCTAAAGAGATGAACACAGTCACTCTTCCATATTGAAAAAACCAACTAATCCCTCATCTTGTATTTTGCAAACATCTAGTATTACTCTGCTTGTTCCCTAAGCACAAGTTTCATGAATTAATGCTGCCTTTGACAGTTAAATATTCAAAACTTATTTGTTTAAACTAAGTGGCAAAGAAAGTAATTTTAAAGATGGGTGGTGGAAGGGGGTTGCTGAGTTATATTGAAAGCATTTGATTAAACAGATTTAAGAGCCACAGCTAAATTAATAAAAAACTGGCACACTTCACCTACCTTTCTTTCTTATTTTTCAGACATGAAAATTGCTCAGACTTCAAGACTAGTCTGTGTGAAAGCATTAAGTGTTTCAGAAATCAACATGTTCTTATCAATCTATTGTGCTCAGGGGGAAAAAAAAACCAACTTGTGACATTATTTCCTTATGTTCTAGAAACCTGATAATACCTTATTGTACATCAGGAGTATAAGCAGATTTCATTGTAAAGAGGTTCTTGTGACAAGATCTGTGAAGAACATTATGTTATTAACTTAGACGTCTGCACTTACCAACATAGCTTTTTCAAGACAATTTTTGTTGGGCTACAGGTGGTTATTTAAGACAATCAATTTACATAGAACAATTTATTCTTTTTTCATGCTGTTAAAGCAAATTGGTATGTAATTAGATTTATATACTGAATAATCTCATTTGCATATCCAATTAATTCTTCCTATTTTAATTTGCTAGGGTTGAATTCACATTAGTAGTAAAAATAACACTTAAATTATCAAGGACTCAAATTTTCCTTTGCTGTAATTTGTTCAAGATGTTCCATTTAAACATTGGTCCCAAGCATTCTTTTCAGAATCTATGGGGAATATGTGAAACACTTTACTTAAAAATGTCCTTCACCAAAAATCGCAAACTTGAGGCATGATGTACAGGGAAATGGATGGTATAAAGCCACTTCCGGCCTCAGTACACAACATTTTTCAAAACAGGGGAAAGTCAGATTCCAGGTTTTCTTCCTCTGACCTATTTTCACATTTCAGAGTATGTTTAATCACAAAACCACACACATACAAAACTGATGTCTCTTCCTAAATGCTTTATACTTATTCTTCAGTTCTATCACTTCAACGATTGTGACTTATTACTAAAATAGAAAATGTATGGCATTGGGATTCAGACACACCTGGGCTTAATATGTGTTTCTGCTTTTGCTGACTGATGTTGGGCAACCGGCTTTATCTGAGAGTTAGTGTCCTCATCTGTAGAAAAGGGAGTCATATATAATTTGCCTTTTAGAATATGGTGTAACATATGAAAGCATCTGCTAGCATTGCAATAGAAGATCCTCAGTATGTAATTGTAATCTGGTCTGTACTAAAGATGCGTTCACTTTCTAAGGCTCAATAATATTTTTCTTAAGCTCGGTGGACATTTATTTATTTATTTTTTTCTTATTATTTTTAAAGATTTTATTTATTTATTTGACAAACAGACATCACAAGTAGGCAGAGAGAGAGGAGGAAGCAGACTCCCTGCTGAGCAGAGAGCCTGATGCAGGGCTTGATCCCAGGACCCTGGCAGAGGCTTTAACCCACTGAGCCATCCAGGCGGCCCTCAGTGAACATTTATTAATGATCATTCTCATGGTCAGATACATAGAGTCAAATGTTGGCTGAGCATTTTGTAGGAGTTACTTAGTCTGTATGACTCAGTTTCTTCTTTTGTAAATTAGGAATAATAAAAGTACCTACATCATAGAATTATGATCATAACTAAAGGGGTTGGTACATGTTAAACTCTTAGAATATTTCCCAGCACAGACTAAGCAGTCAATAAATGTTAACCATTGCTGTCATTGTTATCATCTTAAAAGAATAAGCACCTACATCAGAGGTTTTTTGAACAAGGCACTACATACTTGGTAGCTTACACAACAGAAGTTTATTGTCTCTGTTACAGAGAATAAAAGTCCAGGATCAGGGTGGATGTTGGCAGGTTTCTGTTTCCGCTGAGGCCTCTCTCCTTGGCTTGCAAAGAGCTGTCTTCTTCCTGTGCCTTTAGACATTTCTTCTGTGTATGTCCAAATTTCTTCTCCTTAAAAGAACATCGGTTAAACTGGATTAGGACCTACATTTTCATTTAATCACCACTTTGAAGGCCTGTCTTCAAATCACTCACAATCTGAGATGATGAAGGTGATCACTCCAATCCTTTGATTTTGAGGGAACGGGAACGTAGCTCAGTGCATCATACCAAGGTTGAGCTTTCTTTATGTGTGGGAGCTATCCTGAAGCTCTGCCTTCAGAACGCATATCATAATGAAAGCATACCTATTTTTGTAAGGTATTTAAAAAGCATATGTAATCTATGCCTTATCTAAAAAAAAAAAAAATCTCTGCTCTGTTTCTGTGGTTACAGTCATTCTTTCAAAGATGCATGTTTATTTTCTCTGCTCTGATCCTTAGCTTGTGTGTCAAACTCATGTAGTAGAAAGATCATAATATTGATGGTCCGGAGACCTAGGTTCACATGCAGATTTGCTATTTAGTACACACAGAAATGTATTATACAAATATATATACAGGGATTGTATAAACTCAGGCATGTCATTTCACCTCCGTGAGACTTTCTTTTACTTATCTGCAGAAGGGGACACACAACCTCACAAAAAGATGTGAACTAAGACAGGGCTGAGAAAAGAACTTTGCAGCCTCTTAATTGCCACACAGACACCAGCTGTCTGCTTACTTAGATGACAGTATGATTTCTATCCTCTCTTTTACAATGGTTGTTAGTTTACAGCTACTAATATGAGATGGCTTTAACGGTCATTTTAGGAAAGACATTTACTTCATTACTAAAGCACTAAGTCTACAATTAAATGCAGGTTTCTTTCTGGATTTTAAGAAAACTGTAATTTGCAGTTGACACTGAATCAACTTGCTGTGTTCTGTTGTATACCCATTTTATTTTATTTTTTTATTGTTTTTTAAAGATTTTATTTATTTATTTGACAGAGATCACAAGTAGGCAGAGAGGCATGAAGAGAGAGAGAGGGGAAGCAGGCTCCCTGCTGAGCAGAAAGCCAGATTTGGGGCTCAATCCCAGCACCCTGAGATCATGACCCAAGATGAAGGCAGAGGCTTAACCCACTGAGCCACCCAGGCACCCCTGTATACGCATTTTAAAAGACAAATCTTTCCAAGTCGTCACTGGGTGTATATATAAGAACTACAAAGCAAATGCTCTAAAGACTTTTTGGGCGGGGGGGTGTCAAATACCACTTTCCCTTTGAACCACCATCTACATATTATTTTAATGTCATTTATGCTATTAAGAATGCCTGTATCCTGTGATCTTGTGTATGACTTTCAAATAACCTACAGATATTTGAAAACCTGTACCAGTTTCTTCATTTCAGTTTGGAAGATGAGCAACTTTTTTTTTATAAGTAAGACTAGAAAGGCTTAGCATTCTATAAGTTGGAGTGATCTTAACATCTAATTCATTTGTGATCCTGTTACTAGACCCTTTACATCAGAAAAGGATATCAAAATCTTTATTAACAGAGATTGACTAGCCAAGTACACAAATCGGCAAAACCGTTTTAGTCTTTTTCTTTGTTAGAGTTTCCCATCTGCCAGAAAAAGGATTCAAGAGTGGCCACCATAGCCAGATAACTGGTCCACATCTTAGAGCTTCCTCTCTTACAGTGAGGGTATGGGCGGAGGGAAAATAATTTCTTAGGATTCTGTCTGATTCATTTCTTTTCTCTGTGATCCCTTTGTGTCTTTAATCCATGGGTTTCTTTAATGCTTTTTTAAAAACTTTTTTTAACTTAAATTCAAGTAATTAACATACAATGTTACTCCTAGTTTCAGGGGTAGAGGTCAGTGATTTGTAAGTCTTCTATAATACCCAGTGCTCAGTACATCACTTGCTCTTCTTACCGCTCATCACGACATCTTTAATGCCATTACTCCTCCCTTCTCTCTAAAATACTGCTTCGTCTCCTAGGCCACCTGTGTATCTGTCAGTCATCCCATTCTCTCAGCTCCATGTAGACCCACCCTTTTTACGTTATCAAGAAAGAGCTCCTGCTCTCCTATGCCATGGATGTTATGTGGAAAGAAAAACTCTCTTCCTCTGGTTGGGTAACGTTGTCAGGACCACCAAGAAAAATGAGAGCAGAAAAGAGAAAAACTTCACCCAATCATACATTTATTCACAAAACAACTATTTTGTATGTGCCTGTACTAATTACCAAGAATTCTGTTTAAAAATTGCAGTCCTTTCCCAGGGGACTTGCTAATCTAAACAGATGCTACCACCCTGCCCCCCACAGGGAAATATGGTAGTGCTGGCCAGAGAATGGGCCCTGACAGCAACGTAGCTACAGTGAGGCACAGCATCTAACCCAAATTCAACCCTATGCGGGCCATGGTAGGATGTGGAATGGAGTGAAAAGGTGGACTTCCCAGAGGACATGCTGCCATTTCTAGACACAGGAGCCTTAACAAAGAAACCTGGGCAGTGGCCCAAAGGGTAGAGTGACATGCCTGATGACTGTGAAGCAAGGAAGTAGTTGTACTTGGTTCCAAGGGAACCCACACGTCAGTATGGCAGGTAGTAGTTTATAGTATAGATGGATTTCTTATGTTATTTCTTATCTGATGTCCATCAAAGTATGCTTCCCAAACTATACCCTTATTATCACTCTCTGGTTATTGTTAAAAACATTTATCATGGATCTTCTCTTAGGGAATTTTCTGCATGGTTTGTTTTATTCCTCTAAATATTTAAGCTATTGGTAAATCCTTGTCCTTTAGAGTTATATTTATTTTTGGCAACAGCTAGCTTTCTATTTTTAGAAGAAACTTATTCAGAGCCAAGTCACAGTAAACGTCAGTGATCAAGCTGGGTAACACCGTTTTTGGTCAGAAAATGAATTGTGACTGTAAATTAGTAAGGCTAACTTTCTTACATGGCTTATAAATCAGTTCTCTGTACAGTTTAAAAGAGGAGTGTGAAAACTCACATGAGATGATATATGTGAAAGGCTTTTTTTTTTTTTCCATTGTAGATCACTCTGTAAAAATAAGGCCTTACTTAATTTGTGTTAATTATTAAATTATATTTCAACATACTGCTTTAAAATTGAATAAATGTTTTAGATTAACATCTTAACCACTAAATTAGTTTCTTTAAAAATTGTTCATTTCATGGTTTCTACCATTTAATCTGTAGATTGAGCTCATTTCAATTGCATATCTTGAATTTATAGGACATATGTTAAGAGTATTGTTAAATGAGGGGAGCCTGGGTGGCTCAGTTGGTTGTGTGTCTGCTCTTGATTTCAGCTCAGGTCATGATCTTAGGGACATGGGATGGAGCCTGTGCAGCGCCCCATGCTCAGTGGGGAGTCTGTTTAAGGATTCTCTCCCTCTCCCTCTCTCTCTTTCTCAAATAAATAAATCAATAAATAAATTATTTTTATAAAAGAGTATGGTTGGTATGCCTGGATGGCTAGGTCGGTTAAGCATCTGTCTTCGGCTCAGGTCATGATCCTAGGGTCTGGGGATTGAGTCTTGCATAGGGCCCCTTGCTCGGCTGGGAGCCCTGCTTCTCTCTCTGCCTGCCATTCTCCCTGCTTGTGCTCTTTCTCCCTCTCTCTGCCAAATAAATAAGTAAAATCTTTAAAAAATAATATAAATTTAAAAATGGGGTGCCTGGGTGGCTCAGTGGATTAAGCCTCTGCCTTCAGCTCAGGTCATGGTCTCAGGGTCCTGGGATCTAGCCCCGCATCGGGCTCTCTGCTCAGCAGGGAGCCTGCTCCCCGCACCCCCTACCTGCCTGCCTCTCTGCCTATTTGTGATCTCTCTGTCAAATAAATCAAATCTTTTTAAAATAAATAAATAAATAAATAAATAAAAAGAAAAAGAAATTTTAATTTTTTTTTTTTAATTTATTTTGACAGAGAGAGAGAGAGAGATCACAAGTAGGCAGAGAGGCAGGCAGAGAGAGAAGGGGAAGCAGGCTCCCTGCTGAGCAGAGAGCCCGATGCGGGGCTCCATCCCAGGACCCTGAGACCATGACCTGAGCTGAAGGCAGAGGCTTTAACCCACTGAGCCACCCAGGTGCCCCAGAAAAAGAAATTTTTAAAAAAGAGTATTGTTAAATGAGGAAACTGAGGCTTAGGAAAGAGAAATAAGTAACTTAAGTAAGGTCACCAGAGTAGTAACTGGTGGGCCAGAGAATATAATTCAGATTTCTTGACCCTGAGTCCACTAATTTTTGCTCCTTCCATTCACGTAGGTCAAATGATTTATCCTAAAATATTCCTTATTCTCTTATTTTCTCTCCCAGACCTCTGCCTTCAACCTCCACTAGCCTACACAAGACTGATGCCCCTTTTTGCTTGTACTCCTTCCATCTGTTTTAGGGTTTGAATAACAAGAAGACCATCTTCTTGCCTTTTCATTTCCTTTATATTCCTTCACTTACTGGTTTAAAATGATGCCCATAGTGGGCACTAGATAGATGAACTTCTAAATGTTAGCTATTCTCTCTTCTGTAAGAATCAGCGGATCCGTTTTCTTTGCCAAATCCAGGGTGTGTTTTTGATTGAGTTAAGATTGGCTGTGTAGAGTCAGTAGCAGTTGCAAAACAAGTTTGACAGGATAGGTACTACAGAAAAGCAGATTTTGGTTGTTGTCATTTTATTGTTGTTTATTTTGTTTTTGCTTTGTTTCCTTTTCTCTTGTTGTCCTTGGTAGATAAAAGTAACCTGATCATCAGACTTATGTTTGCTAATTTTCCCAAGGCCTTGCTTTCCTTCCTCAAAGCAATTAATTGCTGAATTTCTACTCCGGGGTTGAGTTTTACCTACTCCCTCTGCCCCAAAGCTGAGCTGCAGGATTCAAGAGGGACCTAGAAAGGCCATTGAAAAAGAGTTCTTTACTACGTTTGCAGTTGGTGTGTTGCCATTGCCAACCTCTTTGTAATTTATAGAGCACAATGTCTAAGAAAACGCCCTCAAGGTTGGGAGCCTTTTAAAAGTATATAGATCGCAAGGCTCAGGAAGGATATTAATTTTTGTTAATTAAATTTAATTAAATTTAATTTAAATTTTGTTAATTTCAACATTATATTGTTTGTAATCATGATGTGGAAAGAGCATAAAATTTTAGGTTTAAGTATATGCTTTATACATCATACATTTTCCATTAAACGTGCCATTAGCCACTATAGTAATTCCACTGTGTTAGGGAGACACATATTTGTAGGAGATGGCCACCTTAACAATTATTTTCATTTTGTCATGTCACGTAGATATCTTTTTCCTTCATTTATTTTAAATTCTGAAGTTGAATTTGTTGACAGAATCCATGACACAAAGCAAAAGATTCTGTTTGTGAAAATAGAAAGGAGTGTGTACATGAGGGGCATGGTGTTTTTTGCTTGTTTAGTTCTTTCACTACAATTTTGTTTTTGTTTTTACTGCCGAAGGATAGCAAATTGGCAGGTGTAAATAAGGTTCTAGCTAGTGTCATATTGTATTTACAATCAGTTATCATGGGTTAAAACAGCTGCAGTGCATAGGGAATTAGGCGCACAACTTCTGTTAAGAATAATGGAAGCTTAGGGGTGCCTGGGTGGTTCAGTGGTTAAAGCCTCTGCCTTCGGCTTGGGTCATGGTCCCAGGGTCCTGGGATCAAGCCCCCATCGGGCTCTTTGCTCTGCAGGGAGCCTGCTTCCCCTCCTCTCTCTGCCTGCTTGTGATCTCTGTCTGTCAAATAAATAAACAATAAAATATTAAAAAAAAATAATGGAGGCTTATTGTCTGATTTCAAACATACCTTGAATATACTTCTTCAGCCTATTGTCACAATAATTCTCCCTAACTTTTATGAAGTATATACAAATGGGTTCTTAGGGATCTTGTTGTTTGTGTCTTAATTTGTACTTGTATAAAGTTTAAAATTTTGAATATTAAAAAATTATGTGGTTTCGAATCACAGGATGTATTCCTTTCTCCCCCATGTGTTTTTATGCCTTGCATCTCCCTTTTCCAGAAGACATAATAAGGCTAGCCCAATGTTATTAATTCTAAAAATGAGCAAAAAATGGTGTTATTCTTTCTCAGAGCATAGTCAGTTGAAGCATTCAGCCCTTCCTTGTAGTATGTATTTGGTGAATAGTATTTTGTTTAGAAAAGAGAAGAACTGTTTGAAAAGAGTGTTGAGGTTTTACTATATGCTGCTTTATTTGCCACCCCCCCCAAATCCTTTCTAATTCTGGTTAATTTAGGTAAGAGATCTGGATTTAACTTTGTAAGAATAAATAAAAATCTACAGTTCTTTCTGGAAGGTCTGGGTCATAACTCTTTGCTTCTCCTATTATCTACTTCATGGAGCCAGATACTATGCCCTAGTTTTATCACTGGGGAAGAATTTGACCTATTCACATCTTACGTGCAAACTACATTCATTCTGGAACAAACAGAATGTTGTGAATCAGGGGAACAGCTCACCCTAACACTCAAATGACTTTAAAAAAAATTTTTACCTACATAATTATTTTAGGTGAAATGTGTCGTCTTCCAGAGGTTTAAAGTCTCACATGGTCACTTTCTCTCTAAAATGTCACAACCTCTAATTGACAGACATCCTGAAATTTCAAAGAATTTAGAAAATTTTTGTTTTATGCCACCTCCCTCCAATTTGATACAGAATCTTAATGAGAAGCTCACCATGCCTTTTGAATCATTAACTCTGAAGGAAGTTCAGGGATGTAAGGCTTGGGACATTCATAGCTGTACCTGCAAAGAGAAATCTTATCTGCTAAAGAATGTGTGTGCACTGTGGCGTCACCCAGGGTGCGTGTGCCTGGTTTTCTATTTTTAACATTTTTTAATGACAGGCTGTCTCTTTGGTTCTGTCTGCCCTTCACCTTTCTCAGAATGAGATTGATAGTGAAAGTTTCTCTCCTGTTCTGTTCTCATAAAAGTTGAATTAAGGGTCTTGATTTCGCTTGAAAGCACTGTAGCACATTACCTCATATTCCTGTAGTGGTCTCCCTCTGTTTCTAGTTCCTGTTCCTTCTGTATTCTGACATGTAGGGCAGTTCAGTAAAAGCACACCACCATATTGAGATGCCTGACGGCTCTATACTACAGACAGGAGAAGTCTTAGGAAATGCAACAGAGTATTGCACACTGCCAGAGCAATTAGAAGTGATGGGATATGAATATTTTGACATGTAATAGCCTAGTACCTCTTTGCCAGAGGACAGTGGTGAAATGAATATGCAAATCATCACAGTGTTACCAAGTTTCTTTTGACTCTTGCTTTCAGGGCAATTCCATTTGGGTTGTTAACTTTCAAATATTTGAAGCACTGTCACATGGAGGAGGAAACTGACTTGTTTGCAATAGCCCAAGACCCTGGTCACGTGGTGAAAACTGAAGACACATTCTACCTCAGATTTAGGATTTGCTTTCTCATAATTTGAGATATCTAAAAAATATCTAAAAAAAAAAAAATAGAATGAAGAAGAGGAGAGTGTTTTACTGTGGTGAAGATGTTAGGATTGTGGCAGGAATTGTCTGTATTATCTGGCAAGAATGTTGAAGAGTGTGAGTAAGCATCCTGTGGAACTTTAAAAGAATAATTGTGATTTAAGTTATAAGAAAAGGGCAGATAGCCTCTCATTTCACTTGGTGATAGTAGGTGAGGATACACAAATACATCAACACAGAAAAATGTCCAAGAAATTGAAGATAATTATGAATGGATGTAAAAGGTAACCTAAGGGTAATACTATTTTTCCCATGCAAAAAGCAGTGTGACCTAATCTCAGATTGAATTGCCCAGAAGCATCATCAGATTCCTTGTGTGCTCCTGTCTTAAGTGCATGTTTCACCAATTGTAATCAAGCAAGGGTTTGTAATTACGACTGATTAAAATACACTTTCTTTCAAGCCCCCTAATTCCATGAAGGCATTAGCTATATCTGTTCCCCTTTTGAATCCCAAACTCTAGTACAGTACCTGGAACACAATAAGGACTAAGTAAATATTTGTTGGATGAATAAATGAATGGATATATTTTGACAGTTTTATTGTGACAATAATATATTGGGAAAGCAGGTCTCAAAAGGGAAGTCTAACTAATTAGTATTTTCGATTTATATGCTTCCTGGTCATCACTGAGTATATATAACAACTGTATATTGCAAATGCTCTATAGATTTTTTTTTCTCTCTCAAAATACTACTTTGCCTTTGGAACCATCATCTGCAACTTATTTTAATACCATTTACACTATTTTGGAATGCCTCTATCCTGTGATCCTTTCAGAGAGCCTACAGATATTTGAAAAATTCTATCAGTTTCTTCATTTCAATTTGGAAGATGTGGCTAGAGGAGCAGTAACTGGAACTCAGTGGGAATATAGAGACACAAATGTGGATAGGAATTCAAGTACTCATGCCTTACCAGCTATCTTCCTTTTTCTGGGGTAGAAAGACTGCCAGTTTTAAGTAAGTGGTTTTCCTCACAGTTCAGGAGAATGGCTCATTGGGAGTTCTGGTCAGTACTTTCAGATTCAAATAAGCAAGCTTTCTGAAAAATCTATACATAATGCAAAATAATTTAAGATTACAGTGGTCGTCTGATATGATCTGGAACTGTTCACCTACTCCTACTTGGCAATAAAAATAAATTATTTAATGGGACAGCCAACTGTTACAGCTTGGAAAACTGTTAAAGACTAAAAATAACTTTATAGGTTAATGCCATGAAGTATTTGACAAGAGAGGCATATTTTTCCAATTCTAGGGGTAGAAAGTGTCTGTACACATTACAGCATGTCAAAAAACCAAGTGAAAATGACCTCTAGCTTTGAGGCACTTATTGAAGAACCTATTTTAAATTGAATACACAAGCCCAGTTAATACAGGCGGTTTGATAAGAAACATTAGAGAAATCTATAACATGAGGCTTTTTATTATAGGTTTATTACATCAATCTCTCCAGTGGGTAATGGAACTTGTAAATATACTCTTATGTAGGAGTCTCCTTGCGGGCGTTTTATTCATGCTGAAGTAAGCACAGCAAACTTATTTGCTGTCAGGGTACATTGAATTTAAGATTAGTATTTATTTTGGTTCTAAGGAGGTTTTGCTTTTGTGAATTGAAAGTTGGATCAGCTGCACGGAAACAAGATGGGACTGCAGGGAGCACAGGAAGTAAATTAGTTTTTTGTAAATACGCATTCTGTAAACCTAAGTATTTAGTTAGCATGGGATGCATATGTGTGGTTTCTCGGATGGGTGAGTCATACATCGGATGTGTATGTTTATGGCTCTGTGGTTTGGATAGAGAAAGACTTTCAAAATAATATGTTATAGCCAGTGTTTCTGATACAAAGAGTTCTGGGGTGAAGAAAGATATAAAATAATAATAATAAAGTATTTTTACAAAGGAAATTCTTTTTTTTTTTTTTTTACAATTATTCATTAATTTATTTGGCAGAGCGAAAAAGAGAGGGCGCAAGCAGGTGGAGTAGCAGGCAGAGGGAGAGGGAGAAGCAGGCTCCCCCTGAGCAAGGAGTCTGATGTGAGCGCCATCCCAGGACCCTGAGATCATGACCTGAGCTGAAGGCAGTTCCTTAACTGACTGAACCACAAAGGTGCCCCTAAAAGAGAAATTTTTAACCTCTTTTGACAGACTTTATTAATTTGGGGGGAGCATGTGAATAAATAAAACCCTCATGGGTCATCCAGCTACACTCTGCTTCCCATAAAATTGGGTATTATTGCAACCTGTCCTGATACTCAAGAAGAGTCTATCAGGGATAACTCAACCCACAAGAATGACTTGCCGGAGAGTTTTTTCCATTTCTTTGTGTCTTCCTTAATTTCCTTCATGAGTACTTTATCGTTTTCTGAGTACAGATTCTTTGCCTCTTTGGTCAGGTTTATTCCTAGGTATCTGATGGTTTTGGGTGCAACTGTAAATGGGATTGACTCTTTAATTTCTCTTTCTTCTGTCTTGCTGTTGGTGTATAGAAATGCAACTGATTTCTGTGCATTGGTTTTATATCCTGACACTTTACTGAATTCCTGTATGAGTTCTAGAAGTTTTGGAGTGCAGTCTTTTGGGTTTTCCACATAAAGTATCATATCGTCTGCAAAGAGTGAGAGTTTGACTTCTTCTTTACCAATTTGGATGCCTTTTATTTCTTTTTGTTGTCTGATTGCTGAGGCTAGGACTTCTAGTACTATGTTGAATAGCAGTGGTGATAGTGGACATCCCTGCCATGTTCCTGAGCTTAGGGAGAAAGCTCTCAGTTTTTCCCCATTGAGAATGATATTCACTGTGGGTTTTTCATAGATGGCTTTGATGATATTGAGGTATGTTCCCTCTATCCCTACACTGTGAAGATTTTTGATCAAGAAAGGATGCTATACTTTGTCAAATGCTTTTTCAGCATCTATTGAGAGTGTCCTATGGTTGTTTTCTTTCTTTTATTAATGTATTTTATCACGTTGATTGATTTGGGGATGTTGAACCAAACTTTCAGCCCAGGAATAAATCCCACTTGGTCATGGTGAATAATCCTTTTAATGTACTGTTGCATCGTATTGGCTAGTATTTTGGTGAGAATTTTCACATCTGTATTCATCAAGGATATTGGTCTGTAATTCTCTTTTTTGATGAGGCCTTTGTCTGGTTTTGGGATCGAGGTGGTGCTGGCCTCAAAAAATTAGTTTGGAAGTTTTCCTTCCATTTTTACTTTTTGGAACAGTTTCAGGAGAATAGGAATTAATTCTTTGTTAAATGTTTGTTAGAATTCCCCCGGGAAGCCATCTGGCCCTGGGCTCTTGTTTTTTGGGAGATTTTTGATGACTGCTTCAATCTCCTTACTGCCTGTGGCTCTGTTCAGGTTTTCTATTTCTTCCTGGTTTAGTTTTGGTAGTTTATACGTCTCTAGGAATGCATCCATTTCTTGCAGATTGTCAAATTTGCTGGCATATAGTTGCTCATAATATGTTCTTATAATTGTTTGTATTTCTTTGGTGTTGGTTGTGATCTCTCCTCTTTCATTCATGATTTTATTTATTTGGGTCCTTTCTCTTTTCTTTTTGATAAGTCTGACCATGGGTTTATCAATCTTATTAATTCTTTCAGAGAACCAGCTCCTAGTTTTGTTGATTTGTTCTACTGCTTTTTTGGTTTCTATTTCATTGATTTCTGCTCTGATATCTATTATTTGTCTTTTCCTGCTGGGTTTAGGCTTTTTTTTTGCTGTTCTTTCTCCAGCTCCTTTAGGTGCCGGATTAGGTTGTGTATTTGAGACCTTTCTTGTTTCTTGAGAAAGGCTTGTATCGCTATATATTTTCCTCTCAGGACTGCCTTTGCTGTGTCCCATAGATTTTGAACAGTTGTGTTCCTATTTTTATTTGTTTCCATGGATTTTTTTCAATTCTTTAATTTTCTGGTTGGCCCATTCATTCTTTAGTAGGATGCTCTTTAACCTCCATGTGTTTGGGTTTTTTTGAACTTTCCTCTTGTGTTTGAGTTCTGGCTTCAAAGCATTGTAGTCTGACAATATGCAGGTAATGATCCCATTCTTTTGGTACCGGTTGAGATGTGATTTGTGACCTGGGATGTGATCTATTCTAGAGAATGTTCCATGTGTACGAGAGAAGAATGTGTATTCTGTTGCTTTGGGATGAAATGTTCTGAATAGATCTGTAATGTCCATCTGGTCCAATGTGTCATTTAAGGCCTTTATGTCCTTGTTGATATTTTGCTTGGATGATCTGTCCATTTCAGTGTTGGGGGTGTTAAAGTCCCCTACTATTATTGTATTGTTGTCGATGTGTTTCTTTGATTTTGTTATTAATTGGTTTATATAGTTGGCTGCTCCCATGTTAGGGGCATAGATACTTAAAATTGTTAGATCTTGTTGGATAGACTCTAAGTATGATATAGTGTCCTTCCTCATTTCTTATTATAGTCTTTGACTTAAAATCTAATAATTTGATGTAAGGATTGCCACCCCAGCTTTCTTCTGATGTCCATTAGCATGGTAAATGGTTTTCCACCCCCTCACTTTAAATCTGGAGGTGTCTTTGGGTCTCAGATGAGTTTCTTGTAGACAGCATATTGATGGGTTTAGTTTTTTTATCCATTCTGAAACCCTGTGTCTTTTGATTGAGGCATTTATCCCATTTACATTCAGGGTAACTATTGAAGATATGAACTTAGTGCCATTTTATTGCCTATAAGGTGACTGTTACTGTATATATAGTCTCCTTTCCTTTCTGGTCTACTACTTTTAGGCCTTCTCTTTGCTTAGAGGACCCCTTTCAATATTTCCTGTAGGGCTGCGTTGGTGTTTGCAAATTCTTTTAATTTTTGTTTGTCCTGGAAGCTTTTTATATCTCCTTCTATTTTTGATGATAGCCTAGCTGGATATAGTATTCTTGACTATATATTTTTCTCATTTAGTGCTCTGAATATATCATGCCAGTTCTTTCTGGCCTGCCAGGTCTCTGTGGAGAAGTCTGCTGCCGTTCTAATATTTTTACCATTGTATGTTACAGACTTCTTGTCCTGAACTGCTTTTGGGATTTTCTATTTGTCACTAAGACTTGTAAGTTTTTCTATTAGATGATGGGGTGTGGATTTATTTTTATTGATTTTCAGAGGGCTTCTCTGCACCTCCTGGATTTTGATGCTTGTTCCCTTTGCCATATTAGGGAAATTCTCTACTATAATTTGTTCCAGTATACCTTCTGCCCCCCTCTCTCTCTTTTTTCCTCTTCTGGAATCCTAGTTATTTATTTGTTTATTTTTTAAGATTTTATTTATTTACTTGAAAGACAGAGATCACAAGCAGGCAGAGAGAGAGGGGGAAGCAGGCTCCCTGCCGAGGAGAGAGCCCGATGTGTGGCTCGATCCCAGGACCCTGAGATCATGACCCGAGCTGAAGGCAGAGGCTTAAACCACTGAGCCACCCAAGTGCCCCAATCCCAGTTATTCTAATATTGTTTCATCTTATGGTATCACTTATCTCTCGAATTCATCCCTCGTGGTCCAGTAGTTATTTGTCTCTCTTTTGCTCAGCTATTTTCTTCTCCGTCATTTGGTCTTCTATATATTCTATATATTCTCTTTTATATATTCTATATATTCTTTTTTCTGCCTCACTTATCCTAGCAGTAAGAGCCTCCAGTTTTTATTGTACCTCATTAATAGCTTTTTTTAAATTTCAACTTGGTTAGATTTTAGTTATTTCTCTACAAAAGGATTTTTTTTCTCCAGAAAGCATTTCTCTAATATCTCCCATGCCTTTTTAGAGTCCAGCTATCACCTTGAGAATTGTCATTCTAAACTCTAGTTCTGCAATATTACCAATGTCCATATTGATTAGGTCCCCAGCCATCGGTACTGCCTCTTGTTCTTTTTTTTGTGGTGAGTTTTTCTGCCTTGTCATTTTATCCAGATAAGAATATATGAAGGAGAGAGAATGAAATGCGAAAAGGGTGGCAAAGACCCCAGAAAAATGTACTCTAACCAAATCAGAAGAGACCCAAAACTAGGGGAAGACGAAAATTGGAAAAAAGAAAAAAAAATATGTATATATATATATATATATATATATATATATATATATTAGACTGGTGAATGGAACAGGGTCCCCCACTTGATTTTTGGAATATTCTGTTCTCTTAGAAGAACCTACCTCCCAAAATTTTGAAGAAAGAAAAACATATATATATATAATATATACAGATATATTATATATATATGTATATATAAATGAGGCTAAACACAATGAAGGGATAGAATATGGGTGTAAAGATGAAAATTTTTTAAAAAAATTCTAAAAGAAATTGATAAGATAAGTTGTTTGGAGAAAGAAAAAAAGAAGGAGGAGAGAATGTGCTCAGGTTGGAGACTAGAACAAAGTCATGTGCTAGATTTAGGATATATTTTGATCTATTAGATGAATTTGTATCCCCAAATTTTAAGGAAAAAAAAAAAAAACCCTGTATGTATGCAAAAAATAAGGTTAAATACAATGAAGGGATAAAATATTACTTTAATAATGAAGGTTTAAGAAGATTTTTTTAAAGAAGTTATTGTTAAGATAAACTAGTTAAAAAACATTAAAAGAGGAAAGGTTAAAAAGTAGAATAAGAAAAGAAATTAAATTAAAATAAGTAAAACTAAAAACAATTTAACTTTACAAGACTAAAGGATCATGGGGGAAAAAGCCATGAATTCCATGCATTGCTTTCCCCTAGCTCTAGTTCCACTGATCTCCCTGATGGGTGAGCTTGGTCTTGGGTGGATGTTCTTGTTGATCTTCTGGGGGAGGGGCCTGTTGTAGTTAGTATCAAATGTCTTTTCCTGAGGTGGAATTGCACCGCCTTTGCCAGGGTCCAGGCTAAGTAATCTGCTCCGGTTCACTTCCGGTAGCTTTTATTTCCTGAACGCTTTCCATAGAGCTCTGGAGTACGGGAATGAAAATGGCGGCCTCCCAATCTCCAGCCTGGAGGAACTGAGAGCTCAGGGCCCCACTCCTCAGTGCACCCTCAGAGAAAAACAGTCTATCACTCTTGTCTTCCTGGTCCAGCCACGCTCTGTGCTCACCTGGCCTGTCACCTGCTGCACATTCCTGCACCCCTCCTTCTGGAGGAGGAAGTAGGGTTTCTCTCCAGATCTGCCACTTGTCTCTACAAGTGGCACTGCTTGAAGAACAGTGTCACAACTGTGCCTTGGATCACAGTTTAAGGTAACCCCGATCTGAAAACTCACTTCTTGGCTCTGTCTCTGTAGTTGGCTTCCCCACTCCAATACCTGGCAGCTCTGCCACACTTAGACACCCCTGATCATTCTGTGACCCCAAGGGTCCTGAGACCACACTCTCCCCACAAGGGCTCCACCCCTGCTTAGCCTCTGGAGCAATGTCCCTCAGTGGAGCAGACTTCTAAAAGTTATGATTTTATGCTTTGTGGCTCCACTGCTTGCCAGGAGCTGGCCCCTCCCCCCACGGTCTATCTTCCCATCATTTTGGATTCACTTCTCCGCACGTCTTACCTTCCAGAAAGTGGTCAATTTTCTGTTCCTAAAATTGCTGCTCTTCTCTTCTATCTCCTGTTGAGTTTGTAGGTGTTCAGAATGGTTTGATACCTATCTAGCTGAACTCCTGGAACCTGATGTCATTTTAGTCTGCTACTCCTCTGCCATCTTGCTTCTCCCTGTGCAGTTTTGGATTCCCCCAAAACGTAACTACTTTTAGCCAGCTGTTGACTGTAACTTTTACTGATAATGTAAACAGTTGATTGACATATATTTTGTATCTTACATGTATTCTATACTGTATCCTTATAATAAAGTAAGTCAGAAAACAGAAAATATTAAGGAAACCATAAGGGAGAGAAACTACATTTATAGCACTGTACTGTATTTCTTGAAGATCTCTGTATAAGTAGAACCACACAGTTCAAACTCATGTGTTTGTTCAAGGCTGGACTGCTCAATCATAACAGAGAAAATGTCTTTATTAGAAAATAACACTCTATTGCAGAAAAAAATACTGTAGAAACTTTCTTGGGAGTAGGAACATAATAAATCTGTAGTATCTTGTATGCAAAACCCTAGTATGCCTTGAGGTTTCTGTTCCCTTATCTGCCATAATGATTAATGAAATGCAATACCTTTTACATTAATGTTCAAATTAATGTTCCCTAATTATTATTATTTACCTTTTCACTCACTTAATTTGGCTTCCCAAATATCAGACAGTAAGCCTGAGACCAAGGGCTTATTCTTTCTTCTTTATCTTTTAGACTTTTCATAATATCTGGTATGTATTTGGCATGCACAAGTATTTATGGGATTGTTTTTCCTTTGATATGGCAGGGCTTGAAATTATCTTCAATGTACATAATCTATTTGAGAGATATTATATTAAGCATGACAACATGTGAGTTTCTCAAAATGTTGCTTTTGTTCTTATGTGTCAAACTGGAAGCCTCATCAAGAATTGTTTGAACAGCTTCATTTTCTAGGCTCTACCTTGTACGCAAAATCCTATTTGTGTTTGTATTTTATTGGCTTTTAAAATGGCATGGCAGTTTGCTACAAAATCACTGGGCTTCAGCAAATCTCTATTTCCTCATGGCTAGAGAAATTTACATTTCTTCCCAAGTTCCTCTGACTGTGACAATCTATCTAAGGAGTGACCTCAGTTCAGTTGAAAACATCCCAACATCCTGAAAACTGTAAAGCTACAGCACTTACGGATTTTCCAAGGTCTAAGAGATACTTTATAAATGACGATAAAACTACAGTAGTATACTCGAACACTTTTAAAAAGAAATAAATTTATAAGTCTGTAAGGGCTTTTTAAAGAAAGATGTACTAATGTCAGGGGCGTTGGATTCAGCCACACTGTTACATCAAACAGGTATTTCATGTGTGAGGCGATAAAGCAGCAAACTATAAAATAAACAGCATGTGTTCACCTTAGATAGCCAGCACATTTTACTTTGAATACATTTGCTTCCTGCAAACGAGCATACTGCTTTTAAGAATCCAAGGCTATATTGTGTGTTAGACAAGTTCTGTATTTGGTTTGCTTCAGGCCTGTTTTAACCCTGTCAATAATTGGTATATGCCCAGGCAATTAAAGCTGTAGTATCTAGAAATTAGAAAGGTGAATTTCAAACCACAAAATCATTGGAAATTCCAAGGTCAAATTGAAATGACATTGAATTATCTTCTTTAGGGGATTATTCCTGCTTCTGTTTTGTCATCACTAGTGATGACAATCTAGACTTCATTGCCTCCTTTTAGCATCTTCAAAAGGAGAAAATACAGGAGCATGACTTGCTTAAGGCCAGAATGACAGATACAAAACTGAAGTTAAACAAGACTGAATCCCAGCATGTCAGAGCAGAAGTAGAAGTCAGAGGCAATTTAATCCTCCTATTAGTTTTTGAAAGACAGGGGAACTGAAGCCCTGAGTGGTCAGGTGACTTGCCCAAGATCACCACAAGGAGGCTTGCTACCACTGCTCTTTTTGTTAATAACTACAGTAAGGAACATTTACTGAACATTTACCTTGCCAAGTACTCTACCAAGTTCTTTACATATTTTGCTTTTTATAGTTGAAGACACTGAGATGCAGGACCAATTAAATAACTTTCCTACTATATCATACTGACTACAGAACTACTTCTCTTTAGACGAGCCAATAACTATATTCTTTTCAGCTCATTCTTAGCCAGACTAAGACAACAAAAGAAATGCACTAAGCATGATTTATTTTATCCTCACATCCCTAGTTCTTGTTCTGAGTGTGTACTCATGGCAGAGAAATATACCAAAGCTAGGCAACCCCAAATGAATAGAGCCTCTGGCATGAATATTCCAGAAACTCATCAGCCCCTGCATATTTAAGTTGACTGTGTGATTTATGCATCTAGGACTGAAATAAACATTTTAGAGTTTTTAATGCAAGATCTTGCAATATTTGTATTAGTGAAGGTCGTTGGTTTTTTTTTCCCCCAAAGTATACTTTGTGGATTACTTGTCTCTCAAGATGTTCTATAAGAAAAAGGCTTGTGATCAAATAATTTTTAGAAAAAATAACTACCATCTTGGTGATGTTTATCATTAGAGAAGGCCTATAATAAAAAAACATGGTTTTTTTTGTTTAACCTATCATTTTCCAAATTTAGATGAACACAGAAATAAATAACCCCCAACACACACACACCAATGTTTGTTGTAAAATTCCTAGTTTCCTAAAGACATAGGGGAAGATGTGTGAAGGGAATTTTAATTCATTCAGCAAATACTTAACAAATACATATATAGTGTCTATTACATTTGATGCTAGTTATAAAATTCAGAAGTCCAGGGCGCCTGAGTGGCTCAGTGGGTTAAAGCCTCTGCCTTCGGCTCAGGTCATGATCTCGGGGTCCTGGGATCGAGCCCCACATCGGTCTCTCTGCTCGGCAGGGAGCCTGCTTCCCCCCTCTCTCTGCCTGTCTCTCTGACTACTTGTGATCTCTGTCTCTCTCTCTCTGCACCAAATAAATAAATAAAATCTTAAAAAAAAAAAAAATTCAGAAGTCCAATCCATAACTTCATGGAGTGCATGATGTAGTGGAGGAGATAGGTTTCACAATTATGTTACTATACAGCTTGGCAAGTAGTGTGATGCATAAAAAGTGGGATATGGAAGTAGAAATTAAGACCTTTCCAGTCACTTGGTTGTTGAAGAGTAGTGCTGACTGCTACATTGGATTATCTCTAAAACCTGAGGCATAATATCCTAGAAACGTAGTTCTCCCTTATATAAGATTCAGTGGAGGAGAGTGGCTAGAACAGCTATGGCCCTGTGTAGTCATTTAGGGACCCAGGCTTATCTTCAACATAGGACTTTCACGATATCTTTAGACATCAACATTGAGCCACGTGACAGGAAAAGAGAAAGGGCATTATTCAAGAGGGTTTTATGATCTAAACCTGAACAGATACTTCCGTTCCACCCGTGAGCTTATGGCTGCAGTTCATTCTCAGGCTACATTTATTTGCAGAGAGGCGTGGTCTAGTTCTGGATCCAGTAAAAAAGAAAAAAGTGTTTAGTAAGTAGCTAACTAGTCTCTAGCTCAATGGACAATATGAAATTAGGCAATAGAAGAAGAGGAATTGAATTCTAGGCAAAGAAAATAAACTATCCATTGACATAAAGGGAAGTCAGTCAAGGCAATATTCATAAACACCAGATTTATGATACGACTAGAGTCAAGATCACCTGTGGAACAGCTGAGCAAGATTGATTAGATAAACTGAGGCAAGACCATGTAGGCTTCTTATCTTATGCTAAAGAGCTTAGATTTTATTTCTTCCATGGTGGTGAGTTATTGAAGAACCCAAGAAATGTTATATTAGAATCCAAAAAAAGAGTTAAGAGGTGAAGTCTGTAGGATAAGGATAAATAGTGAGCCCTAGCAAGTAATTAATGGCATAGAATAAGGATGGATTCAAGAAATAGCTGTAGGGAAAATATCTATGACATAGGGATCCACTTGATGTGAAAAAATGAGGAAGAAAAAGCAAGAGTCAAGATCTTTAGTGATGTCTGCTGAAGTAGTTAGATATTTGGAAAGAGAGTAAGTAGCAAGGGAAAGTAATAGACATGGAGGAAACTATATGGAGTCTGACCTATAGCAAGAAGGTCTTTAGACATTGAGACTTGAGGCTTGTCATTATGTAGGACTCATTGATGCATATAGAATGAATGCAATCACTAAGAGAAAGTAAAGGCATACAGAGGGCATGTGACAAATCTGCAAGACAGAATTTAAAGGAGTGGAAGAAGTTTGTCCATGGAAAGACTAAAATGATATAAAAGGGAACCAAGAGAAGAAAGAATTTGTGAAAGGAAGGTAGGAAATAATACAAATGTCTCACCAGCTGGTAAATGCATTATTAAAATGTAGTATATCTATCTATAAAATAATATCATTCAGCAATAAAAGAGGAATAAAGGGGCACCTGGCTGGCTTAGTCAGTAAAGCATATGACTCTTGATCTCATGGCCTTGAGTTCAAGCCCCATGTTGGGCATGACGCCTACTTAAAAAAGGAAGGGGGCTGGGTGGCTCAGTAGGTTAAAGCCTCTGCCTTCGGCTCAGGTCATGATCTCAGGGTCCTGGAATCGAGCCCCACATTTGTCTCTCTGTTCAGCAGGGAGCCTGCATCCCTTCCTCTCTCTCTGCCTGCCTCTCTGCCTACTTGTGATCTCTGTCTATCAAATAAATAAATAAATAAATCTTTTGAAAAATAAAAAGGAACAAAGTACTGATTCATTGTACATCATGGATGAACCTTGAAAACATTACACTAAGTAACAGACTCCTGTCAAAAAAGACCACATATTAAGTGATTCCGTTTGTGTGAAATGTCCAGAATAGCAAGTCCACAGAGTTATAAAGTAGACTAGTTGTTCCCATGGTGGAAGGAAGGGTAGGGAAGTTAGATAGTGGGAGAAGAAGGGAAATGACTGTTAATGGGCTTTTGGGGGAAAATGATCAAAATGATCTAAAACTGATTGTAGTGATAACTTGTACAACTTTGTGAGTATATTAAAAATGATTGAATTTTAGACTTAAAATAGGTGAATCATATGATATATAAATTACATCTCAATATAGCTATCATTTAAAGTAAAGGGGAGGGACCAGCAAAAATCTTGATTACAATAAATGCCATAGGTCTTCTAAGTGAGAAGTAAAATTCTATGATTTCAAAGCCAACCATGTATTTTTTTGGTCCAAAAATATATTAAAATTTCTCTATAGAAAAGATGTTCATTTTATTTGAAATTGGGCACATTCTGAAGTCACTGAGATCATTACCTCCGCCTTTTCCTTCTTAAATAAGTCTAGATACTGTGAATTAGCATTGGGATTTATGATTAGTAGGTTGGGGACATTTTATTTATAACAAAAGATTTTAATAGCAAAATTAAGAACAAAATTATCTTAGAAAATGTTGCAGTTAGCTATAAACACGTAACCTCCTATTATCCAGGGTTAGATAGTCTAAAACCATTCCTTCAGCAATACCTGGGACCCAGAGTGAACCTAGCCAACACTTATCAGAGGAAAACATTTGTCGTTCTACATTAAAATTCTCATTCATGATATTCTCCAGGTTTTGGGGGAACAACACAAAAAGAGTTATACATTATTTAGTAACCAGCTTGCTTTGCAAAGGTCAAGTCCATGTTACCCAAAATGTAATGCTTGGTATGCAATAACACAAACAGATTTGTTGTTTTAAAGTAATAGAATGTGATGAGTGAAACCAACTTTCTGTGGAAGAAAGATGTCTCTTTTCTTCAGCATTTGATTTGTAAGTGGGTTTGGCCTCATTAATATTTAATCATCTTTTTAATCTGTATGTCAGATTGCATCCTTTTATTGCATCCTGCTTCTGGGGAAGTTTTCCTTTGAAATACCAATAACAACTCCTTCACTCTTAACATCCAAACAAGGGCTCTCTCAGGGGGACAGACAGTTGTATTTCATCTCTAGGGATATAATTATTTTGTGTTTATCCACAGTTCTCAAGGGGCTGATGATGTAGGACGCCCTTCTTGCAGGACTTTGTATTTCAAAAGAATGATCTGATTTGTTAGTGTTGCAGGTATTAATTCAGATGGTCTTGCATCATTCTTGTGAATTGCCTTTTCTTAGCCAAGCTATGTACAAGCTCTACTTTCTTTCTTTTTTTTTATTAGCATGGTATTCAGGTCTTGAAAGTTGTGCTATTTGATTTTTTCAAGATGTTTTCATGAGCTTTAGTAGTTTAGGGAACAGTGTCTTAACTGTTGATGTGTTTTAAGCATTTAAAAGCATTTTCAAACTCATAATAAAATACATCAGAATAGGGAATTATACACAACCCTCTTTGAATTTTCAGTATGATCATATATAGCAATAAAATACAAATACAAACTGAGAACTAATATCTCTGGAGATTGACCTAGAGAAATTGAGCTTGGCATCCCTTTAGCAAAGTTTGAACCTCTTTCATGTAAGTTGGTGATTTTTATTTCCTGGTCACTTAGGAGAACCTTGGTGAAAAAATTGAAAATCTCAGTTTTTGTTTCTGATATGAGAAATTCCAGTGATAGGAGGATCAGCCTGATTTGGTGACCAGTTTTAGCCCTCTCAGGAAAGAATGCAAGGGTAGATATGGTGGTACAGACTCAAGCTGGGTTCTCAGTCAATCCCTGTGGAACAAAATGGAACAATCTCCCACATGATTCTGTAGCTGGATGTTTGGATAGGGGGTGGAGGACATGTATCTGTCCACATCCTAAAATTGTAATACTGTCCTATGCTTACACAAATGACATGAGGTATCAATAGAATGGATACCTTCATCTGCCTTTTCATGAAGGTCAGTTGTGGCATTGCTTTGATTCTTTGAAGATTTTACCTCCATTTAGGTAGATGTCCTTTCAAGTTAGAATATAGCCTGTAATTATGAAAAGGCAAAGATAACTGACCCTCTTGAAGTTCACACCCCTTGAGTTGTCTATACAGCATTTGCTTGAACCTGCACTGATAACACAGTTTGGCTAACAACAGAGCACATGTACATGACTTTATTTCATGACTTCCTGGAAGAGAAATCAAGACAATTTATCTTGTTATCCAGGCCAATTAATATCCCTCCTCTTTAGATTTCTCAATTGCATTTACAGGCTATTTTTGGTATTTGAATAACAGGCTTCATGTCTTTGGGGTTTTAATTTACTTTCAGAGTCTTGTTTTTGTAGAATAGTCTTGTTTTTGTAGAATGGAATCTTCATAACCATTGTTTATGATTCTACAAGTAGGTTCTTGTAAGACTTGATTTTTGAAATGGTACTAAGAAAATACACATCAAAACAAAGCAAAACTCTGTTTTAAGGAATAGCCGTTTTCCTCTCTAGATCATAGTACAGTAAGTGGCCCTTTTATGATCATTATTGATTTTTCCAAAGTCATTTCTGATTCACTTTGTCTATGTTTCCATTTTCTTCTTTAAAAATATTCCTTGAGGCAATTTTATTACAAGCAATAAAATTTTTAAAACTTATAGCTTCCTACTGTTTGTGGCAGAAAATATCCTTAATTAGCTTTGTAATACTTAAATCCATTAATTAATTCAGTAATAGTTATAAGACGTCTACTATGAACCAGCCAGCCACTTGTTTTAGGCCCTGGGGCTGTCATAAATGTTTATGACCCAGTCCTTGCCCTATAGAAGCTTTCATTCTAGTGGCTCAAAGAAACACATAAATAGGGGCACCTGGGTGGCTCAGTGGGTTAAGCCTCTGCCTTCGGCTCAGGTCATGATCCCAGGGTCCTGGGATCGAGCCCTGCATCAGGCGCTCTGCTCAGCAGGGAGCCTGCTTCCCCCTCTCTTTCTCTGCCTGCCTCTCTGCCTACTTGTGATCTCTGTCAAATAAGTAAATAAAATCTTAAAAAAAAAAAAGAAACCCATAAATAGCTAACCACAATGCAATTTGATAACTGCAATAGTACAATATGCTCAGTACAGTGAGAAGACAGACATACTGGTTTCCAAAATACTTTTGTACTTAGGTTATGGTAAATATTACTCTGTCTTTCTGAGATTTTTCTTGCCTGTCAATACATTATGGTAGGAGATGGTAGGGTATAGTAGTCCCCCTTTATCCACAGTTTCACTTCTTGTTATTTTAGTTACCTGTTTCACATTTGTCAACTGCAGTCCAGAACAGATGGTCCTCCTTCTGATGCATGTTCAGAAGATCAGTAGTGTCTTAAGGCTACATCACAGTGCCTGTGTCATTCACTTCACTTCACGTCATCACTAAGGCATTTTATCATCCCACATCATCACAAGAAGAAGGGGGAGGACAGTACAATAAGATATTTTGAGGGGTGCCTGGGTGGCTCAGATGGTTAATCATTTGCCTTCGGCTCCAGTTATGATCTCCCGGTCCTGGGATTGAGCCGCACATTGAGCTCCCAGCTCAGCTGGAAGTCTGCTTCTTCCCCACCCTCTGCCTCTCCCCTTGCTTGTACTCTCTCTTTCTCTCTCTCAAATAAATAAATATTTTTAAAAAGATATTTTGAGAGAAAGAGACTATATTCATAAACTCTTAGTATATTTTTATGTAACTATTCTATTTTATTATTAATGTTAATCTGTTACTGTGCTTCCATTATAAATTAAGCTTTGTCATAGATATGTATGTATGGGTTAATTTGTACTATACACTGGACTCAATACTCTCCACAGTTTAAGGCATCCCCAGGGTTCACGTCTCGGAACCTATCACCCATAGATAAGGATAGTACTATATTTTACACTTGATCTTAGCCAAAAGGATGGGAAGCAATGGAGAGTACTATATTTTAATTTAAAATGCACAATCTGTGGTCAAATGACTTGGATTTAAACGTTTGGCTTCAGTAAATAGATAACACTGGGAGGTCATTTAATCTGTACAAGTTTTATTCTACAGACAGCAAAATACGCGTGAAATACAGCCCTCTCGGATAGTTAAGTACACTCTTTCCATCTTTGCTGCCATATCACACCCAGCTCTATGCCACCACCCCTTGCCTGGACCGTTTTTGCTAAGATAGGCTAGAGAACATCACCACAAATTCTTCCCATCCAGATGGGCACAGTTGTTTGCTATGTGAACAGTGTTTACCCTCCCATCAAGAAATGGACTGTTATTTCTCTATCCCATTTTTCTGAGCTCTACTTGTAACCTGCTTTGGACCAGTAGAATATAGCAGAAATGATACTTCTGAAGTTAAGCTTTAAGAGGCCTTACAGCTTTTGCTTTTGCTCTCTTGAAACATTGCTTTGCGATCCTCATGAGAGGAATCCAATCTAGCTTACTGGACGATGCGACACCGTGTGGAAGACACCATGTGGAAGCAAACCAGCCAACTTTCACCAAGTGCCAGACACTTGAGTGAAGTCATCTCAGACCTTACAACCCAGATAACTCTGCACCTGACTGCAGAATAAGTAAGCCCAATTGAAAGAATGGTGAGAAATAATAAATCATTATTATTTTAACCACAATAATGGTTTGGGAGTAGTTTGGACACAGCAACAGATAATTGAAGTACTTAGCCCATATGTTGCATACACCCTAAGTGGACCATATTCTTAAATAGTATATGGTGTTTGCCCTTAACTGAAAGATGTTTGTGGACCAAAGGAATCTAAATAGATTTTTCAGTCATTAGCAAATAAACTCTTCAGAGTCTAAAGCACTCTGGATTTTTTAGACTAAACTTCTATCTGAGGAATATGTGTACTTCGAATAAATTTGAACCCAGTAACAAGTGATGACTGTTTAGGGATTAACAAACCAGATTCAATTGTGAGGCTTAAATACCTTGTTGGTTGAGCAGATACTGTGTGAGAAAAGCAAGTCATAGTATCCCACACATTTAATTTGAGTTTAGTGATATTAATTTATATTATATATTATATATACATATAAAGTGTGTGTGTGCGTGTGTGTATATATATATATATGATGTATATATATAACTTATGACTGGTTTATCTTAACAAGATCTTTAGGATGTCTGGGAAGTAATATAGTCTTTATGAAGATAGGTTGAACATCATCAAATAGCATGGTTTATTGTGAATTTTTGTTTTAAGCGTTTTAAGCAGTTGACTTCAAATTCCCAGCAGATGGTGGTGGCAGCAGGCAGGCACTCTAGTCAATGAGAAATCAAAGTGAACTTTTAAAAGAGCTGATTCTTAAACTTGGAACAAAAAGGAGTGAATTTTAGAAAAAAAATAACAGGTTTTCTACCATGCATCTTATTATGTGCAAATCAAAAAATTGAGAAACTGTAGAATTTGCAATACACACAAGAATGTGTATTTTACATTATGGAAATGTAAAGCATTTAATCAGTCTTTTAGGAGAGAACTTGAATATTAGCTGTCACTAAATCTTTTTAGTAAATAATAACTTAAGAAATGCAGAACCAATGTGTTTTTTTCCCAACACAGCTTACCAGAGGTGTTTTCAAAAAGATTGTGGTTTTTCTATTAATGATTTAAAGTGGAAAAAAATAGCAGTATATTTTCTCTTAGTCTCATTCCCTAGTAGAGTGATGATTATCTTACTATATTTACTATTCCTATTACTAGTGATTACGCTTTTAATACAATTTTGATAAAATAAATGATTCTTTTTTTTATTAGTCATTAAACTACTTTCTACAGATTTCTGAATGCTTCAAAGGATAAAATTTTATTTGTGAAGAAATTCTTGCTCAACCCTGGTTAAAAATAATCTTATCTTTGGTCTTTTATGCTTGCCTTGCCCTTAAAATTATTGAGTATAACTTCTTATATCAATAGAAATTGTACAGATTGTTCACCTTTATCTTACTAGATAGCTGCTTAATAAAAACTCAACCAAGGTTATATGTCACTTTTCCCCTTCAGTTATGTTTTTTACTTGTCTTTTTGTCTGGTTTCTGCTCTCTGGTAGTAGAAGTGGTAGTTGTGGTAGGGGATTGAAGGGCATAAGGGTATATTTGAAGTGACCAGAACCACCAGAATTATTCTTAGCACAGATAGACCATGTTTGCAGATAACTTTTCTGTTTTTATTTGCTCTGCTGTATCTTCTGTGTCCAAGATTCTCCAGGCCATTTTTGCACGGTTGGCTTACCAGCATGAAATGGAATAGCTCAAGATACAACACAGCCCCTCCAAATGTCAGGCACATGAGATAGCTAACAAACTTCATCAAATGATAGGAAAAGAACTGTATGTCTTATGAAACAGACCCACATTAGACTATATGGCTTTTCTCATGCCTTAGAAAGTCAACAGATGTGATAACTCCCCAACCAACTGGTTTCCTTTCCTTAGTTGGGTGATCAAGGGTGTAAAAGTACAGCTGCTGTTTTATCTGCAAAGGCACAGTTTTACATTAACTTGAAAAAAAGTCCACACATGTTTTTACTGAAATGCCCTCTATATCTGTTTTGAATTTCAGTTCATTGAATGCCCTGAAAATTAAATAAACACACAACAGGGCTTGCTAATATCTTCAATGAGGTGCTTAATTCCCCATCTTAATCAGCCATTTTCCATCCCTTTCCTTCTTCCTGCCTATCTGTCAAATATTCCTTAATTAAGAATTATTCTTAATTACAAAGTTTATGTGTCATTTTATTTTAGAGGTAATTAATTAAATTTAACACTAATCGTTGGGGATATTGCCTTTTCTGCACACACATGGTTGCTTAATTATTGGAATACCTTGAATCCCTTGACTGAGAGGAGTAGAGAGTATTGATTTGTTTTGTGTCTGGTATGTGGCAGCTCATACTGAATAGGACAGAGACTCAGGCCATCGACCAGACAAAGAAGTAGGAAACATTTTTTTCTCAACTGATAAAGGACACTGAACAAATGCACTCTGGTAATTCATTGCATTATGTGGAGTCTCTGAGGGGCAAGGAAGTGTGAAGATTATGGATAAAATTCAGTCTTGAAAAGAATAGCCAGAGTGAATATATTTTGTAAGGGTCTGTGGATACTTGTTAGAATGGATTTTCCAATGTTTGTATGTGTGGGATTATACTGAGGTCACCCTGAGCAGGTCACCTGGTTGGAGGAAGGAAAGATCCAGTGAGCAGATTAGGAAAAGGATGTGTTGTGTCTTAGTTCCTTCTTCCCACCTTTTCCCCTCCTACATTCTCAGATTTTGTCTCCAGTGTCACTTTCTCAGAGAAACCGTCCACAACTTAATTGTATACCTTTCCTTGACACCACTCATCCTTATTATAATTTAAATGTATTTAGTTGATTCCTTGATTGTCTGCCTCATTCAATAAATGAAGTCTCTTCAAGGACAGAGATAATTTCTAATTCTCCTTATCATTTATTTGCCATTTGTTTAGTAATTGACACAAAGTAGACACTAAATAAAAATTTTCATGAATGGATGAATAAATTTTAAAATATCTTTTCCAGAAACTATAAGTTATTTGACCTTTTTTTAAGTAATAAGTGTCCATTATGTTTGGTGCCTCTCTGTTATTAGATTCTGGGAACAAAAGATGGATGAGTAAAAGCTAATCCCTGCCTTCAAATATTTATATTACAGTAGAGGAGAGGCTCATGCAATTAAATATCATATAAGACAGACTATTATACAAACTCTAAAAGATACAGAAACATCTCTATGAGTTCATATAGAAAGCAGAACTTCCAAGACGGACAAAGCTTTAAAAATGCAGAGATTATTTGAAATCTGCCTTGAAGGTGGTTTTGAGTAAATGGAGAATTAGGGAAAGGACATGCTGGGAAGAGGTAAGATGAACAAAGGTCAGGTGCATAAAGTGAATATGATGTTAGCAAATTGTCAAAGATTAGAAGATGTAATGGCACTCAATCCTAGCAAGGATCCAGTGAGACAAGCACTCTTGCACTCTGGACTGCAAATGGGAATTCACTTTCTGGAAAGCAATTTGGGTACATACATATCAGAAGCCTCAATATTTCTTTTTTTTTTTTTTTTTAAATTTATTTATTTGTTAGAGAGAGAGCAAGCGAGCACAGGCAGACAGAGTGGTAGGCAGAGGCAGAGGGAGAAGCAGGCTCCCTGCGGAGCAAGGAGCCCGATGTGGGACTCGATCCCAGGACGCTGGGATCATGACCTGAGCCGAAGGCAGCTGCTTAACCAACTGAGCCACCCAGGCGTCCCAATATTTCTTCTTCTAGGATTCTATTTAATGATCAGAGATATGTACAGTTCTTTATGTTCAGAATTTTTTTATCACAGCATAATGAATATAATTGACAGCCTAAACAAACAGTTGTAGGTCACTGATTAAATAAATTATAAAATTTCTGTGGGATGAACTATGTATCCATCAAGAAACCATGTTTTTAAAGAACATTTAATGACACGGGAAGGTGCTTAGAATGCAATATATATATAATATAATAAAAATCAGAATATAAAGCTGGATACCAGTTTTATAAAAGTTAAAGTATGTATGGAGGAAAAAAGGAAATAACTGTATGCTAATTTACTAACATTAATTATCTTTGGGTGGTAGTTTTACAGAGGTTTTCCATTTTCTTCTGTGTGTGTATGTGTGTGTGTATATATATATATATATATTGTTTTCTAGAGTTTCTACACTAGATATATTCCTTTTATAACAAGGAAAACAAATATATTTATAACTATATATTTTGTAAAGGAAATTGGATAGGATAACTAGTGGCTAAATGATAAAATAAACTAAGAATAGTTTTAGAAAATGAAACTAGAGTTTTACAGGTCATTTAGAACCTGATGTGGGTAAAGCATGGTATTAGGTATTCGGCATAATAGGAAAAAGTGTATGCTATGGCTCTCAACTCAAAGATTTTATAATCTTTGAGAAAATTCTGGAGAGGTAAGACATGTAATTTAATAACAATGTTAGATTACAGTTGTAGATATACCACGGGCAGGATTCTATAAATTGCCAAAAGTGTGGTATATAAGTTACCGGCTAGAAGTTCAGTGAGAGATTGGCTTATTGAATATTTATATAGAATTTTTAGTGCTTTTGGTCATCTCCCAGCATCCTGGGATACAAGTGGTCTCACCAGCTGTGCAAAGACACATGGGGTCTGCAATCATCTCCCGTGGCAGCAGACTCAGGGAGTAATGCTAAGTACATATAGGCTGACTGAGAAGGTGGAGAGGAGGGTGAAGAGATGCTAGACCTTATATTACTAGGGATCCAGAAATAAGTAGATGGTATTCATCGGCTTTCCTTCCTCAATTATATATCTTTCCAAAGGACCCCTCCCTAAATTATATAGGTTATATTTTATCCCATACATGATAAACATTAATTACACACACAAACCTATATGTGTATACATACGTGTGTATATTCTGCCTATGTGTGTATACATACATACATGCCATGTATTTGTGTGTGTGTATGTGTGTGGATATGTTTTAGGAATCACCCAGTTTCAGTGGCAGGTGATTATATAAGTGCACTTAAGTAGAATTACAATTTTTATTCCTTGTTGACACCAATTTGCTTTATTCTCAGTTATTGTTGAATTACTTGAATAGTCAAAAAAAACATACATTGTAGCAACTGAAAATGCCTAATATTTTGGAAAAGAGCAAGAAGGATATTTTTTTACAGAGACCTAAGAGAACAATCACAATCTCTTTTGAGAGTATCATACCAAATTAAAAATATTAGGAGAATGAGATAGTTCTTAGATGCTTATTTAAAATTTTTTGTTCTTTCAATATGAATTTTCATTCATTCACACATATTTATAAATACACTCTTAGGTGTAAAGCCGCTGATAAGTGTTACAGGAAAATAAAGTAAAAATCAAGGAACAAGAATACTGACAGTCTACATATAACTGAGAATTCTAGAATAAATAAAATGTATTCCTTGACTGTGAAACATTCATTGTTTTCTTGGAGGAGTTAGGAGATTAAAGGTTTTAATGTTGCCCTCAAGGGAATTCTAACTGTTGACCTTCGCTTATGGGCTTGTGACAGGGGACATCTTTTTGGAAAAGGAGGTCCATGGTTTAGGCTCCAGATTGCTGTAGTTCTTAAGTTTTTTGCAGTAGGTGAAATCTGACATCTCTCAAAGATGACAAATATGGTGAAAATCATTATTTCTCACATCCAAAATTCACAAGCAAGTTATTATTCAATTAAACAAATTTATGGATTCTAAGTCAATCTATCTGCATTTAGTTTATGAACCCACTATTTTAATAAGTAGTTAGCATTTGCACATGTACTATGCTAGAAGCAGGCATAGGGAATTCAATGAAGTATGTTATAGAAAATGGAGAATAGCTGCATTTGAATGTGGAAATGGATAATGGAAGATCTGGGTTGATAGGTGAGGGGCTCACATCCCCAATTACTAAAAATTGCACCCGTATCATATCTTGAGTCCATTTTCAAGAACGATTAAACAGTTGTTAATCTTCACTTAGGCGTAAGTGCCCAGTTTTCCCAGTTTCATTTCAGAGGTACATTTTTATAGAGCAGCAAATTTTGTTCTTATCTTTCATAAGATGGTTTTCCTTCTGGTGCCAGCATCCAGGTATGTGTTTTACATTCTATGAAACCACCGGAGAGACTGGGGACAGACCATACCAATCACTGACCCCATCATTCAGAACCATTCAGTTCTGTCTTATCACTTTCCTGTGTAAGGACATTTTCTCTCCTTAGATTCCCTATAAGTCAAAACAATCCAGCACCATTATTGTTACAGAATGTCCATCTCCCAGAATGTCAGAAACTCTTTACAACAAGAAATGGAATAGAAAGAGAATGTTTTGCAGACTTGGGTATAGTTATTTTCAAACAGAAAGGGAAAATGACAAGAAGAGATTGAGTGAAGTAAAAGTAAAGATAAGGCTGCTGACTTGAAAAAATAGTCAAGGCAAGATTGATAGACCCTGTACAAACACACTTATCTTTCTCACGCACACACACACACACGCGCGTGCACACAGATGGTCTCAGCCAGTGACTTCTACAGAGTTTTGTTGATGATGTGATCTTCCTAATATTGTCAATGATAAGAATAAAATTACGTGGTCATTCTTGAACATATTTCATTAAGTCCCATTAAGCATATGTCCACCTGGTGATTAAATGGGTTAATACCTGTAAACACTGGGTACATGCCAACAAACTTCCAAGTGATTTTCCATTATTATTGAGGTTAATAATGATGTTGATGATGGTGATGGGTGACGATGGTATAATATTAAATTCTTTATTCCTTAGAAGAACTCAGCAAGGTTATTCTTTTTAACCCTTCTGATACTTGAACAAGGATAAACTGAGAGATGTACCTAAGTGCCAAGTCTAGGTATTATATTCTGATTCTTGACTGGGAATGTTCCAGTGGCCTTTTGGGTGACCAGTATTCCTCAGATTTCTTTG
Source organism: Martes martes (assembly GCF_963455335.1). Lineage (NCBI taxonomy): Eukaryota > Metazoa > Chordata > Mammalia > Carnivora > Mustelidae > Martes > Martes martes. Next base: position 173,351,314 of record NC_137888.1, on the reverse strand, counting down.
AGGACCACTTGCCTTAGAATTGCTTGTGTTATTTGCTTAAACACAGATTCCTGGGATCTTCCTTAAACCTCCTAAAACAGGGGATATGTCTCTGGGGATATGTCCCAAGCCTATCTTTTTAAGCAACCCTCCCCAACATGATTCTTAAGCATACTTAAATTTAAGAACTATTTTTCTAGGGGCACCTGGGTGGCTCAGTGGTTAAGCCTCTGCCTTCCGCTCAGGTTGTGATCTGGGATCAAGCCCCGCATCAGGATCTCCACTTGGTGGAGAGCCTGTTTCCTCCTCTCTCTCTCTGCCTGCCTCTCGGCCTACTTGTGATCTCTCCCTCTGTCAAATAAATAAATAAAATCTTTTAAAAAAGGGACCATTGTTCTATCCAAACTTGGAAATAACTCACAATTGCATATCATATATAGATTCTTCCTTAAAGGAGGGATTTCATTTGATGAGGACTGACAGAGAACACCAGCTCTAAAATGTCTTTTACCATGCTTCCTGCAATTCACAATATTAAATATTTATTCTTTTGGTTCCTAGTGTACGTATAGGAGTTTCCATTTAAAATTTAAATACTTGGGGAAACCATTAACATCCATTAGCACTCTGCGTGATTTAAGGATTTGAAAGTCAATCATTTAGCAAGGCTTCAAGGGGAGAGGAAGATGAATGAATCCCATTGAGGACAATGAAGAGAGAAGGCAAAGAACAGAATAGATCAACCTAACTGAAGTATTGCAGCTGAGAATTCTGGACAGCCACAAGAATATGAAAACAATGGATCTTATAGCCAGCTGCCAGAAAGCAAAACGGTTAAGTTGTAGAAAGTTACATAAACAGGTTTAAGATAAGTTGTTAGTAAAGGTGGACCCCAAGGACCAGTTCTCCCTGTTTCCCTCCCAGCATGACCTATGATAGAATGTGATGCCTGATCACATGTGATGTATTTAAAGGTCTAATGCCAAGTGCTGACATCCTAGCATAAATCATGGGACTAATAAGCATGATCTCTGAACAAGTCAAACAAAAGGTAAAGCTAAATTTATCCAAATAATAGTAATCAGGTAATTCTGTTTTGTCAATAAAAGCTTTCAGTTATGAATACTCTTTCCCTAAGTTATTTTTAAAATTTCTTTAAAAATTTTCAACTTTTTTCCCAGTGGTTATAAATAAGATAATTTAACAAAAGTTTATATCCATATGACTTTCTCATTATCTATATGAACATATCATTGTACAGATTAAAGTGATAAAAGGGTCGGGAAAGCTCAGGCAAGATGAATTGGGAGGAGCAGAGAAGAGAATACGTTTAGAAATGTAATTAGCCAGGCCACTGCCTTGTTCAAGGATCAGTATAATAATTTGTACTTGTCTGAACTCATGGAAAAGAAAGATTAGCCATACATTCTTGGGAAATGGAAACTACATTCATTTAGTGATGAGTTCTTTACATAGCCCTTAGCTTTGGTCATTGAAATATATATAAACATTACTGTTATTAATCTCCATAGTTTCCTTGTATGTACATTACCTACCATCTGGTCTCTAACCTTATAATGTCCACACCATGAATCATCTTTGTCAAGGTCAAATAATGGGAATAAAAATTCATGGCGACTTATTGCAGAACTGAATGAAGACATCTGACGAGAAGTAACTTACGCATCACAGTCTGGGAAGTAGTGGGAAGTAGTGAGATGGTGAATTTAAGTGTCCTAACATCCTTTGCATTCCTTTAGTTTAGGACAAAAATGTTAAAAATTATCCTGAAATATAAGAATTCCTATAAACTCCTGAAGAAACCAATGGTAATGGTATAATTTTCCCCTATTACATTTTTTTCATCTACTTTTATTTTATTTCAAGAGGTAACATTATCCCATACAATTCAGTAACATTTGATTTTATACTGAGACAAGACCTATGAAAGGGTCCTTCCAAAAAATGTGGCTCATTTGACAATTATGCAAACAGTTTAAAGATTTGGAACTCAAGAGATAAGCTTCATGGGCCATAGTAGCAATTAAAAGGAGGAAAGCTAACTGCTTTTTGTGTGTTTATTTGGTTAAAGCATGAAACTTATCTGTGTTTTCCTTAATAGATTAAGGCCTTGTTTTCCCCCTGTTTGAGCCCTTTGTTATTTAAATTAGAATTTAAAGAGAATTAAAGGAATTAAAGAGTCTCAAAATGGATGGTGGTGATTTTGGTTTAAATCTGTGGACCCTTCACACTGGTGTTCTATTCCAAATTCCAATCTCAGCAATATTATATTCTGTGATTCACAGCAGTAGAAAACCCAAAGTATAGACTAACCTGATTTTTGTTTGGAGGAAAGGATCCAGCCAATTCCTGATAACCCTGACTGTATTTTAATCCCAAAGTACATGGAATTAAAACAATTGCAAATGGGAATACACATAAAGAGAACGAAACTCTGTATGGAAAACTAGCTCTCCAGTTGTTTGTAGGAGGACAAAGGCACTTGCTCTGGAGTGGTATGCGATTGCTGTTATTGAACTAGGCCCTTAACTTGAGAACACATTTATTAAAATAGAAGATAAATGCTGTAGGGGAAGCTAGCCATATGCATGATACATGCAACCTGATAATGAAACTTTTTTTTTTTTTTTAAGATTTTATTTATTTACTTGACAGAGAGAGAAAGCACAAGTAGGGGGAGCAGCAAGCAGAGGGAAAGGGAAAAGCAGGGAGCTGGATGCGGGACTCCATCCCAGAACCCTGGGATCATGACCTGAGCCGAAGGCAGCCGCTTATCGGACTGAGCCACCCCGGTGCCCCACTTTTCTAGCGGGGCTTGATCCTTATATCAATCCAGATGTACCTCCTTTTAACTTATACTTTTGGTCCACTTTAACTGTGTCCACAACTGAATTATTGAATGCTGTGAGAGAAGAAAAATTGGTGCCACTTAAATTTCATGGTGTCCAAGTGGAGATGACTGGGGGTCCACTAAACATATGATCGAGGCTTAAGAACAAGAACAAAGCTAGAGATTTAAACCTGGCTGTCCTTTCCTTTGCAGTGTTAATTGATGCCATTGTCGGTATGACCTCATTGGGGAAGAGGATATGCTTTCAGTAGAGAACCATGATTTTTCTTCAGCTTACAAAGTTTCAATCATTTGAATATCAGGAAATCTAGCAAAAATGTCTGGATATCGTACTTCTTTTAATTATATGAAGACTTGCATTCCTACATAGCAACATTAGATTGGAGCTGAGAAGTTGCCTTCTGTAGACAGAGCATAAGCTCTTTGGTTCTCAAAAGTGCCCACCACTTACTCTTGATTGATTTCGTCCATTTACATGCAAGTCTGTCACCTGTAAACATTTGAATTTGTGATTTCCGATAGTCAAGAGTAAATACATATCTCTGCCTTTGGTTTCATTCTCTTGTTAGTTGGATGGGCAATTTTTGACAATTGGGGATTAAAAGTGTGGCTTTTTGATAGGGTTGTTTGCATCAAATCATTAGAGAGATGGATCCATCAAATGTTCGAGTAGGAAGAAATCTCAGCAGTTATTTAGTCAGCAGTTTATTCTGCAGATAGAGAATAAAAAACCCAAAGAGTCCGGGACAGTGGCTTGCTCAGAGTTTCCATAAGTTCACATCATAACAAATGATAGAACTCAGGTCACATGGCTCTTCTTAGAGCTTGGAATCTTTAGCTATTATATATACTGACATGTTTGCTCTTAATTGAATAGAAAATTTAGTACTTGTACCTGGATAGGAATAAAGAGACACCAAAAATGAATTTAAGATCTGTAACTAATATGGTAGCTTACTAAAATATGAAAATATTACACAGATTTTGAGGGGATTGTAAATTTACTTTTTTGCAGTTGTGCTTTAAACCATGCCTTTTAAAAAAAATAATCTGCTTATTTTTACCCATTGAGAGAGAAATAGCTATTTCCTCGGTGCTTTCCTTTGGACTGCATTGGGTTTTTTCCCAACACAGTTCGCAGTGCAGCCAAATTAAAAGGCCCACAGATACCGCCTTCCACCCAAGAATCAAAGGAATCATTTGGTGTGAAAGTATGAGTCGTGCCAGGCACAGCACCAGCCAATTACTGATTACCCAAGCTGTATTTTATCATCCCGAATACATGGAATTAAAATAATTGCAAATGTGTATATACACACAGAGAGAAATATATCATATGCGTACAGCTCTCTGTTGGTGGGAAGACCAAGGGTATTTGCTGTGTAGTGGTATGCGATTCCTATTATTGAAGAAGGTGCTTAACTTGAGCCTGCATTTATTAAAAGAGCAGATGAGCGCAGGCAGCTTGATAATGAGGAACCATCCAGCAAGGTTAACTCTTCAACAAGGTTACAGGCGTGAATATGCTGAAAGATCTTCAGAAAACACACTTTCACCTAGTGTTTATCAGACTTCCTGCCCTCCCCAGGTCTTTGCAACCCTCATGGGAAGTCTAGAGCCTTTATCTGAGCCCAGGTCAGCAAGTGAAGCATTTCCATGGCCCAGCCTTGAGTCAGAGTTAAGCATTGAGAGCATTGTAAAAGCTGACAATTTGGGAACTCTTAAACTAAAAACAGGGCCAAGATGAGGAGATAGAGTTCTTATTGAGTCCATTGTAGTACCTGAGAACTCTACACTAAATCTTCCACCATTGAGACTGGAAGTTTAACACCATAGAGAGTTCTGGAACTACCAGACCTAAAGAAGTAATGGTAACATGTAAAACTTCATTTCTTTATTTCCTTTAAAAAGCAACTTATTTCTTCTTCTTTTTTTTTTTTTTTAAGATTTTATTTATTTATTTGACAAGCAGAGATCATAAGTAGGCAGAGAGGCAGGCAGGTCAGGGCTTGGGGGAGCAGGCTTCCTCCTGAGCAGAGAGCCCGATGTGGGGCTCAATCCCAGAACCCTGAGATCATGACCTGAGCCAAAGGCAGAGGCTTAACCCACTGAGCCACCCAGGCACCCCAAAAGCAACTTATTTCTGACTCCAGAGCTCCATCCAGTCTTTGTCAGGTTGGTGAGAAAATCATATTTCCAATCTTACCAGAACCAACCCAGTCCCTAAAGTTGTACACAAGAGATGGGGAAGGATACCAAATTCTGGTCTCGTAAAGTTGCCACTGACATTCTCATTGTCAAAGCCCAAGTCATTCTTTGAAATATGGCAGCTCTCAGCTTTTTTGCCTCTAGGAAGAAAATCTCTACTAAGGTTATAACATCAAAACCTTAGATAGCCCCTCCCTCGGCACATCGAGGAGTAACCCAGTGGTGGGGGGGAACACTGGCTTGGCACAGATATGCCACTCCTACAGTACCACATCCTCTCCTCAGTCCAAAGAGATCTTGTTGCTCTTCTTGTTTATGACTCATGCCCCAATCCATTTGTCTGTCTGTTTTTACAAGCTCTTTGCTATTTCTTTCAGAAGAGAAAGACAGAAAGGAGGGAGCAGAAAACGTCTTCCCTACCCCTTCCTCAGGAGACCTTTGGCAATGGCTGCTGCTAAACATTTTACAGTATACAGGGCAGTTTGATACAACAAAGAATTACATGCCCCCAAATGTCAGTAGTGCTGAGGTTGAGAAACGTGGCTCTATGTCTTATTTAATAGGATCAGGTTAGAGATATTTGGAATTGATTATAAGAGGAAAAATGAGGGGGAGGGGAGGGGACAATACTAGAGAGGGATATATCTGCGGGAGAGTGATTATTCAGAGAGCCAGGATGGATTGAACTCTCTGAAATCCACTCTGGGATTAGCAGTGGAGAGGCTGATGTACAAAGTCTGAATGTTTAATGTAGTGCTCTGGGCCCAATTCCTACTACCTCTTCACTATGAGAATTCAGTAGTTTTTACAGAGACATTGAACAATCCCCACCTCCCTTTCTACCTCCAGCACATACATAAAAGTTTTTAACAGTTCACTATTTCATATGTATTCTTTATGAAAAGCCAGGCACGCCCTGTGAGGGGTGTGTGTGTGTGTGTGGGTGTGTGTGTTGCCATTATGCCCAAGAGCTAAGATTACATTATATGTCTTCTCATTCCTTTGTGTTTCTGTTGCTCAGGAATGAACTGAACATTTAAACTTAGAAAAGCAGTCATACCAGCCAATGATGTTCATACAAGCTATTAATCCCTCCATTTTTTTTTTCTTTATAATCTGCAGTTCCTTTGGTGAGCTCCTAAAGTAATCGGTTTCCAACCTAAAGTTTCTATTCCATCAGCAGGTAACCTGTGCTATGGCTTGTGAATATTTTGCAGCACATACCGCTTCAGTTAAATTATATTCTCTGGCAGAGGGAATGAAAAACAAGATAGCTTTACTTTTGGTTATATGCATCCTTCTCCAGTGAATATGCTTACCATGAGACAAAGTAACCTGGGGCAAAGTCCCAGCTATGTTCTCAGAAAAGCCACTCAGCAAAATGAACTGAGCCTGATATTTGGGATAGTCCAGACACGTATACCTGTACTAACTATGAGGGTTGAGATAGGTTTTTAACTCTCCAAGCCTTATTTTCTAATCCACAAGTGGGGTAATACCACCAGCATTACGGTTTAGGCCATTAGTCAGTATTCAGTCTAAGAGAGATATTGTTGTTGCTTTTACCAGTCTTGAAAATATCCTCACCATTTTTGGGAAAAAAGATATTAGCCGTCATTTAAGTAATAAATCCCTACTGCTACTCTCCCTAGAGCAGGGGTCAGCAAGCTATAACCTATGGGGTAATCTTCACAGTTGCCTGTTTTCATACAGTCCATAGGCTAAGAATAATTTTACATTTTTTTTAATTGTTGAAAAAATAAGTGAGGAATAATATTAATATTTCATAACATGATAATGGTATGAAATTCAAATTTTGATGTGTCACAATACAATTTGTTTAAAACACAGATAGCCTCATTCTTTTTTGTATTGCCTTTGACTTCTTTCACCAGGTAGCAGCAGTGTGGTAACAAAGACCCTTGCTCACAGGACTTAAAATATTTACCATCTGCTCCTTTACAGAAAACATTTATCAACCCCAGCCCTAGAGAATAGTCTACAGAGGAGACAATATGAGAAACAGCTCCATCAAGAATAAGCACCTCCTCCCCTGTTACCTTTGATGCAGGTCTTATACTCACCATCAGGGTTTATTTTTATCTATGCCATGTCATCATGTGTATGGCTTTTCCCTCTCCGTCGGCAATTAACCTGACCTATCATATTATGTAAGTTTCAGCTCTTTGAGAGAATATGTGATGATTTCTTTGAGACATTCCTCAAGATCTTCTCAAAGTTTATTCCTTAAATGCCTTGTTGACCATATTTTAAATCAAATACCCATAGATTGCCCTCAAAGTGGTTGAAAAATCTACCCAACAGTTTTCAGAATGGTATAGTAACAAAGAGGCAGAAACATGATTTTATTTATAATAAATGATGGTTGTGGTGATGGTTTTGATAGAGGAGAAGGAGAAGAAAAAAAAAGATTCAGAGTTCTTCCTGATAATGGCACCAGCACTGTCCTGGTGAAGGACTTAAGAATCACATGATCACAGTGCCAAGTTAAGTGCAATCAAGGTAGGAGCTCTCCCCACCAGGCTCCTGAGAATGAGGAACTCACCAGAAAGTAGTAGTAACTATTAATTGCAGGGTGTAGTTTTTCCATGGTAATATTTCATCATGCTCTTTACCTGAAGCCATTGCCTCTGGGGAATACACTAATTAGCATAGCTATCAACAACAGTAGTGCATATGCATAAGTTAAAACATATGTATTTTGACTAACAAATTGTCACAGTAACTAAAGAGGGTTAGATGTACTTTCTTAGTGCTGTGAAAAATGTGCGAGTTAGAATAAATAATTATTAGAGCTTTTTTTCCCCCTATTGTTTATAAGTAAGCTAAGCTAACACCCACATGTTCCCCATTGCAAACATATTTATGGCCTTTGTTAGCTCACCAGTGTGTGTCAACATATTAGTGACTACCTACCTGCTAGAGATGATGACATTTGTTCTTACTGTTTTGCAAAGTATCCAGGGGTGATGAGAGCCAATGTCCTGCACCCTTGTTACTTAAAGTTAGGGAGCAGAATGCAATCAAGTTGACTTTCATTTAATGTGTTGCATAAATTACATCTCACATTCTTAAATTAAAGTTAAGTGGCACCCTTGGACCCAGGAGAAGTATTAGGTTTCTCAGTGGGCAACTGGCAATTCCTTAGCTTCTTCACAAATATTTGAAGATGCAGTCCCTTGACTAAGTGTTTCTGCAAATAGCAGGAGGATAAGTTGGCAAGAAACAGCTTTGCTTCTAAGAGAGTTTGATACTCCTCTTTTGGAAAAAACGATGAAAACCTATAGAGCCCAGTGCTTTCCCTCTACTACCTGTGACATCCCTGTAGACCGTTCCATTAATTTCTCTTTTCTTCCTGCCTCCTTTCTCCTCTGCGTCATTCTGTGAATAGCTATGCCTTGAGGATTAGAGCTGAAGGGATGAAACATTGCTTCCATCAGTTGTTTTGGAATACTTGGATATTTTCTCTTTTTCCTCTTCTTTCTTAGTATAGCAGAAAATTTAAGATTAAATTTATCTCTCTGAAGTTTACTGCTGTCTGTTTCTTTGACTGAAACATCCTGCAACCATAAATCCTGAGATTTCTTTTTTAATACTCTTTTGTAAATATTTTTTGTCATACACACATTGACGCATACAAACACAATTTTATTTATTTAATCTTGTGATGACTCTGTCAAGAAAGGGAGATATCCTTAGAGAAGATTCTGAATTTAAATGTGTAAAAAGCATTAGTAAAAAGATACTCTAATTTTAACCACCTTGCATTTCTTTATTGTAGATTAGAATAGTTAAAAATATAGTAGTTCCAAAAGACTAAATTGGTACTTCTTCAGTGCATGTCTGTTCCTGAATTGTTTTTAAAGATTTATTTATTTATTTATTTATTTGAAAGAGAGAGGGAGAAAGAGAACAAGTTGGGGAGGGGCAAAAGGAGAGGGAGAAGATGACTCCCTACTGAACAGGGACCCCCAACCTGGGCTTAATCCCAGGACCCTGAGATCATGACCTGAGCCAAAGGCAGACACTTAACCAACTGAGTAACCCAGGCACCCCTCCTCATTTTTTTTTTCAAAAATCTTTTCATAATCTTCTTGTGAAAATTCTAAAAAGTACACTAAATTTGAAGTAATATCATAGTGAGTACTGCTATGCCCAACAGCTAGATTTTGCCTTTAACATTTATTGTATCCATCCATCTATCTATCCATCCCCATATTCATCTATCTGTTCATTTTTCTTCCTTAAGTATCTCAAAGTAAACTACAGACCTCCATACACTTCTACCTAAACACCTAGCTAGCATATCATTAATTAGTGTTAAACATTTGTTTCGGCTTTTATTTCCTTTCAGCTGAAATGGGAAATTATTGAAGTATACAGATCTTCAGGGACCGTTTCTTGAGACTTAAGACATGTGTACACCTGTGTAAACCAAACCCCTATCAAGATAGAAAGAAAGCTCCTTATTGTCCCTTCCAAGTCTGAGCTGAATTTTAAACCAAATATCAAAAGATTGATTTTTATAAGATTTTCTTTAAAACTCTTTAGAGCCAGTTACATGTGCAGATTAATCCATGGTTGAGTTGCCTTTAGCATGACTTTTTGAATATCCTTGCCTTGGTTATCTCTTTTGACTGTTGTAGTGACATTAAGCAGAACCTACTTAGCTGTGATGGGAATTATTCTCTTTGCTCTTAGGCTTGTGCCAGTGGGTTATTATCTTTGTTCTCATGACTGTCTAATAGATCTGTCCCAGTTAGGATATATTTTTCCAGTTTCCTGACTTTTGGCTAGAAGTTTTTTGATACTAATGGATCCTTAAATCTAAGTAGTAGGTGATGTGCTGTTAATAATGTGTGCCCACCACTATAATTACTCTATGGAAGAGATCACGGATCCTATCCTCTGAATTTATTTTCAAGAACCAAAATCCCAAACGGGCAAGTGGCTTTCCCAAACCTGCATATGTCAGAAGTATCACAGCTAAACTTTGAAGGCGAGTGCTCTAAATACCTGTCTGATTCTTTAAAAAAATAGTAATAATAAATAAATAAACAATTAGTTATTGCCAGATCTGCATTAGATGCAGGTGGGATACAAAAAGGTGAATAAAACCCAATCCTTACCCTCTAAAACTATATGTATGTTGGCCAAAATATGCAAATAGAAAATTTCAATTTCTGTGTCTTTTAAATAGTAACATGTGGTGGGTACTCTAAGAGTACCTAGGAATGTCTGTTAATCCATCTGGGCTCTTAGGCAAGGACTTTGAAGGAGAAATCAGCTGAAGTCTGGAAAAATGAATAAATGTTAGCCATGAGAAAAGAATGGGAAGAGAAATTGCTCCAAGAAAGGGAAGATTTATTTTGAAACAGTATCTGTTCTTCTAGTGTTAGGGAGAAACTGTGAATCAGAGACCCAGAAGAATGTACATCATCCTCTCAAGAATTCTAGGAAACAGGGGCGCCTGGGTGGCTCAATGGGTTAAAGCCTCTGCCTTCGGCTCAGGTCATGATCCCAGGGTCCTGGGATCAAGCCCCGCATCCAGCCCCGCATCGGGCTATCTGCTCAGCGGGGAGCCTGCTTCCCCCCTCTTTCTCTGCCTGCCTCTCTGCCCACTTGTGATCTCTCTCTCTCTCTCTCTCTGTCAAATAAATAAATAAATAAATACCTTAAAAAAAAAAAAGAATTCTAGGAAACAGTTCACAGGGAATTCTCTGAGAAGCTCAGCATCCTTCTGCACTGCTCAGTTTCCTCTCCACTTGCTGAGCTGCTGAGCCCCAGCTTACCAAAGGGACACCTCTCAAGTCTTGCTTCAGTGGCTTCCTATTGCCTCTGATAATAAATACGTTCTACTCATCTTAGGGTGTCTGGGTGCCTTTCATCAAGGACCTTCATAATATAGTCCTGATCTTTCTAATCCTTACTCTGTCACACACATCTATGTTCATATTGTACCCAACTCTGTAACTCTCCAATTTTCACACTTTGCTGCCAATACGCCTCTGCTCAAGCCTTCCCCCATCCCTGGAATTCTCTCTCAAGATCTACATTTCAAAATTCCATCTGTCTGTCCATTTTGTTCTCCCTTTCCCCAGGAGAAGCCATCTTTCTTTAAAAATTTCCATAGCTCTTTGCTCCTTTTAAAGTCAAACTCTGATCTTTTGTTCTGCCTCAGCTAAATCTAGCACAGCTCTTGGCACAAAGTAGAAGTTATTAAGTATTTCTTGAATAAGATCATGATTTCTACCTTATGTCAGTGTGTACTTCTAGACTTAGAGTTTCTCTAAGGTAGGGTCTATATTCTGTGCATTTTTGTATTCCCAGAACTCATAAAAGGCTTGAACAAACTTCCAAATGAACCTACTGTGTATTCTGTCACAGCCATGGTTTTGCCGTTATTCTACTTATACATAATACCAATCCAGGCAAGGTGTTGTTTCAGCCCTGGACCTCACAGAAGTGTTCAGGTTTGTATCGGTATATTTCAACTTCCTCCTTACTACTCATAATGGCTTTTAAGTGGACTGTTTGTTAAATTTTAAAAGACATTCCTCTTAAGGGATATAAGGAAAGGAAATAAGGAATACATGTTTAGTTTTGGAGTATCTGTGTCATTTGTTCATCTATCAGCTACTTACTCTGTAGAAGACACAAGGCAGTCACAGGGCTGGCCTGGTGTAGAAATTTTTCCACTTCTGGAGTATATCAGAGTAGACCCCAGAGAAAGCCATAGTCATTTTCTGTCTCAACCCTTAAATATGAGAAACTTACTCTTTAGTGAATCAAGGCCTTCTGTCTACAGACAGCCCAGTTATTGGAGTGTTCTTCTGTATACTAAGTTTTATAGCACTCTGTCCACCTTTCTCCATTCACCCTGTTTCTGCCTATGGAGCCTCCAGAATCAAATAAACTATTCTTTTGCATAATTCCTTTTTCACTATTGAGGATTCTCTACCTTCTAAGTCTTATCTTTTTCAGAGCAATACACAAACTGCAAAGTAATTGTTTTTCCAAAGGAATTGGTTTCCATATTTGCTGTTTTCTTCTTTTTAAACATTTGTTATCAATCCCGTGAACTTTCCTCCTCTGTTTATTCTGTACAAGTCTGGTGATAGGCATATGATGGGGGGATACTGGTGGGAGGGTGCTGCAGAGAAAATAAACAGGTAAAAGAAATAGAAAACAGGAAACAGAAAATAAACCCTGTCTAAAAGTATATGTATGGTGGAGTGGAGACCATTACTTTGTCAGATTATTTCAATATGATATTGTAAATTATGTCAGAGATAAGGGGAGTTATACTGTGGAGCACTCAGGAGGACAGTTTAGTCCAAACTGAGTTTTAGGGAAATAGTTTTGGAGAAAATATCACCAGAATTGAATCTGAAATGATCAAATATTAGCCAGGAAAAGAAAGATAGGAAGCAAGACTATAGGAGTTAAGGCATTGAAGTACGATGAGTAGAGCGGATGGGACATTATAATGTTGAGACATTATAGTTATATTTGGAGAATGAAATTTGGTAGAAAAATAGGGCTCATGGTGTATGTATGTGTGTTTTATAAATATGTATATGTGTATGAAGCTATATTCTGATGTTTTAATTAATAAGTTTTGTCACAGTTTTCTTGTCGGAAATTAGAATTCTTTCTCTATGGCCAAGGACTTCAGCTAATGTATTAGCTTTTCAAGGGATCATAAAGAATTAGCACTTAAGGTTGTAAGGACCTGATCATAATGACCTGAAATATTGTAATAAATAATTTCTGCAAAGCAGAGTTTTTTAGATAGCGCATGTTGTAATAGATACAGTTATAAATCAATGCCAGGTTGTTTCAGGTACCGTAGTATGGAGGTTTGTCATTTCAAGATGCTTCATTACTTTTACCTGAATAAAGTGACATATTTGATTCTTACTATACTATTGATATTAGAGGGGAAGGTTATCATTTTATTTCAGAAGAGTTGTATCCCATGGATTATTTGCATTCCAGAAACCAAATTTTATTTGATGTTTTCCAACTTAAAATAGCTCTTTAGTTAAATAATTACTGTAAGTAGACTGAGCAATATTGTACAAGCTCTGTGAATACTTAGCAAGGGAGTTTTGTGAATTAAAATATAAATTCCTCTACTGCTCACTCAATTTTATTTATCACTTACCTCAAAGCTCACTGTATACAGTCTGTGAATGACATTTGAGTTCATGTTTCGAGATTTGTGTTAAGAAGAGGGGTGCAAAATGTAGAACTCAATGTACTACTTACCACAGGAAATACAACAAGCTATTAAGAACTTGTCTTTTCAATAATTTTGTAGTTTATTTAAGGAGATAATATATATGCTTATAAAAAGGTAGCCTACAATATTAAGTAATAGCTAAATGTTCTGTACTCTGTAGGGAACATCTGTAGTGTGCCTGCCCAGTGTCTATTTCTCCTGCTTTTGTGATAGCATTTCATTTTTCTTTTGGAGAATTATTGCCTCTCCTATTTTCAATCCCTTGGTGTTCCTCTGAGCATCCCCTTCTACCCTGAACACTTAGAGACATCTAGGTTTGACTCTCAAAGTCCTTCCTCAAACTCTTGCTGAATCTCCATGGAAAAAGTGCCTACTCATTATAACGTAAGCCCATGTTCTCAAAGACCATCTTTGTGACTACAAAGTAGAGCCCACCTAAAATTACAGACAACAAAGTAGAGGTTAGACTTAGCAGTTCTGTCAGACAACAGATTTTTTTTTTTTTCTTAAGCCAGTTTGAGTTCTTTGTCATTTGTTGCGTTAGTCAGGATTCCCCAGAAGTGCAGAACTAGAAATATCCATGCATATACAGGGAGAAAGATATTTATCTTAGGGTATTGGCATATGCAATTATGGGGACAGGCTAATCTGAGTTCTGCAGGGCGGGCCACCAGGCTAGAGTCACAGAGCAGAGTTGGTATTGCAGTCCTGAGTCCAAAGATGGTCTGAAGGGAGAATTCCTTCCTTCTCAGGGGATTGCAGTCTTACTCCTTTTAAAGCATTCAAATGACTGGATGAAACCCATCCATTTTATGAGGGGTAATCTGCTTTAGTAAGAGTCTACTGATTTAAATGTTAATCACATCTCAAAACTACCTCACATTAACATCTATCTAGATTGATGTGTGACTAAACAACTAGACACCAAAGCTTAGCCAAGTTGACATGTAGAATTAACCATCACACTTGTAAATGAAAAAATCATGGCTAATTCCCACGGTAACTGTTGTAAAAGCTCAGATGTGTCAGGAATTATCATGGATGGAGACGGGAGAGGCTGTTAAGGGGTGTACTACTTTGTGTTAAGTTAGAAAATTCATACTCCACTGTTTTGTATTTATAAGATAGGAATGTCTTTCATGGATTTGGGAGAATTGAAAATGCTAACACAGAAGGCCAGAGCTCTATGCTAACATAGAAGGCCAGAACCTAAATGTTCAATTATCTTTTTTTCCTTCTACTTTTTATTTGTGGCTCAGAGTAAGCCTGTGGCTGTACCTAAATCTGGAATGTTGAAAACAGTTTATGTTGAGAGTTTCTGTTTTAGAAATTAACTGGTTTCTTATTGACCATGCAGGATTCTGAGACCAGAGCTAGAAGTGATCACTGAGAGAGCATTTAGCCTTCCACTCATCTTTTACATAGGAAGCTGTTCTCTTTGGTGATGACTTTTTAAAATAATGACATTTGACAGCCATGTGCTTAACCAATCAGATGTCTCCATATATTTTTAAATCAATACAACTAGCACATATGTTTATTAACAAAGTTAATGTTACTTACTCATGGTCTCATATCTATTATAGTATTTTAGCATTCATTTAAGATATAAAAAAGCAAAAATACATAAACATAGCCATTTCTATGTAGTTTTAGGAGTCTGGAACATTAACATACTTGGCCAAGTTGTTTAAATTGCAGTTGAGGGAGTGGCTTAGTATTTAGGTGAATCTAATAATGATCTTTTCAAATCTCACCAAATCTAATCACTTGATCCTAGAATAAAGATTTTTGGGTCATAAATTCAGGTTACCAGGGTCTAAGCCTTTTTGAGACGGCTTTGGAATGGAGATTTCTGTCATCGTTAATTTGCAGGAAGACATCTCTGGTGTGTTTCACACGTTGCACTCTGTCTCCTATACTCTTGACTGTTCTTCACTCAGCTCCTCTCTGAATGTTGCACTGGGATTGTCAAATGCCACTTCAGACTAGATCTGTGTCCCTAAAAGTCATATACAACTTCATAAAAGAATTCTACCTGACATTTTCAAGTGCAACTCACTTGAACTTGTAAAAGTCAGGTATAAATTGAGAATGGATTTACCACTAAACCTTTTTGGTTGATTTTGGTATTTATTTGAAACTGACATTTGGAGAATAACTCAGTTGCCCTTGGAATTGGTCCCCTTCTCATTCCAAGATGTGAGGGAGATGGTGGCAAGTATCCAAATGGCTAGTACAGAATGCTTCAGGTGAATTTCAGGCACTCTTACTTACTGATCTGGGGCCAATTTGGCATGGAATTCAGCAATATGTGCATTCAATAATTTCACCAGTGTGGCTTCTTGGGGTAGAGTTGGACTCTGTATCACATTTGTTGCCTAAAAATGTTAATGATTATACGGCTTGGCCTCATGGGCCTGATCCTTTACCAGTAATATGTTGATTATTGGCATTTTAGAGATTGTTGGGGTAACACAGCTGAATCTGTGCACAAATTCAGAGCATTCACACGGGCTTCTGCCACCGGGTGAGTGGATGAAGCAGATGATGCCTACTCCGATAATGCTGCACCAGACAGATGGGATGGCAAGCTGTCTGTGCCTCTGAGTATCTCTGAGTATAAACCTGTCCTTCTGCCTACCCCAGCCATTCCTTCTCCATGAGGTATGCTACTAAGCCATATAAGGATAACACAGGAAATAGATATGGTACCTTTAGCCTCTGCAACACTTGAACTGGACGTTTAGTGTCTATGTGAAATTCGTCATAGTTAAAAGGCCTTGTGAGATTTTATGCTCAAAGATAAAATTAGAGATGAAATAGCTATAAAATCAACATACCTAATTTTCTCATCATAAAGATAATACAGCTGAGCTCTGCAAGAGTCAAGACCCTTGACTATGGTTACAAAGGTGGCAGAGATGCGGCAAGAGTTATAGGTGATTTTGAACCACAGTGTTATCCTTATAAAAGAGAGTGACCAATGAATGCATTATTTGAATTGCAAAGGACTGTGAAACACGAAGTTTTTCATCCTTTCCAACTATATAAAAATGTTGACTCTTAAATGCTCTTTGAATTCTTCCTGGATTTATTCTGCTTCTCTTTTTACATTCCTGGAAAAAAAGGGACTCTTGCTAGACTTCTAACTTGTAGAAATATTCATTTGTAAGTTGGTTTGAAATTAGCCTGTCATCTGATTCACTGAGATAGTATTGAAATGAATTCCCTTGGAAGAAAAAAAAAAAGAAGAAAGAAAGAAAGGGGGGAAAAAAAAGAAACAGAAAGGATTTTATCATTTATATGGATCAATTCCAAAGTATGCTTCAGTTTAGTTATTAGTTTTCCCTACAGTATGTGATATTCAATTAAACCTTCCCTCAAATTGGCTATAAATTTCAATGAAAATGAAAGAAGTTCCATTTAGCAAACAATTTCTGTCAAGGAATCTAATAATGGGATGCAATAAGAATAATTTTCACCTGTGCACCTGAATGAGAATATTTGGTCTGGTTTTTGTTTGGTTTGGTTAGTTTTTTCCTTCAATTTTGCTTTCGGTTTTTTTTTTTTTTTTTTGGTCTGTTTGTTTCTTTGATCCTCCCCCCTTACCCCTGTTCAGTGTAGCATGCCCAAAGGTGGGAAGGTGAGATCAGCTGGAATTGTTTAAAACACAGAAGAATACTTTACAACAGTTTTCACCACTGATTGGTGGGTGTTTGGTAAAATCTTACGCTATACCGGCGCCATTCTTTGTTAAAGAGAACTACTGTGAAACAAGTCATGTTTGATACTGATTCTCTCCTTCTCACTAAAGCATATAAATTTCTCATAATACTTTGGGGCCTTCCTTGTAGCTACATGTACTTACTCAGCATCCATGGAGTGGGTGTCGGTAGAAATAACCCACTCTGAAAAATTCATAGGTTATTTATTGAGTAGGGAGTGATTCTTGGCACTGATCTAGATTCTGGAAATAAGAGAGAAAGCAGATATGGATGGTACTTCAGTATAACTAGTGGTCTAATGTAGGAAATAAGGCAGAAATGAGGGAGGACATAAGTAAGGAAATAAGACACAAAGTCATGAGTATTGCTAATGAAAATACAGTGATGTTCACCACCCTTGTCTGAAAAAATCATGGATGAAAGAGCTTTTGAGCTGCAATTTGAAATGTTCTGGAGACCTACTTCTCTACCTTTGTTCTGCTATCTGTGAATGGTTTGCCTCTGGAGCTAAACAGGGAGGTGGGGTTGGGGAGAGACCACCCAGAGCATTCTGACAAAATGTTTCATAGAGCTAGACATGAATAATAGCATCCTTAGTCCAACCTCACTTTTTACAAATGAGACAACTGTGGCTTAGCAAGGTTAGCAACTTATCCAGTGAGTTATAAAAACTGAGATTTCACTGCTGATCTTGTGATTCTTCTTTCACAGTTGTTTTCCTTGTTTTGAAATAAAACTCCTTTTTTCAGTATTCCTTGATTAGTTGGGATTCTTAAGATACAAGTAATGGAAGCTGGCAATAGATAATATACACAGAAAAGGAATGTATTAAAAAGTTAGCGGGAATTCCCAGAAACTATAGAGAGCTCAGAAAGCCAGATGCAGAGGATGGGAGTCAGAGTAGAACGAAAGGGGCAAGTAACAACAGTTCAGACAGTTTTCTCAATAGCTATTGGAATGAATGGGCTCGAAGCTTTGTTGCTATCTTATCTATATTTGTCTTAATTATCGCTCACAATTCAAAATGTTAGAGAAAACATGTCCAATCGACTTAGTTTGAATGACATGCCAGTGCCCACCATTTTGCTAGGGGAGGGCTGGCATCTTGATGTATACACCACTGTGACAGTCATTCTGAGAGGAATTTACATGTGTTTATTCAACCAAATTATTAGATATTAATAAATATCTAGTTCATATTAGAAAATTTATATTAGAAAAATTAAAATAAATAGAATAAAATAATTATTTTAATAATTTAAATAAATAATTTAAATAAAAATAAAACAAATATTAATAATACCTAATTTATATTAGAAAAATTAAGTAGAATGAAATAAAGAAAATAAAAATAAATATTAATAATACCTAATTTATATTAGAAAAATTAAGTAGAATGAAATAAAGAAAATAAAAATAAAAGGTAGATATTTCACTACAAATAATTTTCAATTTTTTAAAAATTTCTTTTAATTTTTTTTTTATTTTTTAAAGCGAGAGCATGAGTGCTTATGTGTGAGAGGGTTGGGGAGGGGCAGAAGGAGAGAGAGAACCCTAGGCAGGCCCCACAGTCAGTGTGAAACCTGACATGAGGGCTCTATCCCAGGACCCTGAGATCATGATCTGAGCTGAAATCAAGAGTTGGATGCTCAACAGACTGAGCCACCCTGGCACCACAACAAATAATTTTTTTAAAGGATGATAACATAAAAAGAGCAGAAAGAAGGAAACTTGAATTTAAACAATATTCATATACCAGCCTTTGTTTTTCATGTTATTGTACTTTTTAAAAATTGAAGGTTTGTGGCAACCCTGCATCAAGCAAAATCATCACCATTTTCCAATATCATTTGCTAGCTTCATGTCTCTTTGTCACATTTTGGTAATTCTTGCAATATTTCAAACCTTTTCATTATTATATTATGATGATCTGCGATTGGTTATCTTTTGGTGTTACTACTGTAATTGTTCTGGGGCACCATGAACCATATAAGATGACAAACTTAATCAATAAATGTTGTGCATGTTCACACAGCTCTAGCTACTGGTTCCTTCCCTGTCTGTTTATCCTTGGACTTCCCTATTTCCAAGATGCAACAGTATTGAAATTAGATCAATTAATAACCCTACAGTAGTCTCTAAGTGTTCAAGCAGGTGAAAGGAAGAGCCACAAGTCTTTCACTTTAAATCAAAGGTAGCAGAAATGATCAGGCTTACTGGGGAAGGCATGTTGAAAGCGAAGATGGACCAAAAGGTGGGCCTCCTGAACCAACCAGCCAAGTTGTGAATTCCAAAGAAGAGTTCTTGGAGGAAATGAAAAATGCTACTCCGGTGAACACACACATAATAAGAAAGGGAAACAGCCTTATTGCTGATGGGGAAAGTCTGAGTGGTCTAAATAGAAGATGAAACCAGCCACCACATTCCCTTAAGCCAAAGCCTAGTCCAGAACAAGGTCCTAAATCTCTTCAATTCTTTGAAGGCTGAGAGAGGTAAGGAAGCTTCAGAAGAACAGATGGAAGGTAGCAGAGTTGGTTCATGAAGTTTAAGGAAAGAAGCCATCTCCATAACATAAAAGTGCAAGGTGAGGCAGCAAGTGCTGATGTAAGAAGCTGCAGCAAGTCATCCAGAGGATCTAACTAGGGTAATTAATGAAGCTAGTTATACTGAACAATGGATTTTTAATGTAGATAGAACAGCCTTCTGTTAAAAGAAGATGCCATCTAGGACTTTCATAGCTGGAGAGGAGAAGTC
This sequence comes from Martes martes, assembly GCF_963455335.1. Classification (NCBI taxonomy): domain Eukaryota; kingdom Metazoa; phylum Chordata; class Mammalia; order Carnivora; family Mustelidae; genus Martes; species Martes martes. Next base: position 173,331,504 of record NC_137888.1, on the reverse strand, counting down.
AGTGCTTGGCTTCAAAGCTTTGAAAGACAAGCTGATTTTCTTGTGAGGGCCTAAAGTAACTGGTGACATGAAGCTGAAACCAGTACTCATTTACCATTCCCAAAATCTTAGGGTCCTTAAGACTTATGTTAAATCTACTCTACCTGTATTCTGTAAGTGGAACAACACAGCCTGGATGGCAGCACATTTTTTTACAAAATGGTTTACTGAGTATTTTAAGTCCGTGGTTGAGAACTATAATTCAGAGAAAAAGATTCCCTTTAACATTTCTTTTCAAGTATTACTGATCATTGACATGCATCTGGTCACCAAAGAGCTCTAATGGAGACAGAAAATGAGATTAGTGTTCTTTTTATGCCTGCTAACACAGCATCCTTTTTGTAGTCCAGAGATCAAAGAACAATTTCTACTTTCAGGTCTCATTATTTAAGAAATACATTTCATATAGGCTACTATAGGAATCATTATAGTGATTCCTATAATGGATCTGGGCAAAGTCCATTAAAAACCTTCTGGAAAGGATTCACCATCCTAGATTAAGAACATTTGTGATGCATGGGAAGGGGGTCAAAATAGGAACACTAACAGGAGCTTGGAAGAAGTTGATCACAACCCTCATGGAGGACTTTGAGGGGTTCAAGGCTTCAGTGGAGGAAGTAACTGTAGATGTGGTAGAAACAGCAAGAGAATTAGATCTAGAAGTGGCTGCATTTCTGCAATATCATGATAAAACCTGAATGGATGAGGACTTGCTTCTTATGGATGAGCAAAGAAAGTGGTTTCTTGAGATAGAATCTACTGGTGAAGATGCTGTGAAGATTATGGAAATGACAACAAAGGATTTAGAATACTACATAAATTTAGTTGATAAAGCAACAAAAGAGTTTGATAGTCTTGACTGTAATTTTGAAATAACTTCTGCTGTGGGTAGAATGCTATCAAACAGCATCACAGGCTACAGAGAAATTGTTCATGAAAGGATGAGTTGACTGATATGGTGAACTTCATTGTTGTTTTACTTTAAGAAATTACCACAGCAGGGCACCTGGGTAGATCAGTCAGGTAAACGTCCAACTCTTCATTTCATGTCATGATCACAGAGCCTTGAGATCGAGCCCCACATGAGGTTCCATGCTCAACGGGTTGTCTGCTTGAGATTCTCCCTCTCCCTTTCCCTCTGCCCCACCCCACATGCTCCTTCTCTCTCTTTCTTTCTCAAATAATTATTTTTTAAAAAAAGAAAGAGGTGGCGCCTGGGTGGCTCAGTTAGTTAGACGAGTGCATTTGGCTCATGATGTGGAAGTTCTGGGATCAATTCCACATCCTGCTCCTTGGAGAGCCTGCTTCTCCCTCTCCCTCTGCCTGCTGCTCACCTTGCTTGTGTGCTCTCTCTCTCTCTCTCTCTGTCAAATAAAGAAATAAATCTTAAAAAAAAAAAAAAAAAAAAAAGGGAAGAAAGAAATTGCCACAATCACCTGACCTTCAGCAACCACCACCTTGATCATTTAGCAGCCATGAACATTAAGGCAAGACCCTCTACCAAAAAGATTATAACTCGCTGATAGCTCAGATGATGGTTACCATTTTTTAGTAATAGACTCATTTCCTTTTTTAAGGAGAGAGTGGGGGTGGGCAGAGGAGAGGGTAGAGAATCTTTTTTTTTTTTTTTTCTTTTTAAGATTTTATTTATTTATTTGACAGAGAGAGATGGAACACAGGCGGGGGGAACGGGAGAGGGAGAAGCAGGCTTCCTGCTGAGCAGAAAGCCTGATGCTGGCCTCAGTCACAGGATGCTGGGATCATACCCAAGCCAAAGGCTGCTTCTTAATGAGTGAGCCACCTAGACACCCAGTAGAGAGAATCTTAAGCAGGCTCCATACCCACCATGGAGCCTAATGCAGGGCTTGATCTCACAATTCTGAGATCATGACCTGAGCAGATATTAAGAGTCTGATGCTTCACTGACTGAGCCACCCAAGTGCCCCTATAATATACTATTTTGGTTTTTAGACATAATGCTGTTGCAAACTTGAGAGATGATATTATAGTGTAAACGTAACTTTTACATTCATTGGAAGCCAGACAATTCATTTGACTCTACTGTGATATTCACTTTACTGAAATTTAACCTGCAAGATCCCTAAGGTATGCCTGTAAACACTGGGTAAGAGAATGGATGGGAGAAAATAAACTAACCATTCTCTCCAATTCAAAGTTGATCTAACACACTTCCTCACATATACACTGCTACTTCATGACCTCTTTAAAGTAAGTGATGATTTGAAAGATAAAATCATAGAGATAGAAAATAGGATCAACTCTAAAATTAATATCAATTTTAAAAATATAGACAAAGTGATCTCTAATGGCTTTAAAAAATGCATGGATAAATTCGGCTAACCAGTACAGTGACAAAAATGTCATTCTTTGTTGGGAAGAAAGTTACTTGGTACAGGCAAGAATAGTGCTTCTCTTTAGCAGACATCAGAATCACCTGGAGCGCTTGTTAAAGTGCAGATTACTATCCCCATTCTCAGAGCTTCTGTTTAGTGCGTATGGGGCGGGACCTAAAATTTTGCATTTCTGGGTTTCCAGTTGCTGCTGCTGGTATGAAAACAATATTCAGAAGTACTACTGGGAGCTTCCATTCAAAGATTCCTGGGAATAAGGCTCGATCTCTCACTATTCCAGTGATGTCTGAGGTTTATTTTTTATTCTAAAGATGAGCATTATATACACTTAGAAAAAGCATGACTAGCTTCCTGTTTGGACTTTACATTGTGTGTGTCTGTCCAGATTACTAAAACATAAATTTGGATATGGACTATCAGATTGACTTTAAAAATGCGTTAATGGGTGGCTGGGTTATGGGCATTGGGGAGGGGATGTGCTATGGTGAGTGCTGTGAATTGTGTAAGACTGATGATTCACAGACCTGTACCCCTGAAGAAAATAATACGTTATATGTTAATAAAAAATGCATTAATGGGTTCATATTTTTACAAGGCAGGAAGGTTTAGAGAAAATGAAATGAGAGATGTTGAATAAAAGACTTTAATGTGTCATATATTTTATTAAAGTTGGCTATAGATAATGATTATTGAAATATAAGTCTTAAGAAGACTATGTTCCTTAAGGGACATTAATGTACATTTTCCTTAACTATCTCAAGTTGTATCCTAAAGACTTTGTGAGTGATGACAGGATCAAAGATCACTGAAGCACTATATTAGGCATATATTAAATCAGAGTTCCAAAGAAAGTGTTCTGATTTCAGATATTATATGGTTTTATAAACCACTGAGTGTAAAAGTTCCCATCTACCGTATTGGAGGTGACACATCTATTAATCTAGTAGAATCATAAAATAATATATGACTATAGAAGTCCCTTTTAAAATATACTTTATATGATAGGAAAAACCCACTGACATAATGCATAATGTCTGTGTATAAAAATCTCTGGCATATCCCCACCACTGAGATCCATGAAATCTGCTTGATATTTGTCCACTCAAACAATACTCCATTGTCATTTTTGAGAAAATAGTAGTATGATTTCATAGGAAAGAATGACACCTATAGTTTCATTAATAAGGTGCTATAAAATATGAAGCAGCATAGTGGAAGGGTCGTGTTGATTTTTAGTATTATTATTATTTGACTTTGAAGTCATGTTTGTAATTCACTTTTCACAGCTGATGAGTAGGCTTCCTGGGTCATCACATCAGACCCTGTGCCTCTCCCGCTTTACTTTAACAAGGAGGCAGGGTGAAGAATTTCATTGTACATGAAATTTTAGCCATTTGTTAGGTGATCTACTTGTGGTTATTTAATTTCACCCACCATAGCAAAGTAGTACTTTTATAGCCTAAGTGAGTAGGGAGATAACTGTTCATGTACAGTTCTTTCCATTTTTCTGCATGTTAGAAATTTTTCACAAAATGTTAGAAGAGGAAATAAAAGATCTCCAGAGTCTCCAGAGCCAAACTTCCTAGATTCAAATCCTAGCTTTCTTGGTGTGACCTTGGGCAAGTCCCTTTACCTCTCTGCCCCAGTTTCCTCAACTGTAAAATATAACTTACTGGGTTTTGGTAAAATTTAAGTGAGTCAGTATTTCCAAAGTACAGTTGGTACAGGGAAACAAAAGATTGTGGGTATGTATGTGTGTTTTTACTTAAATCATAGTAAGTTAAATTCAAAAAAGACTTTAGGGGGCATGTTTGGGTGGCTCAGTCAGTTAAGCGTCGGTGTTCAGCTCAGGTCATGATCTCAGGGTCCTGGGATCTAGTCCTGAACCACACGTTGGCTCACTACTCTGAGGGGAGCCTGCTTCTCCCTCTCCTTCTGCAGCTTCCCCTGCTTATGGACTATCTCTCTCTCTCTCTCCACCCCCCCCCCCCCCCCCGTCAAATAAACAGTAAAAATCTTAAAAAAAAAAAACAACTTCAGAAATAATTTAATTCAACCCTCTTAATTCCAAAAGGATAACACAAGTTAGTGTGTGAGAGTTCTTGGCTAGTTAACAGCAGTCGGGTCTATAAATCAAGTTTTCCAACTGTAAGACCCATATTATTGGTAGCACACCAGAATTTCTCCTTTGGCAGTGGTAGAGAAGATAAATGAACATTTTTGTTATTATATCCTTTTTCATTTAATTTAATGCTATTTGGTGCTTTGAAGTAAATTAAAGTATGTTTGAACTTTCACAAATCTAACTGTATTTCATGTGCTCAAATATTTGTACCTGAGCTATAATTTAAGCTAACAAGTATGGGAATAATCCAACAAATCATAATATTCTTATTTTATTTACTTCAGTGTTGTATTGAGATATAGCAGAACTTTTAAAAAAAATTGCTTGTTTTATATAATGCCAGTCCATTTTTCTCTTAATTCTTTTGGGTGCTGAGAAAACAAAGTGAGAATTTAACAAATTGGCTTCAGGCTAGAAAGTTATCTAAGTACATTATCTGTAAGACCATCCCAAATCATTTTCTATTTCGAATTTACAATGGGTTTATCTCATAGTTACCATTCACTTAAAAATGAAAGCTGGTGACAAAAAAATCAAAATATATAATAATTATGGTCTTCATTACATATCTTAAAACCAATAATAATGATGACAAAACATCTTCATTTGTTAATAATACAGTGACATTTTTAAGAAGGAAAAGGAGGATCCAACAGAAAGTAATCATTTGTCTTCAAATACTACATAAAAAATAACCCCTTTTATTTTCAAGAAATAGTAGTTATTGATAGGGGTGATAATAAGGGATTTCTTAAGAGATTCTGTCTATTATTGGAGGAGATAAACTTTCCAGATTTTTGAGAATTAGGTTATCTTCATCTGCTGTGCGGAAGCTCTGGGAGATGAGCAATCACCTTCAGTGACAAAACTGTGAAGTTTTAATAAAGGAGCCTACTGGTATGGGCCTGAGGCTCTAGCACTGTGGCTTGTTGTCCCACTCCATGAATATTCAAAACCTGAAATCTGGAGACCTTCATGTACCTCCTGGAAAGGCAGTCCATTCCCTCATTCCCAGTCAGTGCATGCAGGCACACACACACACACACACACACACACACACTCCAGAAGAAAAGGATAGACTTTTTTCCCAGTGCAAAGACATTACTATTTTATAACGAGTAAACTAAGTCTTATTGTTGGAAATGTATATATAAAGAACCTTTGCATTCCTCATGTAAAATGTTCTAATTGGAGAACTTTTAAGTATACACTCTCATGTTTGATACTGTATTGCAGAAATGCATGTATACATTTTATTGGCTGTTACTATTCACATCTTCAGAATAAAAGGTAGGCACAGCTCTTTTAGATGTTCCACATAATCCATTCCTCCACCCAGTGACTTTTGCTCTGCTTAGGCCTTAAAGGGTGTGTTGTATACCAGAATATTACAAGTGTAGACTTAACGATTGATGATAATCCAACGGAAAAAAAAATGCGTATTGCATTTATAATAGACAAACCTAATTTTAATGGTAGAGAAAACCATGCCTTTTAGAATATAGAATGTATTCATAGTTTTTTCTGTTTTTTGTTTTTTTTTTTTTTTCTTTTACTCTTGAAAGGTATTTACAATCAATGTAGTGTGCTTCTCAACCTTGGCTGCCTACTGGAATTTTCTTTGGGGTTTTGAAAAACCCTAATGCTTGTGTCTCACTCCCAGATTAGGATTTGTTTGGTTAAGGGCAACCCATGTACCAGGGATTTTTAAAGCTCTTTTCAGTTACTTCACTTACTGTGTTGTGCTATTGAGGATGGGAACAGCTGGGACCCTATCCCCAGAACTGTAGTGAGGAAACCTAGTTAGCCTAAAGCCAAAGAAAGACTTAGACTAGGTTTCCAGACCAACCCTCTTCCCAGCTCTATAAGATGAACTAATTCACATATTAAAAAATTATTTTCAATAATTAGATAATTATTGAAATTCAAAAAGGCATGTTTCCCCAGTTATTACTTATTGCTAATGACCCTCTTTGTTAACACATTTAATCATCACTCTATAAATATTATTACCATTCCTCTGGAGAAGTCATTGATAAAAATTTCATTATTAGCACTAGCTGTAATATTTGGCCCATGTTATAATTAGAACCACAGTTAGTAATACACCAATACACTAAAAATGCCTGTGTTTTAATGCATCACAATCACGTATTTTTTCATATGAGGGGTTTGGGTTCTTAGTTATGCACCACATAAGAGTGACTTTGGTTTAGCGACTTTCATTACACAACACTTTCATTGTTGTGCTGACCTCAGAAAACTCTAAATAATGCTTTATTTAATGACATCCATCGTGAATGGGGTCTGGGTAAAACCGTTTAAAGATTGTTTCTCTTAGCCAGACACAAATACTGTTTGGAGCGGGAAAAGAGAAAACAGTGAAGAACAATTTTAATTGTGCTTTGTTGTGGCAATCTTATTCTGCCTTTTGTTGTATTTTAATGGTGACAGCTGCACCCAGAATTTCTTGTTTTTGTAACTAGTGCAATTTCCTTTTCCTGAAAGCTCTGTGTAGTTGTAACCTGGTCTTTTGTTTTCCTGCTTTGACTAAGGAAATTAATTTTTTTGTTACTAGATGGATAAAAGACAAATGTTAAAAGGTGTCAATTGCATTCATTTTTTAATATGGAGAAAGCATCCTATCTTGTGGTCTGTCTTCAACTAATTTTAGATAGGATTTTACTTTTCTGGCCACCCGTGGGTTTGTCACAAATTAATTAAATGCTCCAGTTCTTTTATCTAATTGAGGCCATTTCTACCTCTGATGAAGAATTTCACAAAGTTTGTTACAAAGGAAAATGCTTTGTGAGTGACTGTTTATGCAAAGTAAACACACAAAACAGCTCTATTTCACCCTTTTCTTGTGAGAGAGGCCTTCCAGACACTCCACTGGGAGGCATTCCCTCTTGAAGAAGGTCAGTCTCTCCCTTTTTTTACTTACAGTATGAAAATATGCTTGACCCCAAGGTTGAAAGCAGAAGAGTCAGCTTTACTTAGCAGGTACACTGTGTATTAAATCAATAAAATGGCAAACTATGAAACCAGTGAAATTTTGAATTGGATTCTGTTGAAAGTCAGCCAGCCCGAGGAGAGCTGATATTTTCTGAATGAATTGTTGGAAGAACTGGCCTTCAAAGTCATCCATGGTGTTTGATAATTCCCTCAGCCAGAGAAGTATCATACAGGACATGGGGTCACTAATCCAGATACCTACAGAGGCCAGGTAAGGAAAGAAGTGAAACTCCTCAGGTAGGTGATAACGGGTAGTCGTGGAGACTGTGGCCTAGACTTTGTCAAATGTGTGGCTCATGTAAAACAGTTGGCATTTACTGGTACCATTCAGTGTCTGCTTCAGAGACATGTTGGCAATGTGTTAGAAGAGCTTTCAATTTTTTTCAGAGGAGCTAAGTCTGGATTTTTATTTTAAATGTTAGAAACTAACATAAAAGGGATTAAAACACCATACCTGCAACACAATAGATATATTTGGCCCAGACTTAGCAAGGGACTTTAGGCTTGGTATATTCTAGATCCCTTAACTTTTCTATAAGAAGGAAGAAAGAGAAAGAAGATCTAGGGGGCACCTGGGTAGCTCAGTCGGTTAAGTGGCTGACTCTTGATTTTGGCCCAGGTTGTGATCTCGGGGTCCCAGGACTGAGCCCTGCATCAGGCTCATGCTCAGCTGAGAGTCTGCTTGAGGATTCTCTCTCTCCCTCTCCATTTGCCCCTCCCCCTCCTCTCTCTCAAATAAATAAATCAAGAAAGAAAGGAAGAAAGAGAGAAAGAGAGAAAAAAAGAAAGAACATCTAGAACTGGAGGAAGTTTAGGATGATGGTAAAGTCCCTGAAGTTATGGGACGAGAGTTCCCATCAACACTACCCTCCAGATTAGAAATGTTAACCACAGAGGATTATGGGAACTGGTCCAGTCACCCAGCTTCTGAGTGTCAGAGTTGGGACCAGGCACTGATCATAAACAAATTATAAAACTGCTAGGAATCTTTGAGAGAATGTAAATTCCAGCTCATTCTATGATAAGCGTCCAAAGACTACCATGGGTAACAAAGAACTTGCCCAAATCCCGTCACTAGTGACAGAGCCTATCTCCCAGCTATATTTGGTATGAATATTTTTAAGCATATGAGTGCTCAACCAGTTTTTTTCACTCTCCTTTCAATGTATTACAACTTTAAAAAATGTTATTCATGGTATATTTCATCAGAAAGCTTCATGGTTGATCTGCTCTGGCTGTTAATGACAGATGAATCATTATGCAGCATTTACTGAATTATACAGCCATTAAAAATGCAGTTTGTGGAGGCTCTGTAGAAGTGTTGAAAGTGCTTATCATTAGTGCAAAAGCTTGATATAAAATTGTACATACATTTTGATTACTACTGTTATTATAGTTGAATTACAAAAAATTGGAAGGAAATATACCAAAAGTAGCTGTAAAGGAGATGGAATTACGTGTCATTTAAAAAATTCTTTTTTTTTCTGAATTGTTATATCTCTCTATACTTTTAATAAAAAATAAATGTACAGACACCAGAATAAATTATTTTAACATCTCCTGAGAATCCAGCAATGTGCTAGTTTGTTATAGGGAGATAAAATTTTTTTAGTTAGCCTCATCTATAAACTAGGAATGCTAAGAAATAATGAAATAAATATTGAAAGAACTATGGCATAAGTATAGAAAAAGTGTGCATTGGATTTCACCAGTCATGGATTTTACTCTCAGCTCTGTCATTTTGTCATATTGCCTTGGGAAAGGAACTTAACCTTTCTCAAAGTCTCAGGTTTATCATCTGTAAAATCCAAAGGATAATAATGCCTTTCTCATGAGTGAAATGAGATAGTGCATTTAAAGCACTTAGCAAGGAGCCTGTCAGGGAAACGTGTTCTACAAATGTTAGCTATTATCTCTACTGTTATGGACCTTACCCTCATTACAGAACTAGTAATAATAATGGCGCCAAGACTCTAGTAATTCTAGTAGTGATCACTCATTATCCAAATGAGTGCCCACTAAATACCAGGTAGAGTGCTAGGACTTCTACTTGATCGCTTCCTAAATTTCACACAATCCATTAATAAAAAAGTATTGTGATAAGGCTATTATAAAGATATAGAGTAGTAAAAAAAAAATGTGGTATTATAATGTTATATATTACATAAGATAGTATTTTAATATTACTATTACAAAGAAAGTAAGGCTTACAGAGTTTAAGTAACTGTTCCAAGAACTTATAACTAAAAATCAAGTAGTTAGGATTTAAACCCAGACATTTATGATTCTAAACTGAGTTGTTCCCTCTGTTCTACAGACAGATCTATGTGTAGCCTTAGAAAATGGCATGGCTTTACTTAGTGAATGGCCAAGTGGGGAAGTATTGAGACGAGAGATTTTTTTCACTAGTTGGACTGCCAGAGAATTAGATACTATGCCAAAAAGGAATGTGAGCGTTTATGAGAAAGATAACTTCTTTTAAGCTGAAGCTCTGGATTAAGACCAGGTTGCCAGAGCCATGAATATGCAGTCCAAAGACAAAGTGAAGTTGAACAAGTATTCGCCCCTTAAGATAAAGGAATTCTAGGAATCAATATGCAGTGCAAGATCGGGGCAGGCTCAGTACAGAGAGGATCATGAAAGCATACTTGGCCTTGTGCTCACTTTCAATGTTAAGGTTGGGGATTGTGTAGAGAAGTTAAATAGTTCAAAGGCATGGAAAGAAAATGAATTTTAATCAGATTATTGGGGAAACTGTGGCCTTTTATAAAATATGCTCCTTAAATTAAAATATTAGAATATGTTGTTAACTTTTAGGAGATATTTTCATGTGCATACCTAAATTTACAAATACCCTGTAGCATGACTATAGGGGGTGCCATTTTTTTTCCCACAAAGAGGTGAAGTTTACTCTCAATACCATATTCACCCTGTCCATGATGAAGAATAGGTGGTAGCAAAGAGACATGGCGATGCTAAGTTGGTTTTGGTACTACTCACTGACCTCTTTACCCTAGCCTCTCAGGGGCTGCAGTTTAAAATGGTGCCTCAGCAAAGTCACAAGATGTCAAGCAGAACTTTGGGATCATTCTCAGAAGTCAAAACCTCTAACATTCATCCTTCAACAAAGATTCGGAGTCCTGGGGCGCCTGGGTGGCTCAGTGGGTTAAGGCCTCTGCCTTCGGCTCAGGTCATGATCCCAGGGTCCTGGGATCGAGCCCCGCATCGGGCTCTCTGCTCAGCGGGGAGCCTGCTTCCCGCTCTCTCTCTGCCTACTCGTGGTCTGTCTGTCAAATAAATAAATAAAATCTTAAAAAAAAAAAAAAAGATTCAGAGTCCTCATAAACTCTACATAGAAATTTTCACAGACCTTCATAAAGGTTTCTGGTACATGTAGACAAAGATAATGTATTCCAATCAACAACATTATCATAGGATATGAACCCACATCGAAATATTCACCTGACTTCATCACACGATACATACATGTTATTTCCTCCATTCCTCTCTGGAGCTGAACCACTTCCTTGTATCCACATCCCAGTGACAGAATCAACTCCTTGTTTCTATGTAGAAGAAAGCAGAGATCTAATTGCAGAAATAACAATATGAATTTACCTCATAATTTTCTTTTCTTTTTTTTTTTTTTTTTTTTTTGAGAGAGAGAGAGAGAGAGAATACAAGTAGTCAGAGAGGCAGGCAGAGAGAGGGGGGAAGCAGGCTCCCTGCTGAGCAGAGAGCCCGATGCAGGTTTCGATCTCAGGACCCTGGGATCATGACCTGAGCCAAAGGCAGAGGCTTAACCCACTGAGCCACCCAGGCACCCGATACATAATTTTCTTTTCTTTGTCAATGATAAATTGCTTAGTCAGGAAGAAAACTGCTATTGGTAGTTCTGAGGAGTTTTGAACTATTCAATTTGTGACTGGTCAGTTAAATGAAATTAGTGTCACACAATGAAATAACATAAACAAAATAATTATGAGGCTCCTTACAAAAGAGATGTGACTCTTAAATTACACAGTTGTGACCTCAGAATAAAAGGATTGGTTACATTAGGAATCAAATTCAAGTAAACATTTCTTAGACTTTTTCCAAATATCAGATTTCATGGAGGTTTGGGTTGGAGACCCAATGGTTTTGCTTGCACAAAATTCAACTTGAAGCAAAAGAGCATTTTAGACCCCAGTTTGTTGCTAAATGTTGACATTAGTCTGCTCTGCATTCTGGATTTTTTGGAGTACTTTATATATGTTATATGTAAAACCTAATGTTCCAAATACAATTGTAAATTAATTTATTTTTAAATTACTTCAAAAGTAAACTAGAAGCTAAAGAAACTGGACTATGTATTTTTCTTATCTACAGATTTTTTATTTACCTGAAATTTAGTAGATTGTCAAAAAGAGATTGGTGTGGGGAGGGACAGGGAAAGAGGGAGGAGACGGGTTGACAGAGAGAGATGTTTTTGTTGAATTATGGTATATATGTTTCCCAATATTTTGAAAAATAATTTGGAAACTTTTTTTTCATTTTCTTAGCTTGAGAACTGCCTAATAGCATGGGATCCCTTAAATGTTTGTAGAATTTGTGGATCCATCTGTGACTGATTCTTTGGTAGTTCTTAGACAACTTTCTCTTTAATCTGCTAACTGACCTAATTAGGTTACCTGTTACCTCTGGGGTTAGTTTAGGACATTAATATTTTACTAGTGATCATCCATTTACATAGAATTGAGACAAATAATCTCTTTGGATTCTTTTAATTTCCTCAGTGTTTGTGGCTATTCATTTTTTATTTTGCGTGGGGGGCTTTTGACTCCTTTTTTTGGTAAGATTGCTGAACCCTTTAACATTTTTTTTTTCTTTCTTTAAGTGTGTTAAATCATTACTCTCTTTATTAATTGGCTTTTTTTTTCTATGTTTATTTCCTTTCCTTCATTTTTGGTTATTATGCTTTTCATTTGTCCTTTACTTAGGTATTTATTTCATTACATTAAAGAACATGGATGTTCCTTAAAGCATTGTTTTGTGGGTTTTTTGGGCTCATGTAAGTTTTATGGGGGTGTTTTTACCGTGTTATTCTGAAAGTATTCTTTAGTTTTCGCTTCTGTTTTCTTCTTGATCTTTGACTTTCTTTTAATTGCCAAGTGTTTTTTATGTTTCATTCCTCATTTGTAATTAGTCTATTCTTTTATTTGGAAATTTACTGTATGTGACTAATATGGTCAGTTGTGATTGTTACACAGGCATATGAAGAAAAGTTCATTTCTCTGTTGAGCCTAGTGTTACATATAGATATAAATCTGTATTTGTAGATATCATCTCTCTCTATATGTGTATATATATATATGTATAAAGTAAGTAGTGCTTAGAATTACATTATTGAAAAATCTTATGCGATTATTTTCCACATTTCAACTCTCATACCATGAAAGAGACAAATAAATGTTTTCTAATACTAATATTTCCTAATATTTTCAGCATACTTCTTCTCATATCTCCTTTAGTATTTGTATTGTGAATGTCGCTGCTATGTTGTTTTCACACATACTAATAACACATACCTTCTTTGTGGATTAGACCTCTCTTAACATTATGAAGATTTCTCCTTTCATTCATTTGCTTTTCCCTTATCTAACACTAATATGGTAACTCCTGATTTCTTTGTATTTGCTTTTATTGTGTATGCATTTATCCATCCGTTTATTTTTAAAAAGTTATGACTCTTACTTAGGAATTAACTGGAGTTTGTGTTGTAATTAAAACTGGGAGTATGTTTCTTTTAATAGTTCTTCCATATTTCATTAATATAAGGTAATTGTTATTATCATATTTAGATACAGTGTCCATTTTTATTGTTTTTAAAAATATTTCCACATGTAGATTGCGGTTATTTTCTTGGTAGATGTAATTTTTTTAAATAATTTAGAAAATTTTACTTTTGGTTCTATAAATTATCTTTTTTCAAAAATTATTAACATATAATATATCATTTGCTTCAGGAGTACAGGTCTGTGAATCATCAGTCTTACACAATTCATAACACTCACCATAGCACATACCCGCCCCAGTATCCATAACCCAGCCACCTTCTCTCTCCACCCCACTCCCCAGGAAACCTCCGTTTGTTTCCTGAGATTAAGAGTACCCTTATGGTTTGTCTCCAACCCTGGCCCCACCTTGTTTCACTTTTTTCCTCCCTTCTCCCCAGTGATCACCACCCCCCGCCTTTCAAATTCCTCATATCAGAAAGATCATATGATAATTGTCTTTCTCTCATTGACTTATTTCACTTAGCCTAATACCCTCTAGTTCCATCCTTGTCGTTGCAAATGGCAAGATTTTGGATTTTTTGATGGCTGCATAGTATTCCATAGTGTATATATACCATATCTTCTTTATCCATTCATCTGTTGATGGACATCTAGGTTCATCCTATAGTGTGGCTATTTTGGACATTGCTGGTATAAACATCCAGGTGTATGTGCCCCTTCGGATTACTACAGTTCTATCTGGGTTGTGGGGTAGCTCTATTTTCAACTTTTTGAGGAACCTCCATGCTGTTTTCCAGAGTGCCTGCACCAGCTTGCGTTCCCACACAGCGTAGGAGGGTATCACTTTCTCCACATCCTCGCCAACATCTGTTGTTTCCTGACTTGTTAATTTTAGCCATTCTGACTGGTGTGAGGGAGTATCTCATTGTGGTTTTGATTTGTATTTCCCTGATGCCGAGTGATGTGGAGCACTTTTTCATGTGTCTGTTGGCCATTTGGAAGTCTTTGCAGAAATGTCTGTTCATGTCTTCTGCCCATTTCTTGATTGCATTATTTGTTCTTTCGGTGTTGAGTTTGATAATTTCTTTATAGATTTTGGATACTAGCCGTTTATCTGATATGTCATTTGTGAATATCTTCTCCCATTCTGTCAGTTGTCTTTTGGTTCTGTTGACTGTTTCCTTTGCTCTGCAAAAGCTTTTGATCTTGACAAATTCTTAATAGTTCATTTTTGCCCTTGTTTCCCTTGACTTTGGGGATGTTTCTAGGAAGAAGTTACTGTGGCTGAGGTCAAAGAGGTTGCTGCCTGTGTTCTCCTCAAGGATTTTGATGGATTCCTGTCTCACATTGAGGTCTTTGATCCATTTTGAGTCTATTTTTTGTGTGTGTGGTGTAAGGAAACCGTCCAGTTTCATTCTTCTGCATGTGGCTGTCCAATTTTCCCAACACTGTTTATTGAAGAGACTGCCTTTCTTCCAGTGGACATTCTTTCCTGCTTTGTCAAATATTAGTTGACCATATTGTTGAGAGTCCATTTCTGGACTCTCTATTCGGTTCCATCGATCTATGTCTGTTTTTGTGCCAGTATCATACTGTCTTGATGATTACAGCTTTGTAATAGAGCTTGAAGTCTGGAACTGTGATACCACCAACTTTGGCTTTCTTTTTAATATTCCTCTGGCTATTCAGGGTCTTTTCTGATTCCATATAAATTTTAGGATTATTTGATCCATTTCTTTGAAAAAAATTGATAGTATTTTGATAGGGTTTGCATTAGATGTGTAGATTGCTTTAGGTAGCATAGAAATTTTCACAGTATTTGTTCTTCCAATCCATGAGCATGGAACGTTTTTCTATTTCTTTGTGTCTTCCTCAGTTTCTTTTATGAGTACTTTATAGTTGTCTGAGTATAGATTCTTTGCCCCTTTGGTTAGGTTTTTTCCTAGGTATCTGATGGTTTTGGGTACAATTGTAAATGGGATTGACTCCTTAATTTCTCTTTCTTCTCTCTTGCTGTTGGTATATAGAAATGCACCTGATTTTATATCCTGACACTTTACTGAATTCCTGTATGAGTTCTAGAAGTTTTGGAGTGCGGTCTTTTGGGTTTTCCACATAAAGTATCATATCGTCTGCAAAGAGTGAGAGTTTGACTTCTTCTTTACCTATTTGGATGCCTTTTATTTCTTTTTGTTGTCCGATTGCTGAGGCTAGGACTTCTAGTACTATGTTGAATAGCAGTGGTGATAGTGGACACCCCTGCCATGTTCCTGAGCTTAGGGGGAAAGCTCTCAGTTTTTCCCCATTGAGAATGATATGCACTGTGGGTTTTTCATAGATGGCTTTGATGATTTTGAGGTATGTTCCCTCTATCCCTACACTGTGAAGATTTTTGATCAAGAAAGGATGCTGTACTTTGTCAAATGCTTTTTCAGCATCTATTGAGAGTATCCTATGGTTCTTGTTCTTTCTTTTATTAATGTATTTTATCACGTTGATTGATTTGGGGATGTTGAACCAACCTTTCAGCCCAGGAATAAATCCAACTTGGTCGTGGTGAATAATCCTTTTAATGTACTGTTGCATCGTATTGGCTAGTATTTTGGTGAGAATTTTCACATCTGTATTCATCAAGGATATTGGTCTGTAATTCTCCTTTTTGATGGGGTCTTCATCTGGTTTTGGGATCAAGATAATGCTGGCCTCATAAAATGAGTTTGGAAGTTCTCCTTCCGTTTCTATTTTTTTGTCCATGATTATTTTAATTCTTTCTATTACTTTGTGCTTTCCCAGCTTATGTTCTTCTCCAGATATCACAACATATTTTCCTGAGCTTTTGTATCTCTGCTTTCAGCTTATATTCTCTAAGTATTTCTTTATTAAAATATTTATTTTTTAAAAAGATTTTGTTTATTTATTTGACACACAGAGATCACAAGTAGACAGAGAGGCAGGCAGGGGGTGTGGGAAGCAGTCTCCCCGCTGAGCAGAGATCCCAATGTGGTACTCAATCCCAGGACCCTGGGATCATGACCTGAGCTGAAGGCAGAGGCTTTAACCTACTGAGCCACCCAAGCGCCCCTATTAAAATATTTATTATGTGATAATATATTTGATCATGTTTCATCTGTTCTCTGGCAGCATATTTTTGATGCATGTTCTTTTTTCTGCAATTCACTTTGTTCTATTTATCATTTTTTGTTTTAATTTATGCAAAATATTCTATATTTATGATTATAATTTTTATTACACATCTCTGAATCGGATGAGTTCTCCCTGGACCACTTGGTACTATAAAATCCCAATAGTGTATTCCATACTATAAAGGGTTCTCCTTTTGACTAGAGGTTTTACAAGTCATGTTATTTAGGGGCGCCTGGGTGGCTTAGTTGTTAAGTGGCTCTCTTCACCTTGAGTCTTGATCCCAGAGTCGTGGGATCAAGCCCTACATTGGGCTCTCTGCTCAGGGGGAAGCCTGCTTGTGTTCCCTCTCTCACTGTGTCTCTCTCTTTTAAATTATAAGTAAAATCTCAAAAAAAAATAGAACTAAAAATAAATCATGTTATTTAGACTTTAATTATCTCTAACAGAGATCAGTAGTTATAGTGATGCTCACAATATGACAACATTTGATGCTAAAACATAACTTTTGCCATATATACATCTTCTGCATGATTCCATGTTCATTCTTACGTTACCTGTTTCTTGAGATTTTCTATAAAATCAATTTCATAGTGTCCTTATTTCAGTTCATAAAAACCATTCTTTTTATTCAAACAGGATATTATTGGTTAGACAACACACTTGAGAGCTATCCTCTATTGCTTTGTCTAAAGTCATCCAGTTTTTTTTTTCTAGATCTTTATGAACTCCTGTTTGACTTTAACAGCCTTTAGCAGCTTTCTTCATATATTGTGTTACATAGATTTCCATATATATCTCCTGTTCTTGTCTATGATATACCTTTCTTTCACTTCCTTTTTACATCCCTGCTTTGTGGTGATTTCCAACAAGAAAAGAAGGAAGCACTGCCTTTATGTATCAACTTAAAATTAGATTTTCTGAAGACCTTCTAAAAGAAACAATTATTGAAAAGCAACATAATAAGGGAAAAGGAATTGTGCAAATACATGTACAAAGGGCCAATATATATATATACAAAAGAAATTTATAAAGCAAGCCTATTTTATATTAAATGGTTTTATATTTTGGAAATTTCATCACAGTATCATCACTTGAGGCAGTATAGAATGTGGTCGAACTTGGATTTTTAATGTCAGACATCCTTAGTTTAAATCCTATTTTGTCGGGACACCTGGGTGGCTCAGTTGGTTAAGCGACTGCCTTCAGCTCAGGTCACGATCCCGTAATCCCGGGATCGAGTCCCGCATCAGACTCCCAGCTCCATGAGGAGTCTGCTTCTCCCTCTGACCTTCTCCCCTGTCATTCTCTCTCACTCTCTAGCAAATAAATAAATAAAAATCTTTAAAAAAAAATCCTATTTTGTCTTAATAAGTTAATTTTCATAAGGCTCTACGTACAAAGGAAACATCAATAGAATATATCTTACAAGATTATTACTATTTTTTTAAAGATTTTATTTATTTATTTGACAGACAGAGATCACGAGTAGGCAGAGAGGCAGGCCGAGAGAGGAAGGAAAGCAGGCTCCCTGCTGAGCAGAAAGCCCGATGTGGGGCTCGATCCCAGGACCCTGGGATCATGACCTGAGCTGAAGGCAGCGGCTTAACCCACTGAGCCACCCAGGTGCCCCCTTACAAGATTATTTTAAGGATTAAATGAGATACTTTATGTAAAGCATATTTTATATTCCCTGTCTTACCTCAGACTGCTTTAGCAAAATGCAATAAAGTGAGTGGTTTAAATAATACAAATGTATTTTCTCACAGCTCTGGGTGCTGAGAATTCCAAGATCAAGGTGCTGGCTGATTGATTTTCTGGTGAGGGCTCTCTTTCTAGCTTGCAGATAGCTTGCTGTGTCCTCTCATGGCAGAGAGAGAGCATGAGCCTTCTGGTATTTCCTCTTGGAAGGGCACTGATTCTCCAATCAGGGCTCTCTCCTTATGACCTCATTTTATCTTAATTTACTTTTGTACTCCAAATACATCCACACTGGGAATAAAGGCTACAGTGTAGAAGTTGTGGGGGTTTACAATTCAGTCCATAGCAGTCCCCACAAGTTTTAAATATACCATTATACCAATATACCATTATGCCATTAAATGTAATACAAATTAATACAAATATATATTTTTGAATTTAACTCAAAAGTTAACATCTGCGAGGATTTGTTTTTAATTGAGATCATATTCACCATTTAATGATTTTGAAGTATACACTTCACTGGATTTTAGTATATTGACAAGGCCGTGTGTCTATCACCATTCTCTTGGGTATTGTTCAGAAAAGAGGTAATTTAGCAGGGCTGGCTGCTCTAGTTGAAAAGGCTGCTTGAGAGGCTGGCCATTGTCTAGCATCTGGAAACTTAAGATTTCTGTATGTTTCCCATTACTCTAAGAAAAATAGCTCACTGTTCCTAAACTGCTTATGTAAAAAATATGGTTTATAATGAATACCTGCTTTCCTTTTGGGAATCTGGAAATTTGGTGTGTGCTAAGCAGAGGCTGCCTGAGTGACCAATGCCCATTGAAAACCCTAGGTGCTGAATCTCTAGTGAATTTCCCTGGTAGACAGCAGTTCACCAGTGCTTTTAAAATATCTTGCTTTTGTGTGAGTCCACTGGGATAGAATTTGGAAACTTGTCCCTGGCTTCTGCAGGTCTTTACTCCATGTGCACCTTTGGTTCCATTTGCTGATTTTGCTCTGTATCCTTTCACATTGTGATGCAATGAATCATCTCTGAGAGTACTGCTGTATGCTGAGTCCTGTGAGTCCTCCTGGCAAGTTATTGAAACTGGGATGGCTTTGGAGACTATATATATATGCCTAGAAGAGGAACTTGTGGATCACTTAACATTTTGTGCATCTGCAACTGTTTCCCAGAACAGCTGTACCATTTTATATATCCTCCAGCAGTATTTGAGGGTTCCACTTTCTCCACATTCTTGTCAACATTGGGTATTTTCTGGTTTTGTTTATTTGCTTATATGTAGTCTGTTTGGTGGCTGTGAAATGGTATCTTATTTAATTTGCATTGCCCTAGTGTCTAATGATGTGGAACATATTTTAGTGTGATTATCTGCATTTATATATATATTTTTTTAATATTTTATTTATTTATTGGACAGACAGAGATCACAGATAGGGAGAGAAGCAGGCAGAGAGAGCAGGGAGGGAAGCACGCTCCCTGCCGAGCAGAGAGCCACATGCAGGGCTCGATCCCAGGACCCTGAGATCATGACCTGAGCCAAAGGCAGAGGCTTTAACCCACTGAGCCACCCAGGTGCCCCTTATATATGGTTTTTTTGAGAAGTGACTATTCAAATCCTTTACCAAATTTTAAAAATTGTGTTGTCTTATCATTGTTGAGTTGTAAGAATTCTTTACATATTCTGGATACCAGACCCTTACCAGATATATGACTTGCATATGTTTTCTGTATTCTATGGTCCATGAGATTTTACGTGATGTATAAAGATTGCCTATAATTGCTATGTTTGAATCATCATATTTTAAAATCATCTACTAGCCTTTTTACAGTTGACAAAAGTGGCCTAATTTTTATTATTTCCATATGCATCTATTTTCATGGTTATTTTTAATAACTCTGACTTTTGCTATGTTGATAGCATATTGAATTCCCCACGTATGTTGACCAAATATTTTACATATCTCAGTAATCATCTATGGAAGGATTATAAATGCCTTAGTTACATGCTGGAAATCTTGCCTAGAGTAGAAGCATATCAACTGTCAGTTGCTAACTCCTGAATTCCCTTTGAGAAAATGTTAACAATTGTTCAAATCCTACTTCAAAATGCCTTTTGGGCAAGATCTCAAAAGTTTGGTAACATAGTTCCTTCTCATTTGAGAGTAGTCATTACCCAGCAAAATAGTTTTATTTCACTTAATCTTTTTATAGAGATTAGCTTCTAACACTATAACCAATACTTTTCTCTTGATTTTTTTGAGGGTACATAAGAGTTAAGAATATTTGTCACATTCAAAATGTATTTTTTTATAACTTTGCTACTAAAATAGAACAAATTCTTCCTAATAACCAGTTTTACCCTGGTCACTTTAAAAATTTTACTTCCACTTTTGCAACTTCTCAAGCTCCTGAAATACCCCCAAATAACTCTAATCTTTTGATTAACTTTGCCGCTATAGGTAATCTTTTGAAGTTTCAGATATAAGCCAAATGTTACTTTTGTTTTTTTTGTTTTTTTGTTTTTTTATTGAAGCATAATTGATAAATGGTATCCTATTAGATTCAGGTATACATCATAGTGATTCAACATTTTTATACATTATGCAATGATCCACATGGTAACTGTAGTTACCATCTGTCACCATGCAAAGTTATTACAATATAATTGACTATATTCCCTATGCTATACATTATATCCCCATGACTTATTTACTTTATAACTGGAAGTTGGCATCTCTTAATCCCCCTCAACTATTTTGCTCCCCCTCCTCCTATACTTCCCTTCTGCTAACCATGAGTTTGTCTCTTGTATCTATGAAACTGTTTCTGTTTTATTTTGGTTTTTAGATTCTACATATAAATGAAATTTATTTGTCTTTCTCTAACTTATTTTACTTAGCATATTATCCTCTAGGTCCACCATGTTGTCACAAATGGCAAGATTTTATTCTTTTTTATGGCTGAGTAATATTCAATTGTGTGTGTGTTTATATTTATAAATAAATGGACACATACATAACATACATATGTAACCACATTATCCCCTAACTTATCAATGGACACTTAAGTTGCTTTCATATCTTGGCTGTTGTAAATAATGCTGTAGTGAACATAGGGGTGCATATATCTTTCCAAGTTACTGGTTTTGTTTTGTTTTTCCCTTTGGATAAGTACTCAGAAGTGAAATTGCTGCATCATATGGTTGTTCTGTTTTTAGTTTTTTGAGGATCCATATTGTTTTCCATGTTGGCTGCACAAATTTATATTCCTACCAACAGTGTATGAAGAGTTCCCTTTTCTCCACATCCTTGACAAAATTGTAATTTTTTTTTAAAGATTTTATTTATTTATTTGACAGAGAGAGAGAGAGACAGATCACAAGTAGACAGAGAGGCAGGCAGAGGAATAGGGGGAAGCAGGCTCCCCGCTGAGCAGAGAGCCCGATGTGGGGCTCGATCCCAGGACCCCGGGACCATGACCTGAGCCGAAGGCAGAGGCCTTAACCCACTGAGCCACCCAGGCGCCCCAACAACATTGTAATTTTTTAAATCTTTTTGATAATAGCCAATCTGACTGGTACAGGGTAATAATATCGAATTGTAGTTTTGATTCATAGCTCCCTGATGACTGCTGGTGTTAAGTATCTTTCCATGTACCTGCTGGCCATCTCTGTGTCTTTTTTAGGAAAATGTCACTCATGTTCCTGCCCACTTTTAATTAGATTACTTGTGTTTTTTTAATATTAATTTGTGCATGTTCTTCATATATTTTGGATATTAGCCCCTTGTTGGATACAGTATTAGCAAATATTTTCTATCATTCAGTAAGTTGCCTTTTTGTTTTGTGGATGGTCTTCACTGTGCAAATGCTTTTGAGTTTAGTGTAATCTCATTTATTAATTTTAGCTTTTGTTGCCCTTGCCTGAGCAGACAAGTCCAAAAAAATATTGCTGACTGATGTAAAAAAGCTTACTTATGTTTTCTTCTAGTTTTATGGCTTTAGTTCTTACATTCAAGGCTTTAATCTAGAATTTATTTTTGTAAATAGTCTAAAAAAGTGATCCAGTTTCATTCTTTAGCTGTCTAGTTTTCCAGTATTATTTACTGAAGAGACTGTCTTTTCCCCATTATGTATTCTTTCCTCCATTTTCATAGATTAATTGACCATATATAAGTAGTTTATATTTGGGCTCTCTATTCTCTCCCATTCTCTCCTGTCTGTTTTCTTGCCAGTACCATACTGCTTTGACTACTTTAACTTTGTAGTACAGTTTAAAATCAGGCAGCATGATACCTCTCACTTGTTCTTTCTCAAGATTGCTTTTAGCTCTTTGGGGTCTTTTGTGGATGGCATAAAAATTTTGGAGTTCTTCTACTTCTGTGAAAGATACCATTGGAATTTGGATAGGGATTGTATTATATCTGTAGATTCTTTGGGTAGTACGGATATTTAAAAAAATATTAATTCTTCCAATCTGTGAACATAGAATAAATTTCCATTCATTTGTGTCATCTTCAGTTTCTTTCATCAGTGTCTTATAAATGTTAAAGTACAGATATTCTACCTCCTTGGTTAAATTTATTACTAGGTGCTTTATTCTTTCTGACAAAATTATAAATGGGATTTCTTTTCTTGATTTTTTGATAGTTTGTTATTAGTGTATAGAAACTCAACTAATTTCTCTATGTTATTTTGTATCCTGTGACTTTACTTAATTTATTGATTGATTCTAATAGTGTTTTTGGTGGAATCTCTAGCTTTTTCTATATATAGTGTCATCTCATTGCAAATAATGACAATTTTACTTCTTCCCTAATAATTAGGTTGTCTTTTATTTATTTTTCTTTTCTAATTGCAGTGGCTAGATTTACAATGCTTATCTCTAAAGTCAATGAATATTGAATAAAAGCGGTGAGAATGGACATCCTTGACCTGTTTTTGATCTTAGAGGAAAAGCTTTAGCTTTTTACCTTTGAGTACTATATTGACTGTGAGTTTGTCATATGTGGCTATTATTATATCAAGGTATGTTCCTTCTATAATGACTTTGTTGAGATTATTTATTTATCATAAGTGGATGTTAAATTTGAGCATATATTTTTTTCTATGTCTTTTGTGATGATCATATGACTTTTATCCTTTGTTTTGTTAATGTGGTGCATCATGAAGATTGATTTGTGGATGTTGAACCATCCTTGCAATAAGTTAACACTTGACTGCAGTGTATAATCCTTTTCATGTATTCTTGAATTGGGTTTGCTAAAATTTTGTTTCAAGAATTTTTTAATCTATGTTCATCAAAGATATATGGTTTTGATATTAGGGTAATACTAGCCTCATAAAATGAGTTTGGAAGCATTCCTTCTTTAAATTTCTGGAATTATCCAAAAAGGATAGGTACTAACTTCTTTAAATGTTCAGTAAAATTCCCATGTAAAGTTGTCTGAGTGGACTTTGCGGGGGGAAAGTTTTTAAAATTATTGACTTAGCTTCATTATTTGTCATTGGTCTATTCATATTTTCTGTTTCTTCATGCATCATTCTTAGAAGGTTGTGTGTTTCAAGAAATTTTACATTTCCTCTCAGTTTTCCAATTTACCTGCCTAAAATTATTTGTAGTAATCACTTAACATTCTTTATATTTCTGTGGTGTCAGTTGTAATTTCTCTTCTTTCATTTCTGATTTTATTTCTTTGGAGCCCTCTCTCTTTTTTTCATGATGAGTTTGGCTAAAGGTTTATCACTTTTATCTACATTTTTAAAGAATTATCTTTTATTTTCAGTGATCTTTTCTACTTCTTTTTTAGTGTCTGTTTTATTTTCTTCCATTCTGATCTTTATTATTTCCTTCCTTCTACTAACTTGAGGCCCTGTTCTCCTTTTTCTAGTCTTTATATATAAAGTAAGATTTATTTGATATTTTTCTTTTTTCTTGAAGTAAGTCTATATAACTCTGAATTTTCCTCTTAGAACTGCTTTTGCTGCATCCCATGAATTTTGGAAAGCTGTGTATCCATTTTCATTTGTCTCAGGGTATTTTTAAAATTTCCTCCTTGATGTTTTTGTTGACACATTGGTTATTTAGTAACCATGTGTTTGGGCAGTTTTCTTTTTATAATTGCTTTCTAGTTTTATACCATTGCGGTCAGAAAAGATGTTTGATATTGTTTTTCAGTCTTAATGAGTTTATTGAGACTTATTTTGTGGTTAACATGTTCTATCCTGGAGAATTTTTCATGTGCACTTGAGAAGAATGAGTTTTCTGCTCCTTTGGGATGGAATTTTCTGTATATATCCATTAAGTCTATTTTGTCTAATATGTCATTTTAGGCTAGGGTTTCCTTATTAATCTTGTCTACATTATCTATGCATTGGTGTATAGGGGAATTAAAATCCCTTACTATTATTGTCTTACTCTCAATTTCTCCCTTTTTGTCTGTTAATATTTGCTTTATATTTAGGTGCTCCTATATTAATTGCATAAATATTTATGAATGCTATATCCTCTCCTTGGACTGAATTCTTTATTATGAGATAATGTTCTTCTCTGTCTCTTGTTAACAATCTTTGTTTTAGTCCATTTTTTTCTGATAGGATTCTTCATATACCAGCTTCTTTTCAGTTCCATTTACATTGACTATCTTTCTCCATCCCTTCACCTTCTGTCTGTTTATGTCTTTAGATCTGATGTGACTCTCTTTTAGGCAGCATATAAATGGACCTTGGATTTTTTTTTAATCTATTCAACTGTCATTTGTCTTTCTATTGGAGCATTTAGTCTATTTATATTTAAAGTAATTAATATAGTTATATATTTCTTGCCCTTTTGTTACATGTTTTCTGGTTTTTTAAACTTGTGTTTTAAAGTAAATGTACACACACACACACACACACAATGATAGCTCCAGATCTGATCAGAAAATTTTAACCTGAAATCTGTGAATCATCTTCAGGGTAGTCTGTGAAATTCCTGAAATTTTATGTAAAATTTTGTGTGTGTATTAATTCCTCCCTTAACTTCATCTCAATGTGTCTCTGACTAAAATAAATGATAAAAACCACTCACAAGAGTAAATGATGTCTTAAACTAGTTGAGATCCTGTTGGTTTTTTTTTTCTTTGAATTCAGTTACTAAGCATCAACTTGTCAGTGAATAGATGCTCAATGAAGGAAGCATTGTCTGTCTTTGTTTATTTTCATATCTTAAGTATGTGGAACAGAGCAGGTGCTCAGAAAACTGTATGGATAAATGAATAAATGAGAAAGAATTCTTCTACAGAGTAACCTAACATTAGAAACAGACTTCATAAAAGCAGTAGTCCATTGTAAAATAGAATGAAATGTTAATTTTCATTAAAAAATCAAAAATTGATTTTCTTTTCTTTAAAAACATTTACCCATTCATTCTAGAGAAAGAGAGGGAGTACAAGTCAGGGGAGGGGCAGAGGGAGAAGAAGAGAAGGACCCTCAAGGAAACTCCCCACTGAGTGCAGAGCCAATGTGGGACTCAGTCTCATGACCTGGAGATCAGGACCAGAGCCAAAATCAAGAGTCGGATGCTCAACCAGCTGAGCCACCCAGGCGCCCCCCAAAATTGATTTCCTTGGTGGCATAAACCCCAGCTAGTTCTCTCAGAAGATCTTCCAGAAGCACGAAATTCTCTTATAAATAGTACTTGACAAGCAATTAGGATACTTAAATTTTGCCCTGTTTTTGCTACATACCAAGTTATATTTGTTGGCAAGTTGTTTCCTTCATTCATTAATGCGTTCATTAAAAATGGACCAGACACTGACAATGTGGCAGAAATAATGATAAAGACTGGAGAATAAGACCATACTGACTTAGGTTCCTATCTTCAAAGAGCTTACAAGCTATACACAAGTAAATAAAGTATTATCATAGTCTGGTAGGTAAGTATCATAGTGTACAAAATGTTTTAGGAGCAGAAGGGAAAGCCATTCTCTTTTTTTAATTATTTATTTTTAAAGATGCATTTATATATTTGAGAGAGAGCATGCATGTGGGTGGGGAAGGGCAGAGGGAGAAGTGGAGAGAGAGAGAATCTCAAGCAGACTCCCTGCTGAGTGCAAAGCCCAACACGGTGCTTGATCTCACGACTCTGAATTCATGACCTGAATGGAAATGAAGAGTCGGATGATCAACCAACTGAGCCACCCAGGCACCCCAAAGGACATTTTATTGAAGGGGATGTTTTATTGCCTGCCAAAATAGAGACATCTCCTGTTTTTGTTCTGATTCACACTTTGCTTTTTTTGATGTCATGGAGATAGAAATGTCCTGACATCAATAGACGGAAACCAGTCAAAAGGATTTCTATTCCCTTTATTCCATTTTAAATGGAGACATTACCTACATTCATTTGTGTCTCAAGGTTACCTTCTTTCATTTAGACAAGTATTCTGAGCCTGTATCTTGGCATCACTCATTCAGAGACCTAGGGGAAGATTGAGGATAGGTTGTATGTAACTTATAAGTGTGTGTATAGCCCAACTATGCTACTAATTATGAAGAGTGGAGGTAAGGGGATAATGATGTGCAGACCCAATTTGTTACTTTCCTTGAGGCAAAAATTTTATGACCATGGTGATTTACATTCAAATTTTATCGTATCTCAGCCACTGAGGGATAGGTGAGTCTTCCTACCTACTAGAGAAACATTAAAAAGTAACAAGGGCTTATTCTCTTCCCTATCCCCGATGCCCCCACTCCCCAAATCAGAGACTTTAAAGATGGAGTTCGTAGACATTTTGTGTTTTCTTCCTGGTGTAGGACTTACTGGTGCCAGGAAGTGTTCTTAGCACTTTAAAAATATTAAGATGTTTGGGGTACCTGGCTGGCTCAGTTGGTATAGCATGCAACTCTTAATCTCAGCTAATGGGTTCAAGCCCCATGTTGGACACAGAGTTTACTTAAAAAACAAAAAAAAGTTAAGATGTTTAACACTCCAGATAACCCTGCAAGATTGGTGCTGCTCTATGCTTCATTTCACAAATGGGGAAGCTGGGCCACAAAGTCTAAGCAACTTACTCAAGGTCACCCAGAGGTAGAGATTTGAACCCAGGCACTATTGTCAAGAGTCTTTCCTTTTCATTCCTGTACTATAAACAACTTATGGATCTCAACATTGTCTTTAGGGGAAAAAAATTCTGTAAGAAAAATGGTCAAAAATTATAGTTCTCTAATTCTATTTGCATCCTTTGAAAGTCAAAAAGGAAAAAACATCATACTAATGCCAGGGCATCTCAAGCCCCCTCATGTGGACTTTTTGTGCCTCACTTTATCTGTAAAATAATAATACAATAATACCTGCTTTCACTTATATGAATATGGGTTGAAGAACTCTACCATGAATGTGGCAGTGCGAATAAGCACCCATAAGTGGTATAAATGCTACCATACTTCTTGTCTCCTCAGAATGTTCCCCCTGAGTGCTAGACTCCAGGCATATTGGCTGCCATACTGTGTGTTTTTGAGGGGAAAGGGCTGGGGAGGGGAGAAAGGAAGAGGTTAAGCAGAAAAGCATGTGTTTTAAATAAACTAAGCATTTTTCCACTGCTCAGGGACTTCTGCAGTCATCATTGCCTTTGCCTGCAATGATTACCTCTCAGATATCTTCATCATTTGTTCCCTCACCCCTTTCAAGTCTTGGATAAAATATCATCTTCTCATAAAGGCATCACTGGCAACCCTATTTAAAATTGCACTATCCTCCCTGGAATTCTGTGCACTTTCTTTTACACAGCATTCGTCACCTTTCAACACACTATATAAATTGCACCAAGTCTTCCTCCCCCAACCTAAGATGTGATCACTATTAGGGCAGAGTGTTTATTTACTTTTCTATCTACCCTTCATGTGTTGAATATGGTCTGACACATAGTGGGAACTCCATAAAAATTCGTTGAATGAATGAAAGATGTTAACCCATTATTCCCAGTCAGTTACTTTCTGCTTAGTTGTTGTTTTGCTCAGACAAACAGATATTTTTGTTATAAAAGTAGATGCTCATGGTCATCCATCTCCTCTCTGGAGGTCTGTGGTAAGCGACCTGAGTTTCATTTGCTAGTGAAATGAGGAGGACAGGTGGATGACTTATTCAAGGCTCTCAACAACGTAATGGACATGCTTTTTACCTTGTCTTAGGAAAGCCAAGAAAATGTTTTTTCCTCCTCTTTTGATAAGCCTGTGAATTCAAGTCAATGGCATTTTCTGCTGCCATTTATCCCTTCACAGAAAGAGTTTTCGCTTTGTGTTTGCCCAAATCAGTGTGCATGCCACTTTGCCTTATGACAGAATGACATAGAAAAAGCAGAATGCCCAATAATTAGATGCAAATTTTATGCTTGTCGTTTTGAAAGGTTATGAATCCCCCTTTTATAAAGTTTTCTATAGAGGATACTTTAGGACAAAATATCCTTTCTGTACATCAATATGCTGGTAATTCTAAAAAAGAACAACTTTGTAATTTGAAAGAATTAGTAACAAGTACAGCATATAATGAATACATTTATCCCTTCTGCTCTCTATTGAAAGGAAATAGGTTTTCACTTATTTTCTCTTGAACCAAGGTTTTAAGACATAAATATTGACAAAATAGATTTCTCTCCCTTCCTAAGGGATGACTCCATTATTCTCCTCCAGTATATTTCTAGGTAAAAGTGGACCAATTCTACTGTTATCCAAAAAGTAAACTAAAGGGAACTGATGGTACTATAAAAAACATTCAACTGGTAATCAGAAAATCAGAATTCTGGTTAGGGTTCCATCACTGAGTATCTATGTGAGTTTTCATAAACCATTTAACCTCTGAAAATCTTTGATTCCGTACCTCAAAAATGAGATTGAATTAAAACTCTGAAGTTAAGAGGGGAGCCTGGGTGGTTCAGTTGGTTAAGCATCTGACTCTGGATTTCGGTTCACGTCATGACCTCAAGAGTGGTGAGATCAAGCCCGGTGTTGGGAGGTTCTCTCCCTCTCCTTTTGCCCCTGCCCCTGCTCACACTCCTTTTCTGTCTCTCTAAAATAAATAGATAAAATCTTTTTAAAAATCTGAAGTTACATTTGATGATACCATTCTTTTTTTTTTTTAAGATCTATTTATTTGAGAGACCACAAGTGGTACGGGAAGGGAGAGGGATAAAGAATCTTAAGCATACTCTACCCTGAGTGCAGAGTGCAGAGCCTGATGTGGGGCTCAATCTCAAGGCCTGAGATCACAACCTGAGCCAAAACCAAGAGTCAGAGGCTTAACCAGCCAAGCCACCCAGGCACCCCTTGATGATACCAATCTTACTCAACATATCAGAATCCCATTTGTTCCTTGTTGGTGGTAATGCGCAGAGAGCAATTTCCACTACGTAGCATAGTGCCACTAAATACTTGGCTCTAATCTTAGAATATGCCAGCTATTTGCAACCTATTGTAAGTGAATTGTCTCTAAAAAAGAAAAATCTTCTCTTTCTCCATCAAGTGAAAAGGAATATAGGACCAGTCAGCAGGGTAGTTGGTGGGGTGAGATAAAGCTTAGCAAGTGTTTTTGCTTTGCACACAGCCTTGCCTTCTTATGCTCAGTAAGGGGTAATTTTTATTGCCATTATTTCCCATGTCTCTAAATAGAAGACACAGGGGTTATGTTTAGAGAAAGGGAAAGTAGAAGTTAATTTGTAGTCTCTGAAGCATCTTTTTTTTTTTTTTTCTTTTTTCTCCAGAGCTGAACACATCACTGCCTAGGTTGAGTGATTGTGGTTGTTTGTCTATCGCTAGCAGGACTTCTGGATTTGGTCAGAGAATGATGTAGAACATAGTCTGGCTTGGGTGTCCTTACCAGTATTCAATTAAAATGCCAGTATCCCACCAAGGAGGCTCATACCCTGAAACCAACTGCCTGCCATGAACTATGTCTGAATTTTATCTCCTCCCCAACTTCATCAGGGACATCATGATAGCCATGTATCCTAAGCAACATATACAAAATAAATAAAAATAATTACACAACAGAAAGAGAAGCATACTAAATTCAAATTTAGTGAATCTTTCCTGTTAGAAATATGTTGTCAGAGTTTTGCTTGAACAGCTCCCAGATTGCTCCCTTTCTGTATGTGTGTGTATGTGTGCATTCACTATGTGCCAAATTGAAAACCTGAAACATTTAATGAAAGATAGACACTTCCGTGTGTGTATGTGTGCATTCACTATGTGCCAAATTGAAAACCTGAAACATTTAATGAAAGATAGACAAGGGTATTTCAGCTACCAAAGAAACAGGTGCAAAAGTTCATGAATATTGCTTGAGGAGGCATAGTACACGTAACATGAAAGTGCCACTTCCAGGTGTTCCATGTTCAGGCAATTTAATGTCAGGGAAGGCAACGGAGAACATAGGGTGTCATTGAGGAGATAAGAACACCAGCAGTTCACCCCAGAAGGCCTTAAAACAGGGGGTCCCCAAAGAAGTACGGAAATATGACTGAATACGGAAGAGGCAAACTTGGTCATACTTTTGTTCAGTTGAGAATGAATATACTTTGATTCTAGGAGGCCCAGAGTCATAGCCTGGGAAAGAGTTCATTGTTTTTCCCAATCACATGGAAACCTAAACAATCTGTATTATAATATTCTTAAGATGTAATAAGCAAAACCTCAGGAGGTCTGTTAGAATCACTTATACCTCCCATTGCAAAGAAGAATTTATCCCCATGAACAGGTATGATGGGAAACACCATGCTCAGCAAAAGCAAAGAAGAGAGGCATTTCCAGTATTTGATTTAAGAGCTGAATAAATCCTCTCCTTCCTTGGTGAAAAGTTCTGGTAGCGGCTCTGTGCTTGAAACAGCCTACTGTTGTTGCTGACATTCTCTCAATCTTTCTTTCTTAAATGATGGCTCATGATTGTGGATCATCTGCATTTAAATAACCTGGGATGCACAATTCAAATGCATATGTCTGTGCCCTACCTCCAAATCTATCTAATCAAAATTTGGGGGGGGGGATAATTTAGTCCTGTACTCGTTTTTTAACTGGCTCCCGAATAGTGTCTTTTTGTACATGAAGAATACATAAAACCACATTATGATCATTACCACTGTTTTAGGTTAATTATCTCTTCAAAAGGCCGTAATTAAAGTGTATGAATTTCAGCTAGAAGCTAAGAGTCTGGGGAATGGATTAACATAAAGTTATCTATATTTTTTTCCAACAGGAAATAGTGTCCTGTGATAGGGAAGGGCATGGGGAAGACATGCTTTATGGGGCGTGTCATAAGTATCCAGACGAAGTGAAACAGTTTAAAGGAGCAGACTTTTAGGGAGCAGTTGCTCATAGGAGTGACCACGTTGAAGTAGAAGCATGAGAATGAACAGTATCTCCAGAGGAAGATCGTTGCCTGCCTTTTTGCTGAGGGCCTATCTGTGTGGATTTATACACACAAGAACTTTGGGACAATTGCCAAAAGGAAACTGCAAGAAGAGGAGGAAGACTACTGAAGTGAATTAAGGCCTGGAATAAATGGATGTATATTTTCTGTGAATATAGTTTCAGTTAGGAGTCACTTAGATACTGCTGATATAAGTTAATTCAAATTTCCCTAAACAAAAGCAGTCACTGTTAGGTCCCCCAGTAATGGGTCCGTGATTAAAGGAGCGAGACTGATACAAAGCGAAGGTCAAGCAAAGATTTATTTCACGCCAAGCATCAAGAATCAAACTGACCGGCCAGGGCCGCGCCTCTTACAGAGAGGGCGACCCTTCTCTGTTTCACAGACTAGCTTTTAAGGGCAAAGGCCATGCGGTCGGGCCTGGCCACGCACAGGTGGCTAATGAGATTGTAACACACACAGGAAACTCCACCGTGATGCTAGGTAACCAATTGAATTACAGTTTACCCTATAGTAGACATTTGACCTAGCCTATTACACCTTGGTTAGAATTGGCGCCCAAAAGGCTCCCAAAGGGCGGGGCCGCTACTCCTTGGTAGCTAGGGAGACAGTATGCAACCCCCACTGACCGGATGTCTCCATCTGGCCTGACCCACCCTTGTATCTGGGCCTTGTTACTTGCTGCTGGTTTCCGGGGCTTGTTTTTAAGTCAGTCCCCTGGGGGAAGGGGAGCAGGGACAGTTTAAGGGTTAAACAAGTTTGTTGTTTAACCTTAATGGAAGCCTCTGGTTAAATAGGTCCTTACATCACTAGTTCACGTATCTGGGAATCTTAGAGATAAACCTTGCTTGGAACAGACCTGGTTCCAAAGCTCAAATGATGTCATTGAAACTCAGCCTCCATTCTTTAGTTTCCTATTGGCTTCCTTCATTGTGTTAGTTCATTCTCTTTTTTTAGATTCTCTATGTGGAGGCCTTTGGAAGCTCCAAGCTTTCTCCCTCCAAGCAATCCCAGACTATAAAAGGAATTTTTTTTCTAGGAGTTTTATGGAAAGCTCCGAAATAGAATCTTATCCAAATGTGCATCATATCCTTGGGAATCAGTTTGCCGGGAAAATGAAATATTAATTGGCCAGGCCTGAGTTACCTGCTTCTCCTGACTATGATAGAGGATTTTAGTCTATCCAAACCATTTAGGTTAAGAAATTAGGGCACTTGGTTCACCAAAGAAAAAGTGAAATGCTCTTACCTTAAAGAGAAGTGATGGATTCTGAGGAGGCAAAACCATAGATAACTACTGTACAGTTACGTCACTAGGGAAATAATATTTAGTGAATTAGTGTCCTGGTATTTCATTCCACTTTCTTTAGTCAAAACTGATCAGTTACATACATATGCTTTTCTCTATTTCTGTTTATGAATATAGTAAGTAGCTATCAGCAGTAAATAGTAATATATTTGAATATAAATTAAAGAGTTAACTATACTGGAGCCAGTAAACTATTTTATGGATATTGTAATAGTGAATACATGATAAAAAGCATTTGCTGAGACCCATAGAATTATACAACACAAAGAGTGAACCCTAATGTAAACTATGGATTTAGTAATAGTGTATCAACTGGCTCATCAGTTATAATAAATGTACCTCAACTAATGCAAGATGTTAATAATGGGAGAAATTGTTGTCAGCATCAGGTCCCTTCCTTGCCTCCGTGCACACCTTGGTTCTTGAGTTTGGCCAAGAAAGAATTTGGAGCCAAACTCTTAAGTAAGGAGGAATTTAATGGCAATTAAAGAGAAAATGCACACTCAAGTAGACCCAGAGGCGGCAACTGCACCCCCCGCCCCGGTGTTAGGAGTTAGGAGTATTTCTTTTTATGCTTGGCATGGTTTATGGGACAAAGCTAGGAAGGTCTGACTGAGATTACCTCCAATCAATCACCTAAGGAACTCCTCCTACTGGTCCTACATGGTAGCTAGGGAAGAGGGAGATTGGCCTTATGTGGTCCTTGTTGGAACTGTCATAGCAGCCTTCCCCTGAGTGGGGACAGGGGCAGAGGGAGGAGTAAAATCTGCAATGTAAATGTATTATAATAAAGATATAAGTTACTTTAGGGCAGCAATTATGGGGAAGGGTGCATGCATGCTCCCTCGGGACTCTTCCAGCTGTTTGTGTTCTTGGGGTTGTTGTAGGTTTCCCTGCTCATATCTAGCTAACTGAACACTAGGTTCCTGTGAACAGGAGAGACGGAATATAGGGAACTTTATGTACTTTCTGCTCAATTTTTCCATAAACCTAAAATTGGTCTAAAAAATAAAGTTTATTAAGTAAAAAGATAAAGTTAACTATAATTATCTGATAATCATCTGGCAGTCCCCCTGGAAAAAAACACCCCATGAGAACAGGATGGTTCTACCTTGCACACTGTGCTCTACCTACACTACCAGTATTGGCACATAGTATAGGCCCATACACTCTGATCAGAAACTGTTTGGGTCAGAAATGTTTGATAATTAAGAACTTCTCTGAGTTTAGAAACAAAACACGGTCCATAAAATATACCCAGTGTTACATAACATCCCCAGGTGAATCTGGGTCAGTACTCCAAAATCAAACACATTTGTAAGTCTCTAGCAATATTCACATTAAGGCTATATATAGCTTCACGTTCCTTTAGGTCAGTTGTTTTTTTGTTGTTGTTTTTTTTTTTAAATTAACATATAATGTATTATTAGCCCCAGGAGTACAGATCTGTGAATTGTCAGGCTTACACACTTCACAGCACTCACCATATCACATACCCTCCCCAATGTACATAACCCAACCACCCTCTCCCTGACCCCCTCCTCCCAGCAACCTTCAGTTTGTTTTGTGAGATGGAGAGGCTCTTATGGTTTGTCTCCCTCCTGATCCCATCTTGTTTCATTTTTTCCTTCCCTATCCCCCAAACCTACCACATTGCCTCTCAAATTCCTCATATGAGGGAGATCATATGATAATTGTCTTTCTCTGATTAACTTATTTCGCTCAGCATAATACCCTCTACTTCCATCCATATCATTGCACATGGCAAAATTTCATTTCTTTTGATGGCTGCATAGTATTCCAGTGTGTGTGTGTGTGTGTGTGTGTGTGTGTGTGTGTGTGTGCCACATCTTCTTTATCCATTCATCTATTGACGGACATCTAGGTTCTTTCCATAGTTTGGCTATTGTGGACATTGCTGCTATAGACATTTGAGTGCACGTGCCCCTTCGGATCACTACATCTATATGTTTAGTGTAAATACCCAGTAGTGTGATTGCTGGGTCATAGGATAGCTCTATTTTCAACTTTTTGAGGAACTTCCATACTGTTTTCCAGAGTGGCTGCACCAGCTTACATTCCCACCAACAGTGTAAGAGTGTTCTCCTTTCTCCACATCCTCATAAACATCTCTCATTTCCTGACTTGTTAATTTTAGCCATTCTGATTGGTGTGAGGTGGTATCTCACTGTGGTTTTGATTTGTATGGAGCACTTTTTCATGTGTCTGTTGACCATCTGGATGTCTTCTTTGCAGAAATGTCTGTTCATGTCTTCTGCCCATTTCTTGATTGCATTATTTGTTCTTTGGGTGTTGAGTTTGATAATTTCTTTATAGATTTTGGATACTAGCCCTTTATCTGATATGTCATTTGTGAATATCTTCTCCCATTCTGTCAGTTATCTTTTGGTTCTGTTAACTTTCCTTTGCTGTGCAAAAGCTTTTGATCTTGATGAAGTCCCAATAGTTCATTTTTCCCTTGCTTCCCTTGCCTTTGGCGATGTTTCTGGGAAGAAGTTGCTGTGGCTGAGGTCGAAGAGGTTGCTACCTGTGTTTTCCTCAAGGATTTTGATGGATTCCTGTCTCACATTGAGGTCTTTCATCCATTTTGAGTCTATTTTTGTGTGTGTGGTGTAAGGAAACAGTCCAGTTTCATTTTTCTGCATGTGGCTGTCCAATTTTCCCAACACCATTTGTTGAAGAGACTGTCTTTTTTCCATTGGACATTTTTTCCTGCTTTGTCAAAGATTAGTTGACCATAGAGCTGAGGATGTATTTCTGGGCTCAGTATTCTGTTCCATTGATCTATAGGTCTGTTTTTGTGCCAGTACCATGCTGTCTTGATGATGACAGCTTTATAATAGAGCTTGAAGCCTAGAATCGTGATGCCACCAATGTTGGCTTTCTTTTTTAACATTCATCTAGCTATTCGAGGTCTTCCTGGTTCCATATAAATTTAAGGATTATTTGATCAATTTCTTTGAAAAAATTGATGGTATTTTGATAGGGGTTGCAGTAAACGTGTAGATTGCTTAAGGTAGCATGGACATTATCATAATATTTGTTCTTCCAATCCCTGAGCATGGAACGTTTTTCCATTTCTTTGTGTCTTCCTCAGTTTCCTTCATGAGTACTTTATAGTTTTCTGAGTACAGATTCTTTGCCTCTTTGGTCAGGCTTATTCCTAGGTATCTGATGGTTTGGGGTGCAATTGTAAATGGGATTGACTCCTTAATTTCTCTTTCTTCTCTCTTGCTGTTGGTGTATAGAAATGCACCTGATTTCTGTGCATTGATTTTATATCCTGACACTTTACTGAATTCCTGTATGAGTTCTAGAAGTTTTGGAGTGCAGTCTTTTGGGTTTTCCACATAAAGTATCATATCGTCTGCAAAGAGTGATAGTTTAACTTCTTTACCAATTCGGATGCCTTTAATTTCTTTTGGTTGTCTGATTGCTGAGGCTAGGACTTCTAGTACTATGTTGAATAGTAGTGGTGATAGTGGACATCCCTGCCACGTTCCTGACCTTAGCAGATAAGCTGTCAGTTTTTCTCCATTGAGAATGATATTCACTGTGGGTTTTTCATAGGTGGCTTTGATGATATTGAGGTATGTACCCTCTATCCCTACACTGTGAAGATTTTTGATCAAGGATGCTGTACTCCGTCAAATGCTTTTTCAGCATCTATTGAGAGTATCCTATGGTTCTTCTTATTTCTTTTATTAATGTATTGTATCACACTGATTGATTTAGGGATGTTGAACCAACCTTGCAGCCCAGGAAAAAATCTCACTTGGTTGTGGTGAATAATCCTTTTAATGTACTGTTACATCCTATTGGCTAGTATTTTGGTGAGAATTTTCATATCTGTGTTCATCAAGGATATTGGTCTGTAATTCTCTTTTTTGATGGGGCCTTTTTCTGGTTTTGGGATCGAGGTAATTCTGGCCTCATAAAATGAGTTTGGAAGTTTCCCTTCCATTTTTACTTTTTGGAACAATTTCAGGAGAATAGGAGTTAATTCTTTGTTAAGTGTTTGGTAGAATTTCCCCGGGAAGCCGTCTGGCCCTGGGCTCTTGTTTTTGGGGGGATTTTTGATGACTGCTTCAATCTCCTTACTGGCTGTGTGTCTGTTCAGGTTTTCTATTTCTTCCTGGTTCAGTTTTGGCAGTTTATATGTCTCTAGGAATGCATCCATTTCTTCCAGATTGTCAAATTTGCTGGTGTATTTTTGCTCTTAATATATTCTTATAATTGTTTGTATTTCTTTGTTGTTGGTTGTGATCTCTCCTCTTTCATTCATGATTTTATTAATTTGGGTCCATCTCTTTTCTTTTTGATAAGTCTGGCCAGTGGTTTATCAATCTTACTAATTCTTTCAAAGAACCAGCTCCTAGTTTTGTTGATTTGTTCTACTACTTTTTTTGTTTGTTTGTTTCTGTTTCATTGATTTCTACTCTGATCTTTATTATTTCTCTTCTCCTGCTGAGTTTAGGCTTTCTTTGCTGTTCTTTCTCCAGCTTCTATAGGTGTAGGGTTAGGTTGTGTACTTGAGACCTTTCTTGTTTCTTGAGAAAGGCTTGTATCGCTATGTATTTTCCTCTCAGCACTGCCTTTGTTGTGTCCCATACATTTTGAACAGTTGTGTTTTCATTATCATTTGTTTCCATGAACTTTTCCAGTTCTTCTTTAATTTCTTGGTTAACCCATTCATTCTTTAGTAGGATGCTGTTTAGCCTCCATGTATTTGGGTTCTTTCCATCTTTCCTCTTATGATGAAGTTCTAGCTTCAAAGCATTGTGGTCCAACAATATGCAGGGAATGATCTCATTTTTTTGGTACCACTTGAGACCTGATTTGTGACCCAGAATGTGATGTATTCTGGAGAATGTTCCATGTGCACTAGAGAAGAATGTGCATTCTGTTGCTTTGGGATGGAATGTTCTGAATATATCTTTGATGTCCATCTGGTCCAGTGTGTCATTTAAGGCCTTTATTTCCTTGTTGATCTTTTGCTTGGATGATCTGGCCATTTCAGTGTTGGGGGTGTTAAAGTCCCCTACTATTATTGTATTGTTGTTGATGTGTTTCTTTGATTTTGTTATTAATTGGTTTATATAGTTGGCTGCTCCCATGTTAGGGGCATAGATATTTAAAATTTTTAGATCTTCTTGTTGTACAGACCCTTTGAGTATGATATAGTGTCCTTCCTCATCTTTTTTTTTTTTTTAAAGATTTTATTTATTTTTTTGACAGACGGAGATCACAAGTAGGCAGAGAAGCAGGCAGAGAGTGAGGAAGGGAAGCAGGCTCCCTGCAGAGCAGATAGCCTGATGCAGGGCTCGATCCCAGGACCCTGGGATCATGACCTAAGCCGAAGGCAGAGGCTTTAACCCACTGAGCCACCCAGGTGCCCCCCTTCCTCTTCTCTTATTATAGTCTTTGGCTTAAAATCTAATTTATCTGATAGAAGGATTGCCACCCCAGCTTTCTTTTGATGTCCATTAGCATGGTAAATGGTTTTCTACCCCCTCACTTTAAATCTGGAGGTGTCTTTGGGTCTCAAATGAGTTTCTTGTAGATGGCATATTGATGCGTTTTGGTTTTTTATCCATTCTGATACCCTGTGTCTTTTGATTAGGGCATTTATCCCATTTACGTTCAGGGTAACTATTGAAAGATACTATTTTAGTGTCATCATATTGCTTGTAAGGTGACTGTTACTGTATATTGTCTCTGTTCCTTTCTGATTTACTACTTTTAGCCTCTCTCTTTGCTTAGAGGACCCTTTTCAGTATTTCCTGTGGGGCTGGTTTGGTGTTTACAAATTCTTTTAGTTTTTGTTTGTCCTGGAAGCTTTTTGTCTCTCCTTCTATTTTCAGTGATAGCCTGGCTGGATATAGTATTCTTGGCTGCTTATTTTTCTCATTTAGTGCTCTGAATATATCATGCCAGTTCTTCCTGGCCTGCCAGGTCTCTGTGGAGAAGTCTGCTGCTGTTCTAATATTTTTACCTTTGTCTGTTAGAGACTTCTTGTCCTGGGCTTCTTCCAGGATTTTCTCTTTGTCACTAAGACTTGTAAGTTTTTCTATTAGATAATGGGGTGTGGATTTATTTTTATTGATTTTGAGAGGGGTTCTCTGTGCCTCCTGGATTTTGATGCTTGTTCCCTTTTCCATATTAGGGAAATTTTCTGTAATAATTCACTCCAATATATCTTCTGACGTCCTCTCTCTTTCTTCTTCTTCTGGAATCCCAATTATCTTAATATTGTTTCGTCTTCTGGGATCACTTATCTCTCAGATTTTCCCCTCATGGTCCAATAGTCATTTGTTTCTCTTTGGCTCAGTTCTTTATTCTCCGTCATTTGCTCTTCTATGTTGCTAATTCTCTTTTCTGCCTTCTTTATCCTAGCAGTAAGAACCTCAATTTTTCATTGCACCTTATTAGTTGCTTTTTAAATTTCAGCTTGGTCATATTTTAGTTCTTTTATTTTTACAGAAAGGGATTTTCTTTCTCCAGAAAGGGTTTCTCCAATATCTTTCATGCCTTTTTAGAGCCCAGCTATCACCTTGAGATTCGTCATTCTGAACTCTAGATCTGGCATATTACCAATGTCCATATTGATTAGGTCCCTAACCTTTGGTACTGCCTCTTATTCCTTTTTGTTGTTGTTGTTGTGGTAAGTTTTTGTGTCTTGTCATTTTATCTGGATAAGAATATATGAACAAGAGAATAAAATACTAAAAGGGTGGCAAAGACCCCAGACAAATGTACACAAACCAAATCAAAAGAGACCCCAAATTGGGGCAAGAAGAAAGGGGGTAAAAAGAAGTTTAAAAATTTTTTTTAAAATTTAAAATACATATATATATAAGACTGGTGACTAGAACAAAGCCTCCCCCCCCTCCACTTGATTTTGGGTGTATTTTGGTCCCTCAGAAGAAACTACCTCCCAACATTTTAAAGAAAGCGAAACTTGTATATTACAAAAATAAGGGTAAACATGATGAAGGGATGGAATATGACTGTAAAGATGAAAATTTAAAAAAAATTTTAAAGGAATTGATAAGATAAGTTGGTTGGAAAAAGAGAGTGGAGAGAATTTGCTCAGGCTGGAGACTAGAACAAAGCCCTGTGCTAGATTTAGGATATATTTTTATCTATTAGAAGAAATTGTATCCCAAAAATTTTTAGAAGAAAAAAGCCTGTATCTATACAAAAAATAAAGTTAGATACAGTGAAGGATAAAATATGACTATAATAATGAAGGTTTAAAAAGATTTTTTTAAGAAAGGTATTGTTAAGATAAAAAAACGTTAAAAGAGGAAGGAGGAAAGTTAAAAAAAATTAGAATAAGAAAAAAATAAAATTAAAAAAATTTAATTAACTTTGCAAGACTAAAGAATCCTGGGGAGAAAGCCATGAATTCCATGCTTTACTTTCCCCTCCCCTGGACTTCTACTGTTCTCCTTGATCAGTGAGCTTGGTCTTGGCTGGATGCTCTTGCTGATCTTCTGGGGGAGGGGCCTGTTGTAGTGATCCTGAAATGTCTTTGCCCAGGCAGAATTGCACCGCCCTTGCCAGGGGCGAGGCTAAGTAATCTGCTCGGTTCGCTCTCAGGAGTTTTTGTTCCCTGAACGCTTTCCATAGATCTTTCGATGATGGGAATGAAAATGGCGGCTTCTCACTCTCTGGCCCAGAGGAGCTGAGATCTTGGGGCCTCACTCCTTATTGTGCCCTCGGAGAAAAGCACTCAACCACTCCCGTCTCCCTGGTCTCTGGCCACACTCTGAGCTTATCCGGCCTATGACTGAGCATTTCTGTCTCTGGCACACAGCCCCATTTGGAGACTCCAAATCCAGCAGATCCTGCTGCTCTGTTCTTCCCACAGAGGAAGGTATGTCTCCCTGGATCTGCCACTTGTGGGGTCCTTGCTCAAAGAGCAGTGCCCTGACTGTGCCACTGATCACAGTTTAATGTACCCCGAGCTGAGAGCTTACTCCTTGGCTCCGTCTCTGTAGCCAGCTTCCCTACTTTGATACCTGCGAGCCCTGCTACACTCAGACACCTGAGACCACACTGTCCCCATGAGGGCTCCACCCCCACTTAGCCTCTGGAGTGATGCCCCTCAGTGGAGCAGACTTTTAAAAGTTCAAATTCTGTGCTCTGTTGTTCCATCTCTAGCCGGGAGCCGGTCTATCCCCCCACAGTCTATCTTCCTGTGGCTTTGGATTCACTTTTCCACATGTCCTGCCTTTCAGAAAGTGGTTGATTTTCTGTTCCTAGAATCGCTGCTCTTCTTCTCTTCAATCTGCTTTTGGGTTTGTAGGTGTTCAGAATGGTTTGATAACTATCTAGCTAAACTCCTGTGACCTAATGTCATCTCAGTCTGCTACTCCTCAGCCACCTTGACTCTGCCCCCTCCCTTTAGGTCAGTTTTTGCCTCCAAATGAGTTATAGAATATTTGCATTTGTGAAATTTGTCATTATTTTCATTACTGGAGCTTGACATCAGAACCACCCATGTACTTATATTTAAAGGAGTAATGAATCCATTGTTCTTGAAATTTGTCTGGATTTGGAGTCAAGGTCAAAGTAGGATTTGCTGACCTGCTTCGCCTTATTGTTCTTTGCCACTCCTATGAATGCTTCCTTCAGTAATGCACATTTTTTTCGCCAACAGAGATCACTTTTATCTCCTCACACTTTCCACTCCCCACCACCATTTCTAAGATCTAACATTGCATACAATTATGTCCTCATTATGTGTGACACAACATATGATGACAGCAGCACTACTCTGTTCAGCAGGAAACAAAGAGTAGGAGAAGAGTTCACTTCTTATTTGGACTTTCTTTTACTTTCTGCCTTCAAACATATACCGGCTGTCTGCACAATTCTCTGTTCCTTCCTGTTTAAAATGCTCATGTAAGGGGGTTAAAAGAAGGAAGGTGGAAGCAAGGACAGATGAAAGAAACACCTTGTCCTTTAAGCAGGCATGTCTGTCTCCTCTGGTGTTCGTTTTGCCTCTGCTCTATTCAACCAAACAAGCAAATAGAATGAAGTAGATCCTTATTCAGCAAAAATGCTGTGTGTTGGCTAGAGTTACACATAGGCACTTGTGTGGGGCCTTTGAACATCCCTTGCTATTTATGTTATAAAGACTAACAACACTAAATTGTATTTTTAATGACAGTTTGACAGCTGTCCAGTCATCTTTTCTACAATCAATGATTACATTTTAAAGGAATACTCATATTCCAGAAAACCAGTTAAGAGTATTTTATTTGTTTCTGAATTACCTTGGGTTGTTGTCCATACATTTTATGA
This sequence comes from Martes martes, assembly GCF_963455335.1. Taxonomy (NCBI): domain Eukaryota; kingdom Metazoa; phylum Chordata; class Mammalia; order Carnivora; family Mustelidae; genus Martes; species Martes martes. The sequence goes on along the minus strand of NC_137888.1, from coordinate 173,289,284 downwards.
GTAATTTTGATCTACTGAGATGCTGCTGATCTTACAGTTTCTTGGCCAAAATGAATTTCAGTGATTGTGAGAAAGGCAGGAGGAGAAGACTCCCTGCCAGCAGGATAGAGTAGTGGACCCTGTGTGTGCCTTTCTTGGAATACTCTGGTGGCAGAATGAATAATATTTCTCTCCATTGGGCTTCCCCATTGATGCAAGTGCTGAGAAGGAGAAAATAAAATATAAACATGACTCTGGGAGCACACCCAACAAACCAGCTTTGCAGAAGAACTACCCCTTTCTTGTCCCTGGTGAAGTGGCTTTGGTCTACAATCCAAGAAGGCAACATGTTCCCACTGATCACACACACAGCACTGATGGTCTTGAATGGTGAAGGGCTTCACAGGATGCAGAGTAAAAAAATATAGTATGACAAAGCCACCTTGGTTTGCATCAGGATGCTTCTGTGCATGCGTAATGTAACAAACTATGTAGCTTCCAGATGTGACCCAGATGTAACTCCCGTCTAAACCCACAAGCTCATATTCTGAGCTCACACTCAAACCCCTGTGTTCCCCATTAGATGTCCTAGAGTTTACTTCCCGTATTTAGATTGTTGCCATTTAAGTGTTTCTGCCCAAGACCAGGTGTTAATAATCAAAAGCCTATTTGATGTGGTAGGAAGATTGACTGTGTACCACAGTCCTAGATTCTTGACTGTTGTGGCAGCCCTTCATACCTGCCATTAGGATCAAGAGCCTAAACAACCCTCAGATGGAACGTCTGGGAACTCACAACAATTACAATTAGAATTGAATCTGGTATTTTTAGTTTTCTAAGGCGAAATCATAGTATTGCGTTTTTGTCCTTTCCCAGCCGAGTTGAATCACTGAGTTTCCAAGAGATGAAAAATATTTCCAGCAGAACAGAAGTGCATTGACCCAAGGGGTTTGTGGAGACATGTGGCCTTTTACCCCATCCCACATGGTAGCTACAGAGTGATCTAGCACATAGAACAAAACTCTGCAGGGTTGTTTTTCTTCATTGGCATCCTTAATTGGTTTAGGGCTGAAAGTCATCTATGCTCAATTCATAACTTAAGGTGCTTGTTTTCAAACTATAAATTGTATAATAATGAACAGTGGTGCTGAGCTCTGGTAATGAAAATCTAGTAGGTCTGGCAGGAGCTCAAAAATCTGCCATTCATCAAGCACCACCAGGTCAGGTGATATTAATGCAGAAGGTTTCTAGACCACACTTTGAGGAATAAGTTTAAGCAGCATAGCTTGATTTTTTTATTTTATTTATTTATTTATTTATTTATTTATTTATTTATTTATTTTTGCTAAGTTCCTTTCTATGAAATATTTATCTTGAGATCCTACTGCTCTCTGATACGGCTCAGCCCTTTAATGCCTCCCCTTCCTTTGCTGGCTACATTTTAGGATTATTTATAGATGTCCTATTAAAAAAAGATCTACATTTAGCATTAGTGGACTTTTCCAAGCCATATCTACCCACTAGCTTGCTTCTTTATGCATGTTGTTTTTTGCTGACCTAACACTTGGAATGGAGATTATGCTATACACTTGCTCCACTGTACTTGATACATGGGCCTCTGCCTTGCTTCCTTGAGTACACCATCACCTGAGATTCAGTCATAGTTTTCTCCTCTCAGTCTCAGAAAAACTCAGGCTGCCCCCCTCCATTCCCATTTCTTTTCCCAGTCTGGCTTCTGGTAGCCTAACTGAGCAGCATTTTGCTTGCCCAGGAGAGAAGTTTGGGGACATATCAAAATGGGCCAAATTAAAAAAAAAAGAGTAAGATCGTTGATTTCCTAAAGCTACAGATAAAATAAGTGACACCTAACTGTAGAAAGGTGTTTTTTTACTGTATTTCTTAGAGGATTATTTTATTTTTAGGTAAAATCATTTTGTTTCTACTATAGATATAGTATATTTTTAGTCTGTGACTGGGAAAATACATTCAGGATTAAATAATCTCTTTTAATCTAAAATTCTACAGTTCTATGCATCTCTTTCAGTACTCTAAACATTTTAAGAGTAGCCTTGGCACTACATTTTGTTTCTGGAACATTAACAGGAGGAAGCAAGAAGAAATTGGCTGACAAGCATCGATTTTTGTCTCCCCCCAAAAATAGATTTTAAAAAGAAAAGAGTCAAATGGGGGAAGGAGTTTGAGAATCATTTGTTGAGAACAGTGTTTTCCAATAACTTTCAGTATTTGATGAACAAATGGGGAGAAAATTTAAGGGTAGTCTGATCCTTAACCTAAATAAATTTCTGGTCATGAAATCAAAACCCAAAGGTTTCTCAATCTTTGTTGAAACATGAAAGGGGGCTTTCCTAAGTTTAGGTGTCCTCTCTTCTTTTTACAAATGTATGATTTACTCAGAAACTAGTCCATGAGAATCTGTGATATGGAACTTTAGGGAATGCAGGTAGTTTTGTAGAAGTAGCCTAGTGACCAACTGGCAGGTAGTCTCCAAGCAGAGGAGAACCCAGGAAATCATGATGTACCAGTATTGGCATCTGCACTAAATCCCCAAGCCTGGGGCTGGAATCAATGATCTGGAATCTGAAAGACTATATCTGCGCTATTGGCAACCTGGCTCCTCTTTCTTTCTCTTAACATGATTTTCAAGAATTTCCAGGAGAACGAAAAATAATTGCCTGCTGCTCCCCTGAGAGATCCCTGATAATAATGCGAGTCCATTGTCCTAACTTCTCCAAGCTAAGCGAGTCCCTGACTTTTCTCCCTTTTAGGAATCCACAAGTTAAAACATCAATCTGAACATCCTGCCACTTAAATGAGGTTCATGCCTTATAAACAAAGGGATAGTGGTTACAGCAGGAATGCAATGTGTATCAAGTGAGAATAAATTTTCACTATAGGTCAGTGGATTATTGTGTCACCCTGAGGATACTTTTACTTTGTCACATCAGTAGCTCTTCTTTGTTACACAGAACCCTTGGGGAGTTCTCACAATTAGCTGCTGGCATTCAACTGTGAGTGTTCTGAGGAAATGTTGGTTTAGTTTCAACACGAATCCTGTACCTTGACAAATCCATCCATTTTCTTTGTGTGGGTTGGTTTTATCGTTTTCTGTTCCTGTCTGCTTGCGTCTCAGCTGTTAGTCCAAACATGTGCTAAAAAGTCTTTCTCTAAATGTTATCAAGAAAAGATATGTTGGTTTGACTTTGCCCAACAGAGAAAATTTCGAAACGTGTCTAAAGCCGGTGTTGGCTGATGTTCTGCTCTTAGGAAATGGAAAGCTAGGCATAAAAGGATCTGTGTTAGTAGTTTTGAAATTTTAGTGTGACTAAGAATCACCCAGATTCAACTAGGTTATAGGCAAATTTCTGGTCTCTGGATTTTTCTGGTGCAGTCAGTCTGGACTGCGATTTAGAAAAACAAGCTCTGTACTTGCTCAGTCCTTGCATAACATGATTACAATGCGGGCGGTCCACGGTCTAACTTTGAAACATATTGGCTTATTAAAACCTTGTCCTCTGTCATTCTCTGAGATGCTCCTTTACTTTGCTAGGCTGGAAATCATGGCTACCGCTCTGATTACATAGAGCTAGTTACTGTGACAGAGAAAAGGATGAACTTTATCTCCTAGACTTTACAAATGGCAAATGCAAAGTGTTTTATATGTACCTTCAAGACACTTGAAAGTCACTTTGTCACTACTACACAAAGATAGAACAAACTTACTGATACCTCCCTCCATGTTTCATCTCAGAATGTCATTCTGAGGACTGTGTTTCACCCAGCTACCTCAAGGTTTAAGAGAAACAAAGCAACCCTTTAACTTCTTTTTGTCAAAAATGTTCGTATTTATAGTAACTCTAGGCTAAAGTTTTTTAAGTTAGGTTATCTGTTTTCTACACCTGCATTGCTAAGCTTTCTAAAATCTCTCCCTCCATCTTTTTGAAACTAAACAGCTCATGTTTGAAATGCTATGGATTTCCTTAGATGAAAACTGAAATACCACTCCCTTTATGCTAATGTTAATTTACAGGCAGCAAGCTTGGTTAACCAAGAGAAAATAAAAACTTTGGATGAAATGTGTTATTTATAGTGAATGCAAAGCATCGTTATTATCAATTCTTGTTACAAAATACACAGAAAAAATGCCATTTTTGTTATTTAAATATGGCATGGATACATTGAGAAATAGTACAGATGTTAATCCACAGTCTCTCAGCTGCATCCTGGATAATCATTATTATGTTTTATTCTTACTTGGAATTACTAGTAATAGATTGTGTATTTCTGTATGAAATTCAAATCAGGGAACACCAATGAATTGAGATGATTGATATTACACACACACACACACACACACACACACACATAATTTTAGAATTGGGACAACAATAGAAATATTTCTCTCTTAGAGAAAAATCCAAGTGTGTAGCTATTAGTGATCTTGAGAAGGAACATTTGTTACCTAAATAGATATGCCAAAAATTCACATAATTCTTCAAATTTGAATTGAGCTAATCCTTGACCAGTGTTTAAATTTGTTTTGAAACTATCTATATAATTGTTGAAAATCTGAAATGTATATATCTGGATTTTGAAGTATCTGGTTTCAAACCATGAGTGTTAAAAAAAAAAAAAAAAGTACATGCTTAGGTATTTTTTCATTCTATGCTTTTCAGTTATTTGGCAGATCCTGTTTTCTTTTTTTTCTTTTTTGAGAGGTTTTTTTTTTTTTTTTTTTTTTTTTGATAGACAGAGATCACAAGTAGGCAGAGAGGCAGGCAGAGAGAGAGGGGGAAGCAGGCTCCCTGCTGAACAGAGAGCTCAATGCGGGGCTCCATCCCAGGACCCTGAAATCAGGACCTGAGCCAAAGGCAGAGGCTTAACCCACTGAGCCACTCAGATGCCCCACGATCCTGTTTTCTTTTGTTTTAAGTCTCATTAATGAGAGATTTTATACATGGAGTATGGAGAGAGGATGGTGGTAACAATATCATTCATGTCATCTTTGAATGCATATTTTACATGTATGTGCATATAAGTTCATGGGCAAAAATCAGGGATTCTTTTCCATTCTTAACTGGTATAGAACCACTGACCAAGTCCAATCCTGTTATTTTGGAGATGAGAAAATTGAGGGCTAGAGAGACTAAGTGATGGAGAGTTAGGTCACGGATTTAGTAGTTGACCCAAGGCATTGAATCTCAGTTCATGGTTTGTCTGAATTCATATCCTGCTTTTTCTTACTACGAGGTCATTGGCTGTCCTTACTCCTCTATAATAAAATAGAATTCTGTTTTGTCATCTTGTCTCCTTACATTTTATCTATCTCAAGCTCAACATATGGATTTTTTTTAAGCCTGGTTTATAAACCTTCTAAGAAATTACCTTACTTCCTGTCCTCCACCAAGATTTCCAAGCCAGCTTTATTCTTTTTCCTCAGTCCTGATACATCTGTATGAATTTACTCTCATCTTATCACCTATCAACAAAGGCTGGTTGTAAAGTTTTTCCAGGATAGCAGTTGCAATTCACACTCTTCAAAATAATCACGCCTAAGTGGAGAGTGGATTGTCAGCTCCAGGGTGATATTCAGTATCATAGCCACTGGCCCTTCTATCTGGAAATTCATCAGGCAATGCCTAAGTCAATTGATTGAATACATTAAAAAGTGAAAAAAAAAATTACACACAAATAGGACAAATCTTTAGTAATGATCTTCTGTGTATAAGCTGCTGTACTTGGTATCAGAACATACCAAAATGTGTACATCATGCTCTCAAGGAGCTTATAGTGCAAAACAGGACAAAACAAGGTACCCATACACCTGATAGAAAAAGAAAAGTAGCTACAGGGAGATATAATTGAAGAATCATGTGGTTAAATGAAAAAGATAAAGGTCTACAGAAGCTTTCTAGGATAAAAAAAATGAACTTGAACTAGATTTTGAAGAATGAAAATCACTTTCATGGGTATGGGTGGTGAGATGCATTTTGACTAATCTTTATTATGTGTGTATCTAGAAACACGTACTCTCTACTGCTCTATACTGGTTTGTAGATTATTCCAGTCTTTAAACTTTATAGCTGTTTTGTAATAAAGTAAGTTTCATACATTTAGTCAGTGTTAATTGAGGGAAAGTATTCAGAAACTCATACATCATTGTATACTCATGTATTACTGAGCTAGCTATAGATTCATTTGAGTGTTACTGAATTTGCATGCTGAGTCACATATGGTTCCAGCTGTATGATATTTACACAAACATCCCCAGGTATGGATCCCTAGTAGGTTGGGAAATAAAAGACAAAAACAAGTTGGTCATTTACCAGATAATTTGAGAATCATGACTCTAGGTTGTTCTTTACTTACATAGACAATTTAAGAAACTTTTATACATATTTTAGCAGTACAGAGATGTTTCTCTTTATTAATGTATGTATGAGATCATCATTGCTTGCTTCCATTTCTATTACCCCCTTACAGAGCAGAGAAATGTTTAACTTTGTGACATTAGAAAGTCTTCCAGGATAATAGACAGCAGCACAAAAGAACTATAGAAAGCACAAAAGGTAAACAAAGTAAAAGGCTAAGCAAAAGGCAGATAGAATAAAAAGTAAGAGGAGAGGAAAGGGAAGGTCAAGCATTCTGGAAGTTGTTAGGAAAAATAAATTGTCAGTATGAAATAGGAGAGTCTGTGTCTCCACTTCGTTATAATCTACAAAGGATTAGTCTTCAGTGGGAAATTTCATCTAAAAGGCTGAAACTAAATCTGTTGTGTTATTATTATTTTTTTGTTATTTTACTGCTCTTATTTTCATTTTGTAATTGTTTCCTGTTATTGTTTGTATTTGGAAGATATTCTTCATTTTGGGGCACTTGCCCCTCTCATTTCAGATGACTACACACTGCATGGCCCTGTTTTTATTCAGGAACCAAGTCATGTGATGTTCCCTTTGAATTCTGAGGAGAAAAAAGTGAAGCTCAACTGTGAAGTTAAAGGGAATCCAAAACCACATATCAGGTTCGTTAATTTAAATCATGTGTTTCCGTGCGTACGAGTTCTATTATTAAAATCGAAAGTACTTATAGAGCACTAATTACTTAAAGTGCTTTTAGACAGGCATCATAGAATACCCTGAGACACTAAAGAGATCATTGTGTTCATGAAACGTTTAGTGCCCAACTTCTGTTTCTGGCTATACTGGGAATTAAATATCCTATCTGACACCCTCACTGAAAGCCTAAATATTTCTTAACATATTTTTTAAAAACACTTTTAACACCTGCATCAACAAACTGATATTAAAGTAAGAAGTACTCAGAAGTTAAAAAATAAATAAATAAATAAATAAATAAGTGGGTTTGGAACCCAGAGAAGAAAACTAACCCCTAGAAGCAGGTTTTACCTTGAACTATGTGGACTAGAACTTTGGATTTTGCAGCTGTATACAGTGATTATAAGATAAAGCCTAGAATCGACCAAGAACAAGGGGAGAATCTAACATTAGCATACCTCCTAGAATAGACCTGGGACCTAAAGGCTACGTACTTAGAGTGCATGTAACAAGAAATAAGCTTGCCTCCCCAAAGAACTGTAAAGCAAAAATAATTGCCTGTTTCAAACTTTAGTGCTAAGTGGTCTTAATAGAAGATGAGACACAGCTGAAAGGAGAATTAGTAAATTGCAAGGTATATCTGAAGAAATCATCCAAAGGCATCAGAACTGGATGAAGAGAAGTAAAGGGAGAGAGAGAGAAAGAAGGAGGAGGGAAAGAGAGAGAGATACAGAGAATGGGAAAACCACCAAAAAAAAAAAAAAAAGAGAGAGAGAGAAAGAGGTTAATAGAAAATGTTTGTATATGTTTAATCAGAGTTCCATAAGGAAAGGCAAGGGAGAATGAGGCAGAGACAATATTTTATGAGAAGGCTAAGAATTTGCCAAAGCCAAATAAAAATTCCATGCTATAAGAGTGCTGGTTCAGTCAGTGGAACATGCAATATTTTATTCTCAGGGTTGTGAGTTCCAGCCTCATGTTGGGTCTACATACAGATTACCTAAAAATAATTTTTTTTTTAAAGTTAAAAAAAAAAATTCCAAGCTATATATTTAGGTAACCAAATGAATTTCAAGGAGTAAAAATAAAAATAAAGCCTCATCTAGAATTATTATAGTGAAATAGCAGAACACCCAAGTTGAAGATACAATCATAAAAATAGTTAAGCTTATAAAATAGATAACCTTCAAATAGAAGGCAGATTAGCAGCTGACTTTTCAATAGTAACAAATCAAGACGGATGACAGAGTCTTCCAAATGCTGAGAGAGATTAACTGTCAAATTTCTACATAGCAGAAATATTTTTTTAAAAGGAGAACAAAATAAATGTGTTCTCAGACATTTAGAAACTAAAGTTAGACTCCAGCAAGGGCACCTGGGTAGCTCAGTTAAGTGTCTGCCTTTAGCTCTGGTTGTGATCCCAGGTTCTAGGATCAAGTCCCACATCAGGCTCTTGCTAGGGTCGTGAAATCAAGCCCCACATGGGGCTCCCTCCTCAGCGGAGAGCCTGTTTCTCCCTCTGCCTGCTCCTTTTCTTTCTCTCTTACTCTCTTTCAAATGAATAAAGTCTTTTTATAAAGAAATAAAGTTTGACTTCAACAGACATATTCACTAAAGAAAATTCTAGAAGATATAACTGAAACAAAATAAAATGGTCCCAGGTAGAGTATCTGAGATAAAAGAACCAATGGTAGTAACGCAAGTGGTAAATGTTAACATTTCCACATTAAAACCAATTGCAATTACACTGAACAATAAAAATAATAACAATATACTGTCTTGTGGAGATAAAAATTAAAAACCATGATAATAGAAATAAATTTTAAAAAGATATACTGCACAATGGATTTACACACATGGTTAAAAAAAGTGAAATAAAATTTGACCCCTGCCTAACTACGTACACAAAGACCAATTTCAGGTGACTGGAAGACCTGCATGGGACATACATGCTTTTAAAAGAAGATAGGCATACATATCTATGACTTTGAAGGGAAGGAAATATTTCTCAAATATGACAGAAAAAGCACAAATCATAAAAGAAAATATTTAACTTCATTAACGTTGAGAACTTCTGTTCAACAGAAATACTGAGATGAGTAAAATTTCAAGCTTCCAACTGGAAGAAGATATTTTTAATACATGTCATTGGCAAAGAAATAATATCCAAAAATATTTTTAAATCCCCACAAATCAAAAAGTAAAAACTGTTTTTTTAGTAACCTAGTAGAAACATTACTGAAAGACTTGATTAGGTACTTCTAAGAAAAGAAATATCACACATCCATGAAATAGATAGAAAGATTGTCAGTGCCATTAACAGAAACATACAAATTAAAACTGAAATGTCACATTCTTGATGCCTACCAGATTAGCAAAAATTTAGAAAACTAAATTCAACATAATATAAATAAATATAACCTAGTATGTTTGTACAAGGTAACCCCATGCAGTAGTGAAAATGATGAATTACAGCTACAGTATGATGGATCCCAGGAACATAATTTTCAGCAAACAAAGCAAGTCACAAAAGAATGGTATAATTCCATATTTATAAAATTCAAGAGCAGGTAAGATAGAGCAGTTGTTTAAGGATACCAACGTACTTGATAAAATCATAAAATCAAGGGAAAGAAAAAGACAAAATTAGAGGTTATGATTAACTATTGAGAAAGGGAATCAGTAGAATCAGAATGGAAATGGAGACTTTAAAATATTACTTTCTTGAGAAACAGATCTTTATCGTCTTGTGACACTTTATAATGTTGGGGAGGATGAAGTTTTCTTCTGTCTGAGATTCCTCTAGCTGCACTAAGAATTAAATTTACACAAGGCAGATTAACAGAAGAAAATCAAATTCAAATTCATATGTATGAGGAATCTACACAGACATGAAATTCCAAAGATAGGCAAAAATGTGGTGTATATGTCATTCTGAACTAAGGAGAAGGGCGGGGTCAGGGTCTTGGAACTTCAGAGGGAAAGAGTGAAATTCACAGCAAGATAAAAAAGTAAATTTTTGGTTAATAAATGTTTGTTGGGCCACATGACTTCATATATCTTATAAGTATGATTTTGCCTCTGTTCACATTTAATGATAAAACTTTAAGCTAATGATCCATATATAATAGTGTTTAGAAACCAAAATAATAGATAACATACGTCATAGTTTTGGGGAGGAAGAGATTGGATCATTAAGGATCCACAGAAGTGGGGTATTAACTGAGATATTTAGTTTGCAATTTGGCAGAAGATAAAGGACATCTTATATAAGTTAAAGGATTGGAGTATTAGTGTAGTAGAAATTATTTTATAATTTAATTTGTGTGCCCATTCATTCATTCATCAACTATATCATCATTCATTACACCACCCAGTGTCTTTCAAATTCTGAGTTATGGGTGCATGGAACTGGCTCAGCAATTACCTGGGATAAGTAATTGTAGAGCTTCTACCCAAGAGTTCACCATAGCAGCTCTCCTTGAATTGGGATATGGATTAGGATTCTGAAAATATGTGGTCCAGGAAAGGTATTTAAATCACTATATTAAGCTACTGTATTAAACCACTATATTACGGGACACCACCCTAGGTCCGAGAAGTGGTGAAGGTCGCTGCAGAGCTATTCAGAGAGTATTGTGCTATCCTTGCTCTGAAGGATGTCCATGTTCTAAGGCATCCTGGAGGAAAGTCTACTTCAGGATGCAAGGGGAAAGTACAGGGAAAGTTGCATAGAAAAGGAGATATTTAACTGAATCTGGAGGGCAAATAACATTTTGCTATATGGATATTTTGCCAAAGGAAGTGCGTTACTGAAAGGGAAAAAAAAAACAACAACAACACTCTGATGGGTATATAATTTATCATTCAAACCAGGACAGTTCTGAGAGTAAAAGGCCACTGTTAATAATTATTCTAGGGCAGCAGGTGTAAAACCAGCACTGTCCTGGGCAAACCAGAATGTGCACTTATTCTCCCCAGACAGAATATGTTGAATTCAAGGTTAAATCAGATATTTTAAGATGTGTTATATAGTAAAAAATAAATGCGAGAGGCAAAGGTTTCTAAATACATAAAGGATGAGTTAAATGGGCCTATTTTTTAGCACAGAGCCAAGTGTAAGTTCAGATGTTAGCCATAAATGAAAACAAATTTTGCAGCAGAATTTGGCAAGTTGCTGCTCCGTTTTTACCCCAAACTGTGACCTTTAATTAACATTGCTTTTGTAACATTGTGTTTCAAGATACAGGGGCCTGCTTTGTTATTTAAAACAAGCAGTGGAACAGGAACCTATTATGTTTTTAAAGATTGCCAGGAAAAGCTGAGAAGAAAACTTTTAATCAAATGCACCAGCAATTGGTTGCAGAGTACTGTGTTTTCCTTTATACCTTTGGCAGTTTCTCTGTAACATAATAGCCAGTTGCTACCTGGGAGCTAAAAACTCCCTCTTGTTGAAGGAAAGAGCAAGGGATAGAATGGAGAGATCAGGTATTTTCAAACATCTGTCTGGCTATACTTTTTCAGTGCTCAGGCTGACTTTGAGGGGGACAAACAGGGAGGAGAAATTCAAGGTGAACTCTCCATGGGGATTTTCAGCATTAGGTTTTTCCGCAAACACCACAACTGACCTCTCTTCTTTGTGTTTATTCCCTCAACTGAGCCTTCTCTTTTCTTTGTTTCCTGCCCCTCAACTTTGAAAGGATTGACCTAGACCCAGAAAAATTTTAGAACTGTTGACTTTTGCCGACTTTCCTTGTATTAAAGTTTCTTAAGGACTTGTGACATTACTTATTGCACTCAGCTTCCCTTTCCAGACAGATGGGGCATTCAAGTACTTGGCTGGAGTACTTCTACTGTGAAGTTTCTGTTCAACTTAGTTTATAAACAACAAATTCCAAGTCACAAAGGTCTTGCCCCTTCTTCCAGGTCGAAGTTGAGACCGTGAACAAAGAAAGAGGGTTTTATTGCAACAAATTCCACAGATAGCTTCCCAGCAAAGTCTGGAAAATTATATCTCCCAGCACTTTATAGTGTCAGCTTTTAGTTGGGCTCAACCTGACTCTCTGGAAAGAGTTGAGTTATGGTTCCCGAAGTGGTTCAGAAATCAGCTTATGGGACTCACTGATTTCTCCTGACCCTAGGGAAAATCTCTCTTTGTTCCACATGGGCATTGTTTCTATTGCCAGTACTTAAAAGATGACTCAAACATTGAAAATAAACTGATTTTTCAAAGAGTGTTCCAGTATGGGATAAGGTAAGGAATTCAGTGCAATCCACATTCAGTGGGAATGAACATTGACTGCATTGCAATAAAACTGGTTATAGTGCTTTGCAATCTAGTCTCAACTGCATTTCACAGCAAGCACTTTATTTTCTAAATAATCTCTTTTCCTTTGCTATTTGTATGTAAAAGCAGGCAATAAAGTAGATTAAAGGACTTTCTGCAGAGCATTTAGGTTGAGATGACTAGTGTAGACAAACCTACAGAGGTGTTCTCATTATCCCCACAACCACTTTTCTAAAAAGGCTCACATGGTCCATTTCTAAATTCCACATTCTGCTTGCAGCTCACATTATATTGCAATTTCCTCTTTGAGTTCTTAGATTTGTCATATTAAATTGCTCGACTATCATTTGAAGTGAGAGTTATAGCCAAGACGTGATCAGCTGACTCAAAAAAAAAAAATGTCTAGGGCAGGCAGTCATTTTTAAAGATTCATGTGCATATAGACCTGCTAAAATATAACCCGGCTTTCTCTTTTTATTGCTTATTACTTTCATGCCTGTGTCAGAACACAGAGAGAATTACTGTCAAGCTTAAAAACAATGTCTGTTTCTAGTACCCATCTTCTTATAAACAAACACATAAAGAGCTATGTCCCATTTTGTGATTTTGACCTAGCTTTCCTGCCCCTCATGTTTCTAAATTTTTATATTTCAAAGACATAGATGTGAACAAACATACACCACCATGCTGTGAGGGGCTAGAATGCTTCATAAACTGTGCATGCTCAAAGCTAAAATATACAGCAGAGAAGTAAAATATGTAGTCAGGTTCCACAGACATTTATTGAGCACAAGGAAAGTGTCAAGGTCTAGATTGCTAAAGGGACAATGCAAAAGAGATCTAGGAAAATTATCTACAGTAAAGGCAGAATTGCTACGTAATAGAGCAGAGAGACTCCTGTAGGAGATTGTGGAAAACTTTGATTAATTTTGACTAGGAATATAGAAAACGACTTCATTGGAAGAGGTGTGATTTAAAATTGACCTTGAAGCGTGGAAGAGATCTTGGCAGAAAGAAAAGAATCCTCCTTAAACTTCTGTTTTGTGGATACCAGATATCCAAAATCTTGAAACAAACTGCCTTGCATTTTTTCATTTAAATCCTTTTACATATATACAGCAGCCATAATACTCCAGAATGTTATGAGAGGATGCACAATGAGCGTGTATGTACAAATATACATTTTTAATGGGTTTTGTTTGTTTTTTACTGATTGAAGGAGATAAAAATGGAAGTCTCTCATTCTTTAGTCTTATTATTGTTTCTTACCAATTCCCTTTGTGCTTCAGTGTTTACTTATTTTTTTGGTCTCCCAATGTAAATGCTACTGTGAGACTGTTGATATTTCAGAAGTTTCAACTATGATATTTTCATTACCTGGTATTTGTGTAGAATTTGGGAGGGAAGGGGAGAAAAAAATAAGATACATAGTCACTGAATTATATTAGCTTAAAAGTTCCTAAGTATTCAAAGGAAGGCAATTTGGTTAAAATAAGCTCTTTTTTAGAATGTTATTGGCTGCAAAAAAAAAAAAAAAAGAAAGAAAGAAAGAAAGAGGAAGAAGAAGAAGAAGAAAGAAAAAAGAGAAAGAAGTAGATCCTGTTAGTAAAGCTTTGCTGTTTAAATGTGTGAGTCCCAGTAAAATTTATTTATAGAGCCAAACACTAGAGCCAAATACAATAGATGATTCAAGGAAACAAAGAGAAGAACAACAAAACTCTCTTTGCCTCTGTTACCTAATTACCTGATCTCAGTTTACTGGGATGGTTGATTGATGTTTGAGTGCCATTAGCTAAGAAGATCCTCAAAGTGATCCATGGTTAAGACTAGTTTGGTCCCTAAGACAGCTCTAGATCAATAGAGTTCCTTTGCTTTGCAGTCAGCCATTTCAGTCATATTAGGACCAAATCAAAGCAACTCTGCTGCAATTTCATCAAATACTAAGCAATCTACCTGAAAGTGGTGTATTCTGTCATCTGTATAGACCCATTTAAAGAATAACTACAAACTTGGAGAAGGGGGGCAAAAAAAAAAGATTAACTTCAAACTAGAAAAAGGACTTTGGTTGAGAAACCCTATTTGTAGAAAGTTGTACAAGATGCAATGGGGATTTAAAAAAAAAAATGTGAAGTGTGTGTAGTATCAGATTAGCCACAAAAGGAGGTATTAAAATTTTAATATCATTGTTCACTGTAACAGACATGCCCTTTCCATGGCAGTTGTCAACCATTGCTGAATAGAGCATTTCTTTCTTTCTTTCTTTTTTTTTTTTTTGCCATGGTTGAGAAAATCACAGATGATATTTCCTGCTGTTTATAGTTTTTATATATTTTATGTAATTCAGAAATATTGATTAATATTACAAGGCTTTACCTACCGGCGTTTCTATACTATAGGTGGAAATTAAATGGAACAGATGTTGACATTGGTGTGGATTTCCGCTACAGTGTTGTTGAAGGCAGCTTGTTGATCAATAACCCCAATAAAACCCAAGATACTGGGACGTACCAGTGCATAGCAACAAACTCATTTGGAACAATTGTTAGCAGAGAAGCAAAGCTTCAGTTTGCCTGTAAGTAGCAATTACGTCATGCTGCAAATGTAACTTTGAGTTTTGGTACCATTAAGCCTTTAAAACAGTTTCTTTTTAAAAATCAAGCAGATTTTAATTTGTTATGTGATCTTCACCTTTTTTTCGTATTTGGGAAATATCTTGTTAATAGGATAAATTGTAAATCTAACTGGAAAGATGTATTCTGCTTTTAAAAGGTTGAAGACAGTTTGATTATGTGATAGTTTGTTATGAGACTCTCTGTACATGTATAAATTCACACGCACTCAAATTTATACACAAATTTACATAGCCAGAAATTACACAAATAAACCCACACACATTATAGAGTGTGTATAAGCAAGCAATTGAACTGCCAGTAATAGTGAATTTGAGAAGTATTTAACCATAAAGCTCAGAGTTTCAAAAAAAAAGTTGGTCGTCTATTAATCCTATAATTCTCCAGTTTTTTTCTTATTTTATAGATTGGGAAAATTTTTAAAACCACTACATTAACAACAAAAAGTAGAGACAAAGTGTTAGCTTCTACATTATACCTTTTATACTTCCAGTTTAGAACATTTAAAAAATAAATCACTATATCTTAAGACCATCATCTAATAAAAGTTCATGAACATATCAAAGAAAGTGGAATTTAGAAATAGCAAGTTGAAAATTAAATCCACAGGCAAGAACAGTGAGTACACATTTGAGTATGGATGCCTTTGAGCATTGATGTTCAGCTACATTTTTAAGGGTTTTTGTATTTGCATATGATTATATATTTCCTTGTGTAAAATCCCAACTCATACAGCAGTGCATTAATGTCAAAGGTTTCATAATTACAAAGTCTGTTGGCAGTAACACTGTAGAATATTCTCATTAACAAAATCCTCTCTGGGAACTCAACATCAAATATATCTAATATCCAGTGCTTAATCTATTATTGCCATCAGGTGGCATTTTTACTAGTTGAGAAATGAGGTTTCTGAGTATTAGGTATATATAGGATTCCAAGATCATTTTGTTTGTGAATATTTCCTAATAGAATCTTCCAAATATTCTTAGATATGCAGAATAATAGAAGGATAATATGTCCAATTGAGTGCTATAGAACCAAACTATTTCTCTTGGTTTAATGCAAGTTTGATACCTTTACCTATTTTTTAGGACTGACAAGTGAATTTTGTTGAGTTCATTTTGAAAAATAATTATAGACTCTTTGATTCTCAGAGTAGGGTGGTTTCTGCATTCAGTGAGATTACTTCTTTGATTTTTGGAATTCATAGAAGAAATTTTTAAGATCGCAATAGTAACAACAAAAAATAAAGGTTGCCATAGCATTACCAAGCCTATCTTCCTAATTTATGACATTTTGAGAAACAAATTACCAACTGTCAAGACTATCCTTTTGTAAGAGTCCAGGCATTTCTACTACCAAAACTATCCAAAAGACAGAATATCATATTCGAGGGTTGTCATTTAATTAAATTATATTAGCCTAAGGAAAAGTTCTAACACTCATTTTGTGGCTGAGTTGGCCTGAGGACCAGTGTTTGGAGCCCACCTTGCTTATCCCACTTAATGGGTAATATAGGCATCCTGGCACCTTAAGAATCCGTGGCTGATAGTTGTTCAGCCTTGAAAAATCTAAAAACAGAGAGCTCACCTATTCATCACAAAGCATTCTGACCCATGGTAGACCGCTCTAGTTTTTCAAAACTATAAAAACAAACCCAATATCATGTTCTTAAAATTGAGCTAATATCTGAATTTCCGTCATTCTAACTCCCAAGGCTTGCTCTAGGATTCTGGTTAGCCTTCAAATATGTGAAAACATGATCATGTTTAATTGTTGTCTTCTCCAAGTAGTAAATCTACAACCATCTTCTTCATGACACACACATTTATGTTAATTTATCTATTAAATTGTTAATATCAAATGCACCCAATTATCAAAATGCACCCAATTCTATGCATGTGCCCTGACCTTTGCAGAGGACAATTGGAAAAGCAGTAGCCCACAATGTGAACTTCTTTTTCGGTGAATGCAGCTGACATTGATATTCATCTTATTTTAAAGCCCCCGTCTCACATCGTAACCTTATTTTGAACATACAGTCCTATAAAATCTGAGGATTGATTTTTTATGAATGTCTATTAATCCCAAGCTACCCAACCATGTTATTTTATTAACCTAAATTCAGCATATTATATTTACCCCTATTAAATTCACCTTCTGAGTGGTGACCCTTTGTTCCCTCACAGTTGAAATTGTTTTATATCTTTTTTTTTAATCTGACATATTGATTGTCCTCCTACTTTAATGTCAGCAGAAAATTTGATAAGCATGTGTACATTCAAATAATTGATACAACATGTTGACCAGGGCAGGGCAGCGTGCCAACACAGAACTTCCACTGAGACAAGATGAGACTGAACTTTTAAATCAATATTCTTTGCATATTCTTGTTCAGTTAGCTACACATTTTCCCACACATACTGTAGTTGGACCCCAGTTTCTCCTATGTATTCTGAAAGTAGTGAGAATGTTTGCCAAATGACTTGGTGAAATCAGGATGTATTTTTTCCTCCACACCCCTCCTACCTGGTCTCTATGCAACTTCTCTACATCTTCTTTAACCATTTGTCATAAAGCAGGCAGATTAATCTTTTAAACATGTAAATGAGATCATTCCACTTTGCTGTTTTATGCGTTCTACTGCACTTAGAATAAATCTCAAATTCATTACCATGGGCTCACTTTAATTTCTTGAAAATGAGAATCTCTCTTTTGCACTGGAGCCTTGATACTTTCATTCCCTCTGCTTTACATGCTTTTCTCATGATACTTCACATGCTCACTTTTCATGATCCTTCCTTCTAAATTTAGGTAGAGCTCCTTCCTAAGAGAAAGTTTTCACATCACCCTGTCTAACCTAAGAAGGGATTCCCATCATTTCTGTTTTTCTCTTCTGCTTACCTTCTTCCAGCCTTCTACTTCTATATAACATCCTCTGTTTCATTCATTAGGACTTAATACAACCTAGCATGATTTTGTATATTTATTTTCCCTCATTGTTTAATCACTACGATATAGTCTAAGTTCCAAGAGAATTGAGACTATCTTGTCTGCAAAGTCTAGGAGACTTTATATGTATGAATAAAGGATTTCCTTAATTTGTTTCCTCTTTAGTGACACAAAAAAGAAAATATGTGTGTAAAATTATTTTGGGGTTGATGTATTTTTATCAACTCATACCCTTTATATTTTAGTCATTTTCTAGAATCCAGCCTAATTGATCATAACTCTGTAGTTTCTAGACTTTTTTCTTCCTATCCTTTTAACATAAATTTTATAAAAAGATGATGCCTTTATTCAAAAACCTATTTAAATAGTTTAGAATAAAATACTTTTCTTCAGTGATGTAAGGGGAAGCATGACAATGGCATCTCCTGAATGTTACTAATTGCTTTCACCCCAAACATTTTCATAATGAGTGAGGGGAAAAAATATTGTCTTTTGACCATACTTACTGTACCATAATGTGCAAGTAAAAATACTTCTTCATTTTTAATCATATGATTTTATGGCTGAAACAGAATTTAAAATATTCCTGGCCTATATCATTTTAAAAATGCAAATTAAGATTAGAGTAACTGAATTACTCATGGTTATTTACACAGCGAATAAGTGACAGCCAAGGAAAACCAGTCTCTGCTCCTAGTTCAGTGCACCCTTGATAAGAACATGACTTCATCTTTATCTAATGTGTCATAGCTTCAAGTCTCATTTTTATACTTTATATAAATTTATCTATATGACAGTCTTATAACCTATACATTGTTTATGGACGATTTTTAAATCTTATAATGCTGCTATGTAGACATAATTTGATAGTCTCTTGTATTTAGCATTTTTAAAGAATAAATTAATTCACATAAACAAAAAGTCTCGTTAATGGAGATGATCCCTTTAAGAACCTACTCCTCGGGGCGCCTGGGTGGCTCAGTGGGTTAAAGCCTCTGCCTTCGGCTCAGGTCATGATCCCAGGGTCCTGGGATCGAGCCCCACATCGGGCTCTCTGCTCAGCAGGGAGCCTGCTTCCCCCTCTCTCTCTGCCTGCTTCTCTGCCTACTTGTGAACTGTCTGTCAAATAAATAAATAAAATCTTAAAAAAAAAAAAAAGAACCTACTCCTCCCCACCATTTTTTTCATTCAATATCGTTAGGCTGAAAATCCTTCCTTATTAAAAAGGCATAGCATAATTTAAGTCACTCTTGATGAGATGGGGACATTTTCATGAGCATACATTATTGTAATGCAATTTGGATCACATTTTGTTTTTCAGTTCCCCTGCAATATTAAGCCATTAGCATTCATTTTTCTTGCTGTCACAAGACTACCAATACCCCTTTCACTATTTACTCCTTCTATTACATCAAGGGCTACAAAACCTCATTGATTAATTTGCCAGGGTTGGGACACCTGCATGGCTCAGTCAGTTAAGTGTCAGACTCTCGATTTCAGCCCAGGTCATGATGTCAGGGTTGTGGGATCAAGTCCCACATCAAGTATCTACTTGGAATCCTCTCTCTTCCTCTCCCTCCTCCTCTACCTTCTCCCCACTCATGTGCACCTGCACACTCTCTATCTCTCTCAAATAAATGAATACTACCTTTGAAAAAAAAATTTTTTATAGGAGTCTACCCAGTACCCAGACCTTAGTAAACTTGCAATAATAGTTGTTAAACAAGTGAAGACATAGTAAGAGTGGATGTTAAACTCATCAGGCCATATTTGGGTCATGATTTGAACCACTGAGTTCAAAGACTTTCTGATGATCCTTTGAGAGTGTTTTGGAAGTGGGTGCAAGCATTTCCACCCTGAGGTGGAAGATATTATGTGGAAGACAACTGACATGTTATTCCAGATAAGGGTATATGTTGGGGCAGGAGGCTTAGCCTAAAAAAAAATTGTTCATGTATGGAATATGTCAAACATGTCATCCGACTCCTGAAAACTTGGCCTCAGAGTATACTTAGCTTTTCAGTGCAATGTTTTAGGAATAGCCTTGCTTTAATCTCCCCTCCATCCAAGGGAAAAAGCAAGTTGAATGATCTTTCATTCTTACATAGGCAGCTGAATCGGAAGATAAGGCAGGAATGGAGGGAATTTCAGTTCATTATTTCCACCGCTTAATGGTGGGGCTATTTCAAGAGCCTTTGTCTACTCAGCATGAAGGGCTACAGCCTCAACATTCTAGCCGCCCACATCCTGCAGACGAGTATCCCAAGTTAAATCTGTTCGAGAGTCACTGTGCATGGTAATTCAGTAGGGCATTTTTTTCTCAGACATATGGACATATATTTTTTCAAAGTAAATTATATTACATACTTATATACTTAGAAAAATAATCATAAAACTATTTTTAAAAATTGATTATGTGGGTTTGAGAAGCTAAGATATTATATTGCCCAAGTTTAAGTGGAATGGAAAGGTATTTATTGTTCCGCTTCACTTTAGGTGTCCGTAAGGTTTCTAAAATTCAGACATCTCATCGACATTGGGAAGATAACCATAGTTAGCTCTTAGGGTTGTTATGAAGATTAAATTATGCAGCATATGCAAAGTCCCAGAATATTTCCTTGCTTGAGAAAGCTATATAATAACTTTTTTCTACTTTTCTTTCTGTCTTTTCTTCCCTGTCCTTCTCTTTCCCTCCCCTTTCTATCTTTTTAAAATAAAAATAATAATCAACATTTGTTTTTCTGCATTCTTTTTTTTTTCAACTTTCAAAAAATGTAAGTAGACATTTAGTTTACGTTGGAAAGTTTAAATTTTTTATATTTCTAAAGTAATATATAATGCAAAAGCCATATATAATGTGCGTGTATATATATGTATATAGAAAGATTGAGAGACAGAGAGAAATTTTTAAAATCTTAATTCCTATTTCACCCATCCCTGTTCCTATCTCCCCTCTGGTAACCATCAGTTTATAACTAACATTTATTAAGAGCTTAGGTATAATGGATAAGATCACAAGCTCTGGAGTTAAATTCCCTGCTATGAAATTCAGCCCCTTCTATAACCCTGTGACCCTGGACAAGATACATCTCTCTGCCTCAGTTTCTTTCTCCATAAGATGGGGTTAATAACCATACCTCCTTTGCTGTGAGGGTCAAATAAATTAATCCTATTAAAATTCCCACATCATTGTCTAGTACACACTAAGGATTTAATAAATGTTAGCTATTATTATAGTATTTATTATAATTTTATTACTCTATCAGATTTTATGCTACGGACTTTGAAAGCATTGTCCCATTTAGTTCTTAATATAACCCAAGATTTGTCCTATAGATGAATTTATACAAAGTATAAAAATAGACTTGAAACTATGAAGTGTTAGATAAAGATGAAGGGATGTTTTCTTATAAATCAAGGTGGATCTAAAGCAGAAGCGAACAAGGGTGCACTGAACTAGGTGTGGAGGCTGGGCATTTTTATTTCACAGGTGAAGAATCTGAGAATTAGTGAAATGAGAGAACTTTCACTGAGGTTGCAGTGGGAGGAGGGGAACCCATAGGGAGCTGACCATCTAATTCCTGAGCAGATACCCATTACATAGAATTTGCCAAGCGTGGTTCCCCCATGACACCTAAAACTAAACTTTCCTAGTGGAATTCATGTTCAAATCATAGATTTGGGTGGGTGATAACATGTTTCCTTTGGAGATACAAACTTGGAATTTTTAATGTGTTTTGCAACCTTTAATATAGTATCTCCATCATTGATTTTTTTTGTTTTTAATTTTTTAGTTATAAGCTTCCTTGATGTCATCATGATGTTGATTTACTGTTAACATCGAAAAGCATAATGTTGTGTAGTGCAATTATGCATACATTTGTGACTTTAATTTTAATATCATTGGTTTCAGGTTCCATAATGAGAATAATTAATAACAATATTTCTGCTCTAAAAGTTAAAATGCAAATTCTCAATTTATTATAAGTAGGTTATAAAACATTCTGAATATTGAGATTTTATGGTAAATAACCCTGGGTTGGTAAACTGTATATCCCCAAGCAGTAAATGACATATTATTATAAGCTTTCTTACTCCCATATAAATTCCTCCCCTACACATGAAAAAGATGCTTTAAATATAGATTATTATTAAGACCTTCCAAGGGAATAATACAGTAACTCTAGATTTTAGCCCATCAAACTTGATTGTTTCATAAACATTGTTTGGGGCCTTCATCCTAGAAGTTCAGCTGTTTTATATTAATTCAGATCTTCAGAACAAAAGACTTAACACTCTTTATCATCTCAGATCATGGATGACAATAATTCATACATAAGTATCTCCAAATTGCTCATGGTAAAATTAAATCATATAACGAAAATCCAGTTGCCTGTAGAGAAACTGGTGTTGTCTTGGCCACTGGCGAGGTGATGTTCTTTGAAGGAAGCCCTTGAATGTTACCTATGCTGATCTCTGTTGGTACCTTGTCTGAGGTGGGAAAAAAAAAACAGACTCGTACACTACCTTGCATTAAGGAGAAGGAGATAATAGAGGGAAAAGATGATAAAAGAAGAAGAAGAAGGATGGAGATGATAAGTGAAGGGGTCCCTTAGGTGCAGAAGCCACTCCGTTTTGGCCTTCCTGTGACCTCAAGCAGTGTATCTACAAGGGTAAAGTAACTCAATAAACCAATCCATTCTAAGGTTAATTTCATTTAGCTTCAGCAATTATGTGGCAGCCAACATTTTTTATGGTGAAAATATTTCACTGATGAACAGAAGCTGATTAGATGTTCTCATTGAAATAGATCTTTCTTATTGCTGCCATAGTGAGCTTTGTCTGAGTTCTCCTTAACTTGGACACCCTCTGACAACTGTAGTGCTGATGGTAATAAAAACTAGAAAAATGTATTAAATTTAGAATATTGCACCATGCTCAAACTGGGGCTCTTGGCAACCTGGTTTTTTAGCCTTGATTATTGCTTCTCTTCACAGTAAATTTCAAATGTTCATTGCTTTTAATATTCAATAATTAGTGTAACTTTCATAGCCAAAGAATTAAATGTGCAGTCAACCCGAACAATTACTGGGGGTTTGAGAGATGGCCAAACCCATGACTGGCTTGACTTATTTTTAATTAGCAAGTCTGTTTAAATAAGCTAACTTTTGTTTCTGAGCAATGAAATGTTGATGGATGATTGTTTGGATAAATAATTTGTGAATATTTAGATCAATTAAAACTTAATCAACTAAGAAATATTTGGACAGTAAAACTGAAAACATTTATCAAGGCAGGGCTTAGATTCTCAATAAAGGAGTACATTTTTCTCATTGAATAGTTAGAAGCATTTAAACTGAGCCTTGCTAAATTTCTGAAAGGTACTGTCACTTAGTATAGTATTAGAAAGACATTATTGGTGATAATCAGTATCTCTAGAAGATCTTATAATGTTAACGTTAAGAACTAGGCAGATATGGCCATACTATATGGGTTCTTAGTGATGTGTATAGTTGTGAGTTCTGGTATAATTAATAATTGAAATTCACAGGTATACAACATAATTGTCCTTTTTTTTTTTTTCTGTCCCTTCTATGAAACCTGTTATTGTACAGATACCAGTTAATTATGGCTTTGTTAGGTATTTCTTCTTCCACTCATCCCACAGTCCAGTTTGGGGTCTACATGACTGATAGAGAGTTAATGACTAAATGAATGAAATGTGCAGATTTTTTAAAAATCAAGAACATTCTAAGAATACTGTTCACCTGAAAATTGGAAAACAAGACCAGATGGTGGTCCAAAGATGCTTAATCAGACAATACTTTTAAAAAGTCAGCAAAGTTAAAAATTAACACTTTGTATATTAACTAAAAAATAGCAAGTTACTAAAATATGTATCACTTTCTGTTTCACTGTTTTAATTCAGTCAACAAATGTTAAAATAATTTTGATTGTTTCTCCAGCTTAATTTTTAGAGAACAAGGATTCAGTCTTACCTCCTTACCCACTCTTAACTGTGCTTTATGTTTGACTGAAGTTTTGGTGAACAATCAGTTGTCCTCATTCCTTTGAAAAAGGGAACAGTTTCTGACCAGCAGAAAATGTCAACTCTAAGGAATCACTCTAATCATGTCACTGTCCATTCTTTCTCAAGAGTTTTTGTTTGAGAGGTTATGATATTATAGGTTAGATACATATTCAGTTATGGTTCAGAATTCAAAATCTAATAGACTACCTCTAGTGGATCGAATGGTAACTTACCCAATGACATACCCACCTAGAACCTATAAATGTGACCTTATTTGGGAAAAGTGCCTTTTTTGGTGTAAATTAAGGATCTCAAGGTGTGATCATCCAGAGTATGCAGTTGGACCCTTAATCCAATGACAGGGGTCCTCCTAACAGAGGAGGAGACACAAGGAGGAGAAGACAATGTGACCATGGAGGCAAAGATTATAGTGATGTAGTCAAGGAATGCCAAGGATTGCCAACAGCTATCAAGAGCTGGAAAAGACAAGGACAGAGTCTCCCCTAGAGCCTTCACAGTGAGCACAGCCTTGCTAATACCTTGATTTTAGACTTCTAGCCTTCTGAATGTGAGAGAATGAATTTGTGTGTTTTAAACCACCAAATTTGTAGTAACTTGTCTGCAGCCACCCTAAGAAACTAGTAGACCAGCCTATGTGCAATTCCTTTCCTATTCTTTGCTGACCACTTTCACCAAGGAAAAATACAACCATATAGGGAATCAGGCTGAAATCAGGTGTTTTTGTAACTTTACTGGATTAGGGAACCAAGTATTGAGAGCAATGGCCTTGATTAAACGTGGGATTACGTGTGCACATTTTGTGTTCTGCCATGCATTTACCTCTGGTAAGCATAATAGAGTTTTGAACATTACATAGTATGATTTGATGAAATAATGGAAAAAAGGTAGCTACAGAAATTCAAAAAGTCACCTTTTCTTTTCTTCAGTACTTCCTCCTCTCACTTGAAATAGCGCTCTCTAGGCCTTCTCTAAAATAGGCAGATTGGCCCTTTCTTCATAGGGGAGTGATTTGAAGTGATTCAGGGTAGTTTGTTGGCCCCAAATCCCTCTCTCTGGACTTCTTTTTTCTAGGTCATTTTCCCAGAATTTGACCCCTTTGTATGACACACTAAAGCCCTAAACACTAGCAATTATCACATTTAGAGTGAGCTACCTATGGCTGTAACAGTTCGACCATGGTCTCTCATGCATTGTTACCTTTCGTGTTACTACTTTTCTCTCTGCAGAAATCCCTGTGCTAGGGAAGGCTAGATTCCATTGTCCGCCCAGGCAGCACCTTGCACTGAGTAGGCTCTAATCTTCACAGGCCATTTACCTCCTAGCTGACATGTATTTTATGTACCACACTAGCTAGTTTTTTTTGTTTGTTTGTTTTGGTTTGGTTTTTTTTTTTTACTTCACAGCCATAGTAGTGATCCCTTTCTAGAACAAAGTTTGCTTTAGGGTTCAGAGGTTAAATCTCAAATTTAGGGGCATCATGAAAGGGGCTGTGTGTGTGTTTTCCAAGAACTAAATTATGCTGTTAGATATTATACCAGAGATTAAATTCTGTACTAAGCACTAAACCCTCACTGGATGGTTCTGAAGATCAGTAATTTATCCTTGATATATGTATTTAGGCTATCCAGTTATGATCAGAGTATTAATTTGCTGCCAAACATTTGCATTGTTGTTTATCATTAACATTTCAGATTTGTTCATTTTTTCATACCAGTTACTGCTCGCCACCGCTTCCACCAAATTCTCTGCCTTTTTTGTGCAATGAGCAATCTCTTAACTTGGCCTCATAAAATATAGATTAATTATACCTTGAAGACCCTTCTTTAAGTAGCCCACAATTATGTTAAAAAGCAGTGATGGGACAGTGTGAGGGACTCAACAAATGGATTTTCTTCTTTCTAATTTTAGTGATTAACTTGTTCAGCTTTTTTCAAATGTTACTAACGTGAGATGAGGGTCGGTATATATGGATAGGTGCTGAATAAATATTTGTGGAATAAGTGAGGCTGAATGACTGTATTAATCAACCAATGAAAGAATACAAAAGAAATAGAAACGCCTTGGCTTTTACCAGTTTGAGGTAATACCTCCTCCTAAATACTTTATTCCTTTAGCTGGGAAGTACGTTTTTAAATTTCTAAAACAGGGAGGGCCTTCCATAAAGTTGTATATTAAATATGGTGTTTCTCATTTTAAAAAAAAGTTCATTGAAGTACTATTATCTCTTACTTCTCATACCACGTTTTCTTTTGCTACCATCACCACTAATTTCAGAACGCTGTTATCACCTTAAAAAAAGAACCCTGGGGATACCTGGGTGGCTCAGTCAGTTGAGTGGTCAACTCTTGGTTATGCCTTGGGTTATGCCTTGGGTTATGATCTTAGGGTCCTTCAGTCCAGCTCAGAGTCAGGCTCGGTGCTCAGCAAGGAGTCCACTTGGGATTCTCTTTCCCTCTCCTTCTGCCCCTCCCCTGCTCAGGTGCATGTGCACTCCCTCTCTCACTCTCAAAAATAAATAAAATCTTTTAAAAAAAGAAATTCTGTACTCATTAACAATTACTCCCCAATTCTCCCATCCCCTGACAGTGCTAACCTATTTTCTGTCTTTATGAATTTGTCCATTCTGGACATTTCACATAAATGGCGTCATATATTATGTGGCCTTTTGCAACCTGTTTTCTTTCACTTAGCATAATATTATCAAGGTTGATCTATCTATATTGTAGCACGTATCAGTATTTTATTTTTCTTATGGCCAAACGGTATGTCATTATATATATTGATCTAGGGGCCCAACTTCATTCTCTTTCTTTTCCCTTTCTTTCTTTTATTAAAAATTGAGGTAAAATTGACATTCAACATTGGATTCGTTTCATGTGCTCAATGTAATGGTTCACTATTTCTATATATTGCAAATTGATCACTACAGTAAGTCGAGTTAACATCCATCACCATCCGTAGTTGTAGAAAACTTTTTCTCATGATGAGGATTTTTAAGATATACTTAACAACTTTCATAGTTGTTAAGCTATATAGTATTATTAGCTGTGGTTGCCATGCTGTCCATTATACCCCTATGACTTTTTAATTTTGAGATGGAAATTTGTTCTCTTTGAAATTTTTTTTTTTTTTCAAATTTATTTATTTGTTAGAGAGAGAGCGAGCGAGCGAGCACAGGCAGACAGAGTGGCAGGCAGAGGCAGAGGGAGAGGGAGAAGCAGGCTCCCCGCCGAGCAAGGAGCCCGATGTGGGACTCGATCCCAGGACGCTGGGATCATGACCTGAGCCGAAGGCAGCCGCTTAACCAACTGAGCCACCCAGGCGTCCCAAATTTGTTCTCTTTGATGCCCTTCAGTCAATGTGCTGACCCCCCTCTATCCTCCCTTCCCTGGTAGCTACCAGTCAGTTCTCTGCATCTATAAGATTGGTTATTTTGTTATTTTGTTGTTGTTGTTATTGTTTTGTTTTGTTTTAGATTCCACATATAAGTGAAATCATTTATTTGCCTTTCTCTGTCTAACTTATTTCACTTAGCATAATGCCCTCAAGGTCCACGCATGTTGTCACCAATGGCAGGATTTCATTATTTTTTTATGACTGAAAAATACTTCATTGGATTTATACCATATTTTCTCTGTCAACTCATCTATCAGTGGACATGTAGATTATTTCCATATATAGACTATTACAAATAATGCTGCAATGAACATAGAGTGCATATGTCTTTTTGAGTTAGTGTTTTTGTTTCCTTTAGATAAATGCCTGGAAGTGGAATTTTTTGATGATGTGGTAGTTGTTTTTTTAACTTTTTGAAGAATCTCCATACTGTTTTCCAAAGTGGCTGCACCAATTTACATTTCCACCAGTTTATTTTCCCATCTCTCCCCATCTTTGTCAACACTTGTTATTTCTTGTCTTTTTTATTATATTCATTCTAATAGGTATAAGGTGATATCTCCTTGTGGTTTTGATTTGCATTTTCCTGATGGTGAGTGATGGTGAGAATCTTTTCATGTACCTGTTGGCCATCTGTATTTCTTCTTTGGAAAAATGTCTAATCAGATCTTCTGCCCATTTTTAATTCAGATTTTCTGTCCTTTTGCTCTTGAGTTGTTCTTTATATATTTTAGATACCAACCCCTTATCGTATACATGATTTGCAAATATTTTTTCTCATTCAATAGGTTGCCTTTTTTTTTTAATATTTTATTCATTTATTTGACAGACAGAGATCACAAGTAGGCAGAGAGGCAGGCAGAGAGAGAGAGAGAGAGGAGGAAGCAGGCTCCCTGCTGAGCAGAGAGCCCGATGTGGGACTCGATCCCAGGACCCTGAGATCATGACCTGAGCCGAAGGCAGAGGCCCAACCCACCGAGCCACCCAGGTGCCCCAATAGGTTGCCTTTTTATTTTGTTGATGTTTTCCTTGGCTGTACAGCAGCTTTATAGTTTGATGGAATCCTATTTGTTCATTTTTGCTTTTGTTATCTTTTGTTGGCAAATCCAAAAAAATCATCACCAAGACCCATGTCAAGGAGCTTATTTCCTATGTTTTCTTCTAGAATTTTTATGGTTTCAGGTCATACATTCAAGTTTTTAACCCATTTTGAATTAATTTTTGTGTATGGTGTAAGATAGTGGCCCAGTTTCATTCTTTTGCATGTGGCTGTCCAGTTTTATTAACAACATTTATTGAAAAGACTGTCCTTTCCTCATTGTATATTCTTGGCTATTTGTTGTGAACTAATTGACCATATATTCATGGGTTTATTTCTGGGCTTAATATTGTGTTTCATTGTTCTATGGGTCTGTTTTTATTTCAATACCATACTGGTTTGATTATGATAGCTTGGTAATATAGTTTGAAATCAGAGACAGAATCTTTTGTACATGGGGATACAGTTGTTCCAACACCATTTGTGAAAATGTAGTTTTTTCCCCATTGAATGATTTTGCACTCTTGTCAAAAATCAATGGACCGTAAACACAAGGATTTATTTCAGAGCTTTCAATTTTATTCTGTTGATCAGTAGATCTGCCTTATACCACACTTTGCTAATTAATGTAGCTTTGTAATACGTTTTGAAATCAGCAAGTGTCATTAATAGCATCTTAATCATAAAAATATAATGCATAATAATATAATGCACATAAACTCTAGACTCCATTCCGCTTTCCCTACAACTAAGCATATTGCCTTTGAATATATAGTATAAAATTCAGTATCAAATTCTGAGTTGTCTAGTCTTAAATGACATCACACTTTGAGCCTTGACAATCTAATCCACTGTTTTCCTCACATTTGAGATGGAACTCATTTATCCTTATTCCTCTTGTCAGGGTCTCAGTTCTGTTTTCCTCAAACAACCACTTAAGAATGATTGTAATTTCCTTTTTTTTTTTTTTTTTTTAAGATTTATTCATTTATTTGAGCGAGAGAGAGAGATCGAGCACAAATAGGGGAAGGGAGAGAGGGGGAGAATATCCAAGCAGATCCCTGCTGAGTGCAGAGCCTGACACAGGGCTCAATCCCAGGAGCCATGAAATCAGGACCTGAGTCTAAAGCAAGAGTCAGATGCTTAATCAGCTGGGCCACCCACGTGCCCCAATGAATGCTTGTGATTTCTTAAGAGCAGTCACTATTTTACCAGCCAGGCACAGTCTAAATCCACAGAGGAGAAATGTTTTTCTCTAAGGTGATGAAGTTCTACAAGAACTATTCAATTAGCAGCCAGACCACTTAACATTGGTCAGCGCATCTCCTTCTCTAACTCTTCCAAGAACCTTAGGGATATAATTGTACATTTGCAAAACTAAATATCCCTTAGTGGGTTTTCTCAGAACAAAGAATACTCTTTACCCAAGGCTTATTTTAAAATGTTAATTTTCCTATCTCCTCCAGAGTACTTTATAATAAGTCATTTCTTCTAAATTTTCTTAGCCCTTTCAATTCTCTCCTTGGCTTTTGTGTCTGCTGTTCCCTGGTATCTACCGCCTAAACTCTGTATGACCTAGAAAAAGTTCTACATTCCACTCAATCCTAGTATCCTCATTTCTAGAATGGGAATAATGGCGGTATTTTAAAATTACGAGGATTTAATATGTCGGGGAAATGTCACATGTATGTTTATGGACATGCCTTCACCTGTACATGCATAGACTGTGCATTAATATGTGAATGCTATGCTTTCTTATCTCTTTTGCCTATGAGTGCTCCAATATTTATTATGAGGTACTAGAATTGAGCATATGGTTTTGTCTGGCTCTCTGACTAGTCCATATATAACCAGAGAACCAGATCCATGTGTCTATATTTTACTCAACATTAAACATGGTTCTTTGTACCTAGCAGATGTTCCAAGATTTCAAACACAGTTATCAATTGCTCTAAGATAGTAAGCTTCGTTTTACTCTAACCATCCATTTATCCTACATATAGTTCAATGTCAGTAATCACAGCCTGAGATTTCTACTAAGTAATTACCGTGACTGTAAAGAACCATTAATTCTCCTACATATTTGAAAAATTAAGGATCTTTGGAAAATACCACCACATCATCCAAGTAAATGTGTTGTGAAAAATTGAATTATCAATACTCAGTGTGGAGATTTCCTTTGTATGCTTGTTTTTCCTTTTTCCATAAATAGTTAATGTATACCAACTAGGTAGAAAACAGTATGTTAGATGAGAAAGATACATCAGTGACTAGACAAATATGAAGTTTATATCCAGCAGGGAAGACAGATACTGAATAAGTACCTCAAGTGTGGTGAGCGTTCAGAAGGCTGAAGGCCTTGAATTCTAAGGAACAAAAGACAGAATAAGCAGGAGCAGAGGCAATGAAGAGATGGTCTGAAAGTAGTCTTTTTTGTAAGGTAGTTGATTGGGCAGATGTTCGAGGAGGTAAAAAGTGAAGGGGCACAGAGGAAAAAGCAAGGCATTTTAGGAGAGGAAAACACAGACTGTATATAACATTCATTTATTCTGTTTTTTTCTGAGTGGACTCTATATTGCAGGTAAAGAAAACAAGACCCAGTCCCTCATCTTACAGAGTTTGCTTTCTAGTGGGAGAGGAAAATGTTCATTGAATAGTTTTGCAAGAAATACACAATAACCAATTGAGATGGATGCTGAGAAAATGGTGGTGGTACTATGACATTTGTAACAAAGGGTATTGAGAAACATAGACAAAAGGAATTGAGAAAGACTTCCTTGATGAAATGACTATAATTGAAATCTGAAGGATAAATAAAGATTAGAGGGGAAGCATGTCCCAGACAGCAAATATAGTATGTGCAAAGGCACTGTGTTGGAATAGTACATGGCACATATAGGGAGATCAAAGCAGATCTGTCAGTGTGGCTGGAGTGAACAGAGCAGTAAGGTGAATGCAGCAGAATAGAAGATGGTGGTAGGGAATGAGAAAAGAGATTATTTATTTTTTCTGCATTTTTACTTCAAGATTTCCTAGAGTCACTATACTCAGGTATGTTATTTTACTGGTTGAGGATTAGGAAAATTCTCATATACTCCTGTAAAACACACTCAGTGTTTTGAATTCTACATGGTGTTCAATGCACTGGAGGCTTTCCATAAATGCAGTCATCAGTTCACACGTCTTCAACCAACCAACTGTAATAACAACAGAGCTAACAGTTCATACTTGCTTTACATATGCCAGGCATTAAAATAAAAATTTTCTCTTACACTCCTTACCTCAGCTCTAGATACTTGTATTCTTGATATTCCCATTTCACAAACGAGGAAACTGAGACATGAAAAGTTGTATGACTTGACAGAGTTCACACAGGTAGGAAGTTGAAGAGCCAGGAGCTGATTCCAGGTTATTTGATGTCAATATTTTCAGCATTAATCACTGCACTCTACTGGCTCTCTGTTATTTCCATCATAGTGAAAATACATCTTCACCAGAAGCACGAGTTGTGCCAAGAAACTAAAAACTGAATTTGGAATGTGATCCTAGGAAATAACCAGGCTCAATTTCTAAATGCCATATTGTTAACTATACTTGCATTCACATGTAAAAAGCAAGACTGTAGTTTGTTCGTTAGCTGGTAATCAGCAGTTCTGAGTGCAGTACAGAGAGATATACAGTAGGATTTCAGTCCCACCAATATTATTTGTCATCACCAAGTTTCTACCCCAAAGTGAGAGGATAAGATTGAAGATGTTAAGTCAGAAAGAACCACTTAGTTGGTGGTGCTTGGAGCATGGAGCTTATATAATGCTATTGGTGTTCTTTCTGTCCCAGTTAAGGAGCCATTTCTCCTGGTCCTGCTTCCTTGAGTATTTGCCTCAAATGGTTGTTGGAAGAATTAAGAGACTATCTACACAATATCTGACAGGTAGTAGAAATGGGGAACTATTTGTTTCCATATAGTTAGACAGCTAATCAGGTATTACTCTAATAGCCCCATTTGTGTTTTTAGTTTTGTTTAGCAATTTTTACTAATCATCAATTAAATATAATTAGGTATAATTAAATAGTGCCATATTACACAAAGATTTTATATCTGTGAATAGCTGCACATAAGATCCTTTGTCTTTCTGCCTTGGGCTCTAGTTTTAAAACAGGTGTCCTTGGTGATCAGACTGTAGATTTATAAGGCAAGTGCCACTTAGACAAAACTACTTCCTTCTTTAGTAAGTCTCCTTCATTGGCCAAGAAGTACACAGGCATTTGTTAAATTTGAAACTGATTCAAAAACAATATTTAGTGAGTAGTTCTTCAGCAATGGTACTGTACCCACATACATAGAAACTAACATTATTGGGTGCCAGAAAGGACAAACCACCAGCTTTAAGGAGAGAACACTTTTAATGAGCTTCGGGATTTGGGCAATGGAAGACTAGGAACCTCTCAGATATTTATCTCCTGTCTGTAGCTTTTCCAATTGAATCTTATTTTTGTTTCCCCCATGGGAGGACATCTATTATCACCACTTCTTCCAAATCAGTTCAAGCCCAAAATCATGATAAGATGCATGGAGGGTGGGGGGCATTGCTGAGGTTTCTAATATCACCTGCTCTTACCACACTGGCCCAGTCCTGTCTTTTTCATACCTCATTGATTTTCATTATGTATCACCTTGATAGTTTGTAATTTTATCCGTCAGTCTCTTTTGCTTGTCAGCCCTACTAGAAACTCCACCAGTGCCTTGCTCTGTTAAATAAATTTTTTGTTGCATTACCAGGCTAATAAGTCACTCTACATGGCAGTCAGGATTCCAAAGAGAAGCTAGTAGGAATGGCAACCTTGAGATTTTTAACACATTGGAGTGCAATGTGCAAAGTAAACTCAGAGACAAAAATGAGTGTCCTTCCATTTTGGAAGAGATGTGATCTGGGGGAGGATAGGAAAGGAGATCTCTCAAAGACTTTATTTCCTTTGTTATCAGGTGATTATCATGCATGTGACTTTTTGATCAGAGGTACAGTATAGCGCTAAATTGACAGTTCTTCTATTCTTATGGAGCTGCTGTTTTAAGATTGATTTTTTAAATAGACCCAATGTTTGCCTCAGCTTATCAGGACATAGTATATATCGTGAAAAAGGAAATTTATGGAAGTGTTCTTGGGGTGCCTGGATGGCTCAATCAGTTGAGCATCCAACTTGATTTCAGCTCAGGTCATGATCTCAAGGTCCTGAGATTGAGCCCCACATTGGTCTCAGGCTTTGCACTCATGGGGGAGTTTACTTGAGATTCTTCTCTCTCTCCCTTTTTCTTTGACCCTTACCTCACGCACTCCCTTTTTCCCTCTCTCTCTCATAAATACATAAATCTTTTTAAAAATTGTTCTTTATTTAGGGGCACCTGGGTGGCTCAGTGGGTTAAAGCCTCTGCCTTCGGCTTGGGTCACGATCCCAGGGTCCTGGGATCGGCCCCACATCGGGCTCTCTGCTCGCTGGGGAGCCTGCTTCCTCCTCTCTCTCTCTGCCCGCCTCTCTGCCTACTTGTGATCTCTCTCTGTCAAATGGATAAAATCGTTAAAAAAAAATGTTCTTTATTTGCCTTTAAAATTTTTCATTTAATTGCCCCACTGAAAGAAAATAGAGATAATAATTAGTTCATGGACTACTTCGAGACCGGTTAGAGAAAAGTTCCTGTGTGATAGTACCAAACTGGAAATTCCAGACAGAGGTTCTGACCTCCTTACTGTTTCTCAGTGATTTGCTCTGTGATCCACATCCTAATAATGGTAAGAAGCAAAGTGTTCAATGTGAGTTCATTGGTGGTAGCAACCAATCCTGATAGCCCAACATGGAACACTTCTATAGACAGCAGGTGCTCAACAAAATCTCTTCTTCTAGTTTGCCATCTTAGTATTTCTGGTATTTTTTCTTTAATTGGCTAGAGGGAGGAAGAATTTAAAATATTGTCACCTAGTGCGTGTGTGTTGCCACTTACTTTTTGCCAACCAAATGATGAAGCTGGAAAACATTTGCATGTAAATGTTACACTAAGTTGAAGTTTTAAAATACGAAATTGTAGGTAAAATGGTCAGAGTGGCACTTAGAGATGAACAAACATAGTACATCTGTGGATCCTTCGTATTTATTACTGACTGTCATTGCCATTTCCTGCTGGAAATTAAGCATCACAAATGTATCCTTCATTTGACCAGGTGGCCTTGATACCTCTGAAATGAATGGTGAAACCAGGAATATAAATTATAATCACATCATAAACATCTTCCTCTTACCCTTGGCAATGAAGTAAAATAGTGCATTTTAAGCTTCTTTTGAAGGTTAAACTGAAAATCTTGTCTTGGATAATTAATATTACAATAAAAATCAATGTTGCTACAATTAGTAGGTAGGTAATCTAGCTAATTGGCTCAATATTAAATTTGTTAACTATAAATTGTCTTATAGCTAAATTGTGTTTGTAGAAAAATGGAAATCAGTGAGGTATTTACTGGATTTGTAGCATGTCTTGTTATGCCAGCTGTAGAGAGTACATGATATAAATATGGAAGCTGTAGAAACTTGTCCTCCAGTTGTCTCCAGAACAGTCCTTGCAATTTCCCTTAACTGCTTTGTCACGCATGGCACCAAAGACTTTAAAGCTAAGGAAATGTTTACCATGTTCACAGAATGTATCTTGTCCCTTTCTATTCTCTGCTTCACTTTCTCCTTGATAATCCAAGATACCACTATTACACCTTGGAAAAGCAACAGCTAAATTGTCTATACAATTTTACTATTTAGAAGGCACTTTCAAATCTATTTCTTCCAATCATTATACAAGCCCCATGAGGTATGATTTATCATCATCATCATCCTCATTTTACTTGATATGGAATGTGCTCAGAGAGGAAAAGTAGCTTCCTCGGGTCTGTGATACTAATAGTACCAAACCTAGGAGTCAGAATTCAGACTTCTGACTTCAAGTCCTGATGTCCGTTTGCTACACCACATTGCTATTTTCTTTTCTTTTTAAAAAGATTTTATTTATTTATTGAGAAAGAGACAAGCGGGGCAAGGGACAGAGGGAGAGAGAGAATCCCAACACGGATCCTGATACGGGGCTTGAACTCACAACCCTGAGATCATAACCTAAGCCAAAATCAAAAGTCAGACACTTAACCAACTAAGCCATCCAGGCACCCCCACTACACTGCTGTTTTCATTTGAAATGAGCTCCTTTCTTAAACCAGGAAATGGACCTTTACTAGCTGGGTATCTGACACCTGTCAATATTGTGTGAAGAAGATATTTTAGAGTATACCTTCAAAAGCTGGTTCTCAAAATTAGTCTATAAGAAACCGTACTATGTACTTCTAAGAAGGCATAGTTTAGACAACATAAAGAACAGTTTTGGGGGGGCACCTGGTTGGTTCAGTCAGTTAAGTGTCAGTCTTCAATTCAGGTCATGATCCTTGGGTCCTTGGTTGGAGCCCTGCGTTGGGCTCCCTGCTCAGCGGGGACTCTGCTTCTCCTTCTCCCTCCCCTTGTCTCTATGTCTCTATCAAATAAATAAATATAAAATCTTTAAAGAAAATAAAAAATAGTTTTTCTCCTGAAATTATACCCTTCCTATATATATATTTTTTTATGTTGGAAAGTTTTTTCTTTTATGAATTGATGATGGCGGAAGATGATGGTAGTAGTCACAGTAGTTTTTATTGCCAACGCTTAGAAATAACTTTGTTGGTTTCATATATCTCCTTTTTTTTTTTTTTCCTTACAATTCTGTTGCTCCATTAAATCCCAGGTCTATACACCAGTGGTTTTAAAACCGCATGCAGCTGATAGAATGGGTGGCAGGTAAAAGTGCTTCTCTCCTATAGCTTAAGTCCTTAGAAATCAATAGCAGAGTCAAGGGTTCACAAGAAGTGACCAGTAGACAAGCAAACCTTCTCCAGGCATCAATACCTGGCATTATGATGTTCCCTGGAGGCTATCTCTTGGACCTTAGCACCTGTTGTGTTTTCAAGGTTAGATTAATTGTATTCTGTTACTAAAGAAGACAAGAGGGGATTATCTTCCATCTCTTTTCATTTAGTTTTGGAGACAGCTGTTAAGAGTTCTACAACCATTTAGGATAAAGTAGCTTTGCCTTTTGTATCCACATCCCTCGCCATCCTTGAACAGGCTCATCTTTTCCTTTCCTCCTGAGAAAGGAAGCACATTGTACAATCCCTTACAAATCTGACTCCCTTAAAGACAAGGAATCATAAAAGCTACATATTTTTGTGGAACATTAGCTCCTTTTTCTCAGGTGTTTCATGCACAGCTACTACATATGGCTCCCAGCCATATGTAATCCTTATATATGTAGCCATATGTAATCCTTACCCATAAGGATTAAGCAAAATAAACAAAGACTAACTATCCAGAGTTAGAGATAATCAACGGACTAGACTCAGCAAAGAGATATAAAATTCAAGTATCTTATGACTAAGAGTTCCTATTTGAAATGCTAATGTAGTGGGAATAGAAAGAGTTTAAAAGCAACACTTATTAGTAAGTGTTCAGTGGTACCATATGAGGCACAGACTGAGGGACTCTTCTACCATATGTGGTAGATTACCCCCGGAAACAGAGGCAATGCATACCCTCATGGGATCAGCAGTGTATTTTATTGCATTTTCCTTATTGGGGATGTTTGCTTTTCTATTAAAATTTCAAAGTGGGGCACCTGGGTGACTCAGTGGGTTAAAGCCTCTGCCTGTGGCTCGGGTCTTGATCTCAGGGTCCTGGGATTGAGTCCCGCATCAGTCTCTCTGCTCAGTGGGGAGCCTGTTTCCTTCTCTCTCTCTCTGCCTGCCTCTCTGCCTACTTGTGATCTCTCTCTCTGTCAAATAAATAAATAAAATCTTTTTAAAAAAAATTCAAAGTGAAAAGCAAATGTGCTCATAAAATACTGCTTCTCCTTCACCGTAGTGTCTAGAAGCATTGAGTGTCCTGGAATAGAAAGAGCATGATAGAGTCTCACACCCCTTCCAGAGATTTGTTTTCAAAGTCAGCACTTAAAGCAAAATGCATATAATTAAAATTTCTGTAAAAATTCCCTTAAATTGTGGGTATATGTGCCCATGTTTGCCTTTTTTTTTTCCCCCGCCAGGATTAGAACACAAAAGTAATTGTTTCCTTGGTTCAGTATCAAATGAAGAAGTTAGCCTGAGGTTAGCACTATGTCATCTGAGAAACAGATATCTTTAAATAGTAGAAGACATAACAAGGAACTCCCTCTATGTAAATAATGAACCGGAGTAATAAGGTAGATTTCGATTTCCTATCTTTAAGGCAGTATGGAAAATTGACCAGCACATGGCATGGTAGGTAGAACTACCCACATTATTCATGTGGCTAGCTCTTCTGTCTCCATTATGCTACCCTGCTGTGAACCATCTGACAAGCTGTTTTACCTCTCTAAGCCTCAGTTTTATTCTCTGTATAATGGGTGTAATATCAATATCAATGACTCTTTTAAGGATCCACCAAAACAAAGTATGTGAGAATATCTCCTTCCAATTCTAAAAGTAAGATATGCATTGTTGAAAAAGAAAATAGGAAAAGATCTAAAGCAGAAAATTTAAAAAGTAAATATGAGGATCTTGCACTCCAGTGGGACAGAAAGGCAAAAGGTATTAATAAATTTTTTAATTCTGGGACACAATGTGATAAATGAAAACACAGCAAATGTGCACATTTTGTTACAAAAGCATAAAGGAGAAACATGTAACATACACTGAAGTGCCCAGGAGGCTACCCAAAGAGATGATGACTGAGCTTTATCTTAACAGATAGTTGAAGAGGCCAGGAGAGTTGAAGCTTGACTTCAGGGATATTCACGTCACACACCAACACTCCATATCTCAACGTTGTCAAATATGAGGTGGGGCTGGAGAGAAGTAAGGATCAGGTCAGGGAGGGCCAGCTTGACGTACTAATGAGCTTGATTTAGACTTTCGGTGAATGATGGTTTTGAATGGTTTTACGTAGCAGAGTGATATAACCAAGTTTATATTTCAGAGACTGATTACTATGGCTTCATTTTGGAGGATACATTTAAGGGACTGGAATGCCAGAGCTTAGGAACATACTAAGGTGACTTTCTTTTTTTTTTTTTTTTTAATATTCCAGGCAGGAAATGGTAAGATTCTATATCCTAAGGAAAATGCAGTAGAATTAGAGAAGGCATATTTGGAAAATATTTATAAGGTAAAATCATCAGGGTTTGGTGGATGGTATGATTGAGGTGGGGAGAGTCGTGAAGAATATAGAATGACTCTCAAATTGCAGTCTTACATGGTGGGTTACCACTGTGTGAGCTTGGAAGCAGATTAGGATTGGAGATCAGTGTGTGGAGAATTTAAGATATACCAAGTTTTATGATATATCGTGCAAAGTTGGGTACTTATGACTGTAAAAAAGACCATTATAAATAATCTTGCCAGGACAATAAATGTAAACCACAGCTATATCAGGAAAACTAGGATTCAAGTATGTATGTCTTTGCTCATCAGACTGCTGAACATATGAGGATGATGTATATGCAAGATTGGAGATTTGCAGTAAGTGGACACAAGCATGAAGGTTAGAATTAAAATCATGAAGAGTATCAGATTTCCCTTGAGAGTATATCAGACAGAGAAGAGGACAGCAGGCCAAGGCTACCATGGAGAACACTAGTGTTTAAAGGGTAGGCAAAGTTGAGAGAGCCCACAAAGGAGACGAGAGGGTAGACACAGAAGAGGTAGGAATTATAGGAGGGCAGAGAGCTAACAGTTTCAGTTGTTGAAAATGTGCAGTGCGGGGGTGCCTGGGTGGCTCAGTGGGTTAAAGCCTCTGCCTTCGGCCCAGGTTGTGATCCCACGGTCCTGGGATCAAGCCCCACATCGGGGTCTCTGCTCAGCAGGGAGCCTGCTTCCTCTCCTCTCTCTGTGCCTGCCTCTGCCTACTTGTGATCTCTGTCTGTCAAATAAGATAAAGAAAATCTTAAAAAAAAAAAAGAAAAAGAAAAAGAAAAAGAAAATGTGTAGTGCGGCAAAGGAATGAGAAATCAGATAAAGAAATGAAAAATGCCTACTGGGTCTGGCAATACAGACTTGATTTGCCAGAGTGATAGAGTGATTTCAGGTAGAACTGAGGACAGTATCTAGATGAAGGTGAAGTATACGTGAACTGAAGAGTAGACAGGAAGTGAGGAAGTCCAGGAAGCAAGGGCACACCAAAAGAAGAAAAAAAGAGGGGCATAGCTAAAAGGAGTATAGAGTCAAAGGAAGTTTTGCTTTATTATTTTTTTTCAAGTTGACAGAAATTTGCATATTTTAATAGGCAGAGACTGCAAGTTAAAAGACAGAATTTTCATTCATTAGTAGTACTGACTTAAGTTTTGTTCAAGTTTAAAGATGATACTGTCTTTATTTTATGATGGTATTAACTCGTTTGAGTTCTGTTTTATATTTTGCTCTTATAAGTAGATAGGGAAGGGAATTGACCATTCTTATTGGGTATTTTCCATGACACAGTGCTGCAGAATTATTTAAGAACACCTGGAAAGTGGAGGAAGACCTCAGAAAGGTGATGCATGTGTGATTATGCATGAAGATGAGACTGAACAACCCGCAGGCATTGAGAGCTTAGGTGGTTACCGAAATTCTGGTGGTGGGTAATAATGAAGTTTTCATCTCAACGCAGTCGGCTTCTGAATGAGACAAGTGCTAATCCAGAAAAGAAATGTCAGTGCTGCTCCTCTGTCTGCATTTTATATGCCAATCTTGTTGCTTTCTGATCAGCCTACCATTTCCGCAGCAATTCTTTCTTCCCTCTTTCCCATCACTCTGATGTTGCATCTCCCTTCTGTTCTCTACCTTCAAAGTAACTAGTCACTCATTTTCTGCTTGCACACACCAAACTCTACGAACTGACTGACAAATAATGGTTACACTTCACTCTGGTAGCTCTTGTCAAATCTAGACACCAACTGGTATTTTATATATTTTGAGTTGTAGAAATCCTTCAGAAATCACCAAACTTTGTCCTGTGAGCCGAACATTGAAGGGGAGGGAGTAAGGCAGCAAAACAGAACATATGATTCTTTTTCATACTAGCAAGTTTTTCTCTTTGCTTTTATTTGGAACGATTAGAGAAAGGATGAATGTTAGAGGAGTTTGGGAACCAATGTGTGACTATAGTGTATGAGGCAACATCACTTGGTTTAAAGGTGTTTATTTAATACTATTTTCTTGTTTTCATTAACCAGCTAAAACATGAAGCCAGTGTTTTCTGGGAAAGATTTACAAAACAGCCTGTTGTTCTTGCAAGATTCCCAGGATTCTTGTCGGTTCTCCTTCAACCATACAGCTCTCTTTGGAAGTAGAGATGGCTGTTTCAGCTTCGTAAGAGACTGGTTCTGCTTGTAAAGTTCACCCAGCCACCTGCTGGTGCTCTTTATTCATCATATGCTCTGTGGGACAGTAATAACTTTCCACCAGGCATAAGTGATGGTTTGCTTTTGCATCTTAAAAGCATTAATCTTGTATGATATGATCCATATGCTCTGTACAGTCACTGTAACAATTAAATGTTCACATGGATTCTTTTAGAGCACTGCTTTGGCTTTCCATTTCAGAATTCAAATACTGCTTAGTGTTTTTATTTCCAGCCAGTTCTTTTTTTGCAGATCTGTTTCAAGCCATATTCCTTCTGCTCCTCTTTTGTTCCCACCCTTGCCCTCTTACCCCTTCTTCTGTATGTAGGGTACCTGTGGCAGCACACTATTTCTGACCACCCTCTAAAAAGCCATGTCCCACCATTTCATCTCTATAACTTTAAAAAAAAATCTTCCAACATAGCAATAATCATCATACTTTCTGATCATTTCATTTTGTTCTTATTTACTAAGTTATTGCATGTCTCCTTCACTATAATATAAGCTCCGTGAGAGTAGGAACCTTTTCTTTTATATTCACTGCTTCAGTGATAGCAATGCCTAGCATTGGACCTGACTCATACAAACACTTAGCAGATATTTGTTGATGGAGATAGTGTTCTTTGGATAGAGCTAACCGCTTTATGCCTTACATTTTGTACATACTTGTATCATAGCATCTTTACTGTGCAAATTTGCCCTCTGCCCTCAGTAGACTGGATAGGTTATGAATTCTTTGAGGGAAGGGGATTGTGTCTTCCTTATCTTTGATTTCCTACTATCCAGGTTTTGTACTAGACAGCCAATGCTCAATAAATATTTGATTTAATATAGGTGTCCACTGTATTAAATTTCATTTAATGAGTTTTGCTGAGCCCATTGGGTGCAAAGACCTAGGTTATCCCTGTTTGCCAACTGGAAATAGACTTAGCTTCATCATTTGATCTTTTAGGCAAATGATGTAGCAACCAAAAAATATGTGATATATTGGGAATCCTTAATTTTATTCCAAGAGACATGATAAATCTGAGTTTAAGGATCCTTTATGTTTTCAAGAAAATAAAATATATATATATTGTTTAAATAGAAATTATTTCATTCATGATTACTTCTAAGGAGAAAAAAATAAGACTACTCAGCACTCTCTATATAGGTGGGCTTTTTTCCCTAAATGTAGTGAAGAGGGATTAAAGCTAGTAAGAGTCACGGTTACTGCTGGAAACATCTTCAACTAACATTTCCAATACTGTGTTTGGAGACTCTACCAGGAAGTATAGCTGTTCATCGGTCTTTGGCTGAAAAAAGGTTTGCTTTAGTTAATGTGCCTGGCATCGATTACCCATCTGAGTCCAAGCCAGGTGTACCTCACCCTCTCTGACAGCATCAAAGGGCAGGAAGACCAATTGATGCCTCAGTTCAGGTAACTCAGATTATTCTCAGCTTCCTCAGTTACTATAAACCAAGTCTCCTCAAAAGTAAGCAGCCCAGTGGGCTCTGTTGATCTGCAGTGCAGGATTTCTAATCCACAGCATGTCAAAAGGGCTTGCCCAAGACATTCTCAAGCAGGCAGTTCTAATATATGTTCTCTTACACAATACAAATTCTTTCCAAAATGACCAACATATTTCCAGATGTTCCTAAGTACATAAATGCTCCTAAAATAGGTGTTTCTCAGTCAGTGATCTGCACTGCAGATCAACCTATTACTTTGTATTTTAATGTAGTATTTTTTTCTTGATAGTACCTATGTTCTAGTTTTAAGAAAAATCTATTTCAGAAATTCTTCATATCATCTGTATCCCAAGTGTGTGTAAGAGACAATGATGATACGATTATTTTTAAGATTTTAAATTTGATTAATTGAATAGTATTCCTCTAGGCCAGACAGTTTCTGTTCCCAAAACATGAGCCACCAATATGATCTTTCAAAAACAAATTTGTGCCTGAAAATCTTGTAAGCTCTCAGACCTAAGACCACTCAAAATTCACTACTGTTTTTCCCCATGTATAGTGGATAGAACCCTTTACAATCTCTCTTGCTCTCCCTCATATCCATTATAAAATTTTTAATTTACTCCAACCATGACTACATTTAATAAGTGCTGTTTCAGACAGGAAATGGAACTATTACAGTGATGAACTTCTTTCCCCCAGTTATTAAACGAATCTGTTTTTATCATGCTGATTCTTTTCAATGTATTATAACACACAGAATAACCAATACAGTTGGGTTCAGTATAATGTGGGAGAGAGGAGAAGAAAACAGCACACACGATAATAGCTGACTTTTAATGAGAATTCTTTAGAGCTTTGACCAAGCAGATCCAAAATAATTTATCTATGATAGTAGCAAAAGCAAATTACTCACAACATTATACTGTTAAGGACTGTCGCAATATTCCCAAGGCTGTAATGCTCCCTTTTATAGATGTGGTAGAATCAACTTTATAACTTTCACTATTAGTTGCTAAGAAACAAATTATAATTGCAGCTCAGATTCTTTGCTGTGTTAGCCTCTTAATGCCCCATAGTGGCATTTCTTTACTTCAGATGATTAAATGATCAACAAAGTTATTGTTTTAAATATAATTGGCAATGAAAGCTTTGTCAGAAAGTAAGCCATGTTTGTGTGATTTTTATTTGGGGGGCAGGGAGTTAGTAATAGTAACAGTTTCATTGACATCAACATTTTGAAATGATTGGGACTTTGAAAAAATTCAGTGACTTTCTTTTCTGGCAGTTGGTTATTAATTAGAAGTCAGTTTTACTTTTTTTGAATAATTATGCCAGAGGAAAAGGGAATTAAGAGGAGAAACTTTGGAGTGAGGCCTATCAGCATTCATATGGTGATTCTTTCACTTAGTAGATGTGGCTAATTTGGGTAAGTCATATAATTTTCTCAGAACCTCAATGTTCCCTTCACACGCATGGGTATAATAATACATACACTGCAAAGAAAAATAAACAGGTTTATTTTTTTTAGTGTTATTGAGAAGTAACTGACATACATCACTATATAAGTTTAAGGTGTACAGCATGATGATTTGATTTATATATATTATGAAATGATTACCATAGTAGCTTTAGTTAACATCCATCATTTCATATAAATATAATGAAAATGAAAGAAAAATTTCTCCTTGTGACAAGAGTTATCAGGATCTGCTCTCTTTTTTTCTTTTTGTAATTGACATAAAACATTATATTAGTTTCAGGTGTACAACATAATGATTTGACTTTTGTATACATTGCAAAATGATCAGCACAGTAAATCTTGTTGCCATCTGTCACCATATAAAGTTACATTTTTTTTCTTGTGATGGGAACTTTTAAATTTACTTTCTTAGCATCCTTTAAGTTTGCAATGCAATATTATTGACCATAGTCACCATGTTATACCTTACATCTCCATGGCTTGTTTCATAACTGTAAGTTTGTACGTCTTGATCACTTCACTCTTTTCACCCACCCTCCACCTCCCCATCCCCTCTGGCCATCACTGATCCGTTCTCACATCTATGAGTTTTCCCTTGTTTTGTATTGTTTGTTTGTTAATTTTA
Source organism: Martes martes (assembly GCF_963455335.1). Taxonomy (NCBI): domain Eukaryota; kingdom Metazoa; phylum Chordata; class Mammalia; order Carnivora; family Mustelidae; genus Martes; species Martes martes. The sequence goes on along the minus strand of NC_137888.1, from coordinate 173,244,847 downwards.
GATTCCACATAAAGACGAAATCATATGGTATTTGTCTTTTTCTGTCTGACTTCTTTTACTTAGCATGATTGCCTCAAGGTCCATCCATGTTGTCACAAAAGCAAGATTTCTTTCTTTCTTTCTTTCTTTTTTTTAATGGCTAAGTAGTATTTCCACTGTGTGGGGTGGGGGGTGTGGGGGTTGTGTCCTACATTTTCTTAATCCATTCATCCATGGATCATCACTTAGGTTGTTTCCATATCTTGGTTATTATAAAGAGTGCTTCAATGAACATAGAGATGCACATATATTTTTGAATTAGTGTTTTGGTTTACTTTGGATAAATACCCCAAAATGGAATTGCTGGATCTTATGGTAGTTGTACTTAAAAAAGTTTTTAAAGTACGCTCTATGCCCAGTGGAGGGCTTGAATTCACAACCCTGAGGTCAAGAGCCCCATGTTCTACCAACTGAGCCACCCAAGTACTCCTTATATTTTTAATTATTTGAGGAACTTCCATACTGTTCTCCAAAGTGTCTGCACCAATTTACATTCCCACTAGCAGTTCTGGAGGGTTCCCTTTTCCCCACATCCTCACCCACTTGGTATCTATTATCCTTCAATAAGAGCCATTTTGAAAGGTGCAAGGTGGTGTCTCACTGGGGTTTTAATTGGCTTTTCCACAGGTATAGTACACACCCACCACCACATCAGGTTAGAGGGAAAGTACCAAAATGGGACCTTCCAATGGCAGCACTAGCAAGGTAGAGGGAGAAAATAAACTGCTACCTGCCAGCAGCTCCCCCCAAAGAGAGCCCTAACAGGCTCCTGTGTGTCTGACAAATGCTTTAAGAACGGCAGATGAGTGGAATTCCTGTATGATCCAGGGACTTTTGAAATTGCTACTTTTGTGCTGAGTTCTAGGGGGAGTGTGTATGCTCCTAAGGTTTTTAAGAGCATAGTCTGTTCCCTGGAATCCTATGGTTCTCCCAGACATAAGTCCCTTTGCTTTTCAAAGCCAAATGATTTGGAGACTCATCTTTCTTGTATTTGCCAATTGTTGAAATCCCTGGTTTGGGCATAAACTCCTCTGCTCCTCAGAGGAGAAACTCTGTATTTGTTAGATTTCCTCCCTACAGTGCATCACTCCACCAGGGTGGCAGAACCCCATTTCTGCCTCTCCTCTGGTCTAGATCTGACCATTTTATACTCTGTTGTGGAGGACTGTTCAGTTAGTTTTCAGTGAATTATTTTATATGTAGCTGTGGATTTATTGTGTCTGTGGGAGGAGGGGAGTTCAGGATCTTCTTACCCTGCCATTTTGAACTGCTTCCAGGAATTACTCTCTTACCAACTGTCCTAAATATCCTATAGCACCATTAACTACAATCATCATGTTGTATTACATTCTAGTACTTATTCATCTTATAACTCTGGGTTTATACCTTTTGACCACCTTTCTACCATTTCCACTTCCCATCTTTGGTAACCATAAACCTGATTTTTTTTCCTTTGACTTTAGTGGAGTTTTACTTATTATATTCTGCATGTATGTTAGATTTTTCAGTATTGGTCTTTCTCTGTCTGACTTATTTCACTTAACATAATGCTCTCAAGGTCCACCTGTGCTCTTGCAAGTGATAAGATTTCCTTGTTTTTACAGCTGGACAATATCCGTGTGTGTGTGTGTGTGTGTGTGTGTGATGACTTTTTTATCTATTCATCCATCATTGGACACTTAGGTTGTTTCCATGTCTTGGCTATTATAAATAATGCTGGTATGAACCTGAGCATGGAAAGGTATCTTTTTGAGTTAGTGTATTTGTTCCTTTTGGATATATTCCCAGAAATGGATTTGCTGGATCATATAGTAGTTCTATTTTTAATTTTCTGAGGAACCTTCATACTGTTTTCCATAGTGGCTACATCAATTTATATTCCCACCAACTGTGTACAAGAGTTCGTTTAATTATATCCATGCCAGCATTTGTTATCTCTTTGTCTTTTTTATAATGGCCATTCTAACAGAGATGAGATGATATCTCATTGTGGCTTTGATTTGCATTTCTCTTATGGCTAGTAATGTTGAGCATCTTTTCATGTGCCTGTTGGCAATTCATTTATCTTCTTTGGAGAAATAGATTTTCAAGTCCTTCGCCCATTTTTAATTGGATTATTTGGTTTTTTTGGTATTGGGTTATACAAGTTTTTTTTAAATATACATATATATATATTTGGTTGTTAATTCCTTATCAGATACATGGTTTGCAAATATTTTTTCCCTCATTCCATCAGTTGTCTTTTCACATTGTTGATAATTTCTTTTGCTTTGTGGAAGCGTTTTAGTTTGATTAAACATCACCAGTTTTTTGTTTTGTTTTGTTTTGTTTTTTGTTGCTTATGCTCTAGGTCTGTTTCCAAAAAATCATTACTAAGACTCACGTCAAGATTTTTCCTATGTTTTTTTCTAATAGTATCATGGTTTTAGGTCTTACATTTAAGTCTTTAACTTATTTTGAGTTAATTTTTCTAAGGGAAGTAAGATAGGGGTGTCTAATTTTATTCTTTTACATGTGAGTATCCTGTTTAAATCCATAGATGACTTTTAGTAGTATTGAAATTTTTAACAATATTAATTAATTAATATTAATTCTTCAAATGTTAACATGGGATACTATTCCATTTATTTGTATCTTCTTTGAGCCTTTTCATCAATGTCTTATAGTTTTCAGAGTAGAGAGCTTTCATCTTCTTGGTTAAATTTCTTCCTAAGTATTGTACAATTTTTAATGCTATCGTAAATGGAATCAATTTCATTATCTTTTTTTTCAGCTGTTGTATAGAAACACTACAGATTTTTGTATGCTATTTTTGTATCTTACAACTTTACTGAATTTGTTGCTTAGTTCTAACAGTTTTTCTGGCTGAGTCTTTAGGACTTCCTGTATATGAAGTCATGTCATCTGCAAATAGAAATAGTTTTACTTTTTCCTTTCTAATTCTAATGCCTTTATTTTTGTTTTTACATGATTTATCTAACTAAGACTTCTAGTACTATGGTAAATAGGAGTGGTGAGCATGGGCATCCTTGTGTTACTCCTGATCTTAGAGGAAAAGCTTACAGTCTTTCATCCTTGATTATGATGCTAGTTGTGGTATGTATTTCTGACTTATATTCTGAGCATTATATATGAGAGTATTGTATATGAGAATCAGATAAAACTAAGCCCTAGGGACACCTGGGTGGCTCAGAGGGTTAAGCCTCTGCCTTCGGCTCAGGTAATGGTCTCAGGGTCCTGGGATGGAGCCCTGCATCAGGCTCTCTGCACAGCAGGGAGCCTGCTTCCCCCCTCTCTCTCTGCCTGCCTCTCTGTCTACTTATGATCTCTCTCTCTGTGTCAAATAAATAAAATCTTTAAAACAAAACAAAACTAAACTAATTGCCCTATAAATCTACATTGTCAGGACCAAGTTGAAACAGAATGATTGAAATATTTTCAATTCAAACTATAGTAAGTACTATTAATGTCTTTTCTTGTATAATACATTCAGTGCCTGAATACGTGTATCTTTTCAGTGTAAGAGATCATTTATGGCTGTTAGGCTCTGTGAAACTAATTCCTCACCCCCAATCTGTTCATCCAGTAAACACCTTTATGACTTCCAAAGGGTTCTCATTGATTTGATTCAGTATGAACTAGTTCTTTTTTTATGTTTTATATTTGGAGTTCTGACTAAGAATAAGGGATTTTTAAAAGTAGTTTCTCCAAAAGATAATCTGGACTTGAAGCTTCTTTTTTAATTTTTTTTAATTTAATTTAACTTTATTTTTTTTTCAGTGATTCATAATTCATTTTTTATGTACCACACCCAGTGCTCCATGCAATATGTGCCCTCCATAATACCCACCACCGGACTCACCCAACCCACCCCACCCCCTCCAAAATCCTCAGTTTGTTTCTCAGAGTCCACAGTCTCTCATGGTTTGTCTCCCCTTCCAAATTCCCCCAGCTCCCTTCTCTCCATCTCCCAATGTCCTCCGTGTTATTCCTTATGATCCACAAGTAAGTGAAACCATATGATAGTTGACTCTCTCTGCTTGACTAATTTCACTCAGCATAATCTCCTCCAGTCCCATCCATGTTGATACAAAAGTTGGATATTCATCCTTTCTGATGGAGGCATAATACTCCATTGTATATATAGACCATATCTTCTTTATCCATTCATCCGTTGAAGGACATCTTGGTTTTTCCCACAGTTTGGTGACTGTGGCCATTGCTGCTATGCACATTGGGGTACAGATGGCCCTTCTTTTCACTACATCAGTATCTTTGGGGTAAATACCCAGTAGTGCAATTGCAGGGTTATAGGATAGCTCTATTTTTAATTTCTTATGGAATCTCCACACTGTTTTCCAAAGTAGCTGCACCAACTTACATTCCCACCACAGTGTAAGAGGGTTCCCCTTTCTCCACATCCTCTCCAACACTTGTTGTTTACTGTCTTGTTAATTTTGGCCGTTCTAACTGGTATAAGGTGGTATCTCAATGTGGTTTTGATTTGAATCTCCCTGATGGTTAATGAGGATGAACATTTTTTTCATATTTCTGTTAGCCATTTGTATGTCTTTGGAGAAGTGTCTGTTCATGTCTTCTGCCCATTTTTTTACATGATTATCTGTTTTGTGTGTGTTGAGTTTGAGGAGTTCTTTATAGATCTTGCTTATCAGCCATTTGTAGTGTCATTTGTGAATATCTTCTCCCTTTCTGTGGGCTGTCTCTTTGTTTTGTTGACTCTTTCCTTTGCTGTGCAGAAGCTTTTGAACTTGATGAAGTCTCAAAAGTTCACTTTTGCTTTTGTTTCCTTTGCCTTTGGAGACATGTCTTGAAAGAAGTTGCTGTGGCCGATGTTGAAGAGGTTACTGCCTATGTTCTCCTCTGGATTTTGATAGATTCCTGCCTCACATTGGGGTCTTTTATCCATTTTGAGTTTATCTTTGTGTATGGTGTAAGAGAATGGTCAAGTTTCATTCTTCTACACATAGCTGTCCAATTTTCCCAGCACCATTTATTGAAGAGACTGTCTTTTTTCCACTATTTATTTTTTCCTGCTTTGTTGAAGGATATTTGACCACAGAGTTGAGGGTCCATACCTGGGCTCTCTACTCTGTTCCACTGGTCTAGATGTCTGTTTTTGTTCCAGTACCATGCTGTCTTGGTGATCACAGCTTTGTATTAAAGCTTGAAATCAGGCAATGTGATGCCCCCAGTTTTGGGTTTTTTTTTTCAACATTTCCTTAGCAATCTGTGGTCTCTTCTGGTTCCATATAAATTTTAGGATTGTCTGTTTCAGCTCTTTGAAAAATGCCAGTGGAATTTTGGTTGGGATGGCACAGAAAGTATGGATTGCTCTGGGCAGTATAGACATTGTAACAATGTTTATTCTTCCAATCCAGGAGCATGGAATGGTCTTCGATCTTTTTGTGTCTTCTTCAATTGCTTTCATGAGTGTTCTATAGTTCCTTGAGTACAGATCCTTTATCTCTTTGGTTAGGTTTATTCCCAGATATCTTGTGGTTCTTGGTGCTTTAGTGGAATTGACTCTCTAATTTCCCTTTCTATATTTTCATTGTTAGTGTATAAGAAAGCACCTGATTTCTGTACATTGATTTTGTATCCAGCCACATTACTTAATTGCTGTATGAGTTCTGGTAGTTTCAGGGTGGAGTCTTTTGGGTTTTCCATATAAAGTATCATGTCATCTGCGAAGAGAGTTTGACTTCTTCTTTGCCAATTTGAATACCTTTTATTTCTTTTTGTTGTTTGATTACTGTTGCTAGGACTTCTAGTACTATGTTAAACAACAGTCGTGAGAGTGGACATCCTTGTCATGTTCCTGATCTCAAAGGGAAGGCTGTCAGCTTTTCCCCATTGAGGATGGTATTCACTGTGGGTTTTTCATAGATTTTATGATGTTGAGGAATGTTCCCTCTATCCCTATACTTTGAATTGTTTTAATCAGGAATGGATCTGCATCTTATCAAACGCTTTTTCTGCATCAATTGAGAGGACCACGTGGTTCTTTTCTCTTATTGATTTGTTCTATCACATTGATTTGCGAGTGTTGAACCACCCATGTATCCCACATATAAATCCCACCTGGTCATGGTGAATAATCTTTTTAATGTACTATTGAATCCCATTAGCTAGGATCTTGTTGCAAATCTTGGCATCCATATTCATTAGGGATATTGGTCTGAAATTCTCCTTTTTGGTGGGGTCTTTGCCTGGTTTGGGGATCAGGGTAATGCTGGCTTCATAGAAAGAGTGTGGATGTTTTCCTTCTGTTTCTATTTTTTTGAAACAGCTTCAGAAGAATAGGTATTATTTCTTCTTTGAATGTCTGGTAGAATTCTCCAGGGAATCCATCAGATCCTTGGTTCTTATTTTTTGGGAGGTTTTTGATCACTGCTTCAATCTCGTTACTAGATATTGGTCTTTTCGGGTTGTCAGTTTCTTCCTGATTCAGTTTTGGAAGATTATAGGTTTCCAGGAATGCATCCATTTTGTCTTGGTTGCTTAACTTACTGGCATATAACTCTTGATAATATTTTCTGATGATTGTTTCTATTTCCTTGGTGTTAGTTGTGATCTCTCCCTTGTCATTCATTATTTTATTAATTTGGGTCCTCTCTCTTTTCTTTTGAATTAGTTTGGCCAGTGCTTTATTGATCTTACTGATTCTCTCAAAAAACCAGTTTCTAGTTTCATTGATGTGTTCTACTGTATCTCTAGTTTCTATCTTATTGACCTCTGCTCTAATCTTGATTATTTCCCTTCTTGTGTGTGGAGTTGGCTTAATTTATTGTTGATTTTCCAGTTCTTCAAGGTGTAAAGAGATTTGGTGTATTCTGGATTTTTCAATTTTTTGAGGGAGGGTTCGATGGCTATGTATTTCCCCCTTAGGACCGCCTTTGCCATATCCCATAGGTTTTGGACCAATGTGTCTTCATTCTCATTGGTTTCCATGAATTGTTTAAGTTCTTCTTTGATTTCCTGGTTGATCCAAATATTCTTAAGCAGGGTGGTCTTTAACTTCCAAGTGTTTGAATTCCTTCCAAACTTTTTCTTGTGGTTGAGTTCCAGTTTCAAAGTATTGTGGTCTGAGAATATGCAGGTAATAATCTCAGTCTTTTGGTATCAGTTGAGCCCTGATTTGTGACCCAGTATGTGGTCTATTCTGGAGAAGGTTCCATGTGCATTTGAGAAGAATGAGTATTCTGTTGTTTTAGGGTGGAATGTGTAAATATATGAGGTTCATCTGGTCCAATGTGTCATTCAATGTTCTTGTTTCTTTATTGATTTTCTGCTTAGATGACCTATTACTGAGAGTGGCATGTTAAGATCACCTACTATTAATGTATTCATATCAATGTGACTATCTTGATTAACTGTTGTGTTATGTAGTTGGCTGCTCTCGTGTTGGGGGCATAAATATAATTGTTACATCTTCTTAGTGGATAGACCCTTTAAGAATGATGTAGTGTCCTTCTTTATCTCTGACTACCATCTTTAGTTTAAAATCTAATTTGCCTGAAATGGGAATCCCTACCACAGTCAAGCTTCTCTTAAAGACAGAATTTCTAGCAACCATTGCTGCCATTGAGCTACTCTAGATCAGGCGCATTCTTCTAACCACTTTGGCCTTTAATGTGTTATGCAGTTAAACTCTACTTTACTCATTTAATGTCTGTTTTTTACTCCTGTAAACAAGTATGTTTCTAGTCTTGGTATAGGCCCATACATACTCATGCTCTTAAAATTCCATCTTTGCATTGGTGGAAAATGTACTACTTTCATATCTGTAATAATACATTTTCATTTCCTGAGAGGGAAAGTTGTGATGCTGTTTATCATACAGAATTAAATAATCTTCTTTACAGTTTCTGCATTATAAACTTGAGTCAGTCTCAATTCTTTGCCGATTTCAATTATCTCTCACAATTACAAGCCCAGGTTAAGTAGGATATTTTGATCTACATTTAAATACCAACTGAGCACATGACACTGTACTAGGAACTCTGAAAAGCAAGAGGAAAATTAGATATGATCCTGCCAAAATCTCAAATGAGTGGGGAGAGGAGAAATAAAAAGAAATATACATGGAGTACTTTGCCTCAAATAAGGAAGAAAGAAACCAATATGCCATAAGATCAATCGAAATAGAGTATCTGCCAGAAACCTAAATAAGGAATAAAGGTGCTTTTAATCTTAATTCCGGTGAGTTCAAACTTGCTGAATTCAGTAAATACCATTTATATTCTTTATTCTTCTATAACCTTCATTTGAAACCTCCTTTTAAAACTATGGGGAAAATACTCTGCAATCTTTTAAGTTTATCATCATTAAAAAAAATGAATATAAAACACTTCACAAAGTTAAAAAAAATGGAAAGAAGACAAAACAATAATACTGTACTGTGAATCAGGTCTAAGCTATATCCTAGATGTATGCGTGAAGTGAATAAGATAGCTGGGAGCGATGTATTAACCCTCTTAGTCTTCCTTCCATGGAGCACCTTTGCATTTCCTAGTAACAATAAGGAGTTCAAAATACACATCCATAACTGATTCCTACTTTCTGATTGTATGGATTTTAAAATTTTATTTATGGGGAGGAATATATATAGTTCATAGCAGGTCCTGCCTCCCTTACTAACAAATAATTAGCCTAACCTCCAGAGAATTCTGGCTGTTTTTCTAAGAAGTTATGATACACCACTGGGCAGACAGGAGACAGGTGTCATGATTCAGTTCAGGGACCAAAAGTCAGTACCGCTTTACTTTGAAAACAATTTCAGTGCTCATTCTCCATTGTTTCCAGGATACGCTACTACTTTTCTTTATTTCTCTGCTCTTTAATGCATAATAAAGAAAAGAAAAAGAAGACATGTATCCTAGAGCACTGTGGTGAGGAAAAGCAACTTGATGTTTATGAAGTGCTTTTAAGGGAGATTATAGTCTTAGGGTAAAAGAGTGACCTGAAATCAGTTTTGTGTTTCTGTTAAATGTCCTGGCTTGATCCATGAGTTTACTTGGCTCTGTAAGAGATTCCTTAGAACACTGATCCAGTTTCCTAATTATAAAGGCAAAAGCAATTGAGGCTCTTGACATAATGCATCTTGAAAGTCACAATTGTTAGCTGAAGTCCCAATGCCATTATTAGGGTTTCCTGTTCTCCCTTTCCCCCATTTTGCCTATGTTTTTCACACTATCCCGATACTTTATCTCCAGAGGTATGTCATTGAGGTTTTCATGGGGATCTAAGTATTAGAAGGTATGAGAAGAGGAGGTAGGAGCCAAAGGAAATAGAAAGTAATTGTGATTTTTCTGTGTAGGATTCAGTCTTTTAACCTTTTTTAAAAAAGATTTTATTTATTTATTTGAGAAAGAAAGAGAGATAGCAAGAGAGAGCACAGTGGAAGGAGAAGGAGAAGCAGGCTCCCTGCTGAGTAGGAAGCCTGACATGGGGCTCAATCCGAAGACCCCAGGATGATGACCTGAAGGAAGGCAGTCACCTGACTGAGCCACCCAGGTGCCCTAGGCTTTTAAACTTTTTAAAACTTTTCTCTAGGGATTACTTGAAAATACCAGTATTTTAGTGCTGTGAAGTTTCTAATGCTTAGGAAAATTCAAACCAATCTTATGTGTCCGTTATAAGACAACATTTGGGGGCACCTGAGGGGCTTAGTTGGTTAAACGTCTGCCTTTAGCTCAGGTCATGATCCCAGGGTCCTGGGATCAAGTCTGCATTGGGCTCCCTCCTCAGCAGGAAGCCTGCTTCTCCCTCTGCCCCTTCCCCTGCTCATGCTCCCTCTCTCTCTCTCACTCTCTCTCTCTCTCTTATGCGTTCTCTCTCTCTCTCTCAAATAAATAAATAAAGTCTTTTTTTTTTTTTAAAGACAGCACTTGAACTGAAGACTATAAAAGAATTGTTACATAAAAAAATCCATTTTTGGCATATTGAGATATCATTTGATCACTGCAGGATAATTACTGCTGTTCCTAATCCACCAGGTTGACATTTAATGAATGTTCATGACGAATCCATTCTCTAGTTGGTTGAACTCTGTAATTTTCTTGCTTCTTTTTCATCTTACAATATTTATAATAAAGGTGCCATGCATAATTCCTCTGGAAACGTCAGTATAGGTTTTGATTAACCATAACCCTTTCTGGTTTTCTGGGTATATATTTGTCAGAGAATAGACTATTGTACCATGATTTTAAATTTTAGGTTATATAGATTGGTTATATTCATCTCATTGCCTGCTGAAATATTTACTTGCAGACATTTAGAAAGTAGAGATAATAACAACCAACACTATTTATTGCTCTCTCAGAAGTTAGAAACCCAAACCCACGTAGAGCCCATACAGGTAGCATGAATGGGTGGATCATAGGGATGGATATAAGCCCATAGAGAGGTGAAAACTGTGCTAGACCAAAGTATGCTCTTTTTATAGTATTCAATGTTTATAGTATTCAGTGTTTGAAAGCATTTTAATCATTATGTTTGGCAGGCACAACACATCTTGGGCTGATTCTCCCATCCTTTTGGTCTACCAAATTCAACATATCAGTTGCCCAGAGACATGACAATCAAGAAGAAAAAAAAAGTTGATTCTGTCTGTACATCCACATATATTTTTTTCTCTTTATGCTTTAAGAATTTCCCCAGTATACCTACTAGATCTTCACTCTGTGTGATGTTGTATCCTTTTAGTCTTAATGATATTGATTCAGGATCCCTAGGAATTTGTCTGACCATTTGAAAGACGTCTTTAGAACTACATGGTGTAGGATCAAATTTTGATTCCCCTTTATAGCTGTATGCCTCTGGGCAGATCCTTTACTCTGAACTGTTTCCTCATCTATGAAACAGTAATAACAGCAGTAATGGTAACACCAGTACCCAACCCATGAGGCAGTTGCAAGCACTAAGTATCTGACACATGTAAAATATGGAATACTGTTTAGTTATTATTATTGTTAATTAAGTTGTCATGCCTGAGAGGTCTTAGCCCTGACATGATTGCCTAAGTGGATGCAACTCACAAGTTTCCTTCTGAGGGAAAACAGAGGGAATCCAAAAAACAATGTAGAGAGGCAAAGGGAAAAAGAAACTAAACTAGAAAAGAATTGGAAAGGTACGTGTCTGGTTGCAAGGTGAAGAGTGAATTTTTCATTTTGAACCCAACCGATGATTCCGGCTACATCAGACAAGGGAAATGTTTATGGTTTCTACCCATTTGGTAGGGTTTATTAAGTGAGGTAGCTTTTTCTATGAGAAGGTGGAGCTAATAACGATAATGATTATGGAGAATAGGAGCAGTTGACATCTAGTGCTTAGCATTTTACCAGATGTCAGGTTACGCAATGTACAAGCATGACCTCACTTCATTTTTAGGGGAGAAAAATCATTATCTCTTTTAAAAATGAGAAATCCTGGGACGCCTGGGTGGCTCAGTTGTTTAAGCGACTGCCTTCGGCTCAGGTCATGATCCCAGCGTCCTGGGATCGAGTCCCACATCGGGCTCCTTGCTCGGCAGGGAGCCTGCTTCTCCCTCTGCCTCTGCCTGCCACTCTGTCTGCCTGTGCTCACTCGCTCTCTCTCTCTAACATATAAATAAATTAAAAAAAAATTAAAAAAAAAATGAGAAAGCCTACGGTAAGCCAAATGAGGTCATTTATCTGGAGTCACACAGTATATGGTGAAGTTAGAATCCGAACCTCAGTTTATCAGATTCCTATGTTCTCGGTGCTACTGTTTCTCTGGGTCAGATTCCCCCTTCAGTACTTGTGGCCATCTGAAGTGATTCAATTGTGGCTAAGTGAACTAAAATGAAAGAGACATCAAGCCATCATAGATCTTGGGAGATCAGCTAGGCCAGCTTGCTTCTTTCCGTCAGGTGAATGACTGAGCCATCTACGACAGATGCTTTCTTTTTTTTTTTTTTTTTTTTTTTTTTTTTCTTTTTTTGAAAAGACCTTCAAGGATAGTCACTTCACAACCTCCTCAGAAGGCAGAGGAACAGAACTGGTCAGGCATGCAAAGGAAGGGACTAAGTGGGCAGATGTGCTCTATGTGACTCAGGCCCCCGGCTGACAAACGTACTGTGAGATGTTCTGCTTGAGAACTTTCTGTTTAACATGCTAGGCAAACAAGTCTCCAGGTCGTAAGTCCATGAAAGTTGCTTTGCTTTCTGTGATTATTGTATGGATTTATCCAACAGCTTTTTGTTGAACCGGAGTGAGTTTAATATTTATCATAAAACAAGTTACCTTCCACAAAAGCACTTCAATGACCAGTGACTTCTCCCTTCATGCTATCTAGAACTTGTACATTTTCTTGACTTTTTTCTGCTCCATGGAAAATCTTATCTTTGGTGCAAACTTTCTACATGAAAGAGATAAATACTTGATGATAATCAGCATCTGCCGCCACTTATTTGCACAAGTAACAGGTATTATTACTTTGGTTTATGTATAAAATTCAAATGAGATTGGATTTAGTTGCTTACTAAACACTTGTCCTCCCTGCTTGACTGTAAACTCCACATCACCAGAGCTATCACAGGGTCCTAAATGTCTTATCTATTCAATGACAAAAGGAGAAGAGGAAGATCGAGGGTTGAGTCTCTACAAACTCCCTGTTTCAACAAGGATGAGCCATTTGACTTCTCTGAGATTATTACTTAATAAGTGTTTTATAACACAACCCACAGGATTATTGTAAGGAGTTACAATGATGGTGGTGGTGTTGATGTTATTAATTGATATTATTATTATTTTCATTATATAGTTTAGAAAGATACTTTTCAAAAGATAAAGGAACTGAGGCTTACACAAATACTCTCCCCCAGGTTCACATAGCAGGAGAACAAAAACCTGATGCCTTAGCTTCTTGAAGCTGCCCTAACAAATTATCACAAATTTGATGGCTTAAAGCAACAGAAAGTTGTTCTCTCACAGTTAAGGAGCTTAGGGTCCAAAACTTGGTAGGGACACACTCCCCGCGGTAGGTGTAAGGAAAATCTCTGCCATTCCTGCACGTGATTCCCATCTCTGCCTCCATCCTCACAGGACTTCTACCCCGTGGTAATGTCTCACTTCCCTCTGCCACACTCAAGATTGGCTTTAGGTCCTAGTCAGATAATCCAAGATGATCCTCTCATCTGAAGATCCTTAATTACATCTGCAAAGACCTTTTTCTAGGTAGATTCACACTCATAGTTTCTGGGGCGTAGGACACAGACTTTTTTGGGAGCCACTGTTCGGCCCACTATACCCTGTCTCCATATTTTTAGATGTTCCCTGTGCTCTCCCCATATAGATCTCAATTGCATATTTTTGCAGTGAGCACTGCTGGACTACTTGAATCAAACAAAAGAGATTTCTAGTACATAACTTTGTTGACAATGACTGTATATAATCCTTATTTCAGGGATGGTTCATTTCAGGAATCACAATCCTTCTAGCTTACGAGAAAATATTAATTGGCTTGAATATTAATATTGCTTTTAGTTTTGAATGATTTTTTTAATTTATTTGAGAGAGAGCATGAGAGAGGAGAAGGTCAGAGGGAGAAGCAGTCTCCCCATGGAGCTGGGAGCCTGATGTGGGCCTTGATCCCAGGACTCCGGGATCATGTCTTGAGCCGGAGGCAGTTGCTTAACCAACTGGCCACCCAGGTGCCCTTGAATGATATTATTTTAAAGATCCGCTTATTTTGGAGACAGACAGCGAGCATGGCAGGGGAGGGACAGAGGGAGAGGTTGTTTCAAGCAGACCCCACACTGAGCACAGAGCCAAGCACAGGGCTCATTATAACAACCCTGCAATCAGCACCAGAGCTGAAACCCAGAATTGGACACTTAAATGAGTACACCACCCCGGCACCCCATTAAATGATGTTTTGAAAGCATCCAAAACTAATTGATCTGTGCATCTTTTAGTTTGCTGCTGAATATGTACTAATTCAGACTGTGAACTTGCCAAGCAAAAGTGAATTAACAAATGCACTTGAATTATTGTAGCATTATTGTGCTAAACATGGAAGTCCTTCACAGAAAATCAGCTATAGAAATCATCTTGCTATGAGACACCTGTCACAACCAATTCCATTTACTTAGCAATCACTTTTAATATTAAAGGGTTTTTTTGTTTTAACTCTGAATCTCCCCTTCCCTGAGAGAGAAAGATCATTCATTTAATTTTTAGCTTTAAAATGGGCATCATAATAGGACCATAAAATTAATATAGGGGTATATGTGTACTGTGTATTTTTAAAACACAGTTTCCGAAATACCAGTATTCATGGGAGCATTTCCCAAGTGCATAAAGATTTGCAAAGCAGAGCTTAGCTTTCATAAAAGATAGGGATATCTCTGTCACACCACCAATGACCTGAGACATGTAACCTCCTTGGGGAAGTATTATTGTTTTCATTATGGTTGCTGGGGAGCAGCAAGTTCAGTTGCTGAATTATTTCCACATTACAGGCAATGAAATGAAGAAAGCTAACCTTGTATAAAATGCTGTCAACAGGATACCAGAGTTCAAATGAAAAAAACTTCACAATTAGTTTCATCCTAAATGGAAACAGGTTTACTTGCTAGAAAGAGATCACACGTTTCACTTCCGATCCCTATCTCTCTTCCGGGTTTTTTTTTGTTTGTTTGTTTTGTTTTTGGGGGGTTTTTTGGTCGTAGCAATAAGACGGCTAGTTAATCATCTTATCTATTCAGCAAGCTTATTAATCTCTGCTATTAACCTATAAGACCTTGGCAGATGAGGTCCAAAAGCAAGTTTTAAGACCTCATTAGTACTATTAGTGATGTGATGATGTTTCTCCAACTCTTTCTTTTACCTAGAAACATTTGGCTTTATTTCTCTCTGTAATGGAAAAAGAGAGTTGGGTTTTATTTTATGATTTTTAATTGAAATTTAGTTGACATAAAATGTCACATTAGTTTCAGGTGTACAACATAGTGATTCGACAACTCTGTACGTAATCCTGTGATCGCCCCAAGTGTAGTGATCTGTCACCACACAACAGTGTTAAAAGTACCATTGTCTATTTTCCCTATGCTGTGCGTTTTACCCTCATGATTACCCTTTTCTTAACTAGAAGCCTGTATCACCCACTCCTCTTTACCCCTTTTATCCCCTCCCCGCAAGTCCTCTGCCGCTCTGGCAAACACCAGTTTGTGCTCTATATTTATGGTTCTGTTTCTGCTTTTGTTTGTTTTGTTTTTAAATTCCATATATTAGTGAAATCATGTGGTATTTGTCCTTGTCTTAGTTCACTTCACATAGTACCCTCTAAGTCTGTCCATACAGTCATCAATGGCAAGATCTCACTCTTTTCTGTAACTGAGTAATACTCCATTGTAATATGTAACACATCTTCTTTATCCATTTATTTATTGGTGGACACTTAGGTTGCTTCCATATCTTGGCTATTGTAAATAATACTGCAATAAACACAGGGGTGCACATATCTTTTTGACTTAGTATTTTCATTTTCTTTGTATAAATGTCCAGCAGTGTAATTACTGGATCATATGCTATTTCTATTTTGAGGACTCTCCATCCTGTTTTCCATACTGGCTGCTGCAGTTTACATTCCCACCAACAGTGTACAAGGGTTCCTTTTTCTCCACATCCTTGCCAACACTTGTTTCATATCTTTTTGATAGCAGTCATTCTGGCAGGTATAAGGTTTTTGATTTGCATTTCTCTGATGATAAGTGATGTTAAGCATCTTTTCATGTGTCTGTTGGCCATCCGAATGTCTTCCTTGGGAAATGCCTATTCACGTCCTCTGCCCATGTTTTAATTGGATTGTGGTTTTTTTGGTACTGGATTATATGAGTTCTTCATATATTTTGGATATTAACTCCTTATTAGATATATCATTTGCAAATGTCTTCTCCCATTCAGTAGATTGCTTTTTCATTTTGTTGATGATTTCCTTTGCTGTGCAAAAGCTTTTTAGTTTGGTGGAGTCCCTGGAGTTTCTTTTTGCTTTTGATTCCCTTGCCTGAGGAGACATACCCAAAAAATGTTACTAAGGCCAGTGTCAAAGAGATTACTGCCTATGCTTTCTTCTAAAAGTTTTACTGTTTCACATCTTACCTTGAAGTCTTTAATCCATTTTGAGTTTGTTTTTGTGTGTGGTGTAAGAAAGTGGTCTAGTATCATTCTTTTGCATGTAGCTATCCAGTTTTCCAAACCCCAGTTGTTGAAGAGATGGTCTTTTCCCCATCATATTTTCTTGCCTCCTTTGCTATTGATTAGTTGACTATGTAAGTGTGGGTTTATTTCTATGCTCTTTCTTCTGTTTCATTGATCTCTCTGTCTATTTTTTGTGTCAGTATCATACTGTTTTGATTATTACAACTTTGTAATACAATTTAAAACCTGAGATTGTGATACTTTCAGCTTTGTTCTTCATTCTCAAAATTGCTTTGGCTATTCAGGGCCTTTTGTGGTTCCATGCAAATTTTAGTATTCTTTGTTCTAATTCTGTGAAAAATGTTCTTTGTATCTTGATAGAGATTGCATTGAATCTTCAGATTGCTTTACGTAGTATGGACATTTTAATACTAATTCTTCTAATTCATGAGCATGGAATATCTTTCCATTTGTGTTGTCTTCAATTTCTTTCACCAGTGTCTTACACTTTTCGGAATACAGGTCTTTCACCTTCTTAGTTAAGTTTATTCCTAGGTATTTTATTGCTTTTGTGCAACTATAAATGGAATTGTTTTCTTAATTTCTTTTCCTACTACTTCATAATTAATGTATAGAAATATAACAGATATCTGTATTTTAATTTTATATCTTGGAACTTTACTGAATTCATTTATTCCTTCTAAGAGTTTTTTGTTGGAGTCTTTAGGATTTTCTTTGTATAGTATATATCATCTCTAAGTGCCCCATTTCTACTTCTTCCTTACCAGTTTTAATGTCTTTTCTTTTTCTTGTCTGCTGTGGTTAGAATTCTTAGTACTATTGAACAAACGTAGTGAGAGTGGGCATCTTTTTTGTTCCTGATCATAAAGGGAAAGCTCAGTTTTTCACTACTGAGTATGATGTTAATAATGGGTTTGTTGTATATAGGTTTTATTATGTTGAGGTATTCCCTCTAAACCCACTTTGTTGAGAGTTCTTCTCATTAACAGACAATTTTTTCAAATGCTTTTCTGCCTCTTTTAAGTTTGTGGGCCCTTAATTATTGATGATATTACCTTCATGAAATATGGTATGGTGCTGCTTTAATTAAAGATAGTTGCAGCTCTCACGTGCCTAAATGATTTTTCTTTTTAGTTCTTAATCACTACTATTTGGGGGACCCTTTTTAGTATTATTTCTTACTTACATTTCCCAAGAACGACTTAACTTGTTTCAACTGCCAATTTCCAAACTTCTATGATCTCCTCATTTGTGGCTACCAGCATGGAATTATCACATTAATGGTATGTAGTAAGAAATAATAGGGAAAAAAAGTAACCATCTTTTGCCTTGATCACAGTTCCTGAGTACCCAGTAAGAACAGAATGGCAAAGTCACGTGGAGCTTTATGTTATGGAAAGTTGAAAGGACTCATGTAACATTCAGGTAGCCCTTTCCTATGAATGAGTCTTGGAGACTGAGTAACTCACATTCAAATCTGAGAAAAGTAACAACTTTTACCTACCATTTTTCTGGTAGATTATGAATAGTTGGGAATACCAAATAAAAACTTGCAGTGCCGTACATGTTCTTGTTTAGGGCATAAAGTTTGCAGCATAAGGAAATTTACCATGTTTCAAATCTTCTATATCTTTCAAGTATATTTTCCTGTCCATTCACCCATTTTGACAGTTTGGAACAAGTAATGAAAAACATAGACTAATGTTTTAGATTCTAGTCCTCAAAGTGGATTAAACCATCAGAGAAATATTTCACCTTTTGTAAATAATATTTGTTGCCTGATCCATCAGTAGAAAAATACTAGCATGATGCTACCCTGTAGCAGTTCCCAGTGTAGGCTCAGGAGGACACTGATTCTAGGAGAGATTAGCAATGAACAGTCCACAGCCTTGTTTTCTGTAGGACTTCTGGGAATTTTTGATGCTGTAATGTGCTTTGTGTATCCCAAGAAGGAGATACAGTAAATAGTAACTCCCCAACTCATTTCATGATGCATCCCCTTTTTGTTCATAGAAAAGCAATGTTCTCAGAACAAACTTTGCAATAACTGTTAGCATAGTACAATATATTGGAATGGGAGAGTAGTAAAAATGTCAGCTTGGGTTCTTATCCTGGCTCTGCCACAAACCAGGCACTTCAAGCAATACACTTGATGGCTCCAGGCTTCAACTTCCTTTGGGAGTCCAAATAAATGATGTCTTGAATCCTTTGAAAACTTGCAATGCTATAATTCTCTGTCTGTGGGTAACAAGCTTCTTATATAATATTCACATTTCTATTCTATAAGTTTGATTATGTCTGTTCTGCTGGTTTCAGTAAGAATCATTAACACCCCCTGGAATATTTAAATGATTAAATAATCTGGAAAGGGTTCATATTTTGAAAGTATTATAGCCATAGACAAATAATCCAAATTAGATTATCCATCAGAATTGAAACTGGCAGGCTGCACTTTGATCTAGTCCCAAAGAGAGTGCTAGACAAGGTTTTGGCATACACCATGTTTTCAGGAAAGTGAGTAGTTGAGATGAAGGGCTTTTTCTTATGGTGTTAGTTCAAACATCCATCCCCTTCTCTCCAAGGTCTGGTGTCAAGTGTCCTCATATATTCTGCTCCCCACCCCCATTCTTTTTTTTTTTTTTTAAAGATACACTTCATCATGCTTTATTGTGTTTCATGTGCTATAAACACACTTCTCAATTGAATTATGCTTAATGTTCAAGTGAGAGGTTAAATTACACGAAAGAAAAGTACAGTGATTTTAAAGAGTCCCCCCCCATTCTTATTTGTTATTCTCTTTCCTTCTCTCCAGAGAATATGGAGAGAAATGTGTGTAATTGGGATTTGATGGGATCCCAGAGCCTTTTTTTCTGCCCACAACTCAGATGACACTCCCAAAGGGAAGCAGAGAAATCTTCCCGTAGTATATTTTGTTAAATAGGTAAAGATCATCTCATTTTACTAATAGCAGTCTTATTTTAGAATAACAGAAGGATACCTTTGGTTCAAATTTGTTTTGTATCCAAAAAGATATATGATCAATTCAAAAACTCATCAGGTTTTTATAAAATATGATTGTGGGTAAAGTAATCTTCTTATTGCACCTAATTTCTATGTGTTCATTACTGCAGAAAATCTAGACAATGCCTTCTCAGACTTTTGAAAATTGCTTTTCTTATCCTTTCATTAATCACAGAAATAACTGGAGAAAAGAATAGGATGTTTTGTTCTCACTATAGCATTGTTGGTTAGTGTTCTCTTGACAATTAAGATATAAGAAGTTAAGTTTGTGTTTGTTTTCTTCTTTTAAATTAAATCCAAATGCATCTCAGTTAGGTTACATGCTTGGTTTTTGACCCAAAAAAAGGGGGGACCTAAACTACACTATAACTTGAACATCTGAATTCGGTAATTTTCATCCTCTTTCATCATTGTAGTTCTTAGTAAAATGGAATTATTGCAAGATGTCTTTTATAGGATTATATTTGGAGATACTCTAGAAACCACACGTGGAAAGTTGAGGAATTCATCAGTAAGGCTGACATGAATTTGAGGATTCTTAAAGCCAATCAAGTAGAATCTTTTGGCCTCTCCTAATCTAAAAATACCACTTGATTAAATTCACATTTCAATATCCCTTTTAATTCCATAGTATGGTCTTTAATGCACCCTTATTTCTCTGAGAAAAAAAATGGAAATGAAAAGCTGAAATCTAAAAATAAAATCCATACTTAATACATAAGCTAAATATACCCCCAAGTTTTCTCCTTGCTACATTAATTCAATGAAATCTAATTTAGGCTAGTACCACTGTTCTGAATAAAGATGAATTAAGTATTACCAGTTCACATTGTGTTTCAGCTTCTTTCTTTAAAACTTATCAGAAGAAACGTTAATTGCTTAAGTCTTTACATAATATCATGTGTTCTTTAAAGTTTTCTGGAAGAAAGATTAAATGAATGGTACAAATTACTTTGCATTTATTTTTAGCTTCATCCTATTCTGTTGCTAAACCCCCAAAGTATTTGTCCTGACTTCATACTACTGTGTAAGAGTTAACATTCCCAAATCCAGATACTGTTATGTTGCTCAACACATCATACCCACTCTGTACCTAAATTCGTACTATAGCCCTCGTTGCTTATATTATTGTTCCCCAAATTGGTGAACTCTGGTTCTACGGGATATTAATAAAGTCACCTCTAAAGTGTACAGAACTCACATAAGTTTAGGAAATGATGGGTTAAACAAAATTAACAAATTTCTTTACTGTTGGATTTTTTTCTGCAGTATGATCTATGAATCTCTAAGGTGTTTTTTTTAACTTTTACAACTAAACCACAAAATATTTTAAAATCAATTCTATTTAGTAAAATTACTGTGTGGAAAACCAAATGCAGTTCTAGGCTGTTGGCTAAGTCTCTTGGATGACCCTTATCTACCTTTCTGGTTTTATGTCTCATTTTTGTGCATACACCTGTTGGCCAGTTAGTGACCACACTACGTATTTTTAATGCCTCTTAATCTATGTGTGTGCTGTCCCTTGTCAGCCTTAAAAATTAAGCAAGAGAGGTTATCAAGTAGGAAATGAGTTTATTCAGGAATAGAAGAGTAATCATAATCAGGATCCAAACTGGTGAATCATAGACAAGTGCAGAGAACCAAGGGAGAGCATCCTTTTGTGGTCACTGTTTCTCATTGGCTGCAGGTGAGAGAGAGCATCTTGCTGTTGCTGGGCGGAAAGGAAATCTTAACTTCTTCCTGCTGAACTATGCAAGGTGTAACCGTTGTAGTGCATGAGAGCTCCCTGTTAGTACTTCTTGACTCCATTTGGAATGAAGTTTCCTGTATTCATTTTCACACTCTCATCCTGGCATTCTTTCCTCTTTTCCTCTCCTCTTTAAATCTTATTTTTTGGGGCACCTGGGTGGCTTAGTGGGTTAAGCCTCTGCCTTCAGCTCAGGTCATGATCTCAGGGTCCTGGGATCAAGCACCACATCGGGCTCTCTGCTCAGCGGGGAACCCGCTTTCCCCTCTCTCTCCTGCCTCTCTGCCTACTTCTGATTTCTCTCTCTTTGTCAAATAAATAAATAAAATCTTTTTAAAAAATCTTATTTTTTGACACCAAGACCACATGATCTATACTATTACATTTTTTTTTTCCTGCAAGAAAACTATTTTGCTTTCTTCTTTGTATTCCCATAAGCACTTTGTTTATATATGCGCTAAAGCTCTTGCCATTGTCTGTTTTGAATCAGGTCCACATCTCCCTACAAGACGGGGAACTCTCCAAAGCTGTGGCTTGTCTTAATTTATCTTTACGTCTTTTGTTTCTTAGCACTCCAGCAGCCATGCAATGGGCAGTCATTCCAGTTGAACAGAACTGAGTCAAATAACCACAAAACCTTAAATAAAACTATGTAGCTCTTCTGCTCAAAAACCTGTAGTGTCTCCAGTTACACTCCGAGTAGGAGCCAGGGATTTTACGGAGGTCCCCAAATCCCTGAACAGTCACTCATTCTCCCTGCCCTAAGACTTCCTTGACTCCATCTCTAAACTGCTCTCTTCCTCCTTTGTTCAACTCCAGTTAAAATGGGCTCCTGGTGTTCCTCATAGGATAGTTTCCCCTAAACACTCACCTGGTCAAATCTTTACCTCCTTCAAATCTTTGCTCTAATGTTAGAATCCCACAGACTAAAATTGCACCTGTCCTTCCAGCTTTCCCAGTCTCTCTTACCATGCTCTATTTTTTGCATCTCCCACAGCCTCACTACCTTCTAGCATACTTTTTAGTTACAATTTATCATGTTTTTTTATTTTTCTACCTTACCTGGCCAGATGTAAATTCTGCAGTGGCAGAAATATTTGTCTGATGTTTGTCTGATATTGTGTCCCAAGCTCCTAAAACAGGGTCTGATCAATATTAGGCACTTCATAAACATATGTTAAAAGAATTGAATAAGTGAGTATGATATTCATCCCATTTTCTACTACAATGAATTTGTGATATCTGCTTGTCACAATATATTCATACAGAATTTAGTAAGATCAGGGTAGTTTTTGTTAGCTTTTATTATTGAAAAATTGTTCTCTGCACTTCAACTCATTCAAGCTGTGAAGGCAAAACATTGCATCAATTAAAATATTCCAATTAACACTAATCAGGAAGAGCAATATTAATAACACAGCTGAACTGGGTTGTTGAATTTTTGTAGCCTCACATATCACTCTAGGCACAGCATGTCAATTTCAAAAGGTAATTTTTGTTCCCTTTCATGAATTTTGATAAAATAATAAAGTTCTTCAGAGGAGAAAGAGAAAGCATTTTTAAAAAAGGAGTGGGTCTTAGGGCGCCTGGGTGGCTCAGTTGGTTGAGTGACTGCCTTCGGCTCAGGTCATGAGCCTGGACTTCCAGGATCGAATCCCGCATCGGGCTCCCAGCTCCATGGGGAGTCTGCTTCTCCCTCTGACCTTCTCTCTCATGCTCTCTCTCACTCATTCTCTCTCAAATAAATAAATAAATAAATAAAATCTTAAAAAAAAAAAAAAAAGAGAAATGGGTCTCTATTTTAAAATGCTGTGGTTCTGCTCTTCAACCCAAAATAACATTGCTTTCATCATCATCATGGTTAAGAACAACATTTCATGGCATGTCCACTCATCAAAACATTGAGATTGGTTTTGGGAGCCTAAGAAGTGTGAAATGGCATTCTTGCCTTCAAGGAGTTTGTGATCTCCACCAAAAATGTTTTAGATTTTAGGCTCAGATCATTTACTTATTATTTTCAGCTTTATTGAGATATAATTGACATAACATTGTAGAAGTTTAAGGTGTCAGTGTGTTGATTTGATACCCTTATTTATAGCAAAATGATGACTACCGTAGCTTTAGCTAACACATCTGTCCCATCACATGATTACCATTTCTTTTTTTGGAATAAGAACATTTATTATCTAGTCTCTTAGCAACTTTCAACAATCTTAAATTATTGCTAACTATAACCACCATGCTGTATATTAGATCCCCAGAACTTGCTTGGCTTAAAACTGGAAGTTTATAGCCTTTAACCAACATCTCCCTATTTCTCCCACCTTCCAGCCCCTGGTAACCACCATCTACTCTGTTTCTTTGAGTTTGGCCTTTTTTAGATTCCACATATGCGTAATATTGAATAGTATTTTTCTTTCTCTTATTTCATTTAGCATAATGCTCCAAGGTTCATCCATGTTGTCACACATGTCACACACACAAATCCTGTTGGCAAGATTTCTTTCTTTCTCATGACTGAAAAATTCTCCATTGTGTATATATACACATACGTATACGTATCACATCTTCTTTATTCATTCATCCATTGACAGACACTTAAAGTACTATAAAAATATAAGGAAACATATCATTGGTCTAGTTGCTACTATTATTACTACTATGTCTTATAGTTTTATTGTCATTATTGTTATTGCTAAACTATTACCATTATTACTGTCATTATCATCATCATCATTTTCTTTGTAATCATATATTACCTGAAGCATGGTCTAGGCAATAAATTTGTTTTATATCACCTATATTTAAATTCTGGGTTACAATATCAACTATTTAACTATGACATTTGTTGAATGCCAGCAAAGTGCCCAGTCTAGAGCTAGGTGCTGGGTGTAGACTGAGGATCTCTGAAATGTATAATAACCCCCAAATCAGTATTCTTAGCACCTTCTTCATCCTCCCTGAACATGTGCAAAACAGCAAACTATGTGAGCCTTCTATCTACTTTCTTGGATGGAGTTGAACAAAGTAATGTTCTGCCTTCTTGTTTCAGCTCTCATAGTATAAACAGATGTCCTTTTGGCAATCTCTTTATTGCCATGTTTTTTGCATTTTTGTGTTCTTTTTTGGTAATTTCATTGTTTAAAATAGCCCAAAGTGAAATGCTGGAGTATAGTCTAGTGTTCCTAAGTGCTAGAAGCCTGTGATATGCCTTATGGAAAAAAATATGTGTGTTAGATAAGCTTCATTATAGCATGAGTTAGAATGCTGTGGGGTATAAGTTAGTGTTCATGAATCAACATTATATAATAAAGTGTACTTAAAAAGAAACACACATCAAACAAGGTTATGTATTAATCGGTTGATGAAAATGTTGTGACTAGAAACTTGGAGAAACCAGCTGTGTATTTCCCCCTAGAAACAATGGTTTGGTATTTGCTAATTCAGTGTTTGTAGCAACTCTATAGGACATAACTATACCATATAACATAACTACCACCAATGATGAGAATTGATTATAGATACCCAATGGTATGATACTGTGGCAGGGGCAAGACATAGATTTAAATGAGAATACCAGAACTTTAATAATTTAGTAATTTAAAAATACTTTAATACTTTAAGAAAAAATATAGAATACTTTTATGGCTTTGGGATAAGAAGGAGTTTTTTAAATAAGAAACTAAGAATGTTAGCATAAAGAAAAAATGAGTATATACACAGGACTTCCATTCATCAAAAAATATCAGGAAGAGAATGGGGGGGGGGGGGAGTCATATATATAGAAAAGATATTTGTAAAGATCTAACTGACCAAAAAGGGTCCCAAAGAAATCCATTGAGTCAGTAAGAAACAGACAAAAATTTAATAGATGACCAGGTAAATTGCATGAACTAGTATTTTAAGAATAAGGAAATGCAAGTGGTTCATAAACATATGAAAAAAAAACCACCAACTTTATTAGTAACCAAGGAAACTCAAGTTAGAAGTAATAAATTACCATTTCATGCACCATATTTGCAAAAATTAAAATACTAAGTGTTGGTGAGGAACAGCAGGAATTCTCATTTAGGCTGGCAGGATTGAAAATTGTCCCAGGCACTTTGGAAAATGGATAGTGTACCTCTCTTCTGAACTAGTAAATCTGAACTTTTTTTATACTCTTAGCTATATATATATTGAAGGCCAGATAAACTTTTGAAAATGTGACCAGAAAACTTGCTTTCATAGCAGGTTAGTTTATAATGGCAAATGAGTAGGAAAAAACAACTGTGTGTGGACAGTGGAAAGGATATGTAAACAGGTAAATTCCTACAAAGTATTAAACTATAATGAAAATAAATGAACCAGGGCCAAACTCATCAAAGTTGACTCTCAAAGAAACAATGTTAAGCAAAAATAGCAAGTCTCAGAGGAATACATACTATGATTCCATTTTCATAAAGTACACATTACTTTCAAGACTAAATATATTATTTAGGAATACATATATATCTAATAAAACCATAAAAAAGGACACAGAATGATAAGCAAAATAATTAGTATGGAGAGCGTAATCCTGGAGGAATGCACAGGCAGTGCTCCATCTGTAAATCTGGCTGTTGAGTTCACAGATGTGCACGGTATTGTTCTGTAGACTCCACAAAATCATTATATGTTTACCTTTTTGTGCTTAATATGTCACACAATAACAACTATAAAATAAGGAAAAACATCAGGTTATCTGAACTAGACAGCCTGGGTTAAAATTAAGACATTATTTGCTACCAATGTGAAATTAAGCATATTGTTTCTAGGTCTTGGTTTCCTCATATATAAAAAGACTATTTTGATATCCACTTCATGATATTATTAAGAGGATAATAATATTCTCTATAGTTAGATTAAATTAGATTACATATATTATATATAAAATATATATTATATAATATATATTGGTAATATATATTATATATTATAACTATATGGATTATATGGTTAGATTACTGCCTGGCACATAGTGAGCACTGAATAAGTCTTAGCTCTATGTGGTTTTATTACTACTGCATCCCAGAGCCACTTCTGAATTAGTACCAAAATTCCAAGTTAGCAAGAAGGATGTGAGCACTGCTGTCATCACTTGGGTTCCAGGATGCCTCAGCAAAGGTCCAAAATACCTTCATTAACTTACCCAACTACACACACACATTGCAGAGATGTTCAAAAATGTGTCTATCCTTTGCTCTGTTCTGTAGCATCCTGATAATGCTGGCTTCTTCTACAGTGTTTAAAGAAGTCTGTAGAAATCTGGGTGCCACAGTGAGGTTTCTTGGTTCAGAAGAGGAACAGGGGTCACATTGGATTCTTCTGGAAACCCCAGCAGAGAAGTTATGAGGCAAAGACATACCCAGAGATATTGGAATAGAAAGTGACCTCAGGATTTTAACACTGCAGAGATGGAAAGATGACAGGCCTGTGCTGACATGCAAGATGAGGCTGTAGCTGGAGATGAGCATCTCTCATGTTTTCTGGAAAATAAGAGTACCAGGAATCTCAAAGGTTAACACAGTCTGGGTTTGAGTAACTGAACGGGCTTGAAGCTAATGTTCTCGTAAGAACCCTGTGTCACCTTGCCATAGACTGAGGCAGCGCCTTGCACTGCCTGTGTGCAGTGACCTGTGTTAAAGAAAGTAGGGAGAATGAACAGGCCTGCAATGGGGAAGGAGAGGAACCAAGTCATGGATGCTGCCATAAATTAAACCCAAGATCGAAGTCTCTTGGTTCCAAAACACTTTGATTCATCCCCTGTGCTGATAGAGTGTTGACCGGATGATTTACCCCCATGAAAAGTGCTTCCTTTCGTCTCCCATAGCGCTTTCTCCCTACCACTGTGCTGCATTGATTACCAACTTTATACCTTGCAATGGAGTTATTTATGTGCCTATCTTATGTAGATTATAAACTTCTTGAGGTCAGGGACCATGTTCAATTCGCCTTCATATTCTCCACATCATCTACCACATATGGCACAATAAATAATATTTATGGGGAGAAGTTAAGGATGAGGGCAGGAGCTCACACTGAAGAAAGGATGATATTATGGACTAAATGTTTGTGTCTTTCCAAAATTCATATGTTAAAATCCTAACCCCCTGGGCACCTGGATGGCTCAGTGGGTTAAGCCTCTGCTTTCAGCTCAGGTCATGATCTCAGGGTCCTGGGATAGAGCCCCGCATCGGGCTCTCTGCTCAGCAGGGAGCCTGCTCCCTCCTCTCTCTGCCTGCTGCTCTGCCTTACTTGTGATCTCTGTCTGTCAAATGGATAAATAAAATCTAAAAAAAAAAAAAAAAAATCCTAACCCCCAATGTGATAGCATTAAGAGGTGAAGCCTTTGGGAGGTGTTTAGGTCATGAGGGTCAAGCCCCCATGAATGAGATTAGTACCCTTATAGGAAGAGACCATGGGAGGATACAGTGAGGAGATGGCATTTACAAATCAGCAAGCAGATCTTCATCAGACACCAGTTCTGCCAGTACCTTAATCTTGGACTTCTTGGTCTCCAGAACTGTGAGAAATCAATGTTTGTTGTTTAAGCCACTCAGTCTGTGTGTATTTGTTATAGCAGCCCAAACACACTGAGGCATTAAGATCTTCCCAGCTCTGAAATTTTCTGGCTCTGTAGGATTTCTGAGACAGAAAACAGTAATATTGTCTTAAAGCAGCACATAAATTATCATAGTACGGGTTTGGTGATTGTCTTCCTTTAGGAAATCAGGATGTGTTTAGTATGCCTGCTTATTTGTTTCTGCCATTTCTTCAGTTATTTAGAGTTATTTCAAGTTTTATACTTGTTTTTGCTGGGGAACTGCATTAAACTTTTAGACACAAAATAAAAATATTTATTAGGCCTCTCAGATGTTACCTGAATTAAGGTGACTTGACTTCAGTTATAAATAAGAAAGTACAAAACTAAATCAAGACTGCTGAGCCACTTGGCACTACTTTACACCCTTCTTGGCATTCTCTGTGGGGGCCACGAGCTGAGTTGGCAGAAGGAGAGTGATTTATTCCTCCACATTTGGAAGTAGGAAGGGAAGTAAAAAGATTCTACTTTTACATGATCTTCCTCTTTTAAAAGTTCATACCAGCATTCCTTATCCTAATTTTTCCCTATGTTTTCCTAACTTATGTTCCTATAGCCCCTATCACCAGTGTGATTTATTTATTTTGCTTATGGTCATTTTGCCCACTTTATCCTCTTTGAGAAGAGGATGTTTTTTGTTTTTGTTTTTTTTTTAATCGTTCAATAATACATCCCCTGTGCCTGTAATAGTAGCTGACATATAATAAGTGCTCATCATAAACATATTATAGATATTGATTGAATCTGTATTAGTTTTCATCTCCCTTAACAGTGCATTTAAAGCAAGAGGCTTAAGTGATGGCATTGCCAAAATTCGGCAGGTTTACCACACTGCAGGCTTATCTCTGATTTCTCTCTGTGAAAATAAGAACAGTGAAACAGCATCCATAGCAAAGTCTAAATAGATGATGAATAAACACATAGCTTACATGTATATTTGATGATGGTTTTATTTTCAAAACTGTAATGAGATAAAAATATATGGTTGAAGTTGCCAAAGCAACTCAAATTCAACATAAATAACAGCTGCTCTTCATCTGGGAATTTCATTTATATACAGAACCCTTTTTTTTATGCCCTTAACTTTTTTTAAGAAGTATACTAGATACAGCTAATTCAGCAGCCAGTAACCCAAGATATGTTTTATACTCAAAGAAGAGATAGGAAAAAGGCAGAGAAGTATACTCTTTGAGCCAGTGATTAAACAAACATGTTACTTCCAATAGCTTTGACTTCCCCCAAAGTAATTATATGGCAAAGCATGTCCAATTCCTTAGGAGCCCTCCGTATATGAATACTGTCATTTTTCTCTATGAGTCACCATGCCCTGTTTTATTGTGTCAAAAATCCTAAACTAAGTATGTAGTGAGGACTCTTCATTTGCTTTTAAAGCAAAATTTTACTGCAGAGCATAGAGTGTCAGGAAAAAGTGATAAAGTATGCCTTTCCCTTTAAAATTAACAATCAGTGTAATTTCTTCCCAAGATCCTTGGGAAATATGTCTACTTTTTTGGATAGAAATAAGAGAACATTTAAATATATAAGCACCTACCTAGTTTGATTTAGGAGCAGGACGTGAGAAACTGCCCCTCTTCCTTAGAGACTGTACCCATTGCCACTCAGCACTAGGCAAACTTGAAGGTGAATTAATTGCTCAGGCTTGTATCTCTAAAAGGTTAACAAAACAAAAGAAATGGAATGAAAAAGTTTCGGATGAAAAGATTTCTTTTCCTTTAAAGCACAGTGTTTCATCACCAATTGTATGGCAGGTAAATGTATGGTCTCCAGGGTTTGATCATGATCTGTGGCCCATTTAGTAATATCTTCCCAAGGTTTTTCCTATAGATTACTGACTTTACAATGGCCTCCTGATACATGCCTTTTCAGCATTTCTTCAGAGGATATTTATTCTAGTGTTACTTGAATATATTTGATTTGCCCTCTAGGGTTGCCTGTTTATTAAGAAGACTGGTACAGTGAATTACAACTTGCTAATTTTAATTTTCAGAGGGGAGAAGAAAAGGTACAAAGAAAAGTACAAAATGAAGAATCATGTTTCTTTCTGTCAAAACTGTAATGATCATAAGTCTATCAAATTACAGAATTCTCACACTAGATGAAAAACAGATAATTGTAGATATATCACTGACTAGCTGAGAGCCCTGATCACAAATAACAGACCGATGCAATTTGTATGTTGTTGTTTCATATTTTCATCATCTTGGGCATTTCCTGAGCCTCAGGGGTCAGCGGGTGTATCAAGCAGCAAATTTATTTCATACCCTGATTGTATTTCAGTATTTCAGTCTTGGTGAGTGTATCTCTAAGCTTTCATACTTAGGTGGCTCAACTCCTTTGATTAGAGACCTTTTCTTGAAGTTGCCTTCCAGAGCATCCCTGGCAAGATCCAGCACCCAAAGGTCTTTTGCAGCCAAGACGTTGGGAAATGGTCTTTCATGTGGACAAATACAAGAAAGTTCATGCTAGACCAACAAGTCTTACTGACTGAGTGTGTGAAACAGGAGGGAGCTGTGCTGAACAAGTAGTCATTAAGTACCTAGTATGTATCAGACACTGTTTGGGGCCCCATGCTACAGATTGATAAACACCGAAAAGATTCCTGTGCCAGTGAGCTTTTCTCTTGGGTAGAGGAAGGGATGTAGGGGAGACAATAAATCAAATAGCATATAAGAAAACATAAGGCATAAAGAGGTGACGTGATGGAAAGTGACTGGAGTCAGTGGTGGTCTACTTGAGATAAACCCTCCGAAAAGGCTTGTGTGAGGAGGTGACATTTGAATTGAGTCCTGAGGGATGGGAATGATGAGCCAAAAGATGAGTCAAATGTGTTCCAAATAAAGGGAACAGCAAGTTCAAAGGTCTTAAAAAAGGATTAGCCTTAAAGTACTTTGAAAACAGAAAGCAAAACCTGTTTATTGTGGTTTAAATAAGGAAGGTGGAAAACAACAGGAAATGCGACTAGGTACATAGGCAGGGACCAGATATCAAAGGGCCTTTATAGAATACAGTGAATATTTCATGATTTATTCTAAAATTTACTAGGCCAAATGCTTTTCTGAAATCCTTGTTTCTGTTGGTGTTTTGTAAACATGAAACCAAAGATACAGAATGCAGCTGCCTAACCATTAACACTCCTGAGTCAGGATGATATGCGAAAAGAGATGAGCTCCTGTAGAGAAAAATGCTGGTAATAATAGCTTGTATTTTAGAGTACCTGTCTCCAAAGTAGAACAACATTATTTATGTTGCCATATCACACTAATCCTTGTAACCTTGTGAGTTAGATAGGTTCGGGTTTTTATGGAACACATGGAGAAACTCAAACATTTTAAATTGAGTTGTTCTTTAATTTATTAAGTAACACAAGGGTCTAGATAAAATAGAATATGTTCAAAAAAAAGAATAAAGAGAAAGAAACCAATATGAGGAATAAAAAGAGCTACAGGAGAGTCATACACTTACAGAGCAAAGGGCAACAAAGCACCTTTTATTTTCTCAAAAAGTCAAGGAAATAATAGTAGAGAGGTTAAAAAGTGAAAGTCTCAACTAGTCAACCAGACAATCAGCAAATATGGTTTCATTTTTTAAATTTAATTCTATATAGAACAAGGCTAAGTGTGTATACTTCTGGATTAGGTTAACCTGGGTTATAATTCATTCTCTTCCTTATACTGTATCTTTGATCTTGGGTGTTAACTTTTTCTTTATATAAAATGGGATGAGTAATAATACATTATAGAGTCATTTCAAGGATTAAATGAATGAACACATGGAAAACGAGAAATTGAGTTCTTTATGGAAGCTAGTTAAAACTGGCATTCTATTGTATTGTTGTTGTAGTTGTTTGCTAATAAGTTAGAGTTTACAAAAGTGATTAATTTTCCAAGGAGTCCTCAGAAGCCTCCTTATCACATATGCCATTTTAAGTTCTTGCCTAGGTTTTGTTGCTGGAAAAGAAAAATGTTATCGTAACGTGGTGGAGGAGAAAGAGGAGTATAACTTCCTCTTTTGCAAAATGCAAGATTGCTGACTCCAGGCAAATTTGTCTTTGACAGTCTCTACACACCTTTCCTCACCCTATTTTTTAGGTCATTAATTTTTTCTTGAGTTTTCTCAGCCCTGTTTTATTTCATAGATAACATTTTCTTTTGTTTCTTTTTTGGTTAAAACTCCCAAAGAATCCCTACTGCTCTTATTTACTTATTAAGAGATAGAAATCTGATTGGATTAATTCCTCTTCACTGTAAATGACTACTTTCAAGTTAATGTATTTACAGCCATTTATGGTTTTAAAATATAATTTCTGTAATTCCAAGGTAATCCCTAAATTATAGTTTCCATGTGGCATAACTGAAGAGGGTGAGAAAAACTTCAGACATTTGGTGGGAGAATATTGTGTGGTCTTGTTCAGCACCTGGGAGAGCTCCCATGGGCTCTTCCTTTGTACTTAGAAATAGGTGCTTGAGAATTTTCATAGGGATGTCCATAGTAGCAACATTAGGACTGTGAAAGAACAAGGTCGTAAGCCAGTTCTATGAATGAGTCATTTGTAAATTGAGTACACATTAACTTAGAAATATTAATAAAACTCTTTTTTACCTACACAAAGATCTCCAGGAAAGAGATTTGCTTTACTTTTCAATGTCAGACCGCCACCTAGAATCAGATTTTGATCTCTTACTTTAGACTGCCAACAAATTGGGATATTTAATTTCAGATGTTTAGCGTAGACATATGTTTTCCTTTGTTTTGTTTTATTTAGTTGTTAGAGAAATAAGATAGCTGACACCAATACTTGGAATAAAAGAGGAACTCAAAAAATACTTGCTGAAGATTGGATAAACAAATGGGAATGTTAACAACATAAGGAAAAGCAAGATACTGACAAACATATCTATCAATATTTTACAATCATATATACATATATTTCGATTTCCATTTATATCCATTCTATTTCCATCTGGTCTATAGTGTGAACTTCCAACACTTTAAGTTCGGTAAGTAAATTTATATAATCAGTAAATAATATAATGTTTCATAATTTATTTCTGTTTCAGAAATCATATGTTTGCATCTGTTGTAGAAGATAAACAAATATCAGTTTTTACTATTTTATGAAAATATTTTCCACCTTCTCATTAAAAAGTAACAAACTTTCTCAGACTGTATCATCGTAAGAAAAAGTTCTTAAGAAAAATTTTCTGAATCCATTATATGTGAGTATATCTTAATTGTAAGTCATATAAAAAATACAGTCCATGCAGTGGACAGGATAAGGTAGCCTGCTTACTTCAGCTTCTGTCTAGACTTAAAAACACAATTAAGATTAGCAAAAGAAGATCTGTTTTAAGCCCTATTAGCATTTTTTTGCCATGGTACAATTGACTTGACCACTCTAGTGTTACCTTAACTGGTGGAAGCTTGGACTCACAGGCTTTCCCCCAGTAAGTCACTTTCCGTAGTTTCACTTCGATGGCAAGAAACAATAAAGATAGTGCTAAAATTTATAGCCTACCGACTTTGGATCAGATAGTATGTAAATTCTTCATATGCATGATCTTCTTCTTTAAAGAGCTCTATGAGATAGGGATTATTATCCTAATATTAGAGATGAAGAGACTGATGTTCTGGGAGATTAAATAACTCACCTACCACCATCATACAGCTAGAAAGTAGGAGTACCACATTTGTCCTCGGGTCCTTCTGACTACAAAGCCAGTATGTTAAACCATTATGCAATTTTTCCTCTTGCTATATATTCTCACTGGGAAACCCAGTCAACCATGCCAGTTTCATTAATGGTTTCTTCTTTCTTCCGGAGTAGAAAGAATGTAAAAGATGTGGCTTTGCAATTCCTAAGGTTTTATAAATTTAGACTTGTTTTCAGTAGAAATCTCTAGAATTCAAGAAACCATGCAAATGTGCATCCACAAATGCATACATTCAGGGAACAAATGGCAGAGAGTCAAGACATAATTTTAAATATGCTGCATGATAATCAGTTTTTAAAGTTATGTTCTAAAAATACCTCTTTAAAAAAAATAAATGGTGCAATCATCATTATGGAAATTGTATTCATAACAAATGTATTGCTTGACCATTTTTCCAAGTTGATATTGATTTCCTTATTGATTGCTACTTTCAAAATTGGAGGAAGCTTTAACAAAGGAAACTGGTGATGGAAATTTCTTGTTCTAAGGCCACTCTATAAGAATTAATAGGATCCATGCCTACCAAAACCAGGAAAAAAGTGAATTATTTTTAACTTGTAGTGAATAATACATGTATTAAAAATACATGCATTACTTGCATCATTTACTGTTTCATTCTTCCTCTTTCCTTTTCTACTGCCTCTCTGTAGATTCTTAACAAACGATGATCTATGTTATGATCTCATTAACATTTTCTGGCCATTTTAAAACTAAAGGTCTTATACCCTGGCTGGTCCCACCCTATGAATGTCTTTAGCTCTTCCATGTTCAATGGGTAGTCCCTTAATGATGGCCTAAATAAGTTACTCTTTATTATTTACTGTTACTTCTCAAAACATATCTTAGGCCCTCTTGATTTTTGTTTTCTCTAGAATACATCCAGGTATTTGTTGTAAAGTATCTCTTCCTTTCCTCTAAACATTTAATAACTTTACAGACAGGAAATACGTGGAGATTTTTCCCTCTCACTCTCTGATTTACTCTGCAGCCTGAATTCTAAGTATTCTCATATATTAAGGCTTTTTATTATTTATCACATATTACAGCTTTAAGACCTTTGTATACTTTTACTCCCCCAGGAATTTAACTGCTAAATCATTTCCTCCATGCGTTCAATACACATTCCAAGTACTATAGCATATTTTCTAATCTCATTTAAAAATGAAATGCTGATATTACATTCCACAGCAGAAAAAAGGACAATTGTTTCCACAGAAAAATATGATATGAAAACACATCTGCCACAAAATTGTGCGTCCCTTAGCATATGATTTCTGGAAAAATTTATGTAAAATGCTGATGAATGAAATCAACACCAAAAAGTATAGCCATTTATTTTTTAAAAGTCTATGAATCATGTGTCAGTGAACCATATACAGAGCTGGAAAAACAAGTTGTTTTGAAAAGCCACAATACATGGATATTAATTCCTTGTCATACATATACATCATTTATTCAGCCATATCTTTAGTACCTGACTGCATTGTTCAGCTACCTTACTGACAATGCAACAATCATGCTTCTTAATAGAGTTGTTTCTGATTGTTTTCTCCTTGTTCGATTTCATCCTTTTCACCTAATGTTTAAAATCCCTACATTGAGTGTTCAACCACAAGGAAAAGCAAAGAAATAGAAGATTTGGAATCAAATGCACCTACTCATTGCTTTGTGCATTGAAATGTGGATTTTCTTGCATATTTACTGAAGAGCTTAATATTCATTCAAAGTTTTTTTTTCTCTAAAATTTTGAGTAACTAGTTTGAATGCTCTTTTTCACTGGCTTCACTAAATCAGTGCAGAAGCCATATATTCGGGTGTTTGAGAGCAGTAGCTTTGGAGGGAGACAGATATGAATTTGTATTTTTCTGACCACTTCGTATGAGGGGAAAGAAACATCTCTGAGTTTCACTTCTATCACCTTTGAATTGAGAATTTAAATTATGATGGAATTAAATGAGATCTATATGATAAGTGCTTGGCACATGGTATGACCTTAATGCATTTTGCAGGTAGATGCTATTGTTGCTATTAGAGCAATGGTCGTGGTAATAGAGCATTATCCATAACATATTCTAACTATCTTGTAATGTCTGTTGCTAGCCGTCATTACCTAGTACCAAGGCTTTAAAAATAAAATGACTCTTAGAAAAATAATATATGTGGGAATTTGCTGAGAAAGGCCTGAGCCATGAGTATACAAGCTTCAAATATACCATTCACGTACATAGTTCTTTGATTTCTACAGTTATCATGCTGCTAGTAATTATGATCTGGATGGATAGTTATATCTAAAAAGGCCAGTTTTGGACATGAAATTTTTCCTTAAACATGTGCATAAATATAGTGTCTTTCGTTTAGCATCTGTAGCTCTCTAGAATTCTCTCTAGAATTCATTTACTATTTGGGACACTCTCATAAATAAAATGATTGGGTTATGATTTGCCACTGTATTACAGCATTTTTCAGTGGACAGAACAAACATATACTGAATGCAAAACTTGTAGCATGACAGGCTTTGTGTATGGCCTTGTGTTTTTCAAGTATTATCTTACTTAATTATTGACCATGACTCTTACTTGAAAACAAAACACACTTATTCACATTTATTTATGAGAAAATGAAGACTTGCCCAAGGTCAGCAACACGGCTAATATATGACAGAATTGATTTCAAAGTCAAATCTGTCTAAATGTAGTCTTTTCATTCACTATATAAGTAGGGTTTGCCATGTGGAATTTATTTCAACTAACTACTAAGAAATATGTCTAAATATTTTATCAAATATCAGATTACTGTGATTTATTCTGACTGCCCAATACTTGTAAAATTGCATCAATTCATAAGCTAAAAAGGAAGAAACAGAAATCTAGTTTTCTAAACTCAGAAAGGATGGTTAAAAATCATAGCATGTGTTTCTCATTTTCTTTCTCTTAATGCCCTTTCTCTAGTCATAACAGTGGTGCATTTTGCCTACATAAGACTTGATCTCAAAAAAAAAAAAAAAAAAAGACTTGATCTCTATTATCTATTAGCCCTTAATTTTTCATGCAACTCTGAGGATTGGATGGGATGTTTGTGCAAAAGCTTAGATGACGTATTCTAAGAACCTATATGCAGAAGTGATAATTCGGAGTGATTCACTGTCACTTTTAAGCATAATGGTTTACCATATTAAACCATTTTCCATAATAAAGTTTTTTTTTAAATCTCTCCCTTAATCTCTTCTGAAGAGCCATTTCCTTGAAAGAAAAATATCATATCTGTCTCACCTGGTACTCCTTGGATTAAAAGAATTGTATTACAGCAGCAATGTAATTCAAGCTATAGTACTTTTTTGTATTGTGCTGAATATATACATGTCCTCTAAGTGCCCTGTTTCACATCTTAACTCTGATATAGTTTGGCTTCCTGTGATTAGGTGTTACCTGTCAGTCATGCCCACTATACTCTTGGGTCCCTACAGGGCAGAAGCTATAGAGCATATAATGTCTGTATCCTGAGCTGACAACCAAATGATGTCTAGTGAAATTTTTATAAGTATTTAATTGATGAAAATAATAATGTATGATCTTAAAATTTGCATAATTCCAGAAGTTGGTAATGAAGATATGTGTGTGTCCAAATTTTTGATATCCTGACCTCTCCTTAAAGTTAAGCCTGACTGTAGAAACATCCCATTTTGCAGGAAGGTTGTCAGCTTTCTCCTCCTAGCTTCATCGCTCATTAATGTAGCCTTTAACAAACCTCATGGTGCCTCTCCTTTCTAGCCTGTAAAATGGAGACATTAATGAAAATTAGCTCATACAGTTATTATTAGGATCACTTAAGATAATCATCATAAAATACTTACCAAGGGATGCCTGGGTGGCTCAGTTGGTTAAGTGTCTGCCTTCAGCTCAGGTCATGACCCCATGTTCCTGGGATGGAGCCCCACATCAGGCTCCCTGCTCAGCGGGGAGCCTGCCCCTCCCTCTGCCTCTGCCACTCCCCCTGGTTGTGCTCGCTCTCTCTCTCTCTGTCAAATGAATAAATACAATCTTTTTAAAAAGTTCTAAAAAATATAAAATAATTATAAAATAAAATAAAATACTTAGCAAAATGGCCACCATGAAGGAAATAGTCAGTAAATGTCCATGTTCTCACTGTGCACATTGAGATGGCCTTGCAACCCTGCAGAGTATACTTGGCTTGGAATAATCCTCAAATCCGATAAGAGGTTATTGAATCAAATGTTTTAGACAACAAAAACAAAATGGCACTTAAAATACTTCTTGTTGAGAAGATTTACATTTGGGAGGATGGAAGAAAAAACATTTTTTCAACAGTAATATGTCTGTCACTTTATTATCCATATTTTTTTTTTACATGAACTCACTTTTATTGGCAACTGCTTATTCACGGGCTCAAACTGCGATCTTTGGATTTGTAATGTCTTATCTTTCTAACCAGACTTGACCTCCTTGACAGAGGGGAACTCCCCCCCCCGCAAACAGAACCTTGGATGGTACCTATAAATTTTTGAAAATGTACAAGAACTTTGAGACAATTATGTATATGTGCATATGTATGTTTATACATTGTATATAATGTGTGTGTGTGCATATACAGAGTCATATTCTAGGTACTTATAGAGTGATACATATAATTGCATATAATAAATGGTTTGTGAAGTGAATAGAATTGAGCATCAGATAACATGAATTTATATCCTGATAATGATATTTAATTACAAAAAAGATGTTGATGAAGTCACTTAACATCATTAAACCTTGGTCCCTTCACTGTCCAATAGAACTTTCTTCAGTGATGTGAATATTCTATTTCCAATATAGGAACCGCTAGCTACATGTGGCTGTTGAACACAAAATGTAGCTAATATGGCTGAGAAACTGAAGTGTACATTTTATTTAATTTTGTATGTTTTAAATCTAACTAGTCACGTGTGGCAAGTAGCTCCATTACAGTATAGATACAGAATCAAGGAAGACAGG
This sequence comes from Martes martes, assembly GCF_963455335.1. Classification (NCBI taxonomy): domain Eukaryota; kingdom Metazoa; phylum Chordata; class Mammalia; order Carnivora; family Mustelidae; genus Martes; species Martes martes. The sequence goes on along the minus strand of NC_137888.1, from coordinate 173,206,490 downwards.
ACAATATCATGTGGAAAGAACCTATACTAAATTTCCTCGGTATGAGTAACACAAAGGCTATTTTTCAGCAAAAGACCATCCTCTTTTGAAACACTTATACTCTCCCACAGTATCTCAGGCCTTTTTAATTTAAACCCTTGTTCTTTTATTTCCCCTAACAGATCTTGAAAACTTTAAAACAAGAACAAGAAGTACTGTGTCTGTCCGTCAAGGTCAGGGGATGGTACTACTGTGTGGCCCACCAGCTCATTCAGGAGGTAAACTATAAATTCACTGAAATGTCTACACTTCACTCACTGCAATTTTTCCTGCTGGATTTCTGCCCCCCTTGGCACTGGCTAAGGGAAAAGTGTCATTTGCAGAGATTCCCAAAGTCCCTCTCTGTCAAGGAAGAATCAGTGCCTCCCATAATTAGGATAGGAAAATGTCAGATTCTGCAAACGTTCTACCCAACTGCTATCTACATGGCACAAGGGGAAAGACACCTGAGTCCAATGAGATCAGAATCCTGTTTCTTGGTAAGGCAATGTAGGTAAAACTATCAGTGTTTTCTCCAACTTTATTGGTTTCAAAGCTGACATTGCTTGATTTCATCTTGTGTTTGGCCTGGGAAAGGATCAGATCCAATCCAGGATCACTTTGTAAAGAGTCATAGTTACTAGATCAGTTAGGAATCCATTTGAATTATTTTTGTTTATTTTTCCAAGTTTTTATTTAAATTCTGGTTTATTAACATACAGTATAACATAAGTTTCAGGTGTAAAATTTAGTGATTCATCACTTACATCAACACCCAGTGTTCATCACAAGTGCCCTCCTTAATATGTAATAAATAAATAAGTAAGGAATTCATTTGACTGCAAATAACTGAAAACCCAGCTAACACAGGCTTCAACAGACTGGATTTTGTGTTGTTTTCACTCACATTTCCAGAGGTATGTAATTTAAAGCTGATACCCCTTCTTGAAGATGTCTTCCAGGATAGGAGCTCTTTCTTGCATCCTTTTCTGAAGTCCTCAGCATGTGGTATGGCTAGGGTACCAAGGTGCCATGCAGATAGGGAGAAACAGGAAGAGTCAAGGACAAAAGTCAAAAGTCCCCGTCTCAATTTGCCTTTGTATTATGAAAGGTTGGCTTTGCCCAAGGACTTTTACCTACATGTCAGTGATCATCCCCAGTGGCAAAAGAGACTGAGAAATCAAGTATTTTATACAGCTCGGTTTGATAGCCCTGAAAAAAAAAATTTTTTTTGTAATAAGGGAGACTATAGAGACATGCTGTATAGGCAACTTGCAGTGTCTGCTAAAAAGACTAACGATGACTGAAAGACAAACCTGACTCCCCATAAAGGGTTCAGTAGCGTGGAGGTTTAATAGATAATGATATTTATTGGGATTCCTCTAAAACTTGAGGTAACAAGATTGATAAACTCTACTCTTGGAGATTCTGGCTAAAGTTGAATTTGCTATCTGCTGTCCTTGCTATTTTACTTTTCTGTTTGGCCTAACACCTGATGAAAAGAAAAAAAAAATATGTTTTAAACTGAGAATGTGAAAACACCCTTTTATTTTTGTCCTGTATTCTGAAGTTGTAACTTTTCCTTTCTGATCTAATGCCCCAGCTAACCTTTACAGCAGGAAATAACAATTAGCAAAATAGCTAAAAGACTTGTACTTCAGCCACGACAAGTATAAAAACAGATGGAAGAGGCAGGTGCCCTTCTGAGTCTAGATCGAAGACATGGAATTATTCAAGGTTCTGGCTTTTGAAGACAGGCAGAGAATCCAGATTAGATTTTGGTAGTTTGTGTTCTGAGAGATGTTTACTCCTTAGGGCTCCCATTTTCCCTTCAAGTTAGTATCAGAAGCATCACATTTGGAGTCCAGGACATGAGTTCGGTCCTGACTCTATTTCAAATCATTATTTGATATTGAGCAAATATTTTCACTCATCTTATCTATAAAATGAGGAGATGAAAGGAAAGCTCTCAGATCCCTTTTAGTTGTATCACTATATGGTGGTGACTCAGTAAAGACTAAACATATTTATCCAGTAGGTTTGCATTATTGAAGTTCTGTCGTTTATATGAAGAAAGCAATTAACTGGACACATATTTCGGTTAAAGTGAAGCTCGCTCAGACTAACTTTTCTCTTCCTATTGTGAAATCAAATCAAAATAAGAATTGAAGGTTTTGCTAATTTTTTCTGCAGTCTGCCTCACAGCATTAAACCTACATAACATGGCAGCAACTCTAAAAATTAATCTTGTAGACATATTAAGAAACAAAGTGCCCCACTACTCCCTGGTATAATGGTATCTTTGGGAAAGGCAAAGCACCTGGAGTGTTGCTGTGCTGCTACACAGTGAGACACCTGAAGACTTGCCCCTTCCCACAGAGAAATATATTAAACATTTTCATAGACATCCCCTGAAATGTGCTTGTCTCTGTTGGCAGCAGTCAGCAGCTCTGAAATCCAGTTTCTTGAGCTGTGCTGACATTCCCGACAGCCCTGATGGTGAAAGACAAGGAAATAAATATTCTCATTATGGGCTTTATTAGAAATTGCGTGCCCAGGAACACTGTGGGCAAGGCAGGCAAGGCAAGGAAATGTGCAAGAAAACAGGATCTTGAAGGGTGTAAGAGAGCATCTCAGACAGCCATCAGTTTTGGGCAGCAGAGTCAATGATTATGTGATGAAATCCCCCCGATTACTCAGAACCTTTCGGTGCAAACTGTGCTGCAGTGATTCTCTCATCGCTTCTCTGGGCTTGTGTCACCTGAAAGCCGGCAGAATCACCATGAGCCACTGGACACACTGAGCATTTTAGACCCAGCATATGGTATCCCAGTTTCAATTGTAACAGATCATGCAGAGGGAAGGAAATGAGTCAGCCTTTTATTGTATCAGTGGGATACTGAGTAATGGTGTGAAATCCATTGTAAAGGATACTGCATGTCCTCTTTCATGAGCTGTGCAGTGTCACACCTTTTTAGGGTAACAGAGAAATGAGCAACAATTAATATATTTTGAAAAGCATTTCAGTCAGCAAGTATACCCAGTACCTTACCAATCACCACATGTAGCATCTTTGTCATCTTTTGGTTAATAGATACGAATTCAATTATGATGTCACTGCATAGATTTTACTATTAAATCTTAACACAAGCACCAAATAATAGAAATCATTGTGATTGGCTCTGGTTGTCCATGGTGTTCCTTCTTATTAGAAATAGAGTTTAGTGAGATCCAGAATTTTCTCCTTCTTTCCATCAACTCCAATGTCATTTGGCACCGGGAATTCATGATGCTTAACCAAGCTCTCATTAAATAGCAATAGAACCAAGGTACTTTGAGATTCTTCCTACCACTGTACTGAAACTGGATTATTCACCAGTGAATTCCCGATGAACTCTTCAAGGAGGATTTTTGTTCTCACCTTCCTTTTCTATGTCACCTGGATCCTTGCTACTCAAAGTGTGGTCCATGGATCAGCAGCATCTGTCCCACCTGGCAGCTTGTTAAAAAGACAGTTTCAGGCTCCACCCAGAGCCTACTGAATAAGAACTGACATTTTAATAAGATCTCCAAGTGATTTATATGCACATTACAGTTTGAGAAGCCCCGAGCTACATCTGTGATTCTCACACACACCTCACTTCTGGCCAGTGATGGACAGGAAGCTGAGGCATAACCAGGGCAACATGTTAAAACCATAGGTATCCAGCCACTTCCCAGGGATATTCTAATTCCACAAATCTATTGTTTTAGAGACTCTAAGGCAGCATCAGATTTAAGATCCACCCACTTTGATCACCTTCTGCAAACGCAGCCCACGTTCACACTGCTCAGATAGAAGTCTTTGATTTCCACATTATCCAAGCAGAAAGGTTGAGCACTTTTGTGTCAAATTCATATTTAAAAGAATTTAAAATAAAATATAGTCACCTCAGGCTTTATCTTTACTTCATGTATTTTTGTGGTTGTTGATAAAGGAGATGAACAGCCAAGAAAAGACTGGCTTTTTCTCAACTATTTATCTTTAAAAGTAGCATTTTATATCTGGCCAGCTTTTACTACAGTATTATTAGTAAAAGTATGGTTTCCTAGAGTATTAAAAAGAAACTACATGATTCTGATTCTAAGATGATCTTCATTGTTAGTGGTTTTATAGAAACCAGCTATAATTGTCATCATTAGATGCTTTTACACAGAACACATTCCCATTAAAGTTGGATTCTGTTCACATGGCATTGAGATGCAGGGACCTTATAACAGAGCATCTGTAGAGTTCTTTATGGTGTTTATAATGTCTTACTTTCCATTATATTATCTCCGATCCTCACAATAATCCTATAAGAAGGAAGGACATGTATTTCACAGATAAGGAAATCGAAGCAAAGAGATTATGTGGGGTCACACACTAATCAATGGCAGGGTCAAGAGTTATCTTTGCCTAGAACGTTACCTTTTTTTTTTTTTTTTTTCCAGTCCCAGAGACAACAGTAGAAACAGGTACTGGATTTTCTATGCCAGGGGTTCTTTAGGCCCCATCCCGGATCAATTAAGTGTGCCTTTCTTGAGAGGGGTCCTGTGGCATCATTTTTAAAAACACTGTACATGATTCTAATATGCAGACAGGGTGGAAAGTGTGCATTTCTGCATTACAAAATCAAGTAGATCTTGTCTGAGTAGAACCTCTCTGTTCGCAAACATCTCCAGGGGCCAGGAAACTTGATTTGATTGGACATATCCCCGAATATTGTAACCCTAAAAGAAGCATGCCTTCCCACAGTGTAGTTATTTCAGCTGGATCATTTTGTATTTACTGTAAGACAGAGGAAAAAGCATGAAACTAGGACACCCACGTTCCAGACCCAGATCTCCTATTAACTTACTATGTGGTCTTAGGCCACTTATGTAACTTCTTGGAACCCTATTTAGGCTCTGTCATTCCACACACACTGTTTCTAGCATCCAGATGTCACCTTCAGGATCAGACTCACCCAGTTTCGTAATGAGTTCAAACCATGCTGACAGGTCTTGGGCCTGGACTGATATTGCTATGCTAAAATGTTTCTCCTCTATGCCCAGAATAATCTTCAAGACATCCGCATTTTGTCAGGCTGACAGCTTTGCCTAACCCGACTCCTGCCTTATTCCTAACCCCTGCCCCATACTGGCTCCCATGCTTACAAGCTCTGTGTACCTTTACACTTTCAGGTGCATCTTTATTTGCTCCAAATACCAATTCATTTTACCGTAGTATAGACACTAAGTTTAGCTCTTGCCCTCATGTCTCACCCAAAGATGCACCCAGATCCAAACCTGGGACCATAACACACTGTGCTGTGGATTTTAAGTATTGCTGACAGGGGTGCCTGGGTGACTCAGTGGGTTAAGCCTTTGTCTTCGGCTCAGGTCATGATCTCAGGGTCCTGGGATCGAGCCCCCCATTGGGCTTTCTGCTCAGCAGGGAGCCTGCTTCCTCCTCTCTCTCTGCCTGCCTCTCTGCCTGCTTGTGATCTCTCTCTCTCTCTCTGTGTGTCAAATAAATAAATAAATAAGTCTTTAAAAAAAAAAAAACAACTACTGCTGACATTTAAGTTTACATATTTTGGGCCCACCCATTATATCACACTTCCTGAAAAACTGACATCAGAATGGATGGATTCTAATTTTATCACCATGTGATTTGGACAACTGGTCATTTTCTTCAAGAAGCAGTCCCTCCGCTTCCAGTTTATTCCCTCTACTTTCTCTCATCCACATTTTACCTTCCTACTCTTTCCCTATATCTTTATTTCCAGCATAAGTCTGAAATCCTCATACAGTACTATGATACCCAAATGAAATTTATTTCTGTTCTGTAAACCCCTCAAATATGTTGTTATAATTTTTTAAAAAGTAATAAATATGGCAGCAATCTGCACAGTTAAAGGCTTCCTAAAATATGTAACAATAAACTTAACCAAGGAGGTGAAAGACCTGTGCTCTAAAAACTGTTAAGACATTGAGGAAAGAAATTGAAGACAACACAAAAAAATGGCAAGATATTCTCATAGATTGGAAGAATTAATATTATTAAAATATCCATACTTTATAAAGCAATCTACAGATTTGGTGCATTCCCTATCAAGATACAAGTAGCATTTTTCACAAAGCTAGAACAAGTAATCCTAAAATGTATGTGGAACCACAAAAGATCCTGAACAGCCAAAGTAATCTTAAGAAAGAATAACAAAGCTAGAGGTATTACAATCCCCAATTTCAAGATACACTACAAAGCTGTGGTAATCAAAACAATGTGGTATGGCACAAAAGTAGACCCATAGATCAGTGGGTTAGTACAGAGACCCCATTATATGGTCAATTAATCTACATTAAAGGAGGCAAGAATATACTAGGGGAAAAGATAGTCTCTTCAATAAGTGTTGGAAAACTGAACAGCTACAGCAAAAGAATGAAACCAGACCACTCTCTTAAACCACACACAAAAATAAACTCAATGGGTTGAAGACTTAAATGTAAGATGTGAAACCATAAAACTTCTAGAAGAAACTACAGGTGGTTCTCTTCTTGATGTTGGCCTTAGCAACATTTTTTCTGAATATGCTCCTCAAGCAAGAGAAACAAAAGCAAAAATAAACTATTGGGACTACATCAAACTAAAAACTTTTGCATTGGGGCACCTGGGAAGCTCAGTAGGTTAAGCATCTGACTCTTGATTTTGGCTCAGGTCATGATCTCAGGGTCGTGAGATCCAGCCCTGTGTAGGACTGCATGCTGGGGTCAGAACCTGCTTGAGAATCTTTTCTCTCCCGCTCCTCCTCCCCACTCCCTCTCTTTAAAAAAAAGAAAAGAAAAGGAAAAAGTACAAACTTCCAACTGTAAAAGGAATAAGTCATAAGAATGAAAAGTACAGCATAGGGTATACAGTCAATAATGTAATAACTTTGTGTGGTGACAGTAACTAAGATTATAATGGGGAGCATTACATAACGTATAGAAATGCCGAATCACTGTGTTTACCTGAAAGTAATATAACATTGTAGGTCAGCTACACTTCAGTAAAAAAAAACATATATTAGGGATCAAACTTGAGTAAACTTTTTAAAAATTTTTATGGAAAATGCATTCTGTTTTATGTCTGACCTAAGAAACTTCATATATTCACTTTAAGTAGACATCTATTACAATTCAATGAGGAAAGGGTAACCTTCAGTAATAGGTTAATCAGTGCCATAGACTACTATGGATTTTTTTGTTTTTGGGTATTTTCTGTTTTCTTTTGTTTTGGGCATTAAACATTCTTTTTTTTTAAAGATTTTATTTATTTATTTGATAGACAGAGATTACAAGTAGAGAAGCAGGCAGAGAGAGAGGAGGAAGCAGACTCCCTGCTGAGCAGAGAGCCCCATGCGGGGCTCGATCCCAGGACCCTGAGACCATGACCCAAGCCAAAGGCAGAGGCTTTAACGCGCTGAGCCACCCAGGCACCCCTAAAGATTATTTTTTTTTAATTTGAGAGAGAGCAAGAGAGGGCAGTGGGGAGAGCCAGCCAGAGGGAGAGGGAAAGAGAGTCTCAAGCAGATTCTGTGCTGAGCACAGAGACCAGTGTGGGGCTCAATCTCAGGACACTTAGATCATGACCTGAGCCGAAACTAAGAGTCGGACACTGAACTGACTGAGCCACTCAGCCGACATTAAACAATCTTAAGGCAATGCTGTTTGTGCTGTTTGATTCTGCCATATTCCTTTGAAATCTGTGAACCTGAACTCCTTCATCTGAAATGTAATAGTCTAATTCCTCCCTTTTTATTTTCCTTCTCGTTTTACCAATCAAAGAAGATTTTAGATATTAGTGATTTAGTCAGTATAGAGTAATGTGAAACAGTTTGGAAGGTGATGCTTTTCTTCATTCATTAAGCCTCCCTTTTTTCTCTCATTGAGCAGAAAAAAGAACCACACTGATCAGGGACTACTTGTTATAAACTGTCCCACACAAATGGTGTGGTGGAGTATTTCATGTCTGGGAGGATAGTCCACTAGGATTATTTGTCTTTATTATACCAAATACAGGCTCCATTTCTCACTGCCATGAGATCATTTAGTTCAAAGAAAGAATCAGCAAAGGAAGCAAAGGGAGGGAATTAGGCCCTGCATGTCTCAAAGAATGACTTGCTTCTCCCACCCTGGATAGGACTGTAAGAAGGAGGGTCAATATTTCTGACGTTAATCATCTCCACAATTAGTTAAGCTTATTCTATGATGCTGCTACATACTTTTTGCCTTTAATTTTTCTATCAGCTCTTTACAAGTTGAATGTTTTATGACCATGTTTTTGTGCCTTGATGTCAATAACTACATACTTAAGAAAAAAAAAAGGTGAGTATATTAAGTAGGAAACATTCCTTAGCTATAGAATAATTTTGAACCTTATGCAGCCAAGCCACCAATTTCTTAAATTAAACTATATAGAGAATTGCTGGTCTGGGTTCTAAGAAGAGTTCCCCAGGAATGTTAGCCATATACTTTCTACCTAATTCTCCTTTTAGTTCCAGTTAGAGAGATGGTGAAGCTGGTTTACAGCTATAGCAAATCCATAGCACTTAGAAATAAACTCAACTACTGAATAAATAGCAAATAATTTTCTTTCTGTGCAGTAGCCTAAAGAAAATCATTTAGTTAAACAAAAGTTATTCCAAAAATAAATTTCAAAAAATTCTTTTTCTATCTCTTCTTTTCCTTCTTTGCTTCGTGTTAATGTTTCTATGTTCATTATTTGGCAGAAACCAAAGCCTTTTAATTAATTAATGATGGCCTTAATTACCCATGTCTCTCCCGACAGTTATTCTGTATTTAATTTAATGATAGGCACTATATAAGAGTATTTGTGGATAGATTTAAATTCAAGTTGGAAATGTTTTTCTTTTTTTTTTTTTTTTTTAACATTAAAAAAAAAAAAATCAAAGAGCTTATCTCCAGGTTTGATCCTTAGAACCGGAGACCCATTGATCAGTCAAAGTCAGGGCCAAATGCATTAACACCAAAAGGAAGTGGCATTTGGGAACTGAGATTTGATCCATAAAGCTGAATGATCTGCAAACTGTGATCATTCCACAAAGCTCAATTTCATGTTGAGCTTTCTCTTTTGGAGTCGTCCTGTCCCAGAAAGCAGTGAAGGATGATATTGTGTTGGAACACAGGTGCTAGTTGGGATGTGAAGAGTCTGAAGATGTGAAAAGTACATTACATATCCAGTAGAGTACTACCAGGGATGTACCAGCCAGAACAGAATAAATGATCAACACCAATCTTTCAACAACATGAACCTGGCTGAGCATTTCATAAATAATCCAGTGGACAATCACTGCAGGATGTATGGGAACCATTCTCCTTTTAATGCCCACTGGAAATATGCCCTATGAATCTCATCTTTTCAGCTGAGAAAGAAACAGGCAGCTCTTTGGATACATTTTCAACAAGGAATTGGTGTTTTGTCAGGTCAGTGCATCATGATGTTACATTGAATTAAGCAGGATAATGGCGCAGTGCATAGAATGAGGAAATGCTGCCTGAGTCCTGAAAATTTAGAAATAGACTCTGGTTGGGAGATCAGAAATTGAAGGCTCCAAAATGTTCCATACTGTCAGGGATCTTGATCCTGTGAGTATTAAAGAAAAAATATGAAGTGAGCCATTTTTTTGCTATATGTATTTTGTAACTCATCCAGTTAGTTTTCAGACATTTGGGAAGACAATAACTTAAGTAGGCCAAATCTAATACCAGAGAAAACTACACATTTGACCAAGTGAACTTCACATCCAAAAGAATAAATTGTAGGATTTTGTATAAAGATAGGCCTATAACTTCTGATGCTGTGTAGTATCAGAATACTGGTTTAAAAGAAAATGATTTAATTAAGTGGCTGTACATTCATCAAGGACAAACAATATGGATGAAAAACTTTTTTTTAACCAGTCATGCTGATTTCCCCTAACTATATTCACTAATGATTTTGTCATTTGAGACATGTAAAATAAATAAAAAATTCCAAATAGAGCAGTAAGAGTTCTACAGGAGACCAACTCTGTCTACATAATGAACTTCAAAAGATATGTCAGATCTTTAATTCAGAAGCTGATTGGGAGAATGTTCATGATCTCTTCTGTAGATACTGGCTGCTAACAAAAGAACTGATAGCTATTCTGTATCGAGCCAGGAACGCTCTTCATATCTCCACGTGTAACACACCCAATTTTTTCACGTCAGATAGTTGCAGGTTAACACATTATCATAATCTTCACTGTCAAAATTAACCCCTGGAAAGGAGTTGTGTTATAACAACACTCCATAGGAATTCATAAATCCATATGGCAGGCACAGCTGGAGAGATAGTTGCAGTTGATAATGTAACATTTCGGAAATACCCAAAGAATCTCTGCTTTGTGAAGTGATTTGGAATCTGTATGCTCTCTCATTCTCTTAAAACAACACATAGACAAGAGAACACCTGGGAAATGCCAAAATAGTTTGGCTGTAGGTGTTTGAGGCCAAGTTCTTATCACTATGCAAACTTTTGCCTTTTGAAAAGATAAACAAGAATTTAAAAATAAAATGTAGCTGACTTAAGTATCATATTTCTTCCATTTGTGGTCCCCACTTACTGTAAAAGCAGGTATGTGTAACACAGCCCTGAAATGAATGCCAGGTATAAGAAAGACATTCCTACACCTTCTTGTCTGTGAGTCTTGCTACCGTTTGAATCTATTCACTCCTTCTGTAAGCCAACATTCCTTATCGATGTACAGTTCCAGGTTATTTCAGTGGAAATGGTTGTGATAAATGGGATTTATAATTGGGTCCTAATGAAGCATGTAAATTAGGATTTCAAGATTGAAGAGAATAGATTGGTTTTAAAAAGTAAAAATATCTAACTTTGGCAGAACCTCTCAGTTCAACCTCTCAGTTGCCAGGCATTGGCATAGATATGGCAGAGAAAACAGTGAGCAAAAACAGAATGGTTCCCCTACCATAAGACTTATAGGGCTGCTGGGGAGTAAAGGGGTAGCCAGTCACACTGGAATGTGTACCTTTGGTTGTGAGGTGGGAGAAGCATAGGATTCAGTGATCTGAATGTGTAAAATACCGGCATACCTCAGAGATATTATGGGTTTGGTTACAAACCAATAAAGTGCAATAAAACAGATATTTCAATAACGTGACTCAAATGATATTTTTTTGTTTCCCAGTGCATATAAAAGTTGTATGTACACTATGCTATAGTCTATTAGGTGTCTAATAACATTGGGTCTAAAAATACTGCACCTGCCGTAATTAAAAATACTTACTGCTATCAAATGCTAAGCATTATCTGAGCTTTCAGTGAGTCATAATCTTTTGACTGGTGGAGGGTCTTGCTTCGGTATTGATGGCCGCTGATTAGGGTGATGGTTGCTAAAGGTTGAGGTGGCTCTGGCAATTTCTTAAAATAAGATAGTGAAGTTTTCTGCATCAACTGACTCGGTTTCACTTGAACACACTTAGAAGCCATTATAGGGTTATTAACCGGCCCAACTTCAGTACTGTTTGTCTCAGGAAATAGGGAGGCCCAGGGAGAGGGAGAGAGACGGGCTGATGCCAGCTGGTGGAGCAGTCAGAGCACACACATTTATGAATTCAGTTCACCATCTTAGATGGGCACAGTTCCTGGCGCCCCAAATTACAATAGTAATATTACAATAGTAACATCAAGAATCTGTGCTCACAGATCACCACACCAAAAGTAATAATCATGTAAAAGCTTAAAGTATTGCAAGAATGACCAAAATGTGACAGAGATATGAAGTGAGCAAATGCTGTTGGAAAAATGGCACCAGCAGACTTGCTTTACACAGGGTGGCCACAAAACTTCAGTCTGTAAAAAAACAGTATCTGCAAAGCACAGTAAAATGAGGCTTGTCTATTGGAAGGATATGATACAGACTAAGAGGAGGAGAGTCAAGGGAAGGAATAGTATTCCAGACCGAGCAACAGCACATATGTCTGCTCTGGGAAGGTTGTCTGGCTATGAAGAAATAGGACATGGTGTAGTGCCTGAGAGTGGTGGGGAGGGTAGTTCAAGTTTAAGGTTAGGATATCGGCAGAGACAACAAGGCTCTGGAGTAGCATTAAAGATTTGGGTGTTTTTCTGAAAGTAAGTTACATATTGAGAAAGTTTTTTGTTTTTTTTTTTTTAAGTGAAATAGATGAATTAGAGTAGAAGGCAGTATTGAAAAATGGACGCTTGGCAGCTAAGGCTGATTTATTATTACCTAGCTTTTTGTGAAAAACAAAGAAGCAGTTCTCATCAGACTAAAAACAGAGGGTAGTCATCAAAAATTTACTTGAAGAATTACCTATAATTATAGCACAACTAGGCCAAATGGAGATATAACCATAGGAGACAGTTTTAATCCATTTGGGCTGCTCTAACAAAATAACTCGGTAACTTAAAAAGAACAGAAATTTATTTCTCCCAGTACTGGAGATGGGAAGTCTGAAATAAGGGTGCCGGCATGTTCAGTGAGAGTTTTCTTCCTGGTTCATTAGAGGTAACATTCTTGTGGTATCCTCATGTGGGGGAAGGGACTAGGGAACTTTGTGGGGTCTCTTTTATATGAACACTTATCCCATTCATGAGGACTCTACTTCATGATCTAATCACTTCCCAAAGGCCCCACCTACTAATACCTTTACCTTTAAGGATAAGATTTCAAAATATAAATTTTGGGGAGACACAACATTAAGACTAGAGTAGAGACTCATGACTAAACAACTAAATTAACAACAAGGAATATGGGAAGGATATCTTTAAAGTCTTCCAACAATAGCCATGTTGTATTTCCTTATCAAATATATTTCAATCTGGACATCTAACTAAAAAGTCTGATGTCAGTCCCCTTATTATGAGAAAACATTTTTTTTCTAAGATATCCAGAGGAAGTAACCTACCATACTTAATAGCACACACATACACACACACACACACACAGTACATTGTCTCCCTCTCCCCAGAATCACCAGTAATCAACAGTTCAGTTCTAACTAATGCTTTATAAAGAAGCTACCATGGTGGGACGCCTGGGTGGCTCAGTTGGTTAAGCGGCTGCCTTCGGCTCAGGTCATGATCCCAGCGTCCTGGGATCGAGTCCCACATCGGGCTCCTTGCTCAGCAGGGAGCCTGCTTCTCCCTCTGCCTCTGCCTGCCTCTCTGTCTGCCTGTGCTCACTCTCTCTGACAAATAAATAAATAAAATCTTTAAAAAAAAAAAAAAAAAAAGAAGCTACCATGGCACATTGGGTGTGGAAAGAGGAAAGGGTTTATACCAGTTCACCGTGAAGGTGATAACTGAAGCAATAGAAAGCGCTGTCTTAGTTCCTTAGAATCTTACTAAATTGATGATAGCCAGACACCAGTCATTTGGAAAGAAAACATGGCTATCAAATTGCTTTAAAAGTTAAGATTTGAGGTGGGGATTCTGAGAGCCTCTGTGGTCAGTTTGAGTGAATAAAGGGATGCACCTATTTTTGGTTGGTGAATCTAAGACCTGGATAAAATCACAACTAATGTTAATAAATAGAGTTAAATTAAAAATCTAGTCCATCGGGGCGCCTGGGTGGCTTAGTGGGTTAAAGCCTCTGCCTTCGGCTCAGGTAGTGATCTCAGGGTCCTGGGATCAAGCCGCGCATTGGGCTCTCTGCTGAGTGGGGAGCCTGCTTTCTCCTCTCTCTCTCTCTGCCTGCCTCTCTGCCTACTTGTGATCTCTCTCTGTCAGATAAATAAATAAAATCTTAAAAAAAAATCTGTTCCATCATGGTGATCTAAGAAAATACTCCGTGATAAAGAGTGGGGGCAAGAGGAAGGAAGAGTCAGCCATGGTCTGAGGATGTAAAACAAAACATAACAAAGATGCAGCTCTGTTGTGCTTTCAGTCAAGACAAAGAAAGCATGCATTCTATGAAACAGAGATGCTAATGTCAAAAAGGATCTGGCTCTGATACAGACTGGCATTTAAAAAGAGTTAACAAAGATGAGAAATGAGCGATTTAAAACCTGCAATGCAGATCCAATAAAAAGCCAATGAGCATTGTAGAAAATTGCATTAGCAATAAGCATGACTAACTAGATAAGCTTTTTTAAGGAACGCAAGAAGGAATGTATAATGATTAGAAAGCTTCACAAATGTGGAAATTTGGGAATAAAGATCCAGTCTATACATAATCAATGTAATTAATAAAGATATTTTATCAACGCATACATACTATTTTATTTACTATCATGGCATACTTAACATTTCATGCCAGCACATCATCCTTTCAATAGTAAAAACATGTTGTACTTTCCCTTCATTAAGAGGGAATCAGAAGTTTTTATGTTATTCTTTATTCTAATAATTAGAGGAAATATAGATCAAGGTAGATATAAAATCAAAATGTGTATCTTCCAAGTTGCTGGAGACAGTTAAATAAACTGTAATCTGTTCATCCGAAGACCAAAGGTAAAGAAGAGCAGAACAGCATGAATAAAAAATTCACATAAAGATGACAGATACAAGAGTATATAGTATATGACAGAAAATACAAAGAGATAAAACTTTCATATGAACATAAGAGCATCAGATGCAGTTAAAAATTTGTTTGATCTAACCAGAACTTGATGGCATTTATTTCAAAATAAAATATCTATTCTAACAAAATAGTCTTTAAAAAGAAAAAATAGTAAGTTTTCTCGCTTAGGACCAAGTATTACTTATATGCAAAAAACATTAAACATTAAGTTGGGAAAAGATACTTTTTATTATTAAGATACACAAACCCTAATGAAGACATTCCAATTATATTATTTTGAACACCATAAAACATAGTGTCAAGATTTATAATGCTAAATATTTGGAAACAAGAAGGAATTATTAAAGCATATTTTTTAATTTAATTTGACAGACCAAGTAAGTAGAAATAAGGATGCAAAAAACTGAATAGTGTAATAATTAAAAATATATACTAGTCTTCCATTACCAATAGGAAATATGTTCTAAGACCCCCAGCAGATGCCTGAAATCATGATTAGGAAATATAGATAGGAACCCTATATATATATTATTTTTTTCCTATACGTATATACCTGTGATAAAGTTTATCATTTAAGCATAGTAAGAGTTTAACAACAATAACAAATAATAAAATAATACAATTATAACAATATACTGTAATAAATGTTAAGTGAATGTAGTCTCTCTCAAAATATCTTATGGTACTGTACTAACCCTTCTTGTGATGTAAATGATAAAATGCCTATGATGACATGAAGTGATATGAGTGACATAGGCATTTTGACATACTGTTAGTTTACTATTAATCTTCCGGCCATATGTCAGAAGGGAGATCATCTCCTTCTGGACCACAGCTGACCACATGTAACTGAAATCATGGAAAGCGAAACTGACCATAAGAGAGAGCTTCTGTATATTTATATACCTTCCTTTCAAGTGCCCATGTAATGCTTCTTATAACTGGCTACATAATAAGCCAAGAAAAAAAATTTCAAATTGTACCCATCAGGCCTAATACTTTCTGCCATTATACACTTAAACTAGAAATTAGCTATAGAAAATTTTATACGACACAATAATCACATTTTAAAAAATAAATCCATGCAAATTTCAAGTCATTTTTTAGTATCTACTGGGTCAAAGCACAAAGAAAAACCATAGTTTATGGATATTTCAGAATTTGGAGAAATGAGAACAAATGCATCCACACTGATAAAGTTTATAAAAAGTGTACTCAGAAGCAAGTTCGTAACTTGAAATTTATTATTAAGAAATTCTGGAACTCTAAATCAATAAACTAAGTGTTCACCTCATGAAGGTTAAAAAGAACACAGAAAAACTTAAGGGAAATAGAAGGAAAGAAGATAAAGGTCAAAATTAGTAAATTGGAAAATAGAAACAGTACACATGAGACATCCGAGAGAAGTTTTGAGAAGGAAAAAAAATACAAGTTTATTTGTCCCCAATTCTAATCATAAAAAAACCAGAAAAATACAAATACACAAAATTGGAAATTAAAAGGAGCATACAATTTTGTATACAAGATTTAAAATCCTAAGAGCAGACTGTCCACAATCCTGTGATCATTTGAACATCTACATGAAATGAAAAATCTGCTGAGATCATATTGATAACAAAACTGAATCAAGAAAATATAGAAAATCTAAATAGACCATTTATCATGGGAAGAATTGAAAGTTGACAAGAATCATTTTTTCCCAACTGTTCTGAGCCATAAATTTTATAAGAAATGTGTTTTTTTTCAAATTTTTAAAATAATTCCCTTACCAAACAATTTGTGTAGGAGCAAAGACAGGATGAAAAGCTACCAGTTCATTTAATGAAATGGGTATAATCCTGGCACCAGAACCCAACAAAGACAATGAAAGGGGAAGCAACCTCACCTATGAATGTTAGTAATGCTTATATACTGGATGATATATGTCAGGTGCAATTTTAAATTCTTTACACATATTAACATTTAATTCTCACAACAACCATATAAGTGCTATATATTCCCATTTTATAAATGACAAAACTACTGAGACATGTTAAAGTAAATATGACATTCTTCAATCATTTATGAACAACCATTTTTGGATATGTTTACAATACAAAGAAAAGTCTTAAAAATACAGAGAACTCCATAAAGAGTATTTGTGTCAGTCTTTCCCATATTCTGGATTAAAAATACAAAAACACAGTTTTCAAATAAGAAAATAATGAAAAGTAGAAAGATACTCTTCTGACCAGCTAAACATTATTTCCTCTTTCCCAAAGAGAGTGAGAGACATATAAGAAAGAAACAGTGTTGATAAATTTTAAGCTGAATGATACAAGAAGGTTCATTATGCCATTGTATCTGCTTTTGTAATTTGTGTATGTTTGAAAATTTCTGTAAAAAAATTTAAAATTCAAGTGTATGTTGGCTTTGATAAACTCCAAAGTTGGTTCTAGCTTAGATTTTGTATTGTTCTCCATTGTTAATTATCTTTCTCCAAAAAATAAATAAATAAATAAAACCATTTTTCTATCATACTTTATGGGAGTAAGACGTTTGCATCATCTGGAGGAGTTTCTACAATGCATGAACATATGGGTATCTTGCCAATCATATAGCTATTTTATTATTCTCCATGTGAAAATCGATCTAGAGATTCAAGTTAAAATAGCTGCCCTTACTACCCTGCTTTGTGAGATGCATATCACTAAAAATGCCTGGATTGGCAATAATCCGATTTGCTCCTGCCTAGAGCTGTTCTGAGTCTCTAGTGGCAGGCCCTTGCTGTGTTACTGGGGCAAGTGTGCAGTGATGTGCATTAAATCTGCACTCAGCAATGCTCAGATGATGACTTTCTGCAGGGAATGAAGAAAATATACATATAAACACCCCATTCCCAAATGGCACTGTAGCCTAGTTAAGAGAATTGCTTGCGGGGGAGTACATTATGCTAAGAGGACTAGTTCATTTTCAGGTTAGAAAACTTTAAATTCAAGTTGACATAGCTTCTATTTTCATTTCCATACTTATCTCAGCTGGGGAAATGTGGCGTTTGTCACTAAAAATCAACCACTGAAATACAGGGAAAGGACGGGGAAAGTCAGTGGTCCGAAGCCTGAAAGTGGCTGTGATCTGAAACAGGTCATATTTTATTTGGTAGCAAATACCATACCAGATTTGCTTTCCACTGGTACACCTTCTCCTTTTGTTTTCAACAAAATCCCATGTACCCAGCAGCAATCTCTAATAGCAAAATATGCAATTAACTTAAGTTACCTTGTAATAGACCAGCATTCCAGACAGCTCGTAAACAATTAAGAATCAAGTCTGAATTAAATTCACAGGTTCAGGGCTAAGTATGTTAGAGTAACACAGAATATGTCCGAGTTCTGACAATGAGCAGCTTCGTTCAACAAACCACATGTAAGGGGCTTCCCTGTTAAGCCACACGTGTCCTCTGTTTTAATGTCAGGGTAGATCCATAAAGCTTAAAGTACAAAAGCTTTCACGTGGCCACACTGAAGTTTTCAGAATGAGAATGAATGGGCTCATTAAAAGATAGAACTGGGAGAATTGAAATTAATCCTCCATAATCCTAGCTTTAAAAATGCACATCTCTGTTGTGTACAGGTATCTTTAAAATGAGTTACAAGTATGCGAACAGGCTCCTCTGGACACCCTTTTACATTCAGCCCCATCATATCCCTTTTCCAATAGAACCT
The DNA here is from genome assembly GCF_963455335.1 of Martes martes. Classification (NCBI taxonomy): domain Eukaryota; kingdom Metazoa; phylum Chordata; class Mammalia; order Carnivora; family Mustelidae; genus Martes; species Martes martes. The sequence continues at coordinate 173,188,174 of NC_137888.1, read as the reverse complement.
GGGAAACAATCCAGGATTAATTAATTGAAGAGTCTGTTTGCTTTTATATACACTGAGTATAAGAAATAGCAAAGTTTTCAGAGTTTCTGTTGACTGATCGAATATAGTTGCCATTCATATCCTATGCCTTTAAAAAAAAAAAAAAAACCATGAAGAATTCGGGGTGTTGACCCTGGGATGTGTAATTTATGCATGGCTCTTGTAAGCTGTTACCTCTTAATCACTCAGGAGTCCCAGCTCTTCAAGCAGACTAATGATCCCCTGCTGACTATCAGCTCTGCTTGCGGTTCTGCCTTCAACACATCTGTCAGCACCACTTCCCAAGGGGACTCAATGAAAGTTGGAAAGTCTGACATCCGTACATTAACTACCCTGTGACTTTCTCCATTAATAATGGACTGTCCTGCCGTAAGCTGTGAGATTCCTCCCCAACACCGACTGCTTTTCCTTTTATGTGCCACTATGCCTGTCATCAGAGAAATAGCCAGAGAAAAGACATCTGGCATCTGTAACTCATAGGGGGTTCATAAAAACTAAAGCAGGTAGATTGTTCTCTCAAATGAAGTTCCTGGGACTACTGAATGATGAATATCGTGCTAATGGCCTCCTTCCTCTAGCTTGGTGACAGCCTGTAACCAGTTTTTCTTTCTTCCTTTCTTTCTTTCTTTTTTTTTTTTTAATCACATACACACTGACACACACATCCTAAGTTTTTATTTAAGAGATACACTTCTAATTTTTATGTTGAATCCTTAGAGATGAAGCCCAATTAATTTGAAAACATGATTTCTTTCCACAAATGCAAAGGAATCGTCCTAAGATGTGACGACTAAGTATGTTAAGACCTGTTTTCCAATTAATAGTTGAGAAAGAATTCTCTGAAGTAAATAAAATGGCCTTGAAGATTTTGGCTGGATTATTTGTTAATTTACCTCAGAAGCAGATAAAAAACTGGGGGCAGAAAAACAAAAATTGGAAGCCCACTGGGCTAGAATGGCAGGTTTTTGCTTTTGTCCAAAATACAAAAGAAAGAACAAACAAGTGACCAAAACAGAAACATGTTAGACCCCTGTAGGTGAATGATATTTATTTCTCTAAATCTCATCCATATTGAGATGCTCAGCACTTCCCTTGCTTGACAGGTTACTTGTCAAGTTACTGTAGCAATGAATTACCTTATCCAGAATCTGGAAAAGCACTCTAAAACTTTTGGAGACTACCCTGAAAAAGCCAGGTGTGAGATAATAAGGAATGGTGAAGGCTTTGGTGAACTAGAGACCGTGTATCTCATCCAAAAGGTGCAGGTGCATCCTGGTGGGGTTCTTAGGGTCAATTAGGCAGTCAAACAGACCTGATCACTGTGGAGCACACTTGGCCTCTGGCTCACATAAGGACAGGACAGAGTGCATGCCAAAAGACCAGGGCCGGGACCTTCTCTTCAATGGGAATCTGGGAGCAGTCCAAACGGCAATTCAGGGACTTTTTCTTGTCCCCACAGTCATGTTTTAAGAGCAAAGTATTGAGATTCATGTAGCAAGCCTCGAGACTTCTAACTTAGAAGGTCCGTATCTTCTTTTTAATTTTAGATTTACTGATTTATTTGAGAGAGAGGAAGTGAACACACACACACATACTCATAGGAGTGGGGAGTGGAAAGGGGGAGGGAGAGAGGATCCCAGCAGATCTCCCCTCACCCCTGACCATGGAGGCTGATTCAGGGCTTAATCTTAGGACCCTGAGATCATGACCTGAGCTGAAATCAAGAGTTGGATGCTTAACCAACTGAGCCATCCAGGTGACCCAGAAGATTGACGTCTTAAAAAGAAGCAAAAATATCTTGCAACGTTTCTATAGGCATAGCTTCCAAAGTCCCCATGAGGGAGTCCAGTGATGAGAGTCACCACATTTAGGGAAACCTAACACAATGCCAGATGTGTATAGTTCATTTGCATTCCTCTCAGCCTGATACAGGGTGCCAATCCTGGGTTATTTTTACTATAACACTGGTGCCTGGTCACCTGGCTGACATCTTACCTTTATCACATTTCTGGGGAACCAAAGCCAGAAAGTTAACCTAATATAAGTTTGTTTATAAAGAAAATAGGATGTTAACCCTTTACACACTGTTAACATGTAGGAGTATGAGCTCAGATCTTTTTCTTTTCATTTTCTCTTCCTTCTCATCCTTTTCCTTCCTCCTTCTCACTGCCCCCCACCTCCTTCTCATCCTTTTTCTTGTTTCAGAAAAGCTAGAAGTCCAGATATTTTAACTGTTAAGTCTCCCAATTTTTAAGTGGGAATACTTAAGTGAGAGTAAGGAACCAGGAAACAGAAGACCTGGGTCCTGGGATTCTAGCAATTGTCTGTGTGATCTACGTCATAGCTAAAGTAGAAGAATAAAAGCTTGCCTAAAGTTGATGAAAAGCTGTTTCTATGATGCTGTTACTGTTTTCTAATTGACAAGATGTGATGCTTCCTATTCATATGCTCAATGCCAGGGAAGTTCCTCTTGCCTTCCCTTTCTGCTTTTCTTTATCATGTGAAAATCCAAACAGAATCAAACACTCAGGGGTCTTTCAAGCCTAAATGCCCATTGTTGGAGAAGATTTCCCAACAAAGATGCTCAGAAAAATGATGCTAACTCTCATGGAGTTTAGATCAACATACCTGCTTTTGTTTGCATTGCCCAGAGAAATTGGGTCAAAAAAGTAGTACCTGGGTGAATTTTGGCTTTTAGACTGGTTTTTCAGATGGCTGATATATTAATACAGTGCAGAGATTGTATCATCACAGCTGATACAATCCCTGTTAAAATTGCTTCATGTTATGCTTTTCTATCCTGCGTTCATTCAAATCTCTTTATTTTGCTTATTCTGCCATCATTACCACGAAAATGTACTGTGGTAGAGAATTAATTTACAAATGAAAGAGGATTAGGATTATTTTTGTTTTTATTTTTCTGCTACAATTTCATCAGTCTTATGGGGACCAAATCAGGAATTCCGTTCTGTAAGCAGCATTGAATAAAGGAATTTATCCATTCCCAACTTGGCTCCAACATCAAGTCTGTATTTGGCCAACAGCCTAAGGATTTGGTTATTTGCTCAATCCTTCCTGAAGAAATCTTTTCATTTTTTTGGTGGGGTCAGAGGCTCTTTGTTATATAGGCAAGGTATATCCATTAGGAACAGAAGGGAATAGGTTGAAAGCACAGTTATTAGAAATGTTCTCGTTCATGATAACACAGGCATTTGTAGGAATTTCATTTTCCTCCATTGACCACAATATTAAACATTTCACCAAGGAAATGTTCCACAGGAGATTTACTCTTAGGAATAGGATCTAATCTTTTATATCACAGTAAGAAGCTGATCAAAGGTGTCGAAAGCTAGCTATTAAAGGATTAACTAGGTCACATTGAAATATATGATGTAAAAACAGAAGAACCATTTCTATCCAGTTGAAGCTTATAAAAATACAGAAACCACCCCCCTCATTGTTTTCCAGAATACATTAGTTAAGAGAAAATACTGAGCCTTCATTCAACATTTAAAATATTCTCACTGTGCATTGTTGAAGCTGTCTTAAGGATTATGTTCTCTGACATAAGGATAATGGAAAGCCATTAGGTTTTAGGTAATTACGTTCATAGTTTGAAAATATAACTCTTTTGAAGATGTGGGAAATGGCTTGCAGCAGGGCAGGAGTGTGTGAAGAGGGACCAAGAATGTGGTAGTTTTAATAGTCTGACCAAGAGACATTAGTGTTTTAGTCTTGGATAGTGGCTGTAGCAATGGATGCTTTCTGCTCCCTTCCTTTTTTGTTTTTTAAGATTTTTGGTTTTTTGTTTGTTATTTGACAGATAGAAATCACAAGTAGGCAAGGAGGCAGGCAGAGAGGGAGGGGAAGGCAGGCTCCCTGCTGCGCAGAGAGCCTGATGCGGGGCTCGATCCCAGGACCCAGGGATCATGACCTGAGCTGAAGGCAGAGGCCTTAACCCACTGAGCCACCCAGGTACCCCTCTGCTCCCTTCCTTAACACAAATACAAAGTCTCTTTGGGCCTCTAAGGTCAACTCCATACACTGGTGCCCTGGACTCTATCAATTTTCACCCATTCAAAGACTTGGCTCCAGCCATTTTTTTTCTCCTTTTCCCTGCATTAGTTAAATTCTCCTTCCCTGGTGCATCACCCCCATCAGCATTCAAACATGCAGCAACATCTTCTGTGTTAAATAAAATAGGAAGTCCCTTGAACCCCATACCCAATTTCTGTGCTCTCCTTTATAGCAAAAACTGCCCCAAGAGTTACCGCTATACCTTCTGTTTCATTGACTCTTACACTTAGTGCATCAGGACTCTGCCCCACAATTGCACTTAAATAGCCTCACATGTAACTCCATTGGTATTACTGCCAGTGGTAAATTCCCAGTTTTCATTTTATTCAACCAGTCAGCAGCATTTGGATATAGTTGATCATTTTAAACTTCTTGGAATACTTTCTTCCCTTGACTTTGATACCCCTTTACTCACTTCACTGGCTTCCCATTTCAGTCTCCTTGTCTGGTGTCTCATTTTCCTGTCTTCTTCCTATCTTCTTAAAGTGAATTTTAAGTACCCTCAGGCTCAGGCTCACGTCCCAGACCTTTTTCTTTATATATATATACATATATACATACTCTCTAATGATGTCATATAACCCATGGCTTCAAATACCAATTTTATAATGATATTTCCCATGTCTCTCTTCACCACCCCGCCCTCCTAAATCCTAGACTCATGTAACCATTGTCTGATCATCATCTTGCTTGGTTGCCTAATAGTTATCTCAAAGATAATATGACCACATCTGAACTTTGATCTTCTTACTAACTCTGATCCTCCTAAGTGTTTTTCCAATCATAGGAAAGGACAGCTCTATTTATGCAATGGCTCAAGACTGAAATTTAGGACATAACCCTTAATTTCTTTCTTTTTCTTCCACCACTATCCAATTTATTTACAAGTCCTTTCCACTGTACCTTCAAAATATACCCTGCTTCTAACCACTTCTCCCTACTTCTACAACTGCCACCCTCATTCAAGCTCCCATCGTATCTACCTTGGATTTCATAACAACCTCCTAACCATTGTCCCTGGTTCAATTCCTACCCCCTCCATATCATAGAAAAATAGTGATTTTGAGCTATAAATCAGCTCATGTTTCTTCCTTGCTTAAAACTGTCCAGGGGCTCCGGGGTGGCTCGTTGTTAAGCGTCTGCCTTTGGCTCAGGTCATGATCCCAGGGTCCTGGGATCAAGCCTAGCATTGGGCTCCCTGCTGAGCAGGGAGCCTGCTTCTCCCTCTCCCACTCCCCCTGCTTGTGTTCCCTCTCTCGCTGTGTCTCTTTCTGTCAAATAAATAAAATCTTTAAAAATAAAATAATAAAACTGTCCAAAGTCTTTTATATCTGATCCAGGAAAAAACCCTAAAACCCCTGTTAGGGGGCTAATAGCCTCCACTAGCTTTTATCCCCAGTAAATCTCCATCATTATCCCCCCTCTCATGATATTACACCAATATACTGTTTCTCAAAGACGCTAAACATGTCCCTGCCTACAGTGGGGCCTTTGTGATAGCTTTTCCCTTGCCTTTAAATTCCCATTTCCCAGATACCTTCATGGCTTGTACCCTTTCATGTTAAAGCTCTGGTCATTTTCACTCCTTCCCGATATTTCTAAAATAGTACCATCTCTTTCGTTGCCTTTTTCCCCCCTTTAATTGTGTTTGGCACCATGTGGTATACTCTCCTTTCCAAGAACTGATTTGAGGAATTTTATGGTCGTATTTTAAAACATTTTGTATTAAGGGGTGCCTGGGTGGCTCAGTGGGTTAAGCCTCTGCCTTCGGCTCAGGTCATGATCTCAGGGTCCTGGGATCGAGCCCCCCATTGGGCTCTCTGCTCAGCAGGGAGCCTGCTTCCCCCTCTCTCTCTCTGCCTGCCTCTCTGCCTACTTGTGATCTCTCTCTCTGTCAAATAATTAAATAAAATCTTTAAAAAAATTTTTGTATTAAAACCGCCATAGATGTATTAGCCAGCAGAATTTGGAAGTAGAATAAATATGTAACATAAACCCCTGGCTTGCAGTAGACTGCGTCAGGATCTATCTCCTGCCTCTTCAGAGTGCGTGTTATATGCCACTATTCAGGTACATCAGTCGAAAGGTTGAAATGCCCTGTTGTATTCAGACTGGACAATCATCTGTATTTCACAATTAAGATATCTAGAAAACTGTCTTCTCCATATTCATTAGTCATTGGTCTGTCATCCGCCCATCAGGTCCCACCATCAGTCTCCCCTACTGGAACCAACCAGTTAGAAGTCAACCTGCAGTGCTTCTATAGGAAGCCTATGCAGAGATTTAAGGTATAATTACATGGTCTAATAAGCCAGAGTCTGCTTACAGGGCAATAAAACAGAATATGGCTTCTTTTAAAGCTCTACAGAGGCTCTGTCAACCCACCTCCGCTTACCTAACTTTCTGAATAAAGAGATTCTCTCCATTCCTTCTGTAATGAACAATGCCGATTGCCTGTGGCAAGCTGTAGGCTCATCGCTGGGTAGGCTACAGTCAAGTGAACCTATATCCTTTTGTTCCTCCCTATGAAGTTGTCTACTTGCCAAGAATCAGTTGTTTTTGTTCCTAAGCCTGTTTAGGCCAGTTGTACTTATTTAGTTTAAATATTACATAAACTAATGAAATGTAATAAAAAGGAAAGAACTGTCATTTCTAAAAAAACTACTTGGAATCCTTTGGGAAAGACTCAATAAAGGCAAGTCAGTGAAAAATAAAGATGCTGTGGGCAAGATAATTATGAAAGTTGGGGGGGAGGGTCATTAAACTCTAGTAGGATTCTGTATTCCTGTAGTTTCACATGACTTATTTTAACAAAACCAAGTCCCAGGAATGATGGGTGTAGTTTAGGTAAAAATGATAACATCAACCCCAGTCAACAGCCAACTAAAAAAAATAAATAAATAAGATAAGAAACAAGAAGACAAAGGGGTGCATTGTTCCTATATCAAAAGATTGACAAATAATACTTTAATTATCTAAATAAGAATTTATTAATGAGTAATAAATATATAGAGATATTTAAAGTACATAAATACATAAATAATATCAGATAATTTAATTGCATAAAATGTTTATGATGTAAATGTGGCATTTTTTTCATGATTTCCCACTTTTAGTAACTTTTTAAACTAATCAACTAACTAGGTTCCTAGAGTATAGGACAAGAGAGTTTTTACATTACTTGAGAACCCTTTTCAAAACTAGGAATTACATTCCCATTACAGACATGCTGACAATACCAAAGTAGGTGATATATTGAGAAAAGCCCTTTGAGAAAAGTAAATTATTAGTCCTATTTTATGCATGAGGCTTAAGGAGAGTAAATGCCTTAGAGATGACATGTTAAGAATTAAGATCTGCCTTCCTCATGGTATCTGCTCTGAGTTCTTCTACTTGAATGCTGCTTCAAACCTCTCCTCTTACACTTCTCATTTAGATCTTTTATAACAGATTTTTCAAAATAAATGCCAACTAAAGGCTGCTGAGCTAATTATGTATTTTAATTAATGGCTTCTGAATCGTTATGACATTATGGTAATAGAAATGCCATTTTTACATTTCCAGTAACCAACTCTCATACTTTAAGGGTGTGTGGGACAGTTCCTTGATTTGGGAAATGCTGTATATGAAATTCTCCTCTTGAAGATTTTACAGCTCAAGGATTTGGAGAAGTACTGTAGTGAAGAAAGATACCCATTTTTTTTTCAACTTATTTCCCCAATGTATTTGTCCCCATGGCTTTAGCATAGAATGCCTCTTTAAATTCAGTTAAACCAGTATTTCATGCTTATGTGTTTTAAGTGTTGCTGTATAGAGTGGGTACTCATGTGTTTTTTTTCTTATAATCAGTCCTGTTTTTATATACTCTCAGCTTGTTGACCATGGTTCTCTGGTCTGAGTCCTTTTATTACACCCTTATTACTCTCATCTTTTTATCATATTCAGGAAGGAAAAGGCAAAAGTTTCAAGGGCTAGACTTGGCAGTTTCTTCTGATAGCTGAACTGTGACCTTGGCACCTATCACCTTAGAGGTCACTAAGGCCTATCTACATGCAATTATCCACAAGCAGAGATCTACCAAAGGCTGGGATCACCCCTTGCTCAACAGGTCACAGTTAAGAAGCTCATGGAGAGCAAAAAAAATTCAAACTCCTGCCACAAGCTGAAAAAGTATAGCTAGGGTCAGGCATCATAAGAGAGAGTCAGCTAATCCATGTTGACCCAGCAATTTGCAATCTGCAGGGTGGCGGGAATGCTAAAATTATATGCCTCTTGTCCGTTATAGCTAATGTTGGTATGTTTGTGTTTGTGAAGCTGGCTGAAAATAATTTTGTGCCACATGCCCTCCTTTGCAGAATAACCAATCCATGTGTGATTTTCTGTCACTTGTGTCTGTCTTGTACAAACAGAGTGTGCCAGCACCTGGCCACCTAGCAAATTACAGATGAACATTGAATGCTTGTGCTCAGAGCCTTCATTGAGAAGGACTTTCCTTCACTCCATGCTTACCCTCTGTCCTGAATCTTCACCATCATCCGTCAGAAGAGATCAGCTACAGAAATACCCCTAGAAAATAACAATGGCCTGACTTCCCCATCTCCGTACTCTTATAGGGCCAACTTGACTACTAGAACAACTCTGAGTTGAACTGACTTACCCAAGATCACCCTGCTAACAGTGGCAAATGCAACATTATATCTACAATTTTAGCACAAGCTTTTAGATGACATGTTTTTTAGTTAGAATGAGGTTGAATAGACATCAGAGGAAGAAAAATGAAAACAGAGAAGACAAGGATGTATTAGGGCAGTTTTGTACTAGCAGAATTAGTCAGGGGCAAGGTGAATAGTTTTTGTTTCAAAGAGAATTAAGAAGATAGAGTTCGAGAACAGATTTCCAGGAGTTATCATACAATTGGCCATTGGTTACTTGTTAAGATGATATAATACTCTCCAATATTATTTCTATTGCCTAATTGTTCTCTTATCAAGATCTGTTTGGTTGCAAGTGTCAAAATCCAATTCAAATAAGCTTAAACAAAAATGAGGATTTATTGGCATAAAATTCCCATTCAATGCAGATAGGTTTTAGTTCTCAAGTGATAGTTTTAGGAATCTGTCTATCTGTCTTTTGGCTTTGGTTTCCTCAGGCTGGCTCTTGCTGTATGATAACCCCAGCAAAAAGAGCATGGCTCATTCTCAATAATTTTAGCATAAGCTTCAAAATTGACTTCATGTGCCAGCTTGAGTCATATGCCCACCCCTAAACTAATTATGGTGTCTGGAGGTTATGGGGTGGTGCTGGACAGAATTTTAATCAGGTAGACATAGAACATATGCTCATTCCTGGAACCAGAATGAGGATAAGCCCGACTCATATAATAGCATCTACTGAGAGTGGATGAGAAATGATGCCTGCTAAAAAATGGGGATGAGTTTACAAAGTGTGGGTAAGCTAAACACCAAAAACAAGCAATGTCCAGTTATCATCTTCTACATACTAAGGGATGCTTGCAGTCCAGGATCGCATCCCCAAAGAGTTATTTCAGGAGAGGAGAGGTATATACCACTAATCATAAGATATATTGTCTTGGAAAAGTGAGCAGGATTCAAGAAACCTAATTCCCCTAGAACTGTATCCCTACTGCCTATATTCTGCTCTGTAGCATCTAGGAGAATGCCTGGCACATTATAGGTACATAGAAATGTTTGTTGATTGAGCAATTCAAATCTAGACCTGATGGATATAGAGTCATGGTTTGGGGTGATGAAAAGTTCCGGGTGACAGTTGTACAACAATTTGAATGTACTAATGCCACCTGAGCTGTAAACATTCAAATGGTAAATTTTTTATATATCTTGCCACAATATAATTTTTTAAAGGGGGAGAAAGTGTACACATAGAGAAAGATAAGATTTTGATGGCTTCTTTTGGCCTCCCATTTTCCATTAATGCTTGCCCTAGTCAGTCACTGGACTTCAGGAGTTATGCAGTGACCAGAGGGGAAAGATGCAGTTATCCTGTGCTCCTCCACAAGGTGACGGCACAGATGCTAGCTGACCCCTGCTTTGTACAAGAAGAGCAAGGGGTACAGAATGGTGGGGATTGGTGAAAATCTGGAAGATTTGCTTTACAAGTGCATGTATGAACGGGGTTCAGTCAGTTTGAAAACTCTATCTTCTCCAAGAGACAGGCAGGTAAGAATGTAAATGATTAAGATAATGTGGGTAACAAAGATAAAATGTAGCGAAAAGAAGGGCCACCTGTACCCCAATGTTCATAGCAGCAATGGCCACAATTGCCAAACTGTAGAAAGAGCCAAGATGCCCCTCAACAGAGGAATGGATAAAGATGTGGCCCATGTATACAATCAGAAAGGAAGAATACTCAACTTTTGTATCAGCATAAACAGAACTGGAGGAGATTATGCTGAGTGAAATAAGCACAGATAGTCAGTTATCATATGGTTTCACTTACTTGTGGAGCATGAGGAATAACATGAAGGACATTAGGAGAAGGAAAGGAAAAGTGAATTGGGGGAAATCAGAGGGGGAGACAAACCATGAGAGACTGTGGACTCAGAAACAAACTGAGGGTTTTGGAGGGAAGAGGGTTGGGGGGTTGGGTGAGCCTGGTGGTGAGTATTAAGGAGGGCATGTATTGCATGGAGCACTGGGTGTGGTGCATAAACAATGAATCTTGGAACACTGAAAAAATTGAATTAAATTTTAAAAAAAGATAATGTGGGTAAGATGGAGTTCCTCATGACCCCTTCAAATAGACGAGCCATTGTGCATCTTAGGCCAGTAACTGCCTTGAAGAAAGAGAGGGTCAACATTGCTTGGTCTTGCGGTTTTTCATGAGAAGACTTAAATGTGGAATTCTATGGGAAATCTTTCAATTTTTGAATGTTGGCAGTCATTGAAAAATTTTTATATAGTAAGCATGGGAAAGAGAACATCTGGCTCATGGGAACCCAGCTTGAAATAAATGTCGTGTATGTTCCTATCTTTCTGTTTATCTTCAGTTTCTTCCAAAGGACAGACTATTGTTTACTTTCTCACAAAACACAGTAATGACCCCATGTATTTTGTACATTTTACAGTTTAGGGTGACATGTGTGGTTAGGATAGATATCATCATTCCGGTTTTACTCTTGAAACCACTAAGGCTTTAAGTGGAGGTACTTAAACTTGCACCCAGATCCTTGTGAAACATTGTGCGCTATCACGAAACTTCAGGCGATGTCCTTCTCTCAAAACTCCTCACCAGCTTCTGTTATTTATCATTTATCTAGATAAATTATTTTTCCCTTTCATCAGAGAAAGATGAGTTTCTCAATTCCCTATACCTCCTTTTGTTGGTCAGGGAGGAGAAAAAAAAAATCATTACCTATGCGGAACTATAGAGCAGATTTGTGTATTTAGCTCTAATAGATGCAGTAACCAAGGAATTTAAATCATATAATATTTTCCATCTTCCCAGAGATGGATAAACTCTTTTTTTTCCTCCCTGAGGGAACTTTTAACTTAAGAATGTGTTTAAATCCCCTTGGCATGTCAGAATAATCATTAATGTTTACAGTTGCTATAGTAACTAGAAATGCTGGCGATTGAGTAGGAAAAGAGCCTGGGAGAGGAAGATAAGCTGTGTCAATTATTGAACATCTGTCAAACATTTAGCCAATTTAAAGTGACAGGCAAAATGCTTGAAATCGAAGGTGGGTAAAATGTATTTTTACTAAATTTTACTTAAGAACATCAGTTTTGTATTGTTTTGTCACTATTGTAGAGGGGTAATTAACTTTCACTTTCATCCACATAGAGGAGGTATTTTCTATGAGTAGGACATGTTTGTATGTGTGATTTTTAACTCTACCATAATATTAACCCATCTCTACTGTATGTTACTTTAAGGCATCTTGGGCTCTTTTGCATATATTATTGCATTTAGTCGCATGGCAATGCACAGATTTGGTAAAGTATATCAATTTTGTAGAATTTTATATTTTATGGGGACAGAGAGGTGAAAAAGTAGGTTTTAAAACATCTGCCTGTTCATTCAGGGCTCTCCTCTTCCCGTCATAGCCACTACTCATTTATGCAGAGGTAGCATCCTACCTATTTGTCACATGTGTCTCCAGCACCCACCCTGATACCCACAATGGACATCCTAGATCAATTTGTCTCCTTTTGCCTCAAGTCTCACCGCATCCTCAGAACCCTAACATAGCATTCTGGAGAGCCAATACCAATTAGGGAGAGCTCCTCAGTCAAGTTGAAATCTATTTGCACTCCCTGTCTAATAATGATTTCTCACCTTTGCTTGGTGTTTTCTCGTTTACAAATCGTTTTCACGTATATGGTCTTATTCGGTCATCAGGCTTCCGAGGTGAGGGTTATCCCTTCTTTACATGTGGGAAAATTGAGGCTTAGAGAGATTAAGTGATTTGGTCAAGATCACAAAAGGAGATGGAGGACACCTCCTCCCCTACTGTCTTTCTACTACACTATATGAGAAAAGAGCAGTGGGTATAAAAACCAAGGTCGTGGGTTCCAGGTGCTGCCTAGTCACTTGCTAACTACAAACCAAACCAAACCAAGAAAGGTTAATTCCTCCCTAGGTACCTCTCCCTGTTCCTAAAAGGAGAGCGATAGACAGACGATCTCTAGGATACTTTCCAGCTATAGTCTGTAATACACGAGTTCTAAATACAACTTTACTGCTATGTTTCCCAAATACAGCATTTGTTTATTACCTATCATACCTCTGTTTATCATCGCCCTCCTCAGTTTCTGGAAGCTGAGAGAACAAATTAGTTTTAAGTTATAATTTTGCTACTTCAACTTATTAGCATAAGTATACTAGCACTGTACAAATGGTCAGATTTAATTTTTTGGGTTAGTTTTCTTTAATGCTAAGTTTTAATAAGTCATTATTCTTTGTGTTCCTCATTTTCCTTTCCTGGAAAATAGATATTGCCTCCTAGAGATGAACCAAATGATTAACATAAATGAAAATAATCTCAGAAAAATGAGTACTATACTAAGATAAAATGTCATTGTAGCTTTATTAATCACAAACCCTGATCTGGTCAGTTAATATAAGTGGATGATTTAGAATGGATCTTTACAGGGAAGTTAATGAATATATAGATCATCAAATAGTTCTTTTCCCAATCCTTTATCAATAATAACAATAAATATTAACATTGAGTGCTTGTATATGCTGGACACTGTGCTAACTGTAATTAGGCACTTTGCTTACAGCATTGCCCTTGATCCTCTCAACAACCTATAAAGTGTAGTATTATCCCCAATTTTCAGATGAGAAAACTGACTCTTAGATAATTTAAGTAGCCTGTGTCTTACAGAAATGGCAAAGCAAGACTTTAGGACCAGAGCGATATGTCTAACTCCAAATGCTAGGGTACATATTTGACCAGTCATAGAGAATACTCTTAAAATACCTTAGGTGAGGATATTTTATTTAAACACACACACACACACACACACACACACACACAGACTTAGACATCAAATAAAAAACTGTGATTAGCAGATGTTATTTTCCTCTGAAAGCGTCTCTCAAAGCTGCCTCCCTCCCCAGCCCCCTGTCTTTGCTGTGTTACCGTAAAAGAGATACAAGAGTCATTGGTAAGAATCCACTATTTCTAAGAGTCAGTTTTAAGTAGTGAATGGAGTGGGAGATTAGTATACAATTATTTTTCAAAGGACATTGAGAGGAGACTTAGAACAGTGTAAGAGGACATTGCTAAATGGAAGAGGGGAGGTGGGCTAAGCCTCTAACTAGAAAAAGAAATGACAAGGGTTTATAGTAGTCAAGACACTTGATCATAGAGGACAGAAACTCAGTATCCACTAGGGAATTTTTTTTAATGAACAGATTTACTGATTTTTTAAAAAGCAGATTATATGAAAGACAAGAATGCTCCCTATAAGTTGGTTTTCTTGGGTAACTCAGATGCCATCTGTGCTCATTTGTTCTGCCTCTCAGCCCTGAGTCTTGGGTTTATCTTCTCAGACCAGCTTGTCAGTAGCACATTGCACATGGGCAGAAGGCACTTTGCTGTGCAGCCCCAGAATCTCCAAACCTGAGGAAAAACGACCCCTTTTTGCAGGGGTTTGGATTTTAGAAGTTTTTGATTGGCTGGTTTGTGTCCTATGACTCTTCTTGAACCCATCACTGTGCGTTAGGGGATGAGGTAATCGGATTGGTCTAGCTCAAGACTCATCCCGATTCCTGTGGCCAGCCTTTAAAGAATGACAGCTTGGTACTATGAGAACCAATTGAAGATGTATTGCCAAGAAGAGAAACCTGCTTTTTGTGGCAAAGCAAATAGTGAAGAAAAACTCAAGAATAATTAAATTTTCCTTTGGTTCTGTCCGCTGCATCTCAAGGCAGAACTTGACCATTACAGTCAGTGAATATCTTTTTGTTTTTAAAGGTATAAATAAAAATAAATACTTCTGTTTAGGAAAGGTTTTAATAGATCACGAGGCCAAGTGCTTTTGTTATTGGTTTTAGTTCATCATTGAGAAGAGGTGGGAAAAAGCATTTTGGATTACAATGAAGACTAGTATTTGCTTGGCAGATTTGGTTAAGGGTTAATTTAGGCTCAAAATTTAAATGTCAGTTGTTTGAATTTTAATCACATCTTTAATTGAGGAGGGTGTAGAATTGTTTAATAATCTGATGAAAAGGCTGTGTATTAGTGACTTCCGTGGGAGTTGGTGACATTACTTGAAAACTTGTTCCGTTAGTCATATTACTGCTTGAATCCTTTTAAAAATGTAAATAATTAGAGTTTAACTGACATTTTCTACCATTTACTCAAAAATTTTAATCATTCCTATGAATGCATTTCAGTTCCCGCATTGAGTATTTTTTTTTCCTTTCTCCCCAGAAATTGCTAAGCCTAAAGTAATAAGACAGATTTTGATTATGTTGTGACAAAAAGCCCAAATTGTATTAATGATGATTTGTGCGGCCTTTTCTTAGAAAACATCTTTAAATGTTGATATACGAGTGACCTGTATATCCTGAGATTTCAAGATTTAACTGGTTACCGAATTCCCTGAAATTCTGAACATCTCTTGAGTGCCATACCGGATCAGGTACTGTGGCATACAAAAGCAAACAAGAGGGTGCTGATCCCTGCCACATTTCCCATTGTAGTTATTTCAGCAAAGGGCCTGGCAATGTCAGTCATGATAACCCCTGCACCCACCTTGTTACTGGCTCAGTTAATCTGAAAGTGGCCATGGCAATGGCTTCTAGCATGGAAAGAGGGATCTTTGCCAAAGTGCCATTTCAATCCTAAGTCTAATTCCGCTGGTTTTCTCTGTGGTCCTAGAATAGATCACATGTTTTCCTATATCTCATTTTCCCTGTCCTTCCAATGGAACTGATCTTTATTCAACTTATTTCCAAAAACTGATAGAGGCAACAAATGAGATAATGAATACTAGAGTGTTATGAAGTGTCAAAATTTGGTTCTGCTCATGTACTTGTAAGACAAAGCCTTACTTAAGGGTAGATATGAAAATCTGGCTCACCAAATCCAAGTTTATTTCCTCCTACAAGTAAATATTGTAATCCAGGGATGACTGCCACCTTCAAGTACCCACAGTCTGCCAGGCCACACAGGTGTCATCTGGTTTCATTGCCACATGTCATTTCGCCTGTTGTGTTATATGGGCTAGCCATCTCTGCATGCCTACCTCTCTGCTTTTACCGAGCCTTTCTCTTAGGTATTTGGAAGATTATGAATTAGTCATCTTCTTTTACTGCCATTTTGTAAACTCAGTAAAACTGCATCAGAGAGTCAGAAGAAAAAAAAAAAGGAAAGGTGTTTTTGTTTTTGTTTTTGTTTGTTTGTTTTTAGAGAAAAGACTTAGGCATTCTGATTTGAAAAATGTGGGTTCTGGGGCACCTGGGTGGTTCAGTCGTTAAGCATCTGCCTTCGGCTCAGGTCATGATAGTCCTGGGATCTAGCCTGCATCGGGCTCCCTGCTCCGTGGGAAGCCTGCTTCTCCCTCTCCCACTCCCTCTGCTGTGTTCCCTCTCTCGCTGTGTCTCTCTCTGTCAAATAAATAAACAAAATCTTAAAAAAAAAAATATGGGTTCTGATGTTATAGATTTTCTGTCCTCTAATTTCAGTGATTCTGATTTGCAGTCAGTGGTCTGATGGATACATTGTATTCTCTTCTTTACAGGTAACTTCTTTCTCACTAATACTTTTGGCCTAGAGTTCAGTCATGAATTATTGCTCTAGGAAATTTGTAACATTTGGAATTCCAATTCAGTTCAACTAATATTCACTAAGTTGATTACAGAATGTGAGGGACAAAGCATATGTTCCCCTGCCATATGTATTCTTGTCCATAAGTAATACTCAAATCTGTTATCTGGACAAGAAACAAGCAATTGAGCCATTGTAATATAGGAAAAACAAAATTTTAATATGTGAAATACTGTGTAGTTGCCATGAGGCAGAAAAGAAACACATGCTCATTTGGTTATTGAGGAGAGACCACATATATTTTCCAAGAGGGAAAATGGCTCTTTATAAAAGGTAGTGATTGAGATAAGCAGAAGTTGGAAGGCATCCTGAGAGAGAGAGTACCTAAGCCTAAGCAGGGAGAATTGAAAAGCATAGAGCACATCAGGTGATCAGTGACTGTTTTTCCACTCTACCTTAAGCAACTCTACTTAGCAGGACAAACATTTCTTAAAATATAGTTTTGTTGGGAAGGCTAAATCACAAAAAAGTGAAAAAACAGAGCTCCCTGCTTAAAGCCAAGACAGGTGGGCAGAGCCTTCCTGCAATGCCTTATCTTTGCATTTAAAGGTGACTTCAGAGGGAATAGATATGTATTGTATGACAAAGTAATCAAAGTAATCAGCCTCTCTGATGTTTTGCAGAGCCCAGCTTGAAGAGTATGCCCCCAGAAAATGGACTTACATGGAGAGAGGAGTAGAAAGCTAAAACTGGATGATTTGAAGTCCTGCTTTGGAAGGACTTGCCTACTAGCTTAATGTATTTTATTTGATCCAAGTTGCAGTGGATATCACAGAGGACTTGTGTGGGAAGGAGGAACATGATCCAAAACTGTTCTTTAGACAAATTAATCTGGCAATGGCATGTGGGTTGGCCTGGAAAGTTGGCAATATGGCAGGATGTTCTTAGGCCAATGACAGGTAATGGTGAGATGGGCACAGAAACAAAAAAATCCCGTGAAATTCTGATCCACAGGATTTGGATAACTGATTGGCTATGCTTTCCTCCAACAGTACCTTCCCCCAACATTCCTAGAGAGAATCTGAAATCAGGCAGAAGGCATTGTTGAAGGGGACATAAGCATTAAGCTGAAGGAGTTATATCTTATTTTCTTCTGTTCACTTTCCACCTGAGGGAAAGTGGCATTCTCTCTGGAATGGGGCATTGAACTTTGATAGCTCTCTCATTAACTGTTAAGCAGTTTTCATATTGTCTGAAGTATTTTATACATGACTGTCAAAGGTTTCTATGCTTCAAGCAAGCATACTTACCAAATGAGCTATGGATATTGTATTTGAGGTCTTCATAAAATACGGTGATACCTTTGATTTCTTTAAATGCCAGATTTTTAACAAATAACTGAAATAAGTACACTTTAATCCCAATGAGCAGTATTTTTATCTGCCCATGATAGTCCAGTCAAGTTGCATCTCTCCGCTTTAGCCTTGCCGGTTTGACTATGCTGAGTGGGCTGGACCACTGCTGATCACAGTCATACAAAGCTCTAATGTTGACTGTGTGTAGTTTCAGTACCACCCCTGCCTTTATTCCATTAGCTCACATTTATATTCTCAAGTACCATTTTCATGCTAACAAAAAAATGCAGCTAGCTGTCAATGCCATTTCTTTGGCTTTCTTCTGTATTCCAAAACAGGTCACAAGCTAAATTGCCTACCGAGCCATCTGGGCCAGTATAAGAAGTAGGCATTGGTAGAAACTGTGACAAAATGGAGACCACCTGCCCTCTCCTAAATGGCAAGCCAGTACTCAGTTCTGCCAGTTGTTTCCCTGATGGAATGAGATTAATGTGTTTCAGTCCTTTAAAGCAGTGTTTCTTCAAGTAGGATGGATGTCCAGGCCAGCAGCAGCAGCAGCAGCATCACCTGAGAACTTGTTTCAAATTCAGATTCTTGGTCCCCACCCCAACCTTCTGAATCAGAAACCTGATGTGGGGTGGAGCATTCTGTGTGGTAACAAGGCGTTCTAGTGATTCTGAGCTCACTCAAGTTAGAGAACCATTAGTGTAGCAGACACCATGCTGTACCTCTCTAATTCCTCTTGAGGACTGATAACTGAGAGTTGTGTTTGAGTTTCAAGAAAGTCCCAATATGGAGATGTTTATTTGATTTTTACTGTTTTTAAAGCATGCAAAACCATAGAAGACATGCATGCTTATGCAAGCTAAATCCATTCTATGTGCCATCAGTTCCCAGCCTCTACTTAAGAGTCTGAAAGTGCTAACAAGAATGATGCTGTTCTGTAGAAAAAATATATGGACTTTTTCCCTTCGTGGATGAAAGTTTGCTGACATCAGACCTAGACAATATTTCTCAAACTTTTTTTCTGATATATTTCTGAGAGCAAAGGAGAGTCAGCATGTCCCCCTAGGAATCTGGGAACACATCCTGAAGCAATCAGCTACAAGTATATGATTTTGTTGAAGCCTTTCCTTATACATTTAAGATTTGTGTGAGTTTTATATATATATTCCATATATACTCCTATTTGGCTTATGATCGAGACAATGTGTTAAATTGCCTTCAAGTTAAATTCCTTAACTTAAGCCTACAGAATTTTAAAGAACATATATGCCCCTCAAAATGCTTAATCTACTCAATAAAATAGAGTCAAGAAAACAAGAAGTAACCCATAAAATGGAGGAGACTGTAAGTTATACACAAGAGCAATATGCAGTCTATATACTTGAGAAGAAAATATCCATTTTTTCCGTCTTACTTCCCATCTCTCCACTGCCTCATCTGAGTGACCAAAGAGCATGTACTAATCATTGACTACATTAAGTGAATAGTCAGGAGGCTTATTTTTAGAAGTGCTTGCCACTAGTTTGCATGGGATTTAGCACTTTCCTAATCCTTGCCTCATGTGATCACCACTTCATTTCTCCTAAATCACTTCTACAAAGATGGTAAAGAGTTTTGACCTTACGTGCCAGCACCAGTTGCTTGGAGGTAACTATTTGAAGCACTGTATTGACAATGATCATGAATCGAGGTAGGGCATAGTCAATTATCTGTGTCCGCTGTGGGTATAGCAGTGGCTATTGGTGGTCCAACTGGACAGACGCATGCTGTCCCCACTCCACCCAGCACCACTTTCTCATGAGAAACAATTTCTGAATGCTGGCAAGTCCTGCTTGTTGCTGAAGATTGTCTACGTTCTCTGAGCTACAAAGCAACCTACATTGTAAAGGGCCATGGTCATCATTGGAGGTATTCAGTGCCCACTGGTCTGTGTTGTACTTAATCGAGGTACAGTGTCTGTCCTATTCCAGCCTTTCAGATTTCAGCTTTTTCCAGACACCTCCTCTCTTCTTCTGTTTCACAAAATGCTGTTGACTATATGACCATTCAAATATGACTTTATATGGATCATTTAGGGTGTTAATATAATTAGAGGTCTTATCCAGACACATTGTCACTTAGAAGCCAGTCTTTCAGCCACTTCCTCTTGGAATAACACAAATCTTTTAAATGACAGTACCCTCTTCTCCAAGGCTCTCCTGCCACCTGTTTAATGATGCAGCATCACTAGTGCCTGTTTAGTGCTCAAGGTTTCTGGTACCATTCGTAGTTTCTCTAAAATTAATTAGGTTTCTCACAATTTATAACATCTCCCTTTCCCTAAGTTAATAGAAAGACCAAATACTCATCAATCCATTTATAAGCAAAAACAAAAACACAGTCACAAAAGTTGACATCAACATATTTGATGTTCAGTGTGACTGGGCAGGGCAAGTATTCTTTTTATTATTTCTATTTTTCGGATGAGAAAACTAAGGAATGGAAAGTACTTTCTAGCTGATAAACTAAAGCCAAGACTCAATCCAGATATTTTGACAACAAATCAGGGATCTCTGAACTGAGTTATGCCTTCTTTCCCTTTGCCGAGGCAAACTACCAACAGGTTCTAATCCCTGTGTTCACTTCCATTGCTGAGCTGAGCTCCATGCTTTGGTGCAGGGTTGGTGTTTAGTAAATATTTGGCCAAGAATTAAACTAATGAATGTACTCGTCTAACCCAGTTTATCTGTAGAATCACTTAAGATACATTTCTCACATTTACCTGCTTAGAATCCTATCTCAGTTTAAATTCTAGTTCCAAACACTGTATAAAAAAGTAGAATAGATGTTGATAAAACTATCTAAAAATAAGGAGACTCTCATGCCATTTAAATAATTTACCAAAGTAAAAATGGTTATAGCCCAAGGACTAGAATCCAGATATCTTGACTGTTAATTTTACTATCTTTCTTCTACATAACACAACAGAGCTGAATTCAAATAACCATAGTGTAGTGTTTGTATATGCATGTTTGTATGTGTGTGTGTGCGTACATGCACACATGCACATGTGTGTAAAGTTCTGGTTCTGAGGGTGCCTGTCTGGCTCAGTTAGTGGAACGTGTGATTCTTGGTCTCAAGGTTATGAGTTTGAGCCCCACACTAGGGGGTAGAGATTACTTTAAAAAAATTTTTTAATTAAAAAAAAAGTTCTAGTTCTGATTTTGTCAATAAACACCTATGTGATTGTTAGCAAGTTACTCAGTGTATTTGGATCCCCCTTTTATCATTTGTCAAATTAGGATGTTGGATTTGATGTTATACATCTGGAATTGTGGAATTTTAATGCTGAAAGATACTTAGAGATCACCTAGTTGTACTCCCTCACCTACAGATGAGGAAATTTACAGATAAGGAAAACTGATCTTTTCTAGCTCCAAAATAAATTCAGAGGGGAACATATGGGTTCCTAACAGAATCAGCTCTTCCAATACTGTGACTACCCACTTACCAAATGTGTGGTTGTGATGCACGCATGTAGTTTCTCCAGATTTAATTTTCCTACTCTGTAAAATTGACGGGGTCATCCTAAGGTTCCTTTCACATTTGAAACTTTGAGGATTAAGAAAGGCATCTTTGAAAACTGACATTTGTCTACCCCTGGGACAGGACTCAGAATGTCATGAAGCATAACATAACTCTAGAAAGAAATTAGCAACAGGAACACGTTAAGAGCATCCATCCAAAGGACTCTGATCACAGGGTGAATTTGCTCAATGAATACTTAAATGTGAAAACTGTTTGATTGATGTCTTATTTGAAAATGAATAACCTGGCATTCTTTGCCCTTGGCCCAAAGAAATGGAAAAAAGAACCAAGTGAGAGTGAAGTTTTATAGTTAATTTCCTATAGATTTGGATGCTACAAGTCAGAAAACCATCACTAGGTCCTTCTTAAGTATCACATAACTAGTTTCAGTATTTTTCAATTGAGCATCAGAAGCTATCAGAAGCTTCATAATCTATTAAATATTGTATTCCAAGTATCTGTTTACTGAGTTGTTACAAATTGCCAATGGGACAGGAACTGTTTGTCACTTCCAGAGCAATTAGTGTGTGAAAACTTATCAAAAGAAATCTGTCAAGTTTGAGTAAGTATAAATATTGCATGGAAGTCCCTCAGGAAATCAAACTGAGTGGGATACATTTTTTGCTCATGGCAGCACATGAGAATTTATTTTGTTTTATTTACTTGGCTCTGTGTTTCAGAATGTTGATAGCATTTCATGTAACCCAATGGATTAATCTTTGGCTCTGATAAAAATAGACTTTGATTCTTAGGGGAAAGCTAGAGTATCTGTTGAGTGATACAATAGTACTGGCTCCTTTCTTTCAAATTTTAAGAGCTCTTGTTTGCTTCCTGGTGGGAGCATTGGAATGGGAGTATAGCTAAAAGGGATATTACATAGAGATCTTCCTCCACTTCGGATGGGGTCACATCCCAATTAATCCATCATAAGTAGACAGTGCATTTCATACACCTAACCCACCGGCCATCATCACTTAGCCTAGTCTACCTTAAAGGTTCTTAGAACACTTACATTAGCCTACCTTAGGGCAAAGTCCTCTGACACAAAGCCTATTTTATCATAAAGTGTTCAATAGCTCATGTAATTTATTAAATACTATATTTGAAGCAAAAAACAGAACGGGTGTATGGGTACAGAATGGTTGTAAGCATATCAACTGTGGACCCTCCTGATGGCATGGCTGACTGGGAGCTGCGGCTGCAGCCACCGCCCGGCATCACAAGAGTGTGTAGGACAGTCTCTCGCCAGCCCAGGAAGAGATCCAAATTCACATTTTGAAGTATAATTTCTCCTGAATGCATAATTTCATACCATCATAAAGTTAAAACATCAAAAGTCAGGACCATCTGTAGTCTACTTTGCCACTTTTTTGACTCTCCAACCTTATCCTTTCTAGGCTTCAGTTTTTTCACTTTAAAATAAAGGACAGGTGATCTGTTGGATAATTTTTAGCTTCACTACCCATCTTACCTGCATTGATGTCTCCATTATCATTACATTATCTTTCTCATGCTCCTTCCTCATTGTCCTGGACAAATAAAAACACAGTATTTACAGGTAGTGACATTTGCTATAAAGAAAAATAAATTGGTATCTTTTATAGAGATGTCCCCCTTTCAAGGGACTCGGCATTTAGGTCAATATGATCTCACCAGTGTAGCAATCAAGACTTTTTGAACGACCTTTGCACTTTAGGACTCAACGGTTTTTACAAAGGTCACATGTTCAACTGATATTGGTTAGGATCTTTAACATAATCCATTTGAGACCGTTTTTGGCAACTGTGGTTTGTTTCTTTTTCTACACCATGGAAAATGGTTATAGTGTTATTATTACATTTTGGAAAGCTTATTACAATTTTAATTCAGCATTTTGTTGCTTTCTGTTGTTGAGAGTCACTTTTAACGATCCATCCCACACTGAAGCAATAGAGTTGATAATCTTCATATTATACTGAATATTTCTAAAATAGAAATCACTCCCATTTGTCCAGGGTTCCCCAACCTACGTTTTGTGACTTATTAATAGATGTTTTAGAAAAACAGTATGTGTGTAGAGGGGATTGTGGGGAGGGGGGAGATTTTATGATCAAGTAAATCCTGTGTGCTTAAATATGCTCTAAAGAATTTGAGGAATCTTGGGATGTTAAAAATCTCTTGCAAGGATTTATTCTGAAAGGATAAATTTAAAAATCTGTCAAACTTTGTGTAATTTAGGGCTTCTCAAAGTCATTTGATTATATAACCCTTTTAAATTTGAGATAGGTAGGAGGGAGACTACTTCTGTTAACAAAAAAATTAATATTCTAAGGACCATAGTTTAATAAACACTGCAGTATATGCTTAAGGTTGTTTGCATCTTCTGCTAAGCACTAAGTCACTTATGTCACAAAAGCAGTGAAACCACAATAATTAACTTATTTTTAAATAGCCAAACAGCATGTTAATTGGCTATGTTTTTTACTTTTACTTTAAAAATGATTAACTTAAAATGATTCAGATGTGCTTAGGACTCAGAGTGCTTTCACATAAAAACATCCTCACTACAGAGACTCTTTTTTTTTTTTTTAAAGATTTTATTTATTTATTTGATAGGCAGAGATCACAAGTAGGCAGAGAGGCAGGCAGAGAGAGGGGAGAAGGCAGGCTTCCTGCTGAGCAGAGAGCCCGATGCAGGGCTAGATCACAGGACCGTGGGATCATGACCCGATCCAAAGGCAGAGGCTTTAACCCACTGAGCCACCCAGGCGCCCCACTACGGAGACTCTTAACTATAGGAAACAAACTGAGGGTTGCTGGAGGGGAGGTGGGCAGGCGATGGGGTAACTGGGTAATGGGCATTAAGGAGGGCATGTGATGTAATGAGCACTGTGTGTTACATGCAACTGATGAATCACTAAACTCTACCTCTGAAACTAATAGTATACTATATGTTAATTAATTGAATCTAAATTAAATTAAACTAAATTAAAAAAAAGAATCCTCACTACATACCTGCATCACATTTATTATTATCCCCAGTTGGTGGGTTAAAAGTTGAAAGAGAATGTTTAAATGGCTTCACTTATATAATACAGGTTTGAAATTTGGTCTTTTTTTTTTTTTAAACTCCAATTAGAAAATTAACAAAGTAGATGACCTTTTTTTTTTCCCCCCTGATATCCATGGTTCATACAACTTTCTAGTTGCCTTGTCCTACAGGATTCAGAGAGGTTGCTATCACTGGCCACTGGCAACAGTCTTGAAAAATGTCTTTAGAAAAAGAAAATACAGTTTCATGTATTTGATTACAACTCTCTTTGGAGAGGTGTGGGTTGATTAATATTGTGCTGGTAAATTACTTTCTAACTTCTACCTTGTGATTTTGGAGATGCTAATTTATACTTAAAACTCTCCTATAGCTAATTAGGGGATAGACAATGTTCTCCTCATTGTTCATATGAGAAAACTGAGATGCTCAGAGATTACTTAGTTTGCCCAGAACTCACACACCATATTGAGTAAATAGTACACTCTACTTTGCTATTTGCTCTGTTGTTTGTTAAAATCCCCTGGTTTTGTATGGAAAAACTACCATACCAATTGAACTTCCCCACGACCTATTGTAGGGGTTTTCCTCCCCAAGACTTTAGTTGCTTGCTGGGAAGCACTTGCTTATTTATACTGAGTATCCTCTTGACATCAGCATGGGGTTACTTATAATTACAGGCACATGTGTAAATAAAATGATTAACTATTCTCATATAAACATAATTATATCTCTCAAAAATAATACATGCGGAAATGTTATAATCCAGTGATAAAGGGAAAGCAATCTGCATGACCCCTCCTTTGTATGTAAACAGTGGATTATTAAGGCAGAATATGTTTCCTGTTGCACATTTGGTTATTGAGGACAATTACACTTAGGACTCATCTAAGTATTAAACAACAGAAGTGCCTTTTCCAACAATTACTGTTCTCTATAAAAAGCTGACGTCCTTCTGCCATTTTCCAAGGACATTGCCTACATTTGAACTTTAGCCCAGGATTCTATTAAAGAGAGATGTATAAGAATTCAGCTACCTAGTTCTGAAACCAGAGTCTTCTTTTCTATCTAGTTGCTCCCCCCCCCCACCAAAGTAACTTTTAAAGATAAAATGGGGCACGTTAACTAATCAGTGCTGGTGGCTAGTATATCACTTCCCCAGCTTAGAACAAATCTGGAGATCACTCCTTAAAGAGAGGAATCACGGAAAGCCTGGAGCTGAAGAAGTTTGATTTCCTTGGAGCACAGTAGTTCACTGTAGCAAATCATTTAAGCTCACTGTCATTTAGGATTCGTCCCTGTAATTGAAAGCATAGCATCACGTGTTCATTCACAAAGCATTTACCTAATTCTTCAGAAAAATTAGAACTTTGAAGCACACATTTTCAGGTGTGGCTGCCTCTCACACTTGTCCCACTGGCACTCTGGGATGAGTAAGTATTTGCAAAAAAAGACTGTGATAAATTATTCAGCCAATATTTTTAAATACACATTTACGTTTGGGACCAGCCAACCAGTCAGTCAGCGTGTTTAGCAAGTATTTGCTACAATATTAAACCACCGTCTCACTCAAATAATAGAAAAATAGTTCAACCTCACATTTAAGGAAAGAGTAAGAATTAGCATTGATAGCGAGAGACTTTGGGAGAAGAATAAATTAAGACTTAGGAATTATTCTGTCCCTAAGTAGGGTGAAGAGTTTGGATTAGTTACTTTGTTGCACAGTTTCTCAGTTAATAGAAAACTGTAAAATGCATTGAAAAACCACAAAATGTTATGTAGGTATGTGGCACTGTGATGCACTATAATGATTATTATCTATAAAATGAGAGAAGTGATTCAAATAGTTTTCAGGGTGACTTCCAGCCTTATGATATCAAAATTATAGGCTCTCTGGGTCTGTAATTTGAACATTAGCTCAGTAAGTATTGCATAGTGCTTGGCACATGCTTAGTAAACTATAAATGCTTATTCCCTTGACTTAAAGAGGTTGGACTTCTTTTAATCAACTATCAGTATACCTTTTAGTTCTCTCAAAATAAAAATCTTATTGACTGACAGTATGAGTACTGGTAAAATGCTTAAGGGATTATGATTACTTTCTATTTATATGTAATAGCAGGCTGAAAAAGAATCATTGGGCAACAGTATGAGTTTCTAACTTGACCATTTCTTTCATGAATACAGTAGCATTCCAATGCCAGAAGACATATTTGTAATGATTATTCCTTTGCTTTCAGAGCTGAGCTATGCTTGGATCTTCAATGAATACCCTTCCTATCAGGATAATCGCCGCTTCGTTTCTCAGGAGACTGGGAATCTATATATTGCCAAAGTAGAAAAGTCCGATGTTGGGAATTATACCTGCGTGGTTACAAATACAGTGACAAACCACAAGGTCCTGGGGCCACCGACACCACTAATACTGAGAAATGATGGTGAGTTTCCTAAGGGATTTTGTTCTGGGTTTTTTTTTTTTTTTGTGGTCCCGTGTTGCATATGGAAAATTGTCACATTATTGGCACACAAACCCTGATTGTCTAAATTAAATTTAAGAAAAGTTTAATGCTTTTTACATTCGGTACCTATATTTTCTCCATTTGTGTAAGAAAAAACCCATGAATCCATTTTGGAAAACTAAATAGTAGTTTAATTGCTAATTTCAACAGGAATGGAATGTGGATTTAGGTAAGTATAAATAACAAAGAAATCTATTTCTTGTTCTTTTTCACTTAATATATGAACACAGGCAGAATGAAGTGGAAGGTTGAACAACTAGCTCATTAATTAATTCTATGTAATTTAGTATTCAGTATCCAGAAAGAAGTTTTAAATTATCCAAATAACTTCTGGATTAATGATACTAATGACATAGTTCACACCACAGTGAAATATAGGAATACCAATGCCTATTTGAGAAATAAGTTTTAATTTCCAACAATCATGTGAAAAGATTTCAAGAAAATATATGAATTTCACCTTAACTATCTAGATAGATGACATAACAATGTGCTTTTCAAAGACAGTCCTACTGAATTGTATATCAAACTCTAGTACCGTTATGCCTTTCCCCCACTCTGAGTATTTATATGTATTCTGTTCCCTCTTCTTGAAATGCTTTTCCTTCTCTGAGTCTCAGCCTTTCATTTGACTGACTTATACTGGCCCTTTCCTTTTCTTCAAGTATATCACTTTCTCTAGGAAGTCTTCTCTGCCTGATCCCATCTCCACTATGCTGCATCAGGTGTCTTCTCGATAAAGTCCAGCAACGTCTATAACTATACTCCTAAGAACTCTTCATTCTGTATCACAATTACCAGTGTGATACCTGTCTCCCTCGCTACAAACTTGCTGTTTAGAAGCGCATGCAGTGCCCTGATCAATAGTATATCTCCAGCACTTCATGCAGTAACTAGAACATAGATGCTTCTTAATAAATACTTATTGAGTAAAAGAAAACAAAGGCATACTCAGTCTTTCAAAAATGGCTGTCATAATGATTTAAACAGTCATGGTTTACATGTCTAAGTTTCTACTCTTTCTAAATTCCTTTCCCATCGAGGACACATTGGAACCTTCCATTATGAACAGGAATCACTAGACTCATTACACAGATGAAGAGACTGTCAGACAAGAACATTAACAACAAGCATTTCCTGGGAGCTTGCTGTTTGCTGGGTGCTCAGGATTTCACCAGGATTATTTCATTCAAACTTCAAGCAACTATATAAGGAACTTCCTCTTTTATTTATTTTTTTATAGATGAATGAACTTGGGCTCAGACATGTTAAACAGCAAATCCCAAAGCCCCACAGCTAGCTAAAAACTAATGGCTTCAAGATTCACACTTGGCTCCCATGTCCTATTAATTCCAGAGCCTAATATCTTAACTCCTCACTCACTGTTTGATTTCGTTACACTCTGCCACCTCTTACCTGAATTTATAAAGAAAAACTTGGCAAATTGGCAAATTCAAGCCTGGAACTCAGATTTCTCTCCAAATGTGTTCCTCTTCCCTTCTGTACTGAAAGGACTTAGTACCCAAGTGGGGCTGTAAATCTGAACCTCCCGGAACAGGGCATTTGCGGACAAACCAGCTCTGCAAAGGGGGTCTGAGCACATACACCATGCTATGTAATTTTTTAGCAAATAATGTAGATTTCAGTCATTCCTTTATTTATTCCTTCCTGCATTTCACATGGATTTATTTAATACTTACTGTGTAACAGATACTACCCTGGTACCAGGGAACAAGAACAATAGGTACCTATCTCATTGCACTTATATTCTCTAGGAGGACACAGGTAAAAACAAACATAAACAAAAACAAAAGCCCAGTTATTGTAGGTAGTAATAAATAAACCAGTAGGATAAAATAGAGGCTCTGTGGCATGAATGTCTACTTTAGTCAGGATTGTCATGGAAAGCCTTTCTGAGGAGGTAACCTGCAAGCTGAGACCTGAATGATAAGAAGTCAGCCCTGTGATGATCAGAGGGAGGAGCAGTGCAGGCTGAATTAGCATCACATGCAAAGGCCCTGAGGCCTAGGGTGAGGGGGAGACCACTTATCATGTTCAGAAGGAAAAGAGATTGTGAGCATGGTTGGAGCACAGTGAGCAGAGTGAAGGGTGTTTTGAGTTGAGGTTGGAAAGGAATCAGCAGCCGGATCATGTAGACCAGATTTTATTTCAAGTGCAATGAGAAGCCATGAGAGGATTTTATTTAAGAGAGTGATATGTGTTTTTTAAAAGTTTGCTTAGTTCCTGTGTAGAAACGGACTTCTAACAAGTGAGAGTGGAGACTAGATATCCAACTAAAAGACTATTGCAGTAATTCAGTTGGGACATGATGGGAGCTTGAACTACGGAGTAGTAGCGGATAATAGAGAAGTGGGCGGATTGAGGATAGTCTGTAGGTAAAACTGCCAGGACTTGCTGAGGCACTGGATGTGGGAGGTGTTAGAAGAGAATGTCAGGGATGACACATGGGTTTCTGATGTCACAACTGGGTTTATGGGAATGCCATTTACTGAAATGGTTTCACTGAATAGGTTTATAAGGGAAAATCTGAAGTATTATTTTAGTCATTATTTGTAAAGCCAAAAGCATGCCTTCTTTCTTGGCAACAAAAAGAATTATTTTGTTTTATGCTTCTTGTCCCATCTCTCTATCCTAATACTCATCTGATATATCACATGCTTATCAGCTTGCCTTCGTCCCCAACCTTGCCCACAGTTACATGTGATCAAGCATGGATCATAGGTCCATCTACCTTTGTTCTGGGGAGCAGCACCGTGCTTGCCAGATGACATGTGTTAAATGAATATGTTGGAGTAAGCTGAATTATATTAAATAAAACTGAAAATTTTATCAGTTTAAAGAGAAGAGTAGTCAAAGGACCATTTTTGTCCAAAAGCTATTGATGCTATCTCTTCACAGACCTAAGGATGAAGAACCTGTTTCAAAAGATGTGCTTCACTGGCATTGTGTACAGAATTACTTAAAAATAAATCCCTGTGACCTCTGCTTATAATGCACTTATGCCAAAATGTCTGTTCAGTGGTGTTATTATCCATTCAGGTGTGTCAAATCACAAATGTAATGAAATATTGATGAAGCACTAAGACACAGCCCAGGAGATACATTGCCCAGAATTGCTAGAAGGAACAAAAATTCAGGAACACAAGAACTCCAGAATCATCACGGACACCTCAAGTTGCCAGCAACTTTGCCTTTTGCTTAGCTTTTAGATATATCTTGACTTGTCTAGTATATCTTCATCAAGATGACAAATGTTTTTTACTGGAATATTTTATCACAAAATGAACAGAATAAGGATCTCATTCTTCAGCAATTAATGCCCATTTATTCTTAATTTCCATGAGAGTTGCACGGTGAAAATTCATAATATGTCTTTCCCATTTAGGCTGGAGTATATAAAATGGATACTTGAACTACATTACTAAGGACAAAATAGGTTATTTAATTAGCTCTTCTCTGGAGGTAAGATTAAAGGGGAAATATAAATCAAGAAGGGATTGCAAAATAAAGATGACATTCTTGTTAAAGTCTACTCTATGAGAATAAAATCAATAAAATGATCATTCTGCATGATCTTGTATTTAGCGACTATATATTAAACTAATAAATACAAGGTTGTATAGAATTTGTGCAACCATTTTGTTAATTGAAGCTCTTTCAGAATTTCACATCCCCCTTCTGTCTCCAAAATGTAAAGAAGCAAGGCAACAGAGTCTGTTGCCTGAAGTGAAGTAATTGTCATGGCTGGTCATTTTTCCTGCAAAGAGCAGATGTAGTTTAAAGAACTAGATGTCCTCAATATTCAGGTTATTCCCTTGAAGTTCCAGCTAAGCAGTTCTGGACTGTGATTCATTGTTCCCAGCCCAAAAGGTTACAGTGAGTCATAAAGAGTGAAGAGTGAACGTTGACTCGAGTCCTGATAGACATCAAATGTGATATGTGTCCCATGTTTATCCCACTGACCCTAGAGACCCTTTGCCCCTAGCTCACCACGGTTTGGCAAGACTTTGGTGCTTTATGTTGCCTTCCCACCCACACGCTCTTCACATGCCTTACCCTTTCCTGGGGCTCAGATTGTTACTGAAATGTGGGGCAGGGTGGTTTGAGGTAAGCCTGAAGGACTCTGGAGCCAGGTCCCCAGGGTGGAATCCAATTGTACCACTTATTAGCTGTGTGACTTTGGACGTCACTGTAACCTCATTTCATTCCAGTTTTCCCAGCAATCAAGTGAGAATGATGGAAGCTAGCCCAGAGGCTTATCTTCTGGGTTAAATTACAAATAGAGTGACAAAATAAAATGCAACATCAGTAACCTCCTTACCTAGATATACTCAACAAATTATATTTTAAAAAAACAGATTACATAGTGAATAGATAGCATTATCCTTGTTTTTTAAAGTGTATGTAGGTGATGACAGAGACAGCTGAAAATACCATTCTCCAACATGCTAACAGTGTTAAACTTGGAAGGGTTTAACTTTCAGCGGTAAAATGCTCAATTATTTTTTTTTTTTCCTATTTGCTTGGTCATCTTTTTTTTCTACAATGATTAGAGATATTTTGAGTTTTTAGGAAAACATTTGGTAAAAGGGTTATTTACAGATGGCCCTAACAAGGAACTTAGAAATCACCCAACTTTGTATCTTTATTCTTTGGGAAAGAAGAGAATTAAAGACCAGCGGAGTAAGGTTAAAGGTTAAGGAAGCATCAGGGTCAAATTCCCATGATCAAAAAAAAAAAAAAAATTCCCATGATCCAGCCCCATGCTACTTAACTGAGTTTCACAAATGCTGTTTGGGGCTCTAGATTAACAGATTTGCCTTCTTTTCTGCTATGATTTTTAAATTTCTTTGTATTAGTTATTCTAAATAACTATACATTGCTATTAGTATTTACCTCTAGGAAGTATGAAATTGAATTATTACACAAATGTGAGAGAATTTTATAACAGAGTTTATCTAGATATTTTAAAATCTGCTTTGGAAAAATAATATAATTTTTTTGTGGGAAAGTGTACCTGTTGCTTAGGTACCATGGAGAAAAAAGATTTGAGAAAAGCATATCCTAATTATTTTTATGATAGGTACTAAAGTAGTCTCTGGATCAATATTAGCCAACTGTTGGTTACTAATGATAATGAGCTTGCTCTGTTATGAGCTTCCTACACAGATCTCAAAGAATTGTCCCTAAATTTCTATAAACAAAGGTAATAGATTACCCATAGAGCATTAAGTACAAGAGAAATCATGGATTTAGATGATAGTTATAATGGCTATTTCTTCTGTCTTTAATTACTATCCCTGACCTCCTCTAAAATGGCTAAAGAAAAGAATTAGCAGAGATGACTACAATCTTGGGAAAATGAGGTCATGTCCATGAGGATGTTTTATGTACATTACATACACAGGTATATAATTGAGCAGGAGTTATTATATGACCTTTGCCCTTTTCCTCTGTTTTCCTCTGGCTGGCTGGGGATTGGTTTGGCAGTTCTTTGTTTTGCTTATTAGAACCCAGACAGATTTTAAGCAATTTACAGTCACTGTCTGTCTGATGGCTCCTTGCTTTGTATAGTGGGTATTAAATATTTTTGAATATTATCCCCAATTAGAACTCTAAATAGAAGAAATACTAAGGAACAGGGGAATGGGGTTTATCCTCTCTTTGCCTTTCAAAATCTCTCCCTGTTTCTCCCCTTCTCTTATATATACATTTATAAATATATATGTGGGTTATGTTGTATAAATATACATATGTTTATATACACTCGATATATTGTCTTTGGAAATTAAAATGTAAACTTAATTATTTAAAATTTATGTTCTCATATATAACCCAAATAACTGGTGATGTTTTTCTAAGTTCTCCCTCGTTTTTCTCAGCCTCATTTTATGTAGCCATGAAAATGCTGAGCGTGGGGAGCACTGAAGCATTTAACATTCTCACCTGAAGTCAGCTTTAACGCAGTGGACAAGAGACTAGCTGATAACCTCAGCTTCCCGCAGTTTCAGAGCAAGGAGGACAGAAATAGATGTGCTGGACATAGGGTTGAAAATGTGCCAACCAACTTTGTCTTTTTTTCGCTATGGCCTCACCTGGGATGCAGTGAAGGCGGGACGGGACTAAAAAGTCAAGAAGAAAAGAAGTCATGAAATGTGGGCTGCAGTCTCAGATCTACCACTAACTCACATGACAAAAATCATGCCATTTCTTTGGTCCTCTGTTTTCTTAGCTATTAAAATGTGTGATTTGTAATAAGTCAGATCTGAGCTTAAATCTAGTTATCCTATAGGATTCTAGTCACAACTCTTCTACGCTACCTTACTCCAATCCCAACATTCACACAGGCCAGGTAATAGCTAGTGCTAATCCACAGATGCCACTCATTGGGCCGGATTTCTTCCCAAGGCTAAAAACCAATCCTAGCCCCAGACCAGGTGCATTCACTCTTCTGATCAAAATGGTCACTTGTTAGCCTTCGCCTCTATGACCGTTAGTGGCTCAGAAGACAACATTCCCCTTAAAGTTCCAAATTTAAGACCAAAGACTAAAAAATGGAAAGGATAAAACTAGAATATTGTAGAATATTCTATAATGTTGATGCAATATATGTATCCTCCATTATGATATGTCACTTGTTCATAGTAAACTTTTCTAATACTGCCCCAAGCTGGATTAGAACTTCAAGTGAGTATTAACAACCACTGTGTGTCTTCATAAACAAAGCAGCTTGATTTCTTGGCCACTTAATTAACCTCGTGGGACCAGATCACAAACTCATTCATTAAGAAGATTTTTTTTTTATTATTGTAAACTTGATCTACAACCCTTTATTGATGACCTAGCATTTAGATTAGCAAGGATGACACTTCTGCCTGGCAATAGGTGGAAATACATTCTTCACTTAGACATAGTTTTATGTTGCTTAAGATCTACCAAAACACTTTGCTTTATTTTACTCTCACTTCTAATTGCAACTTTTGTGTGGCTTTGTCACAGCAATCATGTCTTGTTTTTAATTTTCTAACAACATCACAGTTGAGGATCTGTGGGTGTAAAACGTGTTTTATGAGGGGAATATCTAAATGACTAGAGGATGTGAGATATTTTGCTAAACTGCCATTGCTAATCTGATTTAATAGCATCTTAATGGCTCTGGATATTTTGAAGGCTTGACAAGCTTAGAAACTTGGCAGTCAGCTTTAGACCTCTAGCACAGTCATTCCATTTCAGGTCCATGGGGGCCAAAGGTCTTGGATGGTCATTTAGCTAGTCAGTTAGGAAGCATCTGTTAAGTACCAGTTGTGTGTGGTATATTATGAAATAAAAAGATGTGATCCCAGCCCCTGAAAACCTATAGTCTTAGAGAACTCCGAATTAATGAAGGGTCTAAAATTTCATTCTTATTAGAATCATTAAATTGAGTTCCAGAAAACACTTGTACAGACAGTGGGATTTGAAATGAGTAAGGGAAACAGAGGTGTCTAGCCTAAAATAGAGATGACTTGGGACATTCATTTGATTATGCATTTAACCAACAAATTTTCATTGAGTACCTGTTGTATACCTGTCACCAGGAACGCAGACGTCTGTGTTTAACAGATTACAGTTCAGCTGAGAAGCGTAACTGCAGCCTAAGGCAGGAGTGGGCTATATTGAGGGAGAGGGAAGAAGTAAAGCAGGTTCATTTAAGTTTCTTTTGTAATAAGAGCCAACAAGAAGCAGTGAAGGATGCAGTGAGATTATGCATGTAATTGTGCCTTGGATGGGAGGAACTCTGGCCTCGTTGAGGATCAGCCCAAGCTTCCATCAAGAGTTGAGGAAAGAAAAGAATTCCAGGCCTTCCAGTATTTGTTTAAAGGAGGAATCATTAGACTCCCTCCTGCAGGCCAGTATGGCCTGTGGCCTGTTTTTGTGTTTAAAAAAAAAAAAAGTTCAACATTTTCTCCACAGAAATGTTGGGTATTCTTAGTTAATTACTAAATTCTCTGTAATTTTTGTTGCTATTGCAAATGGTTTCTTATTTTTAATCACATTCTCTAGTTAGTTATTGCTGATGTACAGAAATGCTATTTTTTTGTGTGAGTCTACATTTGGCAAGCTTGCTGAAATCTCTTGTTAGCTCTAATAGTTGTTGATTTTATCAACCCTCTCAAACTTTGCTATTTTTCTCATTTCCTCTAAGCCAGGCAGGGGTCAGCCAGCTAGGACCATATAGCCTATATAGCCCTATATAGCCCTATATAGCCATATAGCCCACCACTGGTTTTATAAATAAAATTTTATTGGAAACTAGCCATGTCCTTTTGTTTACATATTATTTGTGGATGCTCTTCAGCTATAATGGCAGAGTTAACAGAGACTGCAGAGCTCACAAAACCTGAATAAAATCCTTGTTCTCTCTCACTTTACAGTCAAACTTTACCAGTCTCTGACAACATGATAATATCTTTAAATATGTGAAGACTGTCCATCAAAAGACTTGATTTGTTGTGATTCTACAGACTTGAACTAGGACCAACATGTACAAATTAGAGGGGGAGAGAGAGTATATTATTAATTAATTAATATATAATTATATATTAATTATAATTCTATTATTATTATTTATATTTATTATATATTATATGTAATATATTATTGTAATTATTTATATATTTATATTATAATTAATTAGTATATAATTATATATAATATATAATTAATTAATATATATTAAGGCAATATGAAGAACTTTTTAGTAGACTGACCACAAAAGTACTTACTCAAAGGAAGATGAAAGCTGACTTTCTTTCACCTAAAAGAAGATGACCTCATAATTAACTGCCCAAACTGGAAACTTAGCCAATTACTTCAGCATGTCAGGTAAACCAGGACTGTTATAGTCAAGCATGGATACATTCACTCTGCCTTTATAGGAGATAGCATTCTGGAATAACTCAATTATCTCTGCACTTTAGTTATTGAGAAGGAAGGAAAGATTTCAGATTTAAAGTTAAAACATGTTTATTTTCCCATCCTACAGATTTCTGAGGATACCCTAAAACCCTGCATTTAAGAGATGATATACAACCTTCAGCTTCCTTACTCCTCTCCAGCACTGGGGGGCAAGGGTCATTGTTTTGATAGTTGTGGCCTCAAACTCAATGGGAATTCACCTTTTGGAGGGTGGAGAGTGGTAGAAGGGATTCCTTGGATGGTCCCCTAGACCTCACAATGTCTCCTTCAACCGCAAGTAAAATAAGTCTTTTTTAAAAGAGCAAAGTGTAAACTCAGCCAAAGGGATTTGTAGGACTAATGAGGTATTTCCAAATATTTTTAGCTTAATGAACTACACATCATATGACTTAGTCCACCAGAAAGTCAATGTGGGAACTTTTCATAAGATGATTTTTGCAATTTTTTTTGGTAGAAAATCCCATTCTGTGGAAGTGTGTAAAAGTCCCTTCTGTGGTTTAATTTAGCAAGCACAGATTCCAGCTAAGGCAGGTGTTGGCAAAATGTCACGGCACTCAACTCTGCAAAGTGGCCTCTTTCTGCCAACACAGCACTCTGCAAATTGTAGTTAAACAAGCATAGTGTGCGACTGATTTCTCTTTCATATTCTGTAATTTTCCAGTTATTTTGTTAAATTCTATGTTCTTGAAAACATCGGCATCACGTTAATGATTTTTTAGGTTTCAAAAGGGGAGCAGTCATTGCCACAAGGTCATATCCAGGGTCCAGGATCTTGACGGGCATCATCCCCAATAAGATTCTATTACTCCTACTCTCCCAATGACTAGTATTATTGTGTTGTACTTTTTGCTTTGGCTTGACATGTCATGGTTACTACAGAAATTCTTAAAGTGTACTCCCTGGACCAGAAGCTTCAACATCACGTGGGGAATTGTTAGAAATGCACATTCTCGGGCTCTATCTCAATTTCTTAAATCAGAAATGTAAGCCCTCCAGGTAATTTTAAGTTTGAGAACCACTGGTTTAGAAAAAAAAGAAAAAAAAAAACCAACCCTAGGAATTTCTAATTATGTCTTCCTCAGAAAGTCAGCTCTTTGGGTTATTTGGTAAATAATCATTACCTACATATGCCACCATGAAAAGCCTGAAAAAGAGTAGCATACAGGGGTCATAATGGTAACAATCAGGTGTGTGTTATCCATACTGTGTTATTGCTAGGCACAGTACATGTCTTAGGGTTGGTGTTACATGAATATTTACTGAATTACTCCATCGGAATATAAACATAGCTAAGCCTTTGACTCCTGAGGATTCTAATGCGTAGAATTTCAAGTACTGACCTTTCACTATTGTTATGATGGGTCTCTTACTCCAGAATGGAAAACACTGCCAAACATTCTCATGAAATGAGACTTCTATTTTTCTTTACATTTAAAATTGTAGGTGTAAATGTCTCTAAAATTGAAAGTGAAAACTGTCTCTGTAGACTATTTGTATCATGAATGAATGAAATCATGCAAGAGAAAGGGAATATTACTGAGATCATATATCCTGGTTGATTCTGACTATATGATATGCACTCTTTATTTCTACTTACCTTGGTTGTGTGGACACAAGTAGGCCTTTATGTCTTCCCGCCTTTTAAATAGTTTGAAGATGGAAAAAGGGTCTGGAGCAATTCCATCAGTAGACTTTCTCTTTCTGCGTAATCATTCTGTAAATCAGCAGAGCAGCTGTAGACCAATTAAGTTCAAAAGTGTACAGGTGGTCAAAGGAATGACTTGAAAAATGTACTCTTGTTTTAAAGGGACTTTTGTTTCATAAAAAATAAAAGCAGCAATAGCTTTTTGAATTTAATGTAGAAAGTAAAGGCCAAAATAGTTAAAATGAAGTAAATAGTCAAATAAAAATATAGCTTGGGCCAGATGTAACCAAATTAAATGGAACAGTTTGCAGGTGTCCCCGCCCCCCCAAAATGTTGATAATATAGTTGGAGAAAATTGCTTCCTTCATTTTTTATGACTGTAATACTGGGACAATCTTTATATATAATGAAAATTCTTTAAACATCATGAAAACCATGCCATCCCATCTCTGATCCATATCTTTATGTCCTATAACTACTGCTATAAATCCAGATCAATCTGTATTATTACTAACTCTGTTACTTTAATTTCTAAAGCTATAAATATAGATCAGTGTGTATTAACCCAGAAATCATCCATATAACCACCTAAACAACCTAGAGCTCATGTTAGAAAAAAACCTACTATAATTGAGTGAACTCAATACAGGGAACCATGATGATGATACTTTAGAAGAGACTTCCATGCCTGGAAAGAAGTGTACATTTTACTTAATGGCTACTGTGTGTCATAATATAAGACCTATGTTCCTCCATCTTTTCCCTCTCTTCCACAAATTCCTACTGATCACCTTTTTTATTTGTTTTATTTTTTCCATATGCCTGGTACTGAGCTAGGATTTGTGAGGACTACAGAAAAAAATCAGAAGTATTTCCATTCCTCCAGGAAATGAAAGCACAAAGAAAAAGATAACATATTTATAAATAGCTATAAAGATGATAGAAAACAATAATGTTATTTGAGAGTGGCCCAGAATTTTATGTGTAAAATGACATTATTTTATGGAAGTAGTTTTTTAGTGCCTATTAAGTGAAGAAACAATGATAGAAGCTAGAGATAAATGTGAAAAAGGCAGACACATTACTTAATCTCATGCATTTTACAATCGGGATGATATGACAGATACTAGAGTCATGAATAAACAAGATGATTATGAATTATGTAATTAACATGGAAGAAATAAGATGTTGATAAAGAATAACATAGGGGCTTATTTGAGTTAGTGTGATAAGAAAACACTTCTCTTGAAGGGACACCATTTGAGCTGAGACATGTAGCAAGGGAAAAGTCATCCACATAAAAATCACGGGGAAAATGAGAAATGAAAGACATTTTTACACAAAGACTTGCATGCCAATGTTCTTAGAAACATTACTCCTTATAGCCAAAAATGGAGGCAACCTAAATAAATGCCCATTAACTGATATTACGGGTTGAATCATGTCTCCCAAAAAAGCTATGCTGAAGATGTAACCCCCACCTCAGAATATGACCTTTTCTGAAAATATGGTCTTTATAGGTGTAATTAGTTCAAATGAATTCATTATGGGTGCTGGTGGGTCCTTAATCCAATATGACTGATGTCGTCATAAAAATACAATAAGAAGACACACAGAACATGATGACAGGGATAGAGACTGGAGTGACGGAGCTGCATGGCAAGGACCACCACAGATGGACGACCACCACAGATGGACGACCACCAGCGGAAGCCTGCAAGAGGCAAGGAACGATTCTACCAGAGTGTCAGAGGGTGTGGAGCCCTGTCATGGCCCTCATTTATGATTTCTAGCCTCCAGAATTGTAAGAGAATACCTTTCTTTCTCTTTAAGCCACTCACTTTGTGTTACCTTGTTGCTAATATGACCAGGGAACAAATAAATAACATGTGGTATCTCCAAACAGTTGAATACTATTCAGCAATAAAAAGGAACAGATTACTGATACATACTGCAACAAGGATGATCCTTGATAACATTCTGCCGAGTGAAAGGGTCCAGATGCAAAAGAACACAGAGTGTCTAATTCCATGTTTATGAAATTTCCAGAAAAGGCAAACTCTCAGAGACAGTAAACAGATTAGAGTTATTGCCTGGGGCTAGAACAAGTTCTGAGTCTTGACTATGAACAGGCAGGAAGGACCATGGGCGATGGAATTGCTCTAAAACTGGATTATGGTGATGGCTTCACAGCTTGGTCAACTTACCAAAAATCTTTGAATTGCACTTAAAATTGGTCAGGTATTTATATGTAAATTATACCTCCATAAGTGTGTGTGTGTATGTGTGTGTGTGTTTTATTTTTATTTATTTATACTTTTTTTAAAGATTTTATTTATTTATTTGACAGACAGAGATCACAAGTAGGCAGAGAGGCAGGCAGAAGCAGGCTCCCCGCTGAGCAGAGAGCCCGATGCAGGGCTCTATCCCAGGACCCTGGGATCACAACCCGAGCTGAAGGCAGAGGCTTTAACCCACTGAGCCACCCAGGCGCCCCTGTGTGTGTGTGTTTTAAAAGAAGTCAGGGGAAACATTGAGAACTGAGGCAAAGAGGTTTAGTTGCTATCTGGTCATTTAAAGGCCACTGTGGGATGGAGAATAGGCCGGACAGAGGAGAAAAAGGATCCTGGAGGAGTGGACTTGGAGTCTGGGCCTCGGTACGTAGGCATTTAGGATGAGGAGAGAACAGGGCTGGGGATCTTCCACTCTGTCTCTGCATTGCAGTGATATTTCAGTTTCTCAGGAAAAAGGTCCTGTGAGATATATTTTTTCCTTGGTATATCTTTCAGAGCTGGGTTAAAGAAACCTAGTGTATATGTAATGTTTATTGAAGGAGGAGGGAGGGGGAACCCTGATGGCTGCTAAAACAGCCTTGCCCCCCGTATTTTAGCAGTATTGTCTCATCTCCTTCCCACACAGGACACACTGCAATGCAGACTGTTTTGATTTCCTGAGAGCACAAAAGACCTCTTTTTCTCAAAGCAATTCTTTTTTTAATTAGCCTTGTTCCTGGAGTACGTAACCACACACACGGCAGTAAAAGGTGTTAACTTGTTCCTGTACTCATAGTCATACTGCTGATATTTATGGGATGATGAGTCAACGGTTCGCCGTTGGTTAGCAAGTTCAACAGCTGTGTGCGAATGCCGTCATAAGCAAGCGCCACTTCTTTACCGGCCCTGCTTGGTAGCAAATGCTCAAAGAAAGGCAAACCCAAACTGAAGTGCATGAGAACTCAGCCTGGCCAAAAAGGAGGGAATGGTTTTGGATCTGGATGTGGCAAGCATGGATTTCGTGTATTTGAATCTAGTTTTGTAGTGTTATTCAT
The DNA here is from genome assembly GCF_963455335.1 of Martes martes. Taxonomy (NCBI): domain Eukaryota; kingdom Metazoa; phylum Chordata; class Mammalia; order Carnivora; family Mustelidae; genus Martes; species Martes martes. The sequence continues at coordinate 173,147,366 of NC_137888.1, read as the reverse complement.
TACAGGGGTGAGAGGCCATAATAAAAGAGGAATCAACCTGGAGCTGCAACCTGGAACACTAACTAGTTTGTTGTAAAAATGAAGACAAACTGCTTGACCTCTTTGAGATTACAGCCGTGCTCGCAAAAGGAAAAGACAGATTAGGACCGATTTTAATTCCGGGAGAAGTGGTTTAGAATCCCCTCCCCCCAACCTTTTTAAAAAGATGCATTTATTTTAGAGAAAAAGAGAGTGCACACACATAGTGGCCAGAGGAAGAGAAGTTTTAGCAGACTCTGCACTGAGCAAGGAGCTGGACGTGGGCCTCAATTTCATGATCTTGAGATCATGACCTGAGCGAAACCAAGAGTCCAGCACTTACTTAACTGACTGTATAACCCAGGTGCCCCTTTTGAGAATAGGTTACTAGCTACAGATCCACTCTGTGGGAAAGTTATGAATCCATGGATGCCAAGATTAAAAATGCTCAACTAAATTATTTCAAATGTCCCTTCCAAATCCAATCCTCCCTATCATTCTATGAAAGGGAAAAACTAAACAGGTATGTTCAACTTTGCACTTTTGATGACATACCTAGCTAGACAGCTATGTCATCTGACAGTTTTGATTTCCTTTTTACACATTAAGGAAATCCCCTTGATGCTTCCCAAACATTAAAGCTGCATCAAAAAGGATCATCTCTGCAAAATGAATGAAATTATTTCCCTCTGCCATTGTACCTGTCATCATCTGTTCCTTGCTTTTACCTTTTCTTCTGAATCCCTCAGTCTTTTTTTCTGTAACTATGGAATACCTAAAAGAGAGGTGAAATGGAGGAACCTATCATTTCTTACCAAGTTAGGTAATTCCAAACTTCATACTGGCACAGCTGAATCAGAGACCATGGAAAAGGATTAGAAATTGAATAGAAATAAATGTATTCAATCAATTAGAGCAGTGGGAGATGGGGTCAAGAAGGCATTGTTAAGAAATAATTGGTAAGTCTTCAGTTATAAAGTATGGACTTAGGTAAAGTATGCACTTAGATATTTAGACTTAAAATATGGACTTAGAAAAAGTATTTTGTTAGGTTATGTTACCTTGGCCACAATTGTACATTTTCTAGGATATGGGAAATTGGGAGAATATGACCTTCAAAGTAAACATGCCATTAAGAAGGTGGGTATAAGTTTAAGATTGTTTTTTATAGTTACTTCCTACTGTCCTTTTTACACTGGTTCAGAATACACTAATACTGGCATTTGATGTTATCTTCTGTGCACTAATTTATGATTGGATCAGATTGGTGTTGAAAGTGAATGATAAAATAATTTGTGGTCACAAATTGATTATTAAGATTTTTTTTTATATAGATCGAATCGATCATGGAAATATTTTTTTGAATACTTAAAATTTTTCTACAATATTTTCAGTAATTTATTTTATTTTTCCTGATGACTAGGCCATTATCTCTCCCCTCCTTTTTTGGTCCATGATTGCCTTAAAAAAAAAAAAAAAAGAAAAGAAAAAAAATGTTTTTTGATAAGTGAAGTTGAATGCACAGAGAATTTGATCCTAGCAGATGGTATGGCACTGTGATACAAAATTTCTCCTAGCAGTAACTGGGAGAAAAGCCACAATTCAAGGCTGGTTAGAGATAGAACCAGCTTTAAATGAAGAAATTAATTGTGCACATAATGATGTATGAGAGCATCCTACATTAACAGAAGAACACTTACGTATGTTTAAAAAGAACCTCAGAGACTTAGTTCCTTTGTTTATTCACAGGGGTGATGGGTGAATATGAGCCAAAAATAGAAGTGCACTTCCCAGAAACAGTGCCGACTGCCAAAGGAACAACAGTGAAGTTGGAATGCTTTGCCTTAGGAAAGTAAGTTCTGGTTTCTCTTCCATCTTGTCCTCCCTTCAGCTGGGGCAGGTAGACAATTTTATGTGCACTGTTCACAGCAGTGGTTTCTGAGGTGAATGAAAAGCAAGACAAGCCTTTCTTTTGGTAATTCTATGTATGCATCTTTGATTCTGCCCTCTCACCATGGAGAGGGGACATGTAATGGCACAAGGGGGATTAGGCTGCCACAATTGACATGGCCACAAAGGAGAAGAGAATGGGCAATTCTGAAAAAGTATTTTGTTCTATTATTGTGACCTGTAATGTGCACGCTGTCTAACCCAGAATGACAGGAAAACAATGGCCTTCATTTGAGGTACACTCAAGCTGACTCTTTGGGAAAATATGGACTTTCATTCTCGCCCTAGTTTAGAGAGGATGCATCAGACTCTTCTTGAAATTCTTTTTAAATGCCCGGTCTCTTCTCTCTAGTTTGGATTTCCTTCTATTCTAGCTAAAGATAGGTAAGATCTTACATCTGAAAACTATTCACTTTATTATTACGTCTGTGGAATGATAAGCCTACTTGGGATCCAGTTAACCTTTCCATAGATTGTCTTTGCGAGGGCAGAAAGAAAATGAAAACAGATCAGTTAAGATTTTCCCAGTAACCCTGAAAAAAGAATTTGGCACAAATGATACACACTATCACCTGAAATGAAATTTGTAGATCATCTGTGATTTTAATGACTGACATTAATCTCTACACCCTACTCCCTCTCTCCAGCTAGCCCGTCCCTAACTCCCCATCCTCTCCCTGTGCCCAAATGTTGACTAATGCAACAACACTAACGTGCTCAACCCCAGTATCAGCACCTAATCTGTTTCTGTATATTTTTTTTGCACTTCTCACCAGCCATAGAAGAAAGATTCCTTTTTATCATTGTATTTTCAGCTCTAATAAAAGGATTCTTTTGCTTTCCATGTTTTTAAGTCAGGGCAGTGTGAGCTACAATAGTATCTTTACTTTGGCACAATGCAGTACAGTGATAAATTTTTGTATCCTGAAAACTTACCACATTAAATGAATTATGACATATCTGGAGGACTGAACACTGTACAGACATTAAAAGTCAAGTTGTACAGCAACATATGAGACAGAGAAAATACCCATGATTTATTGCTAAGAGACTAAAAACAGATTGCTAAACATTATAGCATGGGCCCATTTTTTATTTTAAATATATACATTAGGAAATGCAATCCAGGGAAGAGGTAGAAACAGGTAGCTGGATAAGCTAGGTATAAATTTGGTAAACTATGCAAGATGACACCTTGAAAAATCTTTTTTGGAAAAAGAGCAAAACTCAAATCGTTCATATTTCAAAGGGGGTATGAATTAAACTCTATTCACACTGCTTGAATGGCACTGGAATAAAAACAAAAGACCAAAATTGGGCTCCTCCAGTCTGCACAGAAATGTTTGGGTATGCATATCCAGCTGCCAAAACACATCATCATTGCCCACTTAAGAGCAGGAAGACTATGTCTAAGTACAGTTATTTGTAAAGGCACGTATTAAGTATATATCTCATCAAATGTAAAGGCACCCGTAATGTACTTTTGATAGAGCCATTTCTGCATTTTGAGTTAGTGTCTGTTGAATTAACTTAAATTGTTCTAAAACAAGTATAGTAGAATTGATGGCTTTAATTTTTTAAATACCATCTCAGGTTTTCCAGAGAAGATTAGCAAGTCTTTAGCCTAATTACTTCTCTGTGTGTGTTTTTGTGAAAAATAAATAAGTAAATAATTGTATCCCCTGATAGGAAGCTGCACTCTTAAAAGCTGTGGTTAGCTTGCTAAACCATTGATTTGCAGACTCAATGATGCCCTTCTTGCAATTTAAGATGTGTTCTCACAGTTATGGCTGTAGGGTGATAGATGCCTTGAGAGTACATAAAGACCCCACTGATGGCTTCTTTCCTTATCTTACTATTTTAAGTAAAATTTCCCCAAACCACTCTCCTAGTCAGCTGCTGCTATAAGTTGGTAAGGTTCTATAAAAAAAAAATGTTCCAAGGGACGGAAAGTAGAAGCTGCCAGTTTCTTCTTGCCTAACCCTTTAAAACTGACACAACATCACTGCTGTCTTATTTCAATAATCAAAGTAGACAAACAACCCAGCAGGTTTAAGGCAGAGGAGAACCTGGACCTCATATGGGAAGAATGTGAAAGAATTTGCAGTAATCTTCAATCTGACACATTTGTGCACAGACATTTCTATTTTCATATTTATGATTTAGGAAAAAAAACAGTTACACTAAAAAATATAACGAGCATGTAAAATCTGTTTTTTATTTTAGTGATAATATTATATATTTTTATTAAGGTTAAGAAAGATTATTTGATTCTAAGAAAAACACTTAATATATAGATAGTAATACTGGAAATGTGGATATAGCTAAAATCATAATAGTGATATGTGAATGAATGAAGTTTGGAAATACTGTCAAAGGCAAGCTTATATGTTTAGAACCAAGAAGAAAGGGGTTATGGGAAGCATAGGTTCAAATAAAAGATACAGTTTTCTCTAATTTAATGTACTCCTTTTTATTCTCACTATCAGTCCAGTACCAACTATTATCTGGAGAAGAGCTGATGGAAAGCCTATAGCAAGGAAAGCCAGAAGACACAAGTCAAATGGAATTCTTGAAATCCCCAATTTTCAGCAGGAAGATGCTGGTTTATATGAATGTGTAGCTGAAAATTCAAGAGGGAAAAATGTAGCAAGGGGACAATTGACTTTTTATGGTAAGTTTACCTTTACAATTTATCATTTGTAATGCTAAAAACCTTGGTACTAAAAGCATAAACTGGGAGGTTTTCTTTCAGGCTTTCTGGAAAGATTGTGTAAAATAGGACTGTATAAAAGCCTTGGTTTGCTGCTAATTAGTGTTCCTGGGGTGATTCTTGGTGTGGAGAGTGAGGGTGGGGGGCAAAGCTGTTGACAAGCAGAGAGGAAGAAATCAGGCTGAGGTGTTTGGGAGATGGGCATTAGTGGGAATGCACTTGCAAAGGAAGTGTTTTTCCTCTTCCCATCAAGCTGTAAACATGACACAGGAAAGCTTTTGTGATTCCTTCTCCTGATGTTTTTCTTTTTAAACTGTGTGCTTTTCTTCTTTCGAATTTTGATTTGGGGCTCATGTTAATTCTTTGTAATTGCTTCTATTTGATAGCAATTTAATGTGGTACCATGAACATTTCAAAATGCACACTCCCCAATTTTAGTTCTTATCAGAGTAGAACGTGACAAATCTCTCTCACCCCAAAGACATTTTATGTGCAGCTGCTCCTATTCCAATCAAATCATCGGCATTGATCCAAACGTAATATAAATGTAAAACCTCTAGCACGTGGTCATCAATTTAGCCAATCTTGGAAACTCCTGTCAGGGTATTGATTTGAAATCCAAAGAGGGATTTCATTGGATAGGCATTTTGAAAGCAAATTGAGTTCTGCCAAATTGGAACATATCTGAATCCCATCTTTCTGGGAGATGGGAAATAACTATTGTAGACTGATAATTATTCAAAAATAGTTTAAGGGCGCCTGGGTGGCTCAGTGGTTTAAGCCTCTACTTTCGGCTCAGGTCATGATCTCGGGGTCCTGGGATCGAGCCCTGCATCGGGCTTTCTGCTCAGTGGGGAGCCTGCTTCCCCTACTCTCTCTGCCTGCCTCTCTGCCTAGCTCTGATTTCTCTCTGTCAAGTGAATAAAATCTTAAAAAAAAAAAAAAAGTTTAAATATACAACAATGAACATTAAAGTGCTGAGAGTAGTTCTTTAGGGGCAAGTTGTAGGAAGAGTTTTAAATGGCCTTATTTTTTTGAAATAACAGATACTAATATTTATTTAAAATAAATATCTTACCAATTCTTCTTCCAAAGCATTTTGGTTTTAAGATACAGCCAAAGATTAGGGCACCTGGGTGGCCCAATGGGTTAAGCCTCTGCCTTCAAGCTCAGGTCATGATCTCAGGGTCCTGGGATCAAGCTCCGCATCTGGCTCTCCGCTCAGCAGGAAGCCTGCTTCTCCCTCTTTCCTTCTCTCTCCGCCTACCTCTCTGCCTACTTGTGATCTCTCTCTCTCTGTCAAATAAATAAATAAATAATCTTTTTAAAAAAAATATAGCCAAAGACTTTATTCATTCATCATAAAATCTTCCTTAGAAACATGATTGGAAACTGAATGGAGATTTTGAGTATCAGCTAGCTTGCAGGGAGCTCCCTGACATGACCCTCAGGATTTAGAATTTAGCTACCTGACATATCCAGGGTGACAGGTGAACACACATGGTTCTAGAAACTATTTCACATGATGACATGGGCAACAGTTGTTTGAATAAGCTTATACACTTCTTTAATCATTCATCTTTCTTCAACAATTATAAAGGACTAATTCTACTCAAGCCAAATGATGGACTCAAAATGTCATCTTGGCTCTTTCTTAAACTGTGGTAGTTGATACTTTATTTGATTTGTTGAAAAGTAAAAGACTTCATAGTCCATTGACTGAAAAAACATAGGACCAAAAGTTACACATTTGTTTAGTGAGATACAACTGATGTATTTTTCAAGTGTTTAGAGTGCGTTTTTCTCACAAGCATAATAATTTCGTATATGTCACGCAAGGACAACCTGAAACTATTCAGATAAATGGCCAATGTTTTCTCTTTTTTTATTAGCTGAATAGACATTTTGATTTAGTTGTGGTTGTTCCTGAGTGTTATTTGAGTTGTTCAGCTAATTGAATAAGATCATTTTTGCTTTCATGGTTTTCTTTTAAGTGAAGTATCTGTTTTTGTTATGAAAGTATGAAATGTTCTGTAACCAGGAGTTGGTGTAGTGCTTTCTAGTGGGTCAAAGTTTTCCTGCACTGGAAAAAGAATCCTCCAGAGTCACTGTTCTGGAGAGTCAAACTTGACACTGTCCCTCAGCCTTGTGCAATAAAATGGTTTGTTTTTTTTTCCTTCAGGGATCCTGCCCTGGAGATGAAAATCAGGTTCTATCAGTGCTTCCCTTTTAAATGGAGTTATCTGCATCCATGCATGGGGGAAAGAGTGGAATGAAATTTGCCTGCTTTCTGAAGATAACTCGGCTTTTTTCTCAGTTGTCAACCACCCTTGGTATTAGAAGCTTGTCAGATCAGTTGACTTTAATAGCACTTGGCTGTTGCATCTATGTTTATTCTTTTGTTTTTCCTCAACTAGCATATCAGTGACACAGAAATTATCGAACTGTTTGCATTGTCACAGGAGAGATTAATTATACAAAAGTGCTTGGCTGTCATTTTCTTTCTCTCTCTCTCTCTCTTTTTTTTTTTTTTTTTTTTTTTTGGTCTCTATTGGGTTTTCCCAGTGCTGAGTTCCTAATATCCAGCTGTCTAGATCTCCAATTTAAATGAGTTATTATAATTAAAATCACTGCATAGATCACAAAAAGGGAGAAAATAGCCCCAGTCACTTATCCATGAACATTCTATCTTTGTTGACAAGAGAATTTCTTACAACATTAAGATGTGCTATGCTCAGGGATTATAAACCACGGGTTTGAGTTTAGAAACCTACTTCTCTTTTTATGGTTCCAGTTGTTTATTCTGTTCATCAAATCTCCACTTCAACAACCACAGGTGTGCTAACTTCTCATCTAGCTTAGCGATACGGCCATTTTTCTCATCTTACACTGGAACAATTAAACCTTCCTCCAACCGCCTGCTGGACATGATTCCATTGTTCCCATCTTCCCTGTGTCAGAATGTGGAACCCCCTATTCCTGGTTGGAGTATTCCCACTATAGTTCTGTCTTTAGGTTAGCATGTGCTACTCATGTTTGGACTCTGTGAAGAATTAAAACGAGTTCAGACATAAAACATTTTACCCTACCCTGTCTTTCCAATTTATTTTTGCCATGACTTACACTTGACCAGTGTGATTTAGTTTTTGTTTTGTTCCTTTGTTGTTGTTGTTGTTGTTTTGAGTATAGTTGACACACAATGTTACATTAGTTTCAGGTATGGGATACAGTGACGGGATAAGTTTATACTTTATACAGTGTGGTCTACTTTTAATATGGTCTTTCAGACATTTTTTCAGTGTAAAAAAAACTTTCTACAAATAGATCTGTAATTTTCAAGAGTAAAATTCAATAAATCTTTGTTGCTAAAGGTAGAAATTTTCCAGGGATTTTAATATATTATTAACTTGTTCAACAACTTTTTTTTTTTTTTCATTGCCTGATGTATTGTGGGGCATCCTGACTGGGTGGGGGCGGGTGGCACAGGCAGTAAAAAATTCACCCATTTATAACAAAGGAGATAGTATATTGAACACACTACAGGGGAGCAACAGAGACAGCAAAGGAGAGAATGTCTGCCACGAGGTGGTAGTGAGGGGCTACAGTTATAGAGTGGAGTGAGGGAGTATGGGAACATATGGAATTCTCCCTTTTTTGGTAATCTTAGGAAATTTGCCCCTGTTATAAGTGGTGAGTTAGGGCCTATGACTATTTCAAGGTGGGTAGTTAAATGACCCTGTTGCATTCAGTGAGGTGGTTATTCTGGGCCATTTTGCCTTGCTCAAATTTCCACTGCTCAAGCCTATTGCTTAAAGAGGTCTCTATACCTATGGCAGGCAATGTCAGGCAGTATGGTTGCAGTACAAATCCCTGCCCTCAAGGAGTTTGTATTCTACTAGAAGTCGAAGATACTATACTACTAAGCAAATAAATGAACTAGAAAGTTCCCTATTATAATTAAGAATTGTGAAGAAAATAATCAGGATGATATGACAGAAAATAACAAGGAGGAGGGGAAAGGCTTCCTAAGATAAGGTAGTCAGGGAAGACTAGTCCAAGAATTGAATTCTGAGCTGAAACCTGAAGGATGAGAAAGAGCCAGACTTTCAAAGGAAGGACACCTCAGGCAGAAGGTGAAGAATTGCAAAGGCCCCAAGATAGAAAATTACGTGACATGTTTGAGCTGCATCAAGGAAACCACTATAACTCAATCATGGTGAAAAGGGGTAAAAAGTTTTGAAAAATAGGAGGGTGACAGATACCTTACAAGCCAGGCACAGAGTTTGGGTTTTATTTTGAGTATAATGGGAAAGCATTGGAGGATTTTAAGCAGGGGAATGACTCCATAGGATTCATCGCTTTAGAGACCACTTTGGTTGCTCTGCGGTGAATAGATTATGGGGAACCAAGAGCCAAAGCAGGACAACCAGTCGGGGAGCCATCTAGGTGAGATGTTGGTGGCTGGGACTTAAAGAAGGAAAATAAATGGAGAAACTTAAGATATATTTTGAAGTTAGAGCCAATAAGACTCATTCTTATAAACTCAGTTTGCAGATGGAACTGCTTCCCAAAGAGCCAGTTTAAGTTTACATAGTAAGAAGCAGAGCTAGATTCCAAATGCCATGCTCCTCCCTCCATGTTAGAGGTTCTTGTACTTCAGTGTGCATTAGAATACCACGGAAAATTTGTTAAAATACTGACTATTGGGCCCTATGCAGAGGTCCTGATTCTGTAGGGCTGGGGCAGGACCTGAAAATTTGCATTTTTAAGAAGCTGTGCTTCAGTAGTGCCGTCACAGCTTGTTTAGAGTCCACACTGTGAGAACCCTTGCTCTGTGCTAAGCTGTTTGCAAGTGGCACAGTGAAGCTGAGATTAAAGTACAAGCAAGCTAAGGTGCTCCTGGTTCTCCACAAAGCTCACCGCTTGCTGTCACCTCAGGTCCTGTAGCCAGTCCACATAGATAAAGTAGAATGAGTGCTAAAGCAATTATCTTTGAAGAAGGTAAAGGAAAGTATAAAATGGATTTAATTCACTTGATAATTACTAATTTTTCCACCTCATTGTGTCTGTATAGTCACTTCCTTTCTTTCACAAATAGACGTATAGTATTAAATAGCCATCATTTAGAAGCATGAGGTGTGAGCTAAAAGAACCTGCTATTTAATACCTTTTGTATTTCTCCTATAGGTAACAGGTGTTAGGAGAGGGCAGTCATCATATTTCCATTAGGAAAATTGAATATTTGAGGAATATAATATTTGAGCAGGATTCAATTCATAGAATCCTGTCATGTTTGAACTGGAAGGAACTATGGGGGCCAACCCTTTGATTTTTATAAGCAAAGAAAATAAAGCCCAGAGACATAAAATAACTTACCCAAGATCATACAGTGAGTGAGAATCAGAGCCATGACTAGAGCTGCTCTTTCTGTTATACTGCATGTTAATTTTCCTGTCAAGAAGACATTTTAATACAGTAGATAAGGGGGAAATCCATTAATCATCTAGATACTTTTTCTGCATATCTTCCACAACCAAGGTCATAAAATGAAAACATCCAGATGAACAGTTGACTTTCTCACGTCCTATTTTCTAAGATAATCACCTGATTATTGAGTCCAAATAGCTCTTTTTATTTTCCTTTCCAAATTACACATTTAGTTGTGTGTCTAGACTTTGTATGCTTTGGTCCTTTGGCTCAAATGGCATAACTGTAGGCTCGATGACTCTGCAAACGATGTTTGAGTATCTCTAAGGTCATCAGTAAGTGAATACAGAAGCATCACGCAGGACAGCATACTAATTTCCCCCCAGATATGCTAAGTATATGTGATCACTAGATAAAAGTCAGCCCTACAGAGCGGCTTAAAGGACACAGTGACCAAAAACTGAACACAGCAGATAAGGTACTTCCACAGTAGAGCAATAGTCTGCTTAATTGTCCTGGACAGAACTGATATGGAGACCCTCAGTTTCCCTCAGTGCCGCTTAAAATAAAGTCAGCAATTTTTGTTTCCTTCTCTTTGTCTGGTAGTTCCAATAAGATGGCTTACAACAATATTTCAAGAGGTGCGCCCTGAGAGCACAGTGTAAACGATGGCCAATGGGAAATGATACAGAAGTGGTGTCATGAGATCCTTACCCAAGAGAAGCTTCAGATTAGGGAAGAAAAAGCCATATCAAGGACAACATATTGAAATACAATTCAGTTCGTTTACTCTGTATTGCCATAAAAAGCAGAGGTGCTATTACAATTTTTACCCAACAAGGAATACTGTTTAAGTATACTTGTGGCAAGTTTTACACAAGTGGATTCATTTATCTGCAAGTTTCTGTGCTTGTCTAAAGTAGGAGGTCTCACACTTTTGGTTTCAGACCGCTTTTCACCTTTAAAAATTATTAAATACTCCAAAGAACTTTTGCTTATGTGGGTTATACCTACTAATAGATACCATATTAGAAATTAAAATGAAGAATTTAATTTAGTGACTTCTTTATTTTAAAATGAAAACATGTTAACAAAATTAACATATTTTAAGAAATTGACTGTATTTTCCCTAAAAAATTAATGACAAAAGGGACATTGCTTATGTTTTTGCAAATCTCTTTAATGTCTGTCTTAACAGAAGAAAGCTGGACTCTTATGTGCTTCTCTAGTCAGTCTGTCATGATGGATTGGCTTGGTTGAAGTAAATGAAGAAAATCTGGTCTCCTACAGATAGGTAGTTGAAAGGAGAAGTTCTCATGGACTTTCTGAAAGAGACCTGGGAAACCCCAGTGGTCCTGAGACCATACTTAGAGAGACACAGGTTCAAAAGAATGCTTCCATCATCACTGATAGGTAGGGTTGAACATATTTTGAGAGCCTATAGATAGGCAAACAGGCCTGTGTGTTCATCCTAACTGAACCACATTCTGAATTGAGACCTTAATATTTCTGGGCCTCATCTATAAAATGAGGATAATTCTATTTAGCCTCCAGGTGACTATGAGGTTGAGAAATGACATATAAAAAGGGACGCTGATGAGATACTCTGTAAATATATAGTGTCAATGTTTGGTATTTTGCTCAAAATGTAGATAGGGGAAGGAGAAAGGGATAAATTCAACAAGAGCAGATTTTGAGAATTACTAGGTAGTGATTAAGTTATAAATTAAAAGGAAATTAATCCATGTTAGGCTAGAGTCATACCTTGGTTTTCTGGGATAGAAGTGAGCTTAGTGAACCAAACTTAAGGCCTTACAAAAACAATAGAAGTGATGGCACAAAATAGGCTGTTTGTGCCAAATGAACAGGATGTGTTCAGAAGGTCTACAATTGGAAGATCAGGGAAGTCTTCATGGAGGAGGTGTTTCTTCACAGTAAAAATGGGTTAGGAATGAAGTGCAAGAGAATACTCCGAAAAGACAAAGTGGTAAGAACAAAGGTTTGAGGAGGAACTGGTTTATTGGACTTGAGGACAAAGAAGACCCTTACTTGACAGGGGCTATGCGTTGAATGGGCGTAGTTACAGAGAAAGTAAGAGAACTGTGTAGAACCAGATAACAGGGTACTGTAAATATTAGCCTAAAAATACGAAATGATGGTAATGTTCTCCTAGTATATATAACAGTTACAGCATGCAAAGCACATTCACAAATCCTGTCCATTATGTCACACACAGATTATTTCCTACAATCATATCTGTTGTATGTATTAGTGAATACCTGTTAATAGAAATGTGCTCAGTTGCCCTCCAGTATGCCTTCCCAGTAGTCGGCTTTTATCTTTTGTGCAGAGTTTATCATTGTTACCTGTGAGAGAGAGTTGGCCAGAGGCAAAAGTGCAGCATAGAGGTAAAGAGACCCTAAATAGGAGGGTCCGAGTGAAGCACAAATTAACTGTGAACCCAGGAGATTCGAGAGTTCAGTTGGTTCAAGATGTAATCTCAAGACTTAGCGTATTAACATTAGAAAAGACTTCAGACACTGTCAAGTTCAACCTCACCTCAATTTAAATGAGAAAACAAGCTTTCAATCTCCAGGCCCCAAATCCAAGCTGCTTCTGACAAAACAAGATTTACATGGCTTCAGCATAGTATTTTTCAAAGTGCCCGTGTTGTTTATTCATCAAGTCCCTTGTTTTTTACATGAAATTCTAAATGTTTAAAACAAAGCAAGGCTTCTCTAGTTGAAGACAGTACTTCCCCAGAACCCTCAGAGCTTCACAGAATTGAATTAGAAAACCCCCATATTAGGGTACTTGCTTGCCGTTGTGTGTACAGTGGATGAGAGACTGACGTCAGAGGATGGGAGATTATGAGGGCTGAACAAAGATTAAAGAGGTACCGTAGCTTAGCACACAATACAAGTATTTCTGGTAAAGCTGATCTTTCCATTCAATGACTTGTGCAAATGGGAAGTCAGGGGTTTAAAAAGAGACTGTAGTGATAAGTTGGAAGACTCTCTATAGTATGGTTTCAAAATGAATAGTTCAAGTGCCAGCACTGGAAACATTGAATTCAAGGCAAAGATAATGAGAATATCTCAATGATTCTGTCAACAATCCAAATTTCCAGACTGGAGATAACAACTATACACATAGGTGGTAAATTGAAGATAGTAATTATCTTCAGGTTCATAAAATCCACTATCAGCAAACTTCTGAAACACTTAGCCAAAGCTCTGCTTCCCTGGAGGTGATTCATTTTCTCCAAGACAGTGTAAGAAACCAGAAATAATTTCAAATGGCTACTGGGTCATCTTTGCAATAATAATTTAAATGCTTTTCTTCAGCATATCATTTCTTTCACATTTTTAAATTTCTAAGCTCTAAGGCTCAGAATGGCATTTTTTCCTATTAGAAATGTCTGATTTTGGAGAATCAGAGATGTCTCCTTTGAGAATTGTTTGGCCACGAAGTTCAAATTCTGTCCCTCTGCAGGTAAATTCTTATTGGATATGATGCTTACATGATTCCAGTGTCTGAAATACACAAAGATTCGGGTCATTTCTGGCAGTTACTGCACAAAAGACTGAAATGTAAAGATTGTTCATCTATCCAAGAGACAAACAGTGTCACAGGTCAAATCCAAAACAATCATTTAACCTTATATTTGAATTTGTAGCTAGAAGACAAGACTTGTTATGTTTTAGAGTGGGGATTATTCAGTTTCAAACCTTGAAAGAACATGAATGACCAAAATGGATGATTTAATAAGTGAAGGTGATTAATTCTGTTTAATATGTGGGATATACATATGTTACCTGAAAAAGCATTTTAAATATCCTTTCTGAAATAATAGTGCTAAACCAACCTATTCAGGTCTTGTATAGAGTTATCATTTAGGCATGGCGTCATCAAAAGTAGTTGAAACTAGATACCAAGGAGTAAATATCACAAGCCCATATGTGTTAGCCACTCCCTAGCCCTCCCACCCAAGGAAACCATGTTTTCTGTCATGCTCATAAAATGGACCATTTAGTGTCATGCACTAAAATAGAGATATGGAGAGATGAAAACAATTTCCATCAGGACTTTACACAAGGAACTCACCCCACTTAGATCTGATTCATCCCATCTAAATGAGTGGCAGCAGAAGTCTTCACTGTGTGGGCTTTGCCCTATAGATCCGCAACTGGCATGTGAAAAAGAAAGATTATCTCCTTCTTTGCCATTTATATAATATGATAATCCGTTCCTAATCCTGGGTCCTTGTTCAGGTGTTCACTTCGATGGGAATATGGTTTTATCATTTCAGTTTTGGCTTCTAGGAGTTAATTTTACTTTAAAAAATAAACACCTGATGATGTCTCTCTACTCCTGCGTTAGTTTGTGATTTCACCCGGGCCAGCATAAATAACCACCACGGATCATTCTTGTCAAGCACCTTAACCTCCACAGCCCTGTTGGAAGAGACAAAATGAACCCATGGAAGTAATTAGTTAGAACTTTGCAAGGTCTTTTTGTAATGCTCTCAAGACCCTCCCTTCCCTGCCCCATCTCCCTTTTTGTGATGGCAAGATTTTGCTGCTGCAAGCTCTCTATAGTTTTGAGAGAAAGCAATGAATAAGCCCAAGTGTTACAGGAAATCCATGACATTGAAATCTCAGTCTCTGCACATGGTTTTGATGTTTCCTTTTTGAACTTCAACTTGACATTGCTTCATAAGTTCCATTTGCCCTTCCATTTATTTTTCCCTCAGTCTCTTTGAAAAGTTTGGCTTAGTTGTTAATATTCCACATAGATTTCTGTAGCTTTTCCTGTTTGCTTTGTTTTCGTGGGCTCTGTGGGGGGTAAATATTCAGCAGGTTGAATGTGAAATCAGGCACACAACTGCCATTAGCCCTATCAGGGTTACACATCAAATTCTCCAAGCAGAGAACAGAAAAGGTATCTACCTTTTGAGCTCCCTTTGCATTAGCCGCAGGAAGATACAGAACAATGGCAGACTTGCAGCTCTTTCAAGGATGAAGGTGATAACCTTTCGTTCAAGTTAATGCTTGTTGATGTTATAACTTTTTTTTTTTTTTAAATCGATCCTTTCAGCCTCCCTTCATATGCAGCAATGCATCATCCCCCTCAGGAGAGGATTTGTAAAATTGTGTTTTGCTCCTTGAAAAACAAGCAATTGCTAGAAGATGTTAAAAGGAGAAAGCAACATTTATTCAGGGACCTAGAGACCTCTGCTGGTTAAATGACTTGCTGAGTGTTTTTCTAGTTTTGTTTATTAGTAAGTAGGTAAGATAGACAGCTTAGCCTCAACACTAATAATTTCCTTTTGAATTAAATTATAGCTGATTTGAAGCCTCACTAAATGAAGATACTGAGGTCAAGTCAGCTAAGAGACATGTTATGAATATTGAGCAGCATCTGCCAATTAAATACCAATAACAATTCTAACTATTAGGTTTATATTGGTAGGCATTACCCTATAGAAATGCCCTGTGAGAAGAAAATATTCCAGAATGATAGCTGTGGTTCTCTTCTTCATGAACTTCGGGCTGAAAGTCTTCTACTTAAATACATTTGCCATTACAGTTAACAATAGCATGAATTGTGCTTTCGGCAAGGCTTGATATTTGTGAAGACACGGAATGTGGAATTAAGGTGGTCTTTATGTCTATTGAGAATAAGTAGAAACAAGTGTGACTTCAACTGAAGCATAAGAAAGGTGGTATAATTTGGTTGATGGGAATGGTATTGGACAGTGGGCGATGTGGGAGTTAAGTGCTGTTTTTGAATTGCTGTTAGACTGTGAGCAAGACTTGATTTCCTAAGAAAGTTTCAGTAAAAATCAGGACTCATTCAGCGATTAGGAATCCTGGAGCCATACTTTTGTGTATAACATTCTATCAATATGAAATAAGTCAATAATAAACAATGATGTAGTCGAGAAGGAGAAAGAAGTTACACAATTATCTATATAATGTGAAGGAGTAAAGTATATTTAGGGACGGACTAAGCTGCTGTAACACAGAGACCCAAAAATACAGTGGCTTAAAAAAAGAAGTTTATTTCTTTTCCACATATTTCCCCAAAAATCAGCTGGTGGGTGTGAGTGGGGCTGCTTTGCTCTACCAGGTCATTCAAAGTCCAAGAATGGGTAGTCAGCATTTTTATCCTACGTAGCTTTTCTCTCTGAGCCTAAGGCTGTTGCAACTGTCCCTTTTTTTCCCAATCACTGGTATGGGACAATGAGAGTCCAGGACAAGTATCTTTCAGTAAACTGACCTGGAAGTTGCTTTCACTACTTTCACACAGGTACCTTTAGCTTGAACTTAGTCACATGGTTACCTCTAACTGCAGAGAAATCTGGGAAATGTAGTGTGTATCTAGGAAAGCATGAGCCCAGCCAAAAATGGTGGGACAGTATGGAATATTTCTCCCACAATAAATGAAAAAAAAAAAAGAAAGAAAAGAATAGATGCTTGGGGGAGAGGGACAGTTAATTTTGCCATATGGCAGTGCTAGTTTTATTTTCTGCCTTTCGCAATTAAAAGACCAGCCACATGGGCTGCAAAAACAGGACCTTCCAAGTTGGACATAGAGTAGGTTGTCTTCTAAAAGTACCCCCTGAACTCTTACCCAGTCTTGTAATTTGCAAAACATCTGGAAACGTAATTTTATTATAAGCCTACTTCTGTCTCTTGATTGCATGTGATAAAAATAGACTCAACATACACTGAATGTACATATTTTCTTTGCTTTCTGAACTGTTATAGCTCAACCTAATTGGATTCAAAAAATAAATGATATACATGTGGCCATAGAAGAAAATGTCTTTTGGGAATGTAAAGCAAATGGAAGGCCCAAACCTACATACAGGTGGCTAAAAAATGGTGAACCTCTATTAACTCGGGTAAGCCAACTGATGATAATTGTGTCTTGCTACTGACTATAATGTTTATTGTGGCCTCGTTGTTATGAAAGCAGGAAAATGATGAGTTTTATTTCCAAAATTATAAACAATCAAATATTATTAATAGTGGAAAAAGTGGAAGTGAATGCAACGGATACATAGAAACTACATAAATCCAGTTTCTTCAGCCTTGTTTAATTATGCTTCTGTATAGAACCTTTGGTTTTCACCAATTAACATCTTTGGCTGTCCAATTGGAAAGTTATGCAGAAAGTCTGAAACATGTAATTGTGCTAAGATACAAATTTGTGTGTGTTCCAGATAAGAGAGAATAAGACCTCTCAGCATACAAATTCTCATCTCAATGTGGTTTTGTTATTCTCTTCTGCCTGTGGAGATTTCTGGAAAATGTGATGTCCAATACAATCACCCTCAAAACACCCACCCTGCCTCCAGACATGTACTAATGACCTATGCAATTGTAAGATTAATATCTGTCATGCAACAGAAATAGAACAAAAACAAAAAGTGATCCCTGGGGCGGTAGGCACCAGACAGTAGGCCTGAGAACAGGCAGTGGTACCTGAGAGCTCAGGCTTAAAAAAATGTATCATCTCTGGAGACAGGATACAATATCTTTGCAGTAAAGACTTAGGGTGTGGATCTTCCCCACCTGCTGCTATCCAGTAAAAGAAGCAGTCAAACCTATTACCTGCCTGGCGTAACAGGACACTGTGGTACAAGAGAGGTGGGAACTCCTGGGCTCTGATTCCTGCTGCCTCTGGGATGAGAGCTGCGGTGATTTGAGTATCCTCACAGATCAGGACCTCAGAGAATCCTTGAGTAGATCTGTTTCTAGACTGGTGGCCCAGGGGATTAGGTAGAGGAGCCACAAAACTGTGAACAGGAATAAAAACAAAGAAAAATAACTCTTTTTCATTAATAAACCTGCAAACCAATATTCCAAAACATAGACAAAAATTTATTTTTTAGAAAGATGACCAGCCTGTAGAATATTCTAACAAAGCAAAAGGAATGAGTCTCTTTCGGGTGCTGAAAGAGTTGCATGAAGAAATCCTGCCCATGAAAATAAAAAGATATTTTGGAGAGATAAACAGACGGACTTTTTAAAAGAATAAAATGGAAATTTTAGAAATACATAACCACAGAAATAAAAACCATGCAGACTATTCATTTTGTAAGGGGACATGATAGGTTAAAATAATATGTTTAAAGGATTTGGAAGGTGTACTTCTCAAGCATTTAACAAGTGCTAACTGATCTTGACACTTTAAACTCATTGTCTCATCTGATATTCACAAGGAAACTTATGAGGTATGTGCTATTGTTATGCCCAGTTTACAGACAGGGAAACACCTGTCTAAGATCACATTCATCCTTAGTAAGTAATGGAGCCAGGATCCAAATATTAAATGTCTGCTGGATTCAGAACCGGCAAACTTTGCCAGAGTAAGGTTTTCAGAATAGGTTATATGGAAGATAAGATCTTAAGGAAGAGGGGTGCGGGGGAGAGGATATGGCATAAATGGAAGAAAAATTCAAATGCTCTTCGAAGCCCTGAAGCAGTCACTCTCCATCTTTGAGAATGTTTTCTAAAAACAGACTCTGAAGCAGAGCTTTGTGTTCAGAAGGTATGGTGGGAAAGCTCTCAGAGCTTAACCTGTGGAGTCAGAGAAGCCAGACTGGGCGGAGGTTAAACAGTGGTGCGGTTCCAACAGAGGCCTTCAGAGGGCGCACTGGAGCAGAAAGTCCTTAAGCAGTTCCCAAATTGCCCCAAAGGGAGGCCTGCCTTTGTACCCCATACACTGACCAATCATTGAATTTGGGAAGTTCTTTCAGTCAAGAGCACTTCCGAGAGAGAGAGAGAGAGAGAGAGAGAGAAAGAGACAGAGAGAGAGACACACAGCTATGAGCAGTCATCAGACTTACCAGAGAGAACAAGTGCCTTGGTTCTGAAAGAGCATCTGGAAGGTACTACAGAATCTGCTATGAGAGAGGGGCCATTGAAATACAGAAATGCCCTGTGAGGGAGCAGATCCTGACAAAGAGCTTGGAATGAAGCAAGGGGGAGGATGAAGAGGACCTTAGAATGAGGAACAATTGCATCCAATTTAACTTTCTTGTTGTATTTTCCTACTGAACTCAAATGTTTACTGAAATTTGACATTTTCCTCAGGCCCCAAGTCGAGAGCCAGTTTTTCATACTCAGATTCCCTCCACCACAGGCAGCCCAGTGAAAAGTGCCTGCTGTGAGCAATGGTGGGTCATCAGTGCACACAAAACAGAAAGGGGGCTGTCGCCCTGTTACATACTCCTCTCCTGTCCCTGGAAGGGCTCCTGCTGGCTCCATGATTCTCCCAATTATAAAAGCCAGTCTCAAACCACTACAGTGTAGGGTAGATAATAGGCATTTTCTCCCTATTATTTAATGTGAGGGAACACGGATATCTAGATTTGATCACCGCCTAGTAAGGTGCCCGCCCAGCTAAATCACAACCCTATGGCAAATAGAAAACCAGTACATCTTTATTTTATTTCTTTTAAATGGCAGGTTCCTGGGGAGGAGAAGATCCTTTTGGGGACTTGGGAAAATTGATAATGCAAGTTATGTATCCTCAGGCTGACAAATGAAAATAGTCTTTTCTTTAATACACTAATTTCTTTCTCCCAGTTGACCACCAAAAGATGGTTCTAAGCTTAGATGATGCCACTGACAGCAACAGAGTGAAGGAACCTTAAATTATTAATACCTACTTTTTTTTTAGTAAACCTCAACCAATGTGAAATATTTTTTTTCTGCTTCTCCAAGAAGATTATAATTCGATTAACCTTCAAAGTATTGTCTGCTCGTAATCTGTGTTTTAATACTCTAAACAGTAAATTTGGTTGTATTCCCCACCCCACTCCCCCAGTTCGCCCAAAGCCTGGGAGTAAGAAAGACTTTTAAATTTCAAGTTCATCTATTTAGAGGGGATATTAATCTGAATGGTTTCACTATTGAATCAATGAGAACTCCAGAGTCCACAATTTGAATTCCATTTACCAACTGACGTACAAGGTTGTTCCATTTAGCGTCTGACCTGCCACAAATTTACTTGACAGATAAATAGATCATGTTATGTAAATTGCTTATATGATGGCTATTTTCTTCTCATTAAGCCCCTTTGATATAAAATGTAACAAAATTGCCTTAAGGTCTCTGTTGTAGAAGGTCATTGTTTTGTGTTCCTCTTTTCTTTCACAGGATAGAATTCTAATTGAGCAAGGAACTCTCAACATAACCATAGTGAATCTCTCAGATGCTGGCATGTATCAGTGTGTGGCAGAGAATAAACACGGAGTTATCTTTTCCAATGCAGAGCTTAGTGTTATAGGTGAGTCTTTATACTGGAAAGAAAAAAAAAAAAAATAGGTCACTAAACTAACATGTGTTTTGTTGAGCATATTGTTCAATCCCACCCCACCCCTCAAAAGGGGTAAAGATACTGCTCAAGAAAAAAGTAATGCATTCTACAAGCAATACAAGGAAACCACTTTCTAAATCAGCCTCTACTGATGCTTCCAGTGGGTAACACCTTTCCCTCAGCACTCATGTTTATTCCTCTATCAGCCACTCTTCTAAACTGAGCAGTTTCTGAAATGCTATGGAGCCTTACTATCATGCTGATTGGGTACAAACTCCTGCTTGGAAGGACGAAGAGTTGACTTGCTTTGGAAAATTCCTTTGAACAGCTGGCAGAGTGCATCTTGTTCTTCCACATCGGAATTTTCCAGAGTATACAGAAGTGGTCTGCCTCTCCAGCTGTCTCTTTCACCATGTGACCCCTTTTCCTCTGCGATTCAGCTGTAGTGACTTTTCTGTTCTGCATGTTTACCATTCACCATTCTCTCTTCCTCTAGGAGCCACTGGAACATACTGTTCCTTCTCCTTGGAATGATTTTCCTTCCCTTCTTCATTTCATCAACTCCTTCCCTTTCTCCATCTCCAAGTTCCATGGCTGCTTCCTCAGAAAGTCGCATTTGGTCCCGTGCCTCAATCAACTTTGCCTCTTATAGATTTTTATATTGCCTCTTAATTATCCTCTATAACAGATACCACAGTTGCATATTCCATTTGTTGATGTGATTTTTCAGGTTTCTTTTTTTTGTTTCCTCCCATTGTACATTAGCTTCCCATGTTGTCAAGGACCATATTTGGTTTACTTATTTTATTCTCAGGACTTAATATAATAGTGAAGCACGTAATATGCACTCCATAAATATTGAATAAGTGTAAGAATGAACGAATGTGTTAAATGATGAAAGAGTTAAGAGACTGCTTATAAAAATGAATTATTTCCAGTGCCTGGGTGGATCAACGGGTTAAGTATCCAACTCTTGATTTCAGCTTACATCGTGATCTTGGGGGTCATGGGATGGAGCCCCAAATCCAACTCTGTGCTTAGCATGGAGTCTGCTTGAGATTCTCTCTCTCGCTCTCCCTCTGCCCCTCTCCCCTTTCATGTACACACTCTCTCTCTCCCTCTCTCTAAAATAGATAAATATTTTTTAAAAATAAAAAATGAATTAGCAGTAAACTAAATAAATAATTGAAAGTATAAGTTAAGTGAATTGACAAACATATTGTCATTTAAAAAAAAAAAAAAAAAAGCCCAGGCTATCAATTTGCTTGTGTCCCATTAAAAAAAAAATCTTGACTCTGAATTCAGAATTTATCTAAAGTGCCTAAGCAGTAGTTTTTAGGGAGAGCATAATAGAAAGATTATGAATAAGAGAAAAGCAGAACACAAAGGGAGCTGATTCCATAAATCCTGATGATTTGCCCTGTTTAAAGTCTTGACTTTTTCTTCTGCAAGGCACTTTTTGATGCCTAGCATGTAGAGCTTGCATGTATAAGAAGATGCTGCCAAGATAAATGTACTTCTTCCCTGTGCAAATTTAAAAAGGAAGGGAAAGCTTCCATGACTTTTCTTCTCACCAAGTTCTTTAGCTTGAACCAACATCCCAAAAAAGACAAGTATATGTGAGAGCTCATGGCCCTACAGCCCAAATAGACCAAAGAGCATTCTGTGTTTCTAGAATAATCATAAACTTGTTTTGGCCCTACTATAAGTCTGACCTTTTTGGAAGCCTAAGCACATGTACCTCTCACTCTATAAACGTTGGGAACAATAATTCCAACTTTTTCTGGAACAAGTACGATGGTTTCATCCTGCCCAGTTAGATCTGATTATTTGTTGTTGTAATTGACTCTTTTGGAGCAAAATTCAGCGTGATAGGTTACTTAAGATTTTCTGCAAAAAGAAGTGTGTTTTCTGTTAAACTGTATGTCAACTAGTTAGAAGAGCTAAAACTGAGGATGTATATAGCCTAATGAATGCATCACATAGTCCTCAAACCCTCTAAGTGAGTGCTTACCAATTTACAACTCTGGGAACCCCATTATAATTTTTAAAGATTCTAAAAAAGAGAAAAGAAAAGAAAAAGATTCAGTAGGTCCCTTTTTTAAAATAAGAAAATTTGATGATAACAAATGACTGTAAACCTGGGATATGATTATGGGGTAACGAGAAAGAAAAACTGAAGTCCCAAAAGCAGAGCTAGAAGTGAGAAAGTGTATCAAATGATTTTTATCTAGAGCACCTACCCACAGCTGAAAATAGCAGTGTATATGAGATGTATGTAAATGTATGTATATACTCTTACTTGTGGATAGAATATAACAGCTTAAAATAACTCCTCCCACAGCCTTCTCTGAAACCCTGTCTCCTCCCCCTGCCTGGGGTTCAAGGCCTATGAGTTGGGAATCACTGTTCGCTCTTTTACAGAGTTTGATTTCAAATCATTCCCAACTGGCACTAATTCCAAATGAATTCTTGATCTGAGTCCTTTCTTAAGTGCCCTAAGGTCAGCAAGCCAGAGCAGTGAAGATAAGAAGAAAATGCCTGAGAAATTACTTAACCATTCTGTTTCAACTATGTTGAATATGAGAACAATAAGGCATGTCAGTAAATGATACAGGCCAAACTGTGGTAAAAATAGTAAGGCTTCCAGGAATTCAGGAAAGAGGGTTTGGCTAATGGGCTGGGCTGGGCAGCTAAGCTTTGAACGGTGATTTATATTTGGACAGACAGAAAAGAGGACCAGGAATATTCCAGATCAGAGTGAGATGGCCTTAACAAAGGCTCAAAGTTATCAAACATCTGGACAGTTTCTGGCACATAGAGAATCCTGAATGACTTTAAAAATTTTAATTCAAATATGTAAAGGGTATGGGCAAAGTTTAAAAGAGATGGGGAAATTAATCGAGAACCAATTTTTAGAGAATCTTGAATAACAAACTTAGAAGGTCCTTCTTTAATGTCCCATTTCACTTCCCAAAAAACCATATTACTATACTCTAAGGGAATTGAAAGGACAGTTAAGTGTTGAAGGAGTAAATCCCTGGAGTTCATTTGAAGTGAATGAGGGAGAAGACATTTCACTATATAAAAATACACATAAATTAATATTAGTTCACTTGGATAAGCTATAATATGATTGTATTCCACAAATCACTTTGTTTCTTAAAGAACAGTAATCGTTTGACTCTTTGGGATCAGATAATTGATTTGTTTTTACCTTTCTAAGAATCATGGTGAATTTGCATTGAATAAAGAAACACAATGAAAATAAGATACTTTATTATCAGGAAGGAAAAAAAAATAAGAATGTTGATTCCAACCATTGATCAAATACCAGGATCCCCAAATGCTAGAGAGGAGATTCCCTTTCATGCTAGGTAATAATATTCTCATGAATAAGAGATGGTTAGGAAGCATATTTTTAAGAGGCTTTTTCCCATGGTCTTATTTTATGTGTTCTAAGTATTTAATGTGTATGTAACGTATCTATATTTAATGGATTGAAACTGCTAAATAATTAAGTAGGTGCTCAGTGATTTACTCACTGGATGGGAGAATAACATAGACTTTTACCTTGAGGTCAGTCTGTTAGAGTAGGCCTGGTTTTGAGTACATCAAATAGAACTGTCCTTGCTTGTGATTGACCTATCACCATTGATATCTTAGTGTTCCTCAAGGCATCTGTGCCCAGGCTTTTTCTCCTATCTTTACCTACATTGTGGAAGAGGTTGACTGTGTGATGTACTCCTACAGCACTCCTGGGAGGCTGCACAATTCTCTGGGTGATACCATCATTCCATCCTTCTCTCCCATTCATGAAAGTGTGTTGGAATTAGGGTAAATAGAGTCTGATAATCATGGGGAAGTTGGATCTTCTATACAACCTAATTAAGAAAAAAAAAAAAAGGTGTCTCGTTGGTAAAAATTTAAATTTTCTACTGCAACATTTCTACTCATCTTTAGTATTGGTGTCCCCTCAGATGATCATTGGTGATGGGGACTGCTGGTTGAATCACCAACCTTGAGATATTCTTTGATGTTCCAATTAGAATACTTCTGCTGTATATATAATCATAAGGTAAGGACAGAGCACAACTAAGGCCCCAAAAGCAGAAGCAAGGATTAAGGTGCCTCTGAGCCATTATAGGAGTATTCTCTAAGG